>NW_026606101.1:51795833-52402500 GCF_029834395.1 Sorex fumeus
CTCGATGAGGGACTGAATGGACCCAGAGCAAACTGTGAGCTACCCTGGCATCAAAATGGGCCAGGCCAAAGCGCCATGATACTCAACTATAAGTTGAGGGCATGATCATGGACAAATGCTATCATGATTCAAAAGTAAGTAATGATGAGACTACGACCCTGCTGGGGCTAGGAAGACTAACCTGCCCTGAGGACTGTGGAATATATAGTGAGATGTCCTCAGGAAGAACCAAACTGTAAATTTAGATCTCTTACTACATCACATTCAAAGTCATTTAGAATGACTTTGCTAGTAATATTGGAAGTAGATTTACTACAACAATTTAAGTAGATTACTAGCTGAGGAAAGAACACACCCTTGTTGGGATCCCACCCTTGAGCGGATCTCCTAGTAATCTGGAGTAATCTCTTTAGATGAGATTTTTATCTTTGAGCTAATCTCCTGGAGGAGTGGTCTTACCTCTCTTTGTTGATTTGTTAATGTTCAACCCACCCTTTTGTCACCACCCTACGTGATTGCTATATAAACTAAGACTGTAAACTTGGAGGGGACTCCAGCTCGAACTCGGGCTCCAGAGGGCAGAGTCAGAGGTGAGAGGGGCTCAGACTTGAGAGAGAAAAGCAGAAAGGGGAGTGAAGATAGGAATAAACTACAATTGGTACCAGCCTTCACCTACCATTGCCATTGACCTCCCTGGGGTGGGTCAAGCGGCCCGAGACTACTGAACAGACTACCGAACGCAGGCGGCTGGAGAGATAGAACGCCGCCACGTGGGTGGCTGGAGAGATAGAATGCCGCTGGACTTTTGAAAACACACACCCCAATATCTTTATCCACTAATCTATTGCTGGGCACTTGAGTTGTTTACATATCTTGACCATTGTAAATAATGCTGCATTAAACATTGGTATGCATATGTATTTTCAGATTATATGTTTTCCTGTTTAGGGGTTAGAGTCACAAGGGGTGGAGCCACAAGATCAGATGGAAGTTCTACATGTTTTATGTATTGAAAAATCTGCAGATCATTTTCCAGAGAGGCTGAATCATGTAACAGTCCTACAGTTGTAGAAATTCTCACTGAGATGCAGTGGAAGAAAAACCCAGGGCAGGCGCTGAGAATTGGGAAAACTCCGGTTTATTATGCCAGGGAGATGGACCTGGGCGCATGCTCAAAAGACTCCCCCCACCTCCCCCCAGCAAAATAAGAAGTTTCACTTAATAGGGTATCTGAGGACCAAGAAAGGGCATTTGCAGGCCGCTGGAGGGAGAATACAAAACCAAAAGTTTTTTTTTTTAAATTGTTATTAGTGAAGCACCATGAGGTACAGTTGTAGACTTACAAATTTTTGTGCTTGGGTTTCAGTTATACAATGATCGAGTACCCATCCCTCCACCAGTGCCCATTCTCCACCACCATTAATCCCAGTATCCCTCCCACCACCCCCACCCTATCCCCCCCAACCCTCCCTGCCTCTGTGGCAGGGCATTCCCTTTTGTTCTCTCTCCTTTTGGGTGCTGTGGTCTGCAAAAGAGGCATTGAGTGGCAATCATGTTTGAAAACCAAAAATTCTGAAGCATATCATTTGCAAAGCTGTTGCTCGGACACGCTGGGGTTAGGGGACCAGCTGCGTCAGCCCACCTAGCTCTGCCCATTGCCACCATCGTAGCGGGGGAGGGGGACAGCCCTTTGAGGGAGAGTGAATAGGAGGAGTCCCAAGCACTCTGGGAGTCTCTGCCAGGAGAACGCTCCTTTTACTGCAAGCAGGGTCAGGTTTATATACCTCAAGAAAAGGGAAACAAACTTTTCGCCCGGGTATCCAGCACACGCTAGCACAAAGGCTTAGTAGGATGTTGTGGTTTGTCATGCCTTCTTGGTTGGGGCCCTGTTTGCTCAATTGTCCCCTGGCACCACCCGAGGTGACTGGATGTTAAGGCTGGTGACTGGATGTTAAGGAGGGGCCCTCGAGGGGAGGGCAGAGCTGCCGCCAAATCAAAAGGGGAAGCGATGGGGGAGGGGCTGCCTACCACTTGACTCAGGGCCAATTCTCGGGTGCTCCATCCTCACCCCTAGTTGCCCCTCCAATTGTGCCTTGCAGCGTCCCACACAGAGCAAGGTCAAGAGAATCTCAAGGGCATGGACACACTTAGACTCCATTCCCGTTACAAAGCAAGACTCTGACCATCTTTAGGACATGCCAAATGCAATCTAAGCTTACATCACGATGCTTCTGGCAGTTCCTGGTCCGCTGGTGTTGACCTGCTAGAAAAATGTGGTAGGGTTCTATTTCCCTCAACACTACCAGTAGTGAATGAGTTTCGTTTTCACCACATCTCTGCCAGCGTATATTTTCTGGTCTTTTTTACATAGACCATTATTGCTGGTGTGAGGTGAGTTCACTCATTGTCATTTTGATTTACGTTTCCTGATAATCAGTGACAATAAGCACTTCTTTATATGCCTTTTTTTTTTTTGAGGGGAGTGAGGGGTTCACATCTGCTATTACTCAGGGCTTACTCCTGGGTCTTCACTCAGGGATGGCTCAAGGGACCATATGCAGTGTCAGGAATCGAATCTGGGTCAGTGGAGTGCAAGAGAAGCTCCTTACCATGTATTATTGCTCCAATCCCCTTCTTGTGCCTTTTTATTAAGGTGAGCAGTCTGCTTTTCAATAGCAGGAAAAACCAGTGTTCCTGAAAGAGTCAACCAGAGCATAAGGCACTGAAGTGAGAACATTCAGCAGGTTCTGGGAGCTGCGGCCAGGGAATGGGATCCTGATGAATAAAGACCTGGAGATCTCTCCGTGGTCAGCTAAAGACTGGAGGGGATTTGTGGTACACAGTGGAGCATGGTCCCCAAAAAAGTAAACTTTAGCGGGGAGAAAAGGTAACATAAGGACTGGGGAGGTAGTTCAAACAACCGGAAACTATTATGCATGAGACTGAGATTTTGGATCCTAGTCGGGCATGCCTGTTCCCCCAAGCACTGGGAATTAGCCCTGGTGGCCCCTGAACACTTTTCAACGCTAGGGCCACCTTGCCACCAGGAAAGCATGGAACTGCCTGGCTTATACAGCCAGGTTCCGTGTGGAGAGTGGCCCTAGGCATGCTGACAGCTAACTGGGGGACAACCCTCCTCCTGCAAAAGAGAAAATAAACAACATAAGACTTTGCAGATCACATTAGCATGGCATGATGTGAAGTCAAATGACCGATTGCAAAATAGGACTTGTTGTTCAACTAGCGAAATCTCCAGGATACCTTCCTCCCAGTCCAAGTCAGCTCCCGTCCTTTTCCATTAGTCCACGAAGTTTCTAGGGAAGGGCATCTCTGCTTCCTTTTCTTTACCACCCCCAGCCAGGCCCGTAGGACTTAGGCACTCTGTACCATCTCTCCAGCTGCAGAAATGGGAGTTGTGTAGTCTTGTTTGTTTTTCATTTGGGGCCACAGTTGTCATGGCTAAGAGTTTGCCTTCTCACACATCATGCCAAGGACTAAATCCAGCGTCTGGCCCGTGAAGCATGACTTCTAGTTCTTTTTTTTTTTTTTTTTTTTTTTTTCCCCCTTTATTTTATTTTATTTTTTTTAAAGTTGTAGATTTACAATTTTTTGTGCTTTGGTTTCAATTATACAATGATCAGATACCCATCCCTCCACCAGTGCCCATTTTCCACCACCATGGATAATATCCCTCCCACCCCCATCCCCCCATCCCCCCTGTCTCTGTGGCAGGGCAATCCCCTGTGTTCTCTCTCTCCTTTTGGGTGTTGTGGTCTGCAAAAGAGGCATTGAGTGGCAAACATGTTCAGTCCATAGTCTACTTTCGACATGCATCTCCCCTCCTGGGAGGATCCTCCAAACATCCTTTATTTGGTGCTCCCTTCTCTATCTGAATAGCCCTTTCCTCTAGGATACCCGGCTGGCCTCTAAGTTATGGAGTAATCCTCCTGGTGCTGATCTCAGCTATTCTTGGGTATTAATCTCATACTTTGTTACTTTATATCCCCCAGATGAATGCAATCTTTCTATGTCTATCCCTCTCTTTCTGACTCATTTCGCTTAGCATGATACTTTCCATATTGTACCACTTGTATGTAAATTTCATGACTTCATCTTTTGACTTCTAGTTCTTTAAGCTGTCTCACTGGCTTTGTATTGGATTTCTTTTTTGTAGTATGTTTGCACACCAACTCTGTGTTCTTTGATTTTTTTTTTTTTTTTTTGCCATACCTAGCAATGCTCAGGGCTTACTCCTGGCAGGCTCAAGGGATCATATGAGATGTGTAGGTCCAAATTTGGGTCCGCCATGTGTGCAAGGCAAATGCCCTACCCACTGTACTATTGTTTCAGCCATCTGTGTTCTGAAAAAAAAAACTCAGAAGATACTTGTTTTTCTGAAGCACTTGAACTATTTTCATGAAATGAATACCAGGTCCTAGAAATAGAACGATAATGTTCTTTGTCAGTAGAAAACTTATATGAATAATGTGAGGTAGAGGATGATCCTACATTCATAAGCTGACGCTGTAAAACAAAGGTCAACAGGGCAAGATTTCTTAGGATGGTAGTTGTTTTGACTATCCATAGGATTCGGTGACCCCTTTCAGCATATCAACCAAAATAGATGATTTCCACTAGGTGGTGCCAAATCTCAACTGGAACAGATGGATGAATGACAATGAGTCAGAATCTTAGGCCTGACTGAAGCTTGACTCACCCCCAAGCATTTTATAAGCGTCCCAATAACATGCATGCTACATTTTTGACACTGGTGTTTTGGATTCGGTGAGTTTGCTGAGGCTTTACCATCTGCGATGTGCTGTATTTTGCAAGCATCATAATCCCTGTGTTGGCTTTTTGATCTAGAAACTAAATTATTCTGGTGGTGAGAACAGGGACAGAGGTGGCACATCCTGGGGAAGATAGAAAAGCAACAGAGTCACAAAACTATAAGAACATGAGGAACTTGGAAGGCTCTTGAACAGCTCCTGGGCTAGAAGACAGCTCCTCAGACCACCAAAGGGCGAAATGACAGGGCCAAAGGGTACTTTTTGTTTGTTGACAGCCAGTCCCGTGTTCCCCTGGATCCTGGCTGTCTCTAAGAACCCTCTTCTGCAGCCGCACAGGGCCAGTCTATTGCCCACCCCTCACCTTTGAAAGAGCTTCTGTCTGTTGCTTAACTTATTATTTTTTTTTCTTTTTGGGTCACACCCGGCAATGCACTGGGGTTACTCCTGGCTCTGCACTCAGAAATTACCCCTGGCGGTGCTCAGGGGACCATATGGGTTGCTGGGAATCGCCCTACCCTCTGTGCTATTGCTCCAGCCCCTGTCAGTGAATATCTTAATCAGATAATGATCCAAACTGCATTTGTTATTCTAGAGAGGTTTTTTTTTGGGGGGGGGGGTGGGCGGGGAGGGATCAACGTAAGTTGTAGTAATTAGTATGTAGCTATTGATCTGACACATTACATTAAACCTGATTTCAGAATGATAAGGGTGCATTTATCTTAGAAGAGACTGTAATATAACTTTCATTTTTTTTCTGATGAGAATTAGCTTGGTTCTGGGCCTATGTTATTAATCCCCCCCCCCCCCCTTTTAGAAACCGTAATCACAATGAATAATGCTGCTAAAGAAAATCTCATACTGTCATACTGTTGGGCCAAGTAAAGGTTAAAAATTTGTCCTTGAAATTCACTGGGACCCATCTGTGCTCGCTCTGGAACTATGAGCTGACTGGAACTCTTTGCTGGCTCCTGACCTGGCAGCAGCCACTTGGACTGGATAAATTACAGGAAAGAGGGCTCTGACCCTGAACACTCCGGACAGTGGAAGAGAAACTATTTTCCCTCTTTTCTATCACATCTCATTCCTCTCGGATGTGGGCAATGCTTTGTGTAGCTACAGATGGCAGTTAATCTTGGATGCTTTCTTTTTACAATAGCCAGAATCTGGAAAAAACCTGAGTGCCTGTGAACAGATGACTGGTTAAAGAAACTTTGATACATCTACACAATGGAGTACTATGTAGCTGTTAGAAAAGATGAAGTCATGAAATTTACATACAAGTGGTACTACATGGAAAGTATCATGCTAAGCGAAATGAGTTAGAGAGGGACAGACATAGAAAGATTGCATTTATCTGGGGAACATAAAGTAACAAAATAGGAGACAAACACCCAAGAATAGCCGAGAGAAGTACCAGGAGGTTTACTCCATGGCTTGGAGGCCAGCAACACATGCTAGGGGAAAAGGCAGCTCAGAGAGAGAAGGAACACCAAACAAACAAAGGGTGCTGGGAGGATCCTCTCAGGATGGGAGAAGCATGCTGACAGTAGGCTATAGACCGAACATGATTGCCTCTCAGTGCCTCTTTTGCAAACCACAGCACCCAAAAGGAGAGTGAGAACAAAAGGGAATGCCCTGCCACAGAGGCGAGATGAGATGGGATGGAGGGTTGGGGGGTGGGAGGGATACTGGGATCATTGGTGGTGGAGAGTGGGCACTGGTGGAGGGATGGGTGCTCTATCATCGATATAACTGAAACTCAAGCACAAAAATTTGTAAGTCTACAACTGTACTTCATGGTGTTTCACTAATAAAAATTTTTTAAAAAAATCTTGGATGCTTTAATTGGAGCTTTGTTTTACCATATTCTGGAATGTAGTTTAAGGGTATAAAAGTGTGCAGTTTTGAGTTCTGGGTCAAGGGTTTAGGGCCCCTACCCTCTGCTCATTTGTGGATGTAGGAATAAAGTTTTCATGTCCACTTCTTCTATTTGGCTTCAGTGACTCTCATTGAGGTTTTTTTGTTTGTTTGTTTGTTTGTTTTTCTTTTTGGGTTACACCCGGCGATGGCGATGCACAAGGGTTACTCCTGGTTCATGCACTCAGGAATTACTCCTGGCAGTGCTCGGGGGACCATATGGGATGTTGAGGAATTAAACCCGGGTTAGCCACATGCAAGGCAAACACCCTACCCACTGTGCTATTGTTCCAGCCCCTCATTGAGGCTTATTTTTGTTTTGTTTTTTTGGGTTTTTTTTTTGGGGGGGTGGTCATACCTGGCGATACACAAGGGTTACTCCTGGCTCACGCACTCAAGAATTACTCCTGGCAGTGCTCGGGGACCGTACAGGATGTTGGAAATTGAACCCAGGTTGGCCGCATGCAAGGCAAAAGCCTTATCCGCTATGTTATTGCTCCAGCCCCCTCTCTCATTGAGTTTAAATGAAATCAGGTACTATGGTGCTACAAGAACCTTTATAATTTCATGAGTCCATTGGCTAAAGCATGCTAATCTACTATGCTGGTGACATTTAATTACAAAGATCTATGGAAATGAAAAGTTACCCCAAAATTCTTTGTAAAACAAACAAACAAAAAAACCAAGAATACCAGAGAGTGAGATAATGACATGTAATTTTACAATGGTGTGTCGTCTCAATGAAGTTTCTGGGGATAGCTGGTTTTTGTCTACTCAAAAGGATAATTTTTGCTACCACTTGGTGGTTGTTGATCAGTTCTGCCATATCTATCTACTGAGAAGAGTTTATAGAAAACTTAACTAACCTTAAATGTAGCATTGTCGTCCTTTGATGAAGAGTATGCTGTTTTGGGTTCAACCTGTGAAGAAAATGAGAAAGATTCTCTGCTTCTAATATTCAGCTATGTACCTCACTTTTACTCCTAAGAATTTAACTCAACAGACAACTCTCAATCAGAAAAGTCAGGATTAAAACTATGGGGAACAGTTTTGTTTTTTGTTTTATTTTATTTTTCAAATAAAAATTGGGCCCCTGCCCCGAGCAGAGCCCCAGCAGCTGAGTACCTCCAGAACCAGCCACGGCCATGCTGGGACCACTCTCCACACATCCGGACGGGCCTCATGCATGAAGGAACTGGCAGAGAAACCCAGGCATGTAGGTTCCAGGCCTGAGATCTCCAAGCCTACTTAGATTGGGACTGAGCCTTCTCCAACCAGACCCCCCATCTTCCAGTAGGTAGGCGTCACACCCACCAGCTGCTGCCAGCGCCAGGTTGGTCCCATCAACGGCCAAGATGCAGAGACTATAAAACCCAGCTCCCGGAAGACATCTTATTATCTTGTTCTTCCTTTGGAGTACCCGGCAGGCTACCCGCACGGCAGAGTCTGGCAAACTTCCCCTGTCGTACTCAATATGCCAAATACCAGTAACAATGATACGTCTCATTCTCCTAGCCCTGAAAGAGCATTGAATATGGCTCTTTTAAAATCTCAGGGCTGGGAAGAAGGAGACATTACTGGTGCCTGCTCGAGGCAATCGACAAACAACAGGATGATCGTGATCGTGATCGTATTTTTCAAATAAGAAACCATGGGACATGACCATTTTAGTTTTTTGTTGTTTTTTCTTTTTTTTTTCTTTCTTTCTTTCTTTCTTTCTTTTTTTTTTTTTTTTTTTTTTGCTTTTTCGGTCACACCTGGCGATGCACAGGGGTTTCTCCTGGCTCATGCACTCAGGAATCACTCCTGGCGGTGCTCAGGGGACCATATGGGATGCTGGGAATCGAACCCGGGTCTGCCGCGTGCAAGGCAAACACCCTACCTGCTGTGCTATCACTCCAGCCCCGACCATTTTAGTTTTAATTCCAAATTCAACTTTATTAGCTATGTGAACTTGCACTGTTGCAGAAACTCTCACCATGAGTCATCGATTTGCTTGAGCGGTCACCAGTAATGTCTCCATCGTGGGACTTGTTGTTACTGTTTTTGGCATATCTAATACGCCACAGGGAGCTTTCCAGGCTCTGCTGTGTGGGTGGGATACTCTCAGTAGCTTGCCAGACTCTCTGAGAGGGACTGAGTAATCAAACCTGGGTCACCCACGTGAAAGACAAGCGCCCTACCCGCTGTGCTATTGCTCCAGTCCATAATTCTAACATGTAATTTAATTCCATGACTATTTCAAATCTCTGAAGAATAAATATTTGATAAGTTAAAGTGCTACTGGTTATAGATGGAGAGAGGAATAGAAGGCTGAGAAATCCAGTTAAAATTCCCAGCTTTGGCCCAGGTTCATCTGTGTCAACGAGGAAATAAATATCTGACATTTTCTCTCTTTTTTTTTTTTTTTTTTGATTTTTGGGCCAAAAAGAAACACTCTGCTGTGCTCAGGACTTACTGCTAGCTCTGTGCTCAGGGATCGTTCCTGTCAGGGCTCGGGGAACCATATAGGTGCTGGGATTGAACCGGATCACTTGCCAAACCTCTTGCAAGTCAAGTGCCCTACCCACTGTTACTATTTTGGGAGATTAAACACACACACACACACACACACACACACACACACACACACACCCCTACCATGTCTTCCAAACACAGGTACATCAACACTGAGCATTCGTCAAAGGCATCAGCAGTAGGGTATTGCATAATTTAGAGAAAATGTTTACCTATGACTCTCTTGGATTAAATCAAAGAACCTACGATGCTCAGGAATACTTCCTTGTTAGTCTTAGCATCACTTGCCTCACCCTAATCCTAGCCTTGTTGGATCATGTCTTAGTTGAAACTTTTGATATGTTTTTCATCATGGATTTTTGGACTTTAATGTTGCATTAAAATATTGTTTATTACAGAGATTCAGAGGGTGGTGATATGTTGGGTCACACTGGCTGTGCCCAGAACTTCCTCCTGGCTCTGTACTCAGGGGTCCCTCCTGACGGTGCTCAGTGAACGATATGCAGTGATAGGAATCAAATTGGTTGGCTGCATGCAAGGCAAGAGCCTTACTCCTCTGTTATTACCCCTCTGACCCTGATTACAGAGATTTTATTCTTTTGTAGTATTGAGTGTGTGTGTGTGTGTGTGTGTGTGTGTGTGTGTGTGTGTGTGTGTAGGGGAAAAGGGAGCTCAGATAGAGAAAGGAGCACCAAATAAAGGGTGCTGGAAGGATCCTTCCAGGATGGGAGAAACATGCTGAAAGTAGACTCTAGACCAAACATGATTGCCACTCAGTGCCTCTTTTGCAAACCACAGCACCTAAAAGAAGAGAGAGAATAAAAGGGAATGCTCTGCCACAGAGGATGGGTAGGATGGGGGGATGGGGGGTGGGAGGGATACTGGGACCCGTGGTGGTGGAAAATGGGCACTGGTGGAGGGATGGGTGTTTGATCATTGTACAATTGAAAGCCAAGCACAAAAAATTTGTAAATCTACAACTGTACCTCATGGTGTTTCACTAACAAAAATTTGAAAAAAAAATGTAAATGATGGAGAATGAGCGCTGGTGGAGGGATGGTACTGAATCATTGTATAATTGAAACCCAAGCACAAAAAATTGTAAGTCTACACTGTACCTTATGGTGTTTCACTAATAAAAATTTAAAAATAAATAAATAAAAGTAAAAGCATAAAAAATTTACTCACAAGCAAATGCCTCACTTGCTTTTCCCTAGTCCTGTCTTCACCACAGCAGACTGCAGATTCTGCTGTTTATTTGGATGGTCTTGTTGAGACTTGACAAAAAGGGCAGAGTTGCAGTGCACGAACACTCACGCCGAGCTCAGCAAGCAACCCTTTTCATCTGGAACAGGCGTCTTCCCTGCCACTTTAGACAGATTCTTTTTTTTTTTTTTTTTTTTTTGCTTTTTGGGTCACACTCAGCAATGCTCAGGGGTTACTCCTGGCTTTGCACTCAGGAATTACTCCTGGCAGTGCTTGGGGGACCATATGGAATACCAGGGATCGAACCCGTGTTGACTGCGTGCAAGGCAAACACCCTACCTGCTGTCCTATCTCTTCAGCCCTAGACAGATTCATTTTGGCTTTTCTTCTTTTCATGTGTTAATTGCTGTCCCTTGTAGTTATCAGTTTAGTGGCACAGGAGAAGATGAATTATGACACAGAAATCAGAGACTGTTTGGAGGGAGAAACTAGCCTAACAGTGAAAAATGTGCCAAGAAATGCCAACAGTTATATATTCCTTTGATTTTGCTATAGGTGAAATGATTTAATTTCAGTCACTCCTCACTATAACCACATAAAGCAAACACTAGTACTTTTTTCCTCACCTTCCCTTTACATATATATGTATATGTATGTATATATAATATATATATATATATCACATGCAAGTTAAAACTTAGGGGGAAATTGAAAAACATACCTTGATGAGAAAAATAGACCTCTGACCTCACTTCAAACAGACTAACTTTGGAGAGCAGGAGCTGCCAAAGGGTTGAAAGAATTAGCTGAGTCTGGGCAACATGATGTAACCATGCAATGCATTAGGGATATCCTTGCAACAGCCATATAGCCTCTCGTTATAATCGGGGAACGTGATCCCAAATTGCTCATGTCCTTGAGATAGTCTTCTGCTGGCTTTGCAGATGGCACGTGGAATTCCTGCTTCTGTACTCCACCGCCAGCTGCCTACAAATGCACCATGCCCCATCAGATTTTGTAGAAAATGAAACTCTCAGCTATGTTTGGGCTGAGTCTTTAGCGCACAGGCTCTTCTGGGATCGCCAGGGTAATGAACCTGAGTCCTCCCAAATCTTAGAGCATGCTGCTTAGTTTGTTACTGACTCATGGTGAGAGTTTCTGCAACAGTGCAAAGTTCACATAGCTAATAAAGTTGAATTTGGAATTAAAACTAAAATGGTCATGTCCCATGGTTTCTTATTTGAAAAATAAAAAAGCAAAAAACAAAACTGTTCTCCATAGTTTTAATCCTGACTTTTCTGATTGAAAGTTAAGTCTGTTTAGTTAAATTCTTGCGAGTAAGAGTGAGGTACATAGCTGAATATTAGAAGCAGAGAATCTTTCTCATTTTCTTCACTGGTTGAATCTAAAACAGCATACTCTTTTCATCAAAGGAGCCCCAATAAACAGTTTATCATCATCTTAAAATGATTTTAAATTACAAAGAGAAAGCTATCAGTTCTTATTCCCATGAACATTTAGTCTTTTAAAAAAATAACTTAAAAAACTGCGATAACATTGCATCATAGCACATGAGTTCCAGTAAGCATATAGTGTTTTTAATGCGTTGTGACTTGCCCTGACAAGAATTATCCTAATTAAAAAGCTGTAAATTTTTTTTAAATCCAATGCAACTTTTATAGGTTGGTACCTGTCCATTTTAGCTTTTATTATTTGGTCATTAAGACATCTTACATTGTCCTATCTTAAATATTACTTTTGAGGGTGGGGTACTCCTGGCTATATTCAGGGGTGACTCCTGGTTTTGTATTCAGGAATTACTCTTGATGGTGGACAGGGCCCCAAGTGGAATGCTGGGAATCAAATCTGGGTCAGTTATATGCAAGGCAAAAGTTCTATCTGCTTTATTATCGCTCTGGTCCCTCTTAAAGATTACTTTTATTTATTTTTTAATTAATTAATGAATTATTTATTTATTTAGTTTTATTAGTGAAACACCATGAGGTACAGTTGTAGACTTACAATTTTTTGTGCTTGAGTTTCAGTTATACAATGATTGAGCACCCATTCCCTCCACCAGTGCCCATTCCCCACCTCCAATGCTCCCGGAATTCCTCTCACCCCCCATACCCCCCATCCCACCCCACCCCTGTGGCAGGGCATTCCCTTCTGTTCTCTCTCTACTTTTGGGTGCTGTGGTTTGCAAAAGAGGCATTGAGTGGCAATCATGTTTGGTCTACAGTCTACTTTCAGCACGCATCTCTCATCCTGGGAGGATCCTCCCAACACCCTTTATTTTGTACTCCTATCTCTATCTGAGCTGCCTTCTCCCCCAGCATGTGCGGCTGGCCTCCGAGCCATGGAATGAACTTCCTGGTACTTATCTTGGCTATTCTTGAGTGTTAGTCTCCCAATTTGTTACTTTATATTCCCCAGATGAATGCAATCTTTCTATGTCTGTCCCTCTCTTTCTGACTCATTTCATTTAGCATGATACTTTACACTTGTAGTACCACTTGTATGTAAATTTTATGACTTCATCTTTTCTTTTTTCTTCTTCTTCTTTTTTAACTTTTTATTAGTGAGACACCATTAGGTACAGTTGTAGACTTAAAATTTTTTGTGCTTGGGCTTCAATTATACAATGATCAAATACCCATCTCTCCACCAGTGCCCATTTCCCACCACCATGGATCCCAGTATCCCTCCCACCCCCCCATTTCCCCCATCCCACCCTGCCTCTGTGGCAGGGCATTTCCTTTTGTTCTCTCTCTCCTATTGGGTGTTGTGGTTTGCAAAAGAGGCAATAGGTGGCAATCATGTTTGGTCTATTGACTTCATCTTTTCTAACAGCTACATAGTACTCCATTGTGTAGATATACCAAAGTTTCTTTAACCAGTCATCTGTTCTCGGGCACTTGGGTTTTTTCCAGATTTTGGCTATTGTGAATAGTGCAGCAATGAACATAGAGGTGCAGATGTTATTTCGACTTTACTTTTTTTTTTGGCTTTTTGGGTCACACCCAGCGATGCACAGGGATTATTCCTGGCTTTGCACTCAGGGATCACTCCTGGCGGTGCTCAGGGGACCATATGGGTTGCGGGGAATCAAACCCAGGCTGGCCGCGTGCAAGGCAAATGCCCTACCTGCTGTGCTATCACTCCAGCCCCTCGACTTTACTTTTTTGCCTCTCCGGGATACATTCCCAGGAGTGGTATTGCTGGGTCAAATGGGAGCTCAATTTCTAATTTTTTGAGAATCGTCCATACTGTTTTCCAAAAGGGCTGAACCAGTCGGCATTCCCACCATCAGTGAAGGAGAGTCCCTTTCTCACCACATCCATGCCAACACTGGTTGCTTTTGTTATTTTGGATGTGGGCCAGTCTCTGTGGTGTGAGTTGATATCTCATTGTTGTTTTGATCTGCATCTCCCTGATGATTAGTGATGTAGAGCATTTTCTCATGTGCCTTTTAGCCATTAGGATTTCTTCTTTGGGAAAGTTTCTGTTCATTTCATCACCCCATTTTTTGATGGGGTTAGATGTTTTCTTCTTATAGAGTTCAACAAGTGCTTTGTATTAAAGGTTACTTTTATTTTATTTTATTTTTTTGCTTTTTGGGTCACACCTGGCGATGCACAGGAGTCACTCCTGGTTCACGCACTCAAGAATTACTTCTGGCGGTGCTCGGGGGACCATATGGGATGCTGGGAATCGAACCTAGGTTGGCTGCGTGCAAGGCAAACACCCTACCCGCTGTGCTACTGTTCCAGCCCTTAAATATTACTTTTAAAGTAAAGTTTCCAATGAAGTAAAAGAAGTGTGTAGAAAATTGCACATACATTAGTTGTACAGCAGATATATTTTTCTGTAATATAGAATTAACATTTTTTAAAAACTTACTTTATGTAGACAAAAGCCAAAATTGTTGATACAATTCTAGAGTTGAAATTGATTAGATAACAAGGTTCCAATATGAAAATCAATAAGTATTAAAAACATCAATTTTTATATGAAAATTCTTGAATCCAATCACAGGGTTATTAAAGTCCTTGTCTAAGGATTTACTAAACCATTTGTTGCTAGTTAAGCCTTATATTTTTGTTGGTTGAGTTTGGCTGGCTCCTAGGTTATTTTCCCATCTAATTTGATGTGCTCCTACTGGAATTTCAGTATTGAGGAATTAGGAAGTCCAGAGACTTCAGGATCTATGGTGTGGACCAGTGACTTGACATAGTGAACAAAGGCTGTGAGGAGGTAGGAGTGGCTGCTCGGGCATCCTGAGGACAGCGAGTGGAGGGAAGGCTGCCCACCCAACTCCAAGCAGACCCTAGAATTCTAGGCTGGGCACCAGGGTGAATTCTAGTTTGGGTACCAGGGTGAATTCTAAGCCGGGCACCAGGGTACCTAGAATTATTTGTAGTTTGGCATCTCTGCAGAGAATATTCTTTTTTTGGGGGGGGGGGGGGTCATACCCAGCGATGCACAGGGGTTAGTCCTGGCTCATGCACTCAGGAATTACTCCTGGTGGGACTCGGGGGCACCATATGGGATGCTGGAAATCGAACCCGGGTAAGCTGCGTGTAAGGCAAACACCCTACCTGCTGTACTATTGCTCCAGTCCCATCAGCAGAGAATATTCTTAAAGCACTGGAGCTGAGCCCTTGACATGGCTGTAGCAGTGGGGTGTGGGTGCACCCTGCCTCCAAAGAGCCTGCTGGGGTTTTCAGCCATGGGACCTAGGAGTCCATGAATTTTAGCTACTTGGCCTGCATCTCCTCAAAGATTTAGTCGGGGTAGAACAGGTAGAACAGGTGTAATACAGAATTTTATTTTGAAACTGTTTAAACTAGCAATAACTCTGTCCAGAAATACCAAATGGAAAACAGGTTCTAACATAATTTTAGGGCAACAAAAGTCTGAAAGACCACAAAAGAGAAATAGCACCACTGTTATTTGAACAATGGCTAGTTACGTGCCTTTATTTGAACAATGGCTTGTGACTTGCTCATTTTTTTTTTTAATGTAGGAGTACTGCTATTTATTCAGCCACTGATTAGCTGATTGAATTGGGCATGAACTCCACCTTACTTTTTTTTCATAATCTTATTTATTCTTTTTCTTCTTATATTTATTTATTGAATCACTGTGGGAAAAGCTACAAAGCTTTCAGGTTTAACTCTCAGTCATACAATGATCAGACACCTTTCCCTTCAACAGTACTCATTTTTCACCACCAAGAACCCCCCCAACCCTCCCAATGCCTGTGAGGCAGATGATTTCTACTTAACTCTTCTCTACATTGATTACATTCATCATTTCGACAAAAGATGCACCATTATTGTTTAGAATATTCCCCCCCCCCCAACAATCAGAATTGCTGACAGGGCATTGTGAAATACTTTGTTTTCTATAGCTGGTTATGAGAATCATATAATGTTGTGTGGCCGCAATAGCGGTTGCATGATTTTGGATTTGTTTTTGTTTTTGGCATTGTAAGTCACTGAATCTGGGTTTTCCTCCCAATTCCACACAGAACATACACTGCACAATTTTATCATCAAATATCTGTTTTCTACACACACTTTAGATTTTAGAACAAGCTACCACCAAAGGGCCAGAGCGATAGCATAGAAGGGAAGGGCGTTTGCCTTGTGCGCAGCCCACCCGGGTTCGATTCCTCTGCCCATCTCGGAGAGCCTGGCAAGCTACCAAGAGTATCCCGCCCACAAGGCAGAGCCTGGCAAGCTCCTCGTGGCACATTCGAGATGCCAAAAACAGTAATAACAAGTCTCACAATGGAGACATTAGTGGTGCCCGCTCGACCAAATCGATGAACAACAGGAGGACAGTGCTACAGTGCTACCTCCAAAACCAAATCACAATCTTAGTAGTGGGTCACATTTTGCAGAATTAGCAGATATGTTTTCACAAAATGAAATTATGTATATGGTCAACATCAAGATATAAAGCATTATTAGGGGCTGGAGCAATAGTACAGTGGGTAGGGCATTTGCCTTGCATGCAGCTGACCCTGGTTCGATTCCCAGCATCCCATATGGTCCCCCGAGCACCGCCAGGAGTGATTCCTGAGTGCATGAGCTAGGAGTAAGCATAGCCGGGTGTGACCCCAAAAGCAAAAACAAACAAAGAAAGAAAGAAAGATATAAAGCATTACTGGCCTAGTTGAAGGTTGAAGTCCTTTCAGCCTCAACCTCCTTCCACACATCCTCCCCATGTAACCCCCATTCTGATGTCTATCACCATAATCATTTGTTCTACCTTTGAATTTAAATACTATGCTGGGCATTCCTTTACTCTTTTGTTTAATTTTATTTTGGGGTGTGAGACAGATTGAATTACACTGATGGTGCTCAGGGCTTCTCATGATTCTGTGCTAAGGGAGATGCTTGAGGAACAGTAACAAGTGTTGGTTCTGAAACCGGGGTATGACAAGTGCCTTCTTTCCTGTAGTACTTATTTGGTCCTTTAACATTTAATTTATAAACTTTTTTCAGGATGTTGCATATTTTTCTATAGTTATTTTTCTTGTGGCTATGTGGTATGTACTGTGCGTTCATATGCCACACACTTCATCCCTTCCACTCCTGATAAACATTGAATTACTTCCAAATTTGGGCTTCTAGGAAAATTATTGCTATCTTCTTATAGGCTTTTGATTTTTCCTCCGTGAACTCTTAGAATGTGCATATTAATGAGCTATGTTGTAGTAAAAGAGTGAAGGGAACATAGCTCAAAGTTCTTGCTACGTTGTTTGCATTAGGCCCTGAGTTAGCTGTTCTATACCACCTAGGACTTAACAACTCTGTGATCAGATACAACAATTTTCATAATCCTTAGCATATTCCCCATGGTAATCTCGGTTCTCTTGTCAGAGTTCATGAACTTGTTTACAAGGGCATTCCAATGCTTCTGCTTTGTTTCTTTATACATCTCATATGCCTAAGGTCAACTGGTGTTTGAGATGGCATCTTTCTCTCTCTGGCATCCTTCTCTCTCTGACTTATTTCACTTAGCATGTCATCCACTGGAGCCGGCTGAGTGGTGCTTACAAGGAACGAAGGAATGTACCACTGGCTAACTTAGAGGTAAGTAAGGAATAGATTGATGGAGAACACTGTCACAGGGCAGTGGGCAAGACTGCAGGGTACATGGGCTGGGGACTGTGGGCATCCCTTGGCCTACAGTGCAGGGTGTTGTCAACTCAGTACAGGCTTCATAGTAAACCTTGTTTCTTTTTTGCTTGTCTAAGACCCCTGAGTTTTCCAAGCTAAATGGATGCGGATGTTTTTCACGGCAGGGGGTGTTTTTTTCAGGAACAAAACAAGTCTGTGTTCAGTCAGTCTGCATAAGTGTGAGCAGAATACTACTTTTTAGCCTTTTCTGCATGGTCTACTTCCATTCAAATGGTTGGAGTTCATGGTTGTTTTTTTTTCCTTCTTCTTTTAAAAACTTTTTTAAACTAGATGAGTAGCATTCTCCTGAGTGTGTACTACAACTTCTTTATCTACTCATCTATCATGGGGCATTGGGTTGTTTTCAGATCTTGATTATTGTAAATAGTGGTGAAATAGACATAGTCGTGCATGTATCTTTTTAAATTAATGTTTTTACATTCTTGGGGTAGAATCCTGGGTCAGATTGCTGGTAGTTCTAATTTTTTAAAAAAATCTTATTTTTGGTCACACCCGGTGTTGCTCCTAGTTCTGTACTCAGGAGTCACTCTTGGTAGTGCTCAGAGAATCATATGAGATGTCAGGAATTGAACTTGGGTTATCCTCATACAAAGCTTGCCTACTATACTATCGCTCCAGTTTTTTTCTCTCCTAAGCTTTAATTGTTTAAGAAGCCTCAACATTGTTTTCCACAGACTTAGCATGCTTTACTCTTGTACATTACTTGTACTTTACTCTTGTACAAGTAAAGTAATGTACTTTTTATCCCCTTTGCAAAATCAAGGTCACAAAAACTCTAGCTCAGTAGATACTGAGGCAATCCATACATTTTCTGAACAAACGAGTGAATCAATAATCTCCTTCAGAAAATTGCAATGTCAGGGTGAGTAAGCTAGCTGATTATAATAACAGAAACTTTACATGGGAGGGGCAAAATAAAAGGTGTGGTAATGTGATTTGGCTTATATTTCTCACGCCAAGGGAAAAACTCCGATTCATTGAGCTGCTGCTGTTGTTTTGAGAAACTTTCTGCTACTCCATTCACCTTTGTTCGCTAACATGACAAGCAAGAGGGTAATTGCAGTGTTCGGAGCAACAGGTAAAAAGCATTTTGCTTTTAACTGCATATTGTCTGCTAACTTTCCTGTCTTTCTGTTCTTAACTTCAGAGCCTGCAAGTGTGGGCTGAACAAAAAAACCCTTTGGAGGAAATTAAGAAAAGTGTCTATTCCATTGCTTAAGTTCAGATGTGGTCAGTGGCAATGTGGTCTGACTTCCATCAGATCATCTCATGAAGACAAGGACAATGGACACTGTTCTCTCTTTCTGGGTCATGTGCTGACTTGTTGGTATAAATCTCATATTAATGTAGGCTGTACTTTGGCGGCTTATCTTCACTCACTTTCTTTCTTTTTCTTTTTTTCTTTTTGGGTAACCCAGCAATACTCAGGGGCTACTCCTGGCTTTGCACTCAGGAATTACTCCTGGCGGTGCTCAGGGGACCATATGGGATGCTGGGAATCGAACCCAGGTCGGTCGCATGCAAGGCAAACGCCCTACTGCTGTGCTATCGCTCCAGCCCCTCCACTCACTTTCTAACAAGCAAAAGGAGCAAGTGCGAAAGGCACCCAATTGATTCACAGGCCTGACCAAGACTCCAGCAATTTTGAAAATGATTCTGGGCCAGAGCTACAGTACAGTGGGTAGGGAGTTTGCCTTACACGCGACCAACTGGGGTTCTATCCCTAGCATCACTTATGGTTCCCTGGGCTCCACCAGGAGTGATCCCTGAATGTAGACCTAGGCGTACATCCTCAGCATTGATGGGGGTGCTACCCCCCACTCCCCAAACAGAAAGCAAACAGAAAGAAAAATGGGTCTGAGTAAAAGGTGTTCAGAATGTACTGAAGACTTCTCTCTCACCTGGCCAGTTGTCTATATGTCTTATTATTTGGGGGAGGGGGAAACCTGTACCCGGCAGTACTCCGAGGCTACTTCTAACACAGTGCTTATACTGCAATACTGCAGGTGACTATGTAATATAGAATTTCGGTCTCCCGCAAGCAAAGTGTGCACTTCACCTGTCCAGACCTGCTGACAGGCGCTCCTGCTTCTACTCTTACAATCTTTTTTTTTCTTTTTGGGTCACACCTGGAAATGTACAGGGCTTATTCCTCGCTCTGCACTCAGGAATTACCCCTGACGGTGCTCAGAGGACCATATGGGATGCTGAGAATTGAACCTGGGTTGGCCACATGCAAGGCAAACGCCCTGTCCACTGTGCTATCACTCCAGCCCCTACTCTTACAATTTTCCTTCCAATCTGCTTTCCAACCGCCAGATTCATCTTTGCAACATGGTGGTCAAATCAGATCATTCCCTTTTAGTCTATTCTCATGTCTGTCTCCTAGGGGTCCACTTGAAACTGGGAGATCCTTTCTCTGTTCCACTCAAACCCTCCAACACCCACTTTTCTCTCCATCTCACTCTAAGTAAAACGCAGAGAGTAGCTCATGGCCTGCCAACTCTTTCTCAGACTCTTCTCTTCACCTCATGCTGTGCTCCTCAGACACGGTCCCTAACCCAGGCCTGTGCATTATAGAAAATCACAACTCTATTCCATTCCACTGTTCCAGGATTCCTCTCTGCTACCCCTGGCCAAAAGAGAACATGAGCTCTATGAGGACTAGGAATTTTGTTTTTTCTGAAGGGAGGCAAAGACTAATGCATGGAAAAAGAGAAACAGATTCTCAAAAACCAAGTTAGGTATAAAACTGACTTTATTTCCTGAAGTAGTGTTTTGTAGTTTTCTTTGTATAGGTCTTTTACTTCCTTAGTTAAGCTGATTCCTAGGTACTTGATTTTCTGGGGCACAATTGTGAACGGGATTTTTTTTTCATGTCATTTTCTTCTCTCTCATTATGGACAATTCTCAAAAAATTAGAATTGAGCTCCATTTGACCCAGCAATACCACTCCTGGGAATTTATCCCGGAGAGGCAAAAAAGTACAGTCGAAATGACATCTGCACTTCTATGTTTATTGCTGCACTGTTCACAATAGCCAAAATTTGGAAAAAACCTGAGTCCTGAGAACAGATGACTGGTTAAAGAAACTTTGGTACATCTACACAATGGAATACTACACAGTTGTTAGAAAAGATGAAGTCATGAAATTTACATACAAGTGGTTCTACATGGGAAGTATCATGCTAAGCGAAATGAGCCAGAAAGAGAGGGACAGACATAGAAAGACTGCACTCATCTGGGGAATATAAAGTAACAGAATGGGAGTTGCCCATCCAAAAATAATTGAGATAAGTGCCAGGAGGTCTGCTCCAGGGCTTGAAAGTCGACCTCACATGCTGGGGGAAAAGGCAGTTCAGATAGGGAAGGGAACACTAACTAAAGAATGTTTGGAGGACTTGCTCGAGATGCAAGATATGTGCTGAAAGTAGACTATAAACCGAACACGATGGCCACTCAAAACCTCTATTGCAAACTACAACACCCTAAAAAAAAGAGTGAGCAAAAGGGAATGCCCTGCCACAGAGGTGGGGTGGGTTGGGGGGATGGGTGTGGGGGTGGGAGGGCTACTGGGATCATTGGTGGTGTAGAATGGGCACTGGTAGAGGGATGGGTACTGAAACCCAAGCATGAAAGTTTGTAAGTCTACAACTGTACCTCATGGTGTTTCACTAATATAAAAAATAAAGAAAAAAATTTTTTTATTTTATTTCCAAAAAAAAAAAAAAACCAAACAAACAAAACTGACTTTAAAAAGAAAGGGAGGGGCTGGATCGATAGCACAGTGGGTAGGGTGTTTCCCTTGCACGAGGCCGACCTGGGTTCGATTTCCAGCATTCCATATGGTCCCCCGAGCACTGCCAGGAGTAATTCCTGAGTGCATGAGCCAAGAGTAACCCTGTGCAAAGCCGGGTGTGACCCAAAAGAAAAAAAAAAAAGGAAAGGGAAGAAAAGATAGCAGGACGAGGCATTACTGGGTAAGGCATTAGGGTGACAGAAAATATTTTCCGGAAACTGATAAGAAACTCTTAGAGCTTTGAGTGTAGAAGTGATATGATAGGATTGTGTCCAAGGGTCATTTTAGCTTCTGTTTTTTGAGGGGCCTGTTGGGGGCAGGGGCTGAAGCAGAGAGACCTGTCAGGAGGCTGTTTTTGCTGTAATTTAGGCAAGACGACAGTGGCTTGGACCAGGTGGCAGCAGTAAAGGTGGTGGGGAGTGGTCAGATTTTGGAGTTGTGGAAAGAGAACTGACAGGGTTCGTGGAAAAAACATATATCAGAGGTGGAAAAAAAGAGAACCGAAAAATAACTTCCAGGTGTTGCAATTTGAACAACCTAACAAGAAAATTTTGATTCCCTGAAATGGACAACATAGTGAGGGGAGAAGGCAGAGGAAGGTTAGGAGCTCAGTTTGAGTCTCATTAAACTGAAATTGCTACTAACACATCCAAAGCCAGCAGCTGAATATGAACCTTGGGAGTAGCTCCAAAAGGAATTGATTAGATGTGTCAGAGTGGAGGAAAGTTGATTTCTAGCTAGTCAAGGGTGTGGGCCCAGTTCTGATTCCTATTATGTAATCTTGACTTACCAGTATGTTTAACGTTTGGTTGCCAGGTTTAGTATTTATATACAAAACACCTAGTTTAATTTGAGTTTCTGGCAATGAATAATTTTTTAGATATTTCAATTACTGAATAGAACATACTTATACTAATATGTGTTGACTCTTAATTTGAAATTCAAAATTAACTGTACATCATGTAATTTATTGGGCAACCTGGTGTAAGGCTTGGAATGTTGGTATTCGTACAGTGTCTATTGTTAGCAGAAAGAAAGGAGGGAGGGACCAGATAATCAAGGACTCTGGTTGGGACCTCATTTACATATGTGATATATTGACAGTGTGCTATATCGGTAGTCTCACAAGCCCTGATTTACATAGCAAGTAACCAATCAGCTGATACTGATTGGTTACTTGCTATGTAAGGGGGAGGGATACAGTAATACAGAAAAGCTTAGATCAATCAGTATACAAGGGGCTGCAGTTGTGGTTGGGGAACAACTACTATTGTTGCTGATCCCATTAAAAAATCATCTCGCTGAGATACACCTATATGTGCTGTAAATAGAGTTGTAACGCTGAAGACATCTGGGGATTGGTATGTTATTCTTAGTCCACCCAAAAGAACCTGAAATTAGCCAGATTATCCGTAACACTATTACTGTTGCTGATTTCCTAGAAGGCTGGAAGTTCCCCAAGCACTGGTACAGGCTTAGGCAATCTGTTCTATGCACATTCCTAACCACGGTCTCTGTTCAAATCTGTGGGGCAAGCTGGGTTCATAAGAGTTTCTGTGGGATGCCAGACACAGCTCTACTTGCTTTATACACATTATTTCCTCAAGGGAGGAGGCTTGATTACAAGCTCTGTATTACAGACGGGGGACAAATTTGTCTAAGGTCATCTAAGTCAGATTGCTTAAGAGGAAAGATAATGGGGCTTCTGATCAGCAGCCAAGTATGATACTGATCTTAAATCAGTATATTCTGACATGTAGTAGTTGTGTTGCCTTAAAATTACTTATGTTTTCTGAGTCTTGGGTCCTTGTTTATAAATTAGAGAATCAAGTGCAAATAAAGGATTATTATGAGTATAGAGAAGAGACCACTATGACAATGACAGTTAAAGATGATCACTCTGGATAAGAATTGAGTGCTGTAAAAAAAGCACACAAGGATCAACCTTTAACAACATGTTAGTGGTCTCTTATAGAAGTGCTTAACGGTCCCTCGGTGAAATACAACAATCTTCACACTCTTTCCTCTAAGGATACTCTTTTGTACCATTTTCAGCTCTTTTTCATAATAAACAATGCAAAATACATTTTTTCAGTTCTGCTTTGGGGCAGGGATTGGGGTTCGGGATGAAAACACTCAGAATATGGTGATGGGAAGGTGTAATCGTGGTGGGATTGGTATTTAAATATTAAATGTAATCAAATATTGTGAACTACTTTATAAAATAAAAAATTTAAAAAATAACAACGTTTTTAAAAAATAATTGATTAAAAAAAAAGAATTAAGTGCTGAAGTAGGTAAAGTGATATACATGATAACCTTACAGTATCTGTCCCACCAATCACAAAACCATAATGACCAAAAGGAAAGAGAGAGAGAGAGAGAGAGAGAGAGAGAGAGAGAGAGAGAGAGAGAAAGAGAGAGAGAGAAGAAAAGTGTCTACCATAGAGGCAGACTGGGGGTAAGGGCAAGAACAATGGAAGTTGGGAACATTGGTGGTGAGAAATGTACTCTGGTGAAGGGACGGATGTTGGAACATTATATGACTGAAACCCAATCATGAACAGATTTCTAACTGTTTATCTCATGTTGATTTAGCAAAAGAAGTTTTAAAGGGTTATTATGAGAATTGAGATAAAGTAAAGTGCCAACATCAACGCCCAATATTTGCTAAGAATTGACTCATGACTGAAAGACAAAAAATGCTCATGAAAAAAGTTTGAAATGTATTCATCTCTAGAACATTATTTTGTAGAAAGTATCTTTTCATGGTCTTTTAAGACCAACAAATACAATATCTAAACAAGAAAAGTATGAAAATCTTATTCTATGCCCACATGTATTAACATGGGTTCTCCAGAGAGACAGAGGCAATGAGAAGTAGAATATATATATTTTCAAGAGGGTTATTATAAGGTATTGACTTACACAGTTATGGAGGCTGAGAAGTCTGAAGACTGGCAGTTGGAAAACTTTGCTGTTTCCAGGACTCAGGAGAGTAGATGGTGGAGCTCCAGTCTGGGTTAGAAAGTTTGGGAACCAGGAAAGCTGCTGGTTATGTTCTAGTCTGAAGGCTGCCAGGCACAAGGCCAACGATGAGCCAGAGGATCAGTTTAACTTAAAAGGCAGAAAAAAAGTCAATGTTCTAGTACCAAGACAATTAGATAGAGAGGAGTTCTTTCTTCTTGGAAGGGTCAGTCTTTTTGTTTTATCAAACCTTCAATCGATGGTATGAAACCCACCACCTTTGGGGGAGCACTCTGCTTTGCCTGGTCTACCAATTCAAATGGCTGTTAGTAAATTCAGAATTCTTAAAATCCAGAATATTTTCTTTTTCTTAGTACCGCTTTTTTTTTCTGCTAGTCTTTCATTCTGAATCTTCCTGATTTTTTTCTCTTCAATATCTTTTTATCTTATATATTAATTCTGATTCTGGGAGCGTTCTTTTACTAATGAGAATTTATGTCTGCTGTAATTTTTTTTTAAATTTGAGACCTCTTTTATGTTTTTTGAATGCTCTTTTTTTCTATCTTCTGACTTTCTCCCTCTTTTTATTGGAATAGTAAGCAGATGTATTATTCTGTATACAATTATTCTCCGAGGCTAGTCATTCTTTTAATTTTGTCTTCTGTTCCCTGTATTGTTGCTGTTTCCTTTTCTTGGCTGGTTGGTTTTGATTTTGGTTTTCACATTGGAGGCTTCCGTCAAACATCTGGTGACTTCTGGCTATCTGTTCATACTTTCTATTTTCCTAAGTGTTTGGCTGAAGTTTTGTGTACAAAAGCAGAGCTCATTTAATGACAAGCCCTATAATCAGTGGTGTATCAACTTGGCGCTCACAGAAAATCTCACAAAGATGAACTGGGGGAAAAGTGACATGAGGGATAACTAAGCAACAGAAGAAGGAGCAAAGGGTAGAAAATACTAATGATCAAAACTTGAGGCAAGTAACATTCTGAAGAGGGCTTCTTCTGCTGGTGCCCGATTCAACCTGAGAATAAGAGAGGCCATAGACGGAGTCCAGACAAGCGAGCTTCCCAGGGCGCTAAGCAGGGCTGGAGAGGCAAGCGTGGACTTTCTCTCCCTTTCATCCTGGACTGGCGACCTTACGAAGAAGCCCCAGATGTCAGTAACTCCGCATGTGTCATGAACTCCAGGGCATTCTGCAAATATTTACAGAATGCCCACTTTAGGCAAGATGTGATCATATCACACATGATCTTGAATAAATTTAAAGCAAAATTTTAACCTCCAATATAAATAGGGACCTCTTTGAAAAGATGGTTGCGTGAAGAACATCAAAATCAAATCTATAACCGGGAAATATTAGAAATTTCCAGTAGAATCTGGGGGATGGGGAGGGGGGATGACCTGGCAGCCGAGCCCCACAGCCTCTCCCCTTCATCCCCAGGGTTTCTGCAAAGGAATCTCCTAGTGGGCTTTGACATGCCTAATTTGAAAGCCCTTGTCCCAAGTCATGGGGATAGTCTGTGGTTACCTCAGAGGCTGTGCTGTGAAAAAACAGGAGTTTCTATTCAATTTCTTGTCATGACCATTCTGCCTCATCCTGCTTATGTACTTTTCTTTCCCAATTCTATAGGTGCTCAGGGTGGTTCTGTGGCCAGGGCCATCCTGGAGAGTAAAAGTTTCACTGTCAGAGCCCTGACCCGGGATGTGACGAGCGCAAAGGCACTGGCGCTCCAGAACCTTGGTGCCGAGGTGGTCCAAGGGGATCTGAATGATGAAGCATCTGTGGAAGCTGCCTTGCGCGGTGCCTATGGGGCCTTTGTGGTGACAAACTTCTGGGAACATCACAGCAAAGAGAAGGAAGTCTGTCAGGTGGGATGCGCCTTTGAACCCTTTCCTCTTATTCACCCTGGCTAGTTGCCCTCCTTGGCAGGTGGCTGGTCTTCTTCCTTACTCCACCATACCTCTTGGTGCTGACAGAATGTAGATATCCTTGTCTGAGGGGCTTAGATTATGAAATCAATGCTATTTTGCAACTTCCATGTAAATTTCAAGACTTTGAATATTATGGGGCTGGAGAAATACTATGGGGCTGGAGAAATACAGTGAGTACACTTGCCTTGCACACAACTGACCTAGGTTCAATCAGGGACTATATGGTCCTCTGATCATTGCTCGGAATAATTTCTGAGTGCTGAGCCAGAAGTAGTCCCTGAACATGGCCAGGTGTGGCCCCCAAACAAATTAACAACAACAACAACAACAAAAACCTTTGTACACTTATAAGTGACCTTACACTGGGGTCAGTTGTTGGATTCTTGACATCATTTGTTTGCAGATGGCAGTATTGGGGTGATAATAAAAATAACCTACACATTAGGGTTACTCTGAGGATGAAATGAGAAGAGCAAAAATGAATTAAGAATATTAATACTTCTTGCAGAGAATTTGGAGGTGAATTGGTAATGGGTACACAGGAAAAAAAGAAAGAAATTGGCAAATATATCACAATTTTCAAAAGTTTGCCGAAAAAGGGAATGTAATCTCTGTGCACTACCCTGGTGGTGGCTGCTGCTGCTGCTGCTTCTGCTTCTTCTTCTTCTTCTTCTTCTTCTTCTATTTTTATTTGTTTGTTTGTTTGCTTTTTGGGTCACACCTGGTGGTGCTCAGGGGTTACTCCTGGCTTTGCACTCAGGAATTACTCCTGGTGGTGCTCAGGGGACCATATGGGATGCTGGGATTTGAACGTGGGTTGGCTGCGTGCAAGGCAAACGCCCTACCCACTGTGCTATCACTCCAGCCCCTACCCTGGTGGTTTCTTACACACCAGATCCACTGGGCATGGGTGCTCAAGGAGTTCTTTTCCTGAGGACATTAAGGAAAGAAGGGGCCGGGCATGGGTGCTCAAGGAATCCTTTCTCTGAGGACATTAAGGAAAGAAGGGGTGATAAGAAGTCACTGTCTGCCCCTGGTCTGTATACAAACCCAGTGGAATAGAATAAGAACGTAATGAGGGGCTGGAAAGACGGTAAAGCCTGTCAAATGTTTGCCACACACGGTTGACTTGGCTTTGATCCCCAGTACCCCAGATGGTCCCCTGAGCATCACCAGAAGTGAGTCCTGAGGTAGGAGTAAGCCCTGAGCGTCACTACGAAGTGGCCCAGAAACCAAAACGAAACAGAATGTGGTCAACCCCTTAGGGAAAGATGGTGGCGGATGCAGCCAAGCGCCTGCGTCTGAAGCACGTGATATACAGCGGCCTAGAGAACGTCAAGCGCCTAAGTGGAGGCAAGCTGGAGGTGCCGCACTTCGACGGGAAGGGAGAAGTGGAAGAGTATTTCTGGTCCATTGGCGTTCCCATGACCAGTGTCCGATTGTCAGCATATTTCGAGAACTTTCTCACTCTGTGGAAGCCCGTGAAGGCCTCTGATGGAGACTACTATACCTTGGGTAAGTGGAAGTTAGCGTCCAAGTTAACCGGACACCCTCTGTCTCCTGCCCGGCGCCCCCTTCCCCCTTCCCCTTCCCTTTTCTCTTCGGTGGACACGTGACTTTTGAGTGTCTTCCACGTGTTTGGCTCGGTGTGAAGTGCCAGAAGCAGATCCAGTTGCACTAGAGAGAGCAGAGAACTGGGCTGTGGGCCTGGAGCCGGGGTAATATACTGCCAGGCCTTCCATGCTGAGCCTTCCTAGAGAAGCAGGTCTCAGTGGAGCCTCTGTTTCCTTGTGTTTCTTAAGAAAATTGGACAGGGTAGCTTTCAAGTCCCATTTGAGAACTCACCCATTTGACTTTTGGTAGGCACAGGGAGACAATCTCCTCTTGAGTAGGATAAACATGGTCGGATTCAAGTCTCCCTGCTGCCCACCCATTCTCATTCTGGTTGTATGGAGCAGAACTTGGAAGAACAGAGTTCGCGCCCAACCTTGAGGAGGGGAGTGTAGGCCACCCACTGGACCCAAGTAGCACCCCAATACCAGGCTTACCATTAAACTGGTTACCTGGTTGACTGAGTATTACTGGAACGGTTCCACACATTCTGAGCTCTGCTTAAAGACTTAGCACTGTAGCACTGTCCTCCCATTGTTTATCGATTTGCTCGAGTGGGCACCAGTAACATCTCCATTATGAGACTTGTTGTTACTGTTTTTGACATATCAAAAATGCCACAGGGAGCTTGCCAGGCTCTTCCATGTGGGTAGGATACTCTCGGTAGCTTGCAGGGCTCTCCAAGAGGTACAGAGGAATCGAAACCGGGTTGGCTACGTGCAAGGCAAACGCCCTACCCGCTATGCTATCGCTTCAGCCCTTTTGCTTAAAGACTTAAAAAAAAAAAAAGCAGAGTTGGGCAGGGGTTAAGGCATTTACCTTGCTTGTGGCCAACCACAGTTCAATCCCCAGCACCACATGTGGTCCCCCAGCACTGCCAGGAGTGATCCTTAATGGAGCAGGTCTAAGCCCTGAATATCATTGGGTGTGACACAAAACCCCCTCTACTCTCCTCAATGAGAACATAAGAGGCCATTTGGGTTCCAGGCCCAGCCTTCTGGGATTCTTAGAATCTAGGAGAGGCTCCTCACACTGGAGTGGCAGATGAGGGTTTGAACCCACTTCTACTACTCATTAAATATTTGCAGCCCACCAAGTACCAGTCACTTAAGGAGGATTCGCAATGAATGGATCAAAAATGGACTAACTAAAAGTGCAGGAGAGGTAGTATAATGGGTAAGGCCTTGCATGCAGCCAACAGCCAACAAGGCCTAGGTTTGATCTCTAAGCCCCACAGGACTGGTCCTAAGCACAGAGCCAGGAGTAAACCCTGAGCACTGCTGGGTGTGGCCCCCAAACCAATGAAACAAACAAAGACAAAACTGCCATCACGAAGTTTTACTCTAGTGGAGGAAATAGATAAAACATAATGGATAATTATATTATAATAGCTATAATACAATTTAATAACAGATGCATTATTACTCCAATACATTGGAGATGATATGTGGGCAGGGCAAGGTATCCATAAAGACCTAGTGGTAACTGAATGTGAAATTGAAAAAGATGATTAATAAAGCTCTTTAAGAAGCTGACATCTGAGTACCTATTCAAAGAAGTGAGTCTTGTCTTTTGTGTATATTCAGGAGGAAAGTGTTCAGGGAAGAAGGGAAGTGTGGGTGGAACAGAGCATGTGTGGGGGTAGGGGGAGGGTTGGAGCTGACAGAAGGTTGGAGGCTGTCGGGGGATGTTCTAGTCCTCCAGGAGTCATTCACTTTTCTTCTGAGATTCCTGGGAGGGCTCTGGGCAGACATGACATAAACAGATTTTAGTTTTACAGAACTCCTCTGATTCCTGTGCAGAGAGAGGTGATAGGGGATGGAGAGAGCAAGGATATGGAGAACAATAATTCTAGTCAAACATCATAGTGTGCTTTTTGCCCTCTCATGAATTACATGTACTCTCTTGAACATCTCTCTCTTTCTCTCTTCTCTTTTCTCTCTCTCTCTCTCTCTCTCTCTCTCTCTCTCTCTCTCTCTCTCTCTCTCGTTTGCCTCTCACATTTCTCTAAACTTTTATTTTTGTTCCTTGGGCCATACCCAGGGATGCTCATGGGTTACTCCTGGTTCTGCACACAGGAATTACTCCTGGTGGGCTCAGCTGACCATATGGGATGCTGGGGATTGAACCCATGTCAGTTGCATGCAAGGCAAGCATGCCACTCATTATACTATCCTTTGGCCTCATTTAAATAATTTTTTTTTGCTTTTTTGGGTCATACCCGGCGATGCACAGGGGTTACTCCTGGCTCTGCACCCAGGAGTTACTCCTGGCGGTGCTCAGGGGACCATATGGGATGCTGGGAATCAAACCCGGGTAGGCCGCGTGCAAGGTAAATGCCCTACCCGCTGTGCTATCTCTCCAGCCCCTCATTTAAATAAATTTTAAATAAAACTATTTTTCTTCACTAAAATACAACACAACACAAAACAAAACATCATGGTGACTTGGATAAAGGTAGATGCAGTGAAGAGGGAGAGATTTGGCATATTCTGAACTATGACTAGGACTTTTCCAAAAATAGGATATAGGGTATGAGAGAAGCGTGAAGGAAGGCTGACTCCAAGATTTTATATTTAAACTGGAATGATAGAGTTGCAGAAAAGTGGGATAAGGAAGTTGGTGGGCGAAGTATGTGTCAGGGCATAAAAATTTAGTTTGGCGCACATTGAGTATAAAATATCAATCTTAATTAATTTTTGGGAGAGGCCACGTCTGTCGGTGTTTAGGGCTCACTCCTGGCTCTGAGCTCTGGGATCACTCTGGGAAGGTACTGGGAACCATATGGAGTGGTGGGGTTTGAACCTGGCTCAGTCGTGTGCAAGGCAAATACCCTACTCACTGTGCTGTCTCTCTGGCCCTGAGTATAAAATGTCCATTAAGTAGTCAAGTAAGGATGTTCAATAGCTAGTTGGACATAGGAGTATGGAATTAAGCAAACATGTTGGGGATAAAGATATAATTCATCATACCTTGCCCATAGCAGATGCTTTGTAAATATCTTTCCTCTTTTTATTTTATTTTTATAATTAATTAATTAATTTTTAATTTTGGGGCCACACACCAGGTCTTTATCCTGACTCTGCACACAGGAATTACTCCTGGCTTGCTCTGGGGAACATAAGGAGTGCCGGGGATCAAATCTCGATCGGAGATGTGCGAAGTAAATGCCCTACCCACTATTCTATTCCTCTGGTCCCCTCCTCATTTTCTTTTTAAATCAATTATTGTGGCTTTTATTATTTTTTAACAAAGTCTTATTTTTAATTTTTTTAAGGAGTTTGTTTTTTGGCCACATCCAATAGTGCTCAGGGGTTACTCTTTGCTCTACACTCAGAAATTACTCCTGGTAGTGCTTAGGGGACTGTATGGAGTGACAGGGATTGAACCCAGGTCAGCTATATGCAAGACAAATGCCCTACCTGCTATACTATCTCTTCTGCCTCTCAGTCTTATAGCTGTGCATAGACAGTTATCATATGAAAGTGTTTTCACCGTGTTCCCTTGCCTTTTAAGTGGTTGATTAATAAAGGTTGGTGGGACCTACCAAGAACATGATGGAATTCATATTTTTATCTTTTCTTAATCTAGCACTACCTATGGGGGACACCCCGATGGATGGCATCTCTGTTGCAGACATTGGAGCAGCTGTCCTCAGCATCTTTAGTTTTCCAGAGAAGCTCCTTGGAAAGGCCGTGGGTCTCAGTGCAGAAGCACTGACTGTACAGCAATATGCTGACCTTTTCTCCAAGAGTCTGGGGAAAGAAGTCAGGGATGCAAAGGTGAGTTTTCCATCCTTCATGGGCAACTGTGATCATGGAGGCAACCTTGGTTCACAAGGCACATACAGTTCTGATAGATTTTCAGTGGATTGAGGCAAGGTTGAGCTTAGACCCTCAGAAGTTAAGGAAGATATCAGTTCCAAAAATCTATCTTCAGTCTTTGAATTCTATCTACCTTCAAGCTTTATTTCTTTGGCTTAAAGTATCGCCATGCTAAAGTCAATGACTTAGAATCTGAAGATACAACTTTTCCCCCTCTTTCTCCCTTTATGGGCTGGAACGATAGCATAGCGGGTAGGGCGTTTTCCCTGCATGCAGTCGACCTGGGTTTGATTTCTCCGCCCCTCTCGGAGAGCCCGGCAAAGCTACCGAGAGTATTCTGCCCTCACGGCAAAGCCTGGCAAGCTCCCCGTGACGTGTTCAATATGCCAACAAGTCTCACAATGGAGATGTTATGGTGCCCGCTCGAACATGTGTGCATGTGTGCCTGTGTGGGTGTGGGTGTATGTATGTGTGCCTATGTGGGTGTGTGTCTGTATGTGTTGGTCTGTGCCTCTTCCCAGAGAGAACTAGGTAGAAAGTGTTTTGGATGGCTCAAGAACTTCAAACCTCTCTCAGTTACATACCTGGTCTTGGATTATTGGTCATAGCGCAGGAGAAATACCTGTTGCCCCAGTGTTTCTAGGGCCTTGGAGACAGGTGACCATATGGTTTGTCTATTTATTCAGATCTATAAAACAGTTAACGCTGTTTTTAGTAACTGGTTCATTTGAGTAGGAAAATGCTTAGGTCCTCTACCTGCCTGGGGAAGGACGTGTCAGTCACCAGGTGGCGCTCTAGTCTCTATATTTAATATCCCCAGGAACTGTGCGGGAAAGCTGATCAGATAGAGGGATGCAGATAGAGGGATCCAGATCCATCCTACCTAAACATTTGGGGAAAGAACAATTCTTCTTCAGACTCTTTTCATTGTTGTATAGGGAACAGCCCACACATACATTCAGCTGGATGTATTCAAACACATCAATGTCACTGCAGAAAAATGTATTTCCAGCAAACGGGATAGTTAAAGCCCATGTATGTTCATGTATGTTCAGATGAAACTTCAGTTGCGAAGTTATTTGTGAAACAAACTTTAAAGCCTCTTGAGTTTGGGACTCTGGCAAAAGGATTGTGGGTGTGTAATTAACGTGAGTAATGTATTTTCAAACGATCAAACTGGATGCTATAACATTGCCTGTCTTCTTTCTTGTTCTTCAAAGATCTCCCCAGAAGCTTACGAGAAGCTGGGGTTTCCAGCAGCCAAGGAAATAGCCAACATGTGTCGTTTCTATCAAATGCGGCCAGATCGTGACGTCAAACTCACCTACTGCCTAAACCCCAACGTCAGAAGCTTCAGCCAGTTTCTTGAAGAGAACCAGGGGGCCTTGCAGGGCATTTAGTGTCCACAGAGGCCCTGACTGCATCCACCTTCCTTGGTTCTGGGCCCCTTCACCTCCTGGCGTCTACACTAGAAAACAGATGTATTATGGTGCAAATCTGGCAACACTGTGACTTTCCCATTTAGAGGGAAAACCTGCAGTCTTCATGGGTCATGGTAATCCGTGTGAGTCACAGGGAGCTTTCCAGCTAATGATGAAGACAGGATGTCTGCTTGGCTCAGTAAGCGCCACCAACTTAAGCACTTCTTGTGGCTCCTCGTCTACAACAGCCAAATTGCTTCCCAAAGCCCTGCCACTGGGAAGCTTGTGGTTCTGGGTGTCCTGACAAAAAAAGGGGTGTGGGTTCAGAGCAATAGTACAGTGGGTCGGGCATTTGTCACCAGGTGCTGGTGACTCAAAAAGCAAAAAAAAAAATTGGGGGTGCTACTCAGCTTTCTCCTGCATTAGCGATCTGGAATCCTCACTCAGAATCTTCCCTGGGCAGCTCTGGGTTTTGCACATGCGTTGTCACTGTCACTGTCACTGTCACTGTCCTCCTGTTGTTTATCGATTTGCTCGAGTGGACCCAGTAACATTGTGACACTTGTTACTGTGTTTGGCATATCGAATACTCATGGGGAGCTTGCCAGGCTTTGCCGTGTGGGCAAGATACTCTTGGTAGCTTGCTGGGCTCTCCGAGAGGAGCGGAGGAATCGAACCTGGATTGGCCCGGTCGGCCTCGTGCAAGGCAAACACCCTACCTGCTGAACTTTTTTTTTTTTTGCCTTTTGGGTTACACCCAGTGATGCACAGGAGTTACTCCTGGCTCTGCACTCAGAAATTACCCCTGGTGGTGCTCAGGAGACCATTATGGGGTGCTGTGACTCGAACTGGGGTGGCCACATGCAAGGCAAATGCCCTACCTGCTGTGCTATTGCTCCAGCCTCAATGAACTTTATTTTTTTGTGTGTTTTTTTAAAATAATTTTTATTAATGAATCACCATGAAGAACAGTTACCAACTTACAAACTTTCTTTTTTTAAAATTAATTAATTTCTAATTTTTTTTTAATAGTGAGACATCATGAGGTGCAGTTGCAGACTTACACATTTTTGTGCTTGGGTTTCAATTATACAATGATCAAACACCCATCCCTCCAACAGTGCACATTTCCCACCACCACGGATCCCAGTATCGCTCCCACCCCCCAGTCCCCATCCCACCCTGCCTCTGTGGCAGGGCATTTCCCTCTCTCTCCTTTTGAGTGCTGTGGTTTGCAAAAGAGGCATTGAGTGGCAATCATGTTTGGTCGATAGTCTACTGTCAGCATGCTTCTCCCATCCTGGGAGGATCCTCCCAACACCCTTTGTTTGGTGTTCCCTTCTCTTTCTGAGCTCCCTTTTCCCCTAACATGTGTGGTTGGCCTCCAGGTCATTGAGTAAAATTCCTGGTACTAATCTCTGCCATTCTTGGGTGTTAGTTTCCTATTTTGTTACTTTATGTTCCCCAGATGAATGCAATCTTTCTATGTCTATCCCTTTCTTTCTGAGTCATTTCACTTAACACGATACTTTCCATGTAGTACCACTTGTATGTAAATTTCATGACTTTGTCTTTTCTAACAGCTACATAGTACTCCATTATGTAAATGTACCAAAGTTTCTTTAACCAGTCATCTGTTCTCAGGCACTCAGGTTTTTTCCAGATTCTGGCTATTGTAAAGAGTGCTGCCATAAACAGACAATTGCAGATGTCACTTCGGCTATACTTTTTCGCCTCTCTAGGATATATTCCCAGGAGTGGTATTGCTGGGTCAAATGGGAGCTCAATTTCTAATTTTTTGAGAATCAACCATACTATTTTCCAAAAGGGCTGAACCAGGCTCTGTGCTCAGGGGTCACTCTGACACTGTTTGGGGGACAATATGCAGTACTGGGGATCAAACCTGGGTCAGCCACTTGCAAGGGAAGTGCCTAAACTCCTGTGTTATCTCTCCAGCCCTTTAAATTTCTTAAAATGCAAATCTTTATAGAGGGCTTTCTGGGAAACATGACATTCAATAAACAAACCCAAGAGTTGGATGTTCTAAACTTTGGTTTTGATCTAAGGCTGGAAGTTCATTCTCTATTCAATAAACCATCTATTGAATTACCACTCAATTACCCGAGTATTCATTCCCCTATTCATCGTTGGTGCATTTCACAAACTTTTACTATTTATTTCATTCTTTTGACTTTGGAGGCACAACTGGTAATGCTCAGGGGTCACTCAAGTGGTGTTTGAGGATTGCACGGTGCCAAGAATCAAACCTGGGCTTCTGTGTGCAAAAGCATGTGCTTAGCAATTGTGCACTTTCCAGCTGAACTTTTTTTTTTTAGCATCAGCACAACTGGTGTGTTAGCGGGACTTTTTCCCCCTCCTATGTACTGTCTTGTTTTTGTTTGTTTTGGGGGCCACATCAGCAGTGCTCAGGGATTACTCCTGGCTCTGGAATCAAGAATTAAACCGGGGGGAAGCACTTTTGGCTGCGCTCAGGGATCACTCCTGGTGGGCCCAGGGGACCATATGGAGCTCTGGAGATCAAACCTAGGTTGGGTGTGTGCACGGTCAGAGCCTTACCTGCTGATTAATCCAGCTTGGAGAAGTCCTTTCTAAGCCAACAGACGCTGATGGAAAACAAGCTGCCTCGTAGGAGCCTAGATTGGATCTCCAGCTCAAGCAACTTATACGCAGGGGGACCTTGGAGATTTGGTCTAAAATGATTCTTTTTTTAACAGTGGACAAGGGATTTCTTAAGCCCTCCCTCCCCACCATCCAGCAATCTCCAAGGCAGTGAGAAAACAGCCTCTTCAGAGTTGCTCAGAGTAGGGGACAGGAAGTGGGAACGGGACAATGACAAACCACCCTCTCTTGTCCAGTCACTGGTTTAGCGGGTACCAGCTGATGAAAAAGATGGCAAGCAGCAGAAACGATCTCTCTAATTCTAGGTGTAGTTCCAGAAACCCAAGCAAGGAAGGAAGGTCATGTTAGAATTCCTTCTCTTTGTATTTTCTCTTCTTCCCCTGTTTATTTAAACATAATGGTTTGCATTCATGATGCATTCGTAAAAGGCATTCAATATCCCAACACCAATCCCACCACCAGTGTGACCTTCTTTCCACCATTGTCTTTATTTTCCCAACGCCGCCCCCCCCCGCCTTAACTTACTTGTTACAACAAAATGGCTAATGCAATTATCAAAAAAAAATCCTCCAGTAAAAGAACATTTTTGAAATTTGTTCTATCTCAGTACAGGAACATTAAGTCCTGGTCTGAGGATTTCCCAAGCCGTTGTTGCTAGTTGAGCCTTCCTTCTGTATTAATGTTTTTGTTTATTGAGCTTCTATGTTATCTTCCCATCTAATCTGGCTGGCTCCCACTGAATGTCAGTGGTGTAGAATTTGGAGGTGCCTGGAGCATTCGTGACTGTGCAATCCAGAAATGCAGAATATTTAACTGAAACTTGGGTTTACATAGCAGTGGTTATGGGATGTGAGTGTGGCTTCCGGAAGTACAAGTAAGGAAGTGGGGGGAAGCACCTCGCCCCCACTTGGACAAGGCCCCCGAGTTCTCAGCCTTGAAGACAGGTGTACCTGAAGTTTTCAGCACTTCGGCGTCTCTGCAGAAAGTCATCAGGATGCAGAGGAGTCCGGCAGTTGGCATGGCGGCAGCTGTGGGGATGTGAGTGCAGCTGTCCAGACCTCAGCAGGGAGGTGACCTGGCCCACCCCCTCCTACGGGCACCCCAGAGTTTTCAAGCCAAGAGACCAGTATGCCTGTGGACTTTTGTGGCTCATTGATCTCTTCCGATATTCAGTTGTGAGTCTGTAATGGGCCATACATAAGCTTGCTTGGTGGCGATTGTAGATTGTGATGAGATGTGGGTGTTCTAGAATTCATTCATTCATTCATTTTTTTTTTTTGGTTTCTTTCTTTCTTTCTTTCTTTCTTTCTTTCTTTCTTTCTTTTTTTTTTGCTACAGCTGGCAATACTCAGGGGTTACTCCTGCCTCCATGCTCAGGAATCACTTCTGATGGTGCTTGGGGCATCAAATGGGATGTGGGAGGCCGAACCCAGGTCAGCTACATGCGAGGCAAACACAGTACCTGCTGTAATATTGCTCAGGCCCCAATAATTCATTCTTGTCTTACCCCTGACTAGTCCTGAGAAGTCCTGAGAAGCCAGGGCAAGTTACTTGACTTGTCTGGGCTTGAGTTTTTCCAGGCTCCAGAGATTGCAAGTGAGAAAACTGGCTCTGGACAGATTGGGCAGCTAGCTAGTAAGTGCTCAGTACACAGTAGCTGTCATTGTACTGAGCGATTCCTACCTTTGCCCTCTTAGCACCGCATCTAAGTTCCGAGATGCCTGCTGGGCCCCTTTTCCTGGCACTAGGTCCTGGTATCCTGATTTTGCTCTGCTGGGATTGGGGCTGGGGGTGCTCTGCTGGGATTGGGGCTGGGGGGGGGGGGTGGAGGAGTGCTGGGTGGGTGGGTGGGTGGGTGGGGGGAGGAGTCTCGTCCCTGCCCAACTCCCTCACCCACCACTAGATGGCAGGGCAAGTCCAGCTTGAGAAAGGGCTACTCCACCCTTACCCCAGGTGAATTTCGGGCTTGGAGGTGGGATTCATGGGGGTAACAAGGCTCACAGACCCGGACATGTGACAGCCCTACAGGCTTCCTCAGTCACCTTCCACGGTCATTTCCACATTTCAGCAAGACTCCTTAGGTATCTTCCTGCACCTGGCACTTGAGGATTAAGCGTCTTGCAGGTGCCTGATGAGGGATGGAGAGCAGGAGAGGAGGCAGCTCATTAGCCACAGGGAAGACGCCCACCCCACGGAGATCCAGCAGCTGCTTCCCCAGCCCCCCTCTCTCCCACCTCAACGCTGACGTGCCATCAAGATGCACAGAGGTTGGGGGCCGGAGCGACAGTACAGCTGGTAGGGTGCATCTTGCCTTGCTTGTGACCACCACCAATGCACGTTCAATCCCAGGCACCCCAGATGGTCCCCCGAGCTGTGGTACCAGGAGTGATTCCAGAGCCCAGAGCCAGGAGTAAGCCCTGAGCACTGCCAGGTGTGACCCCCCACCCCACAAAAGAAAGAGACAGAGGCACAGACCACTTCCCATAAGGAACTGGGGGCTCTGTTAGTTTGCCCCCGCAGTGTGGCCAGCTCCTGAGTTCCTCGAAGAATCAACAGGGAGGCGCCACCAGCTTTCAGTCCCAAGTATCAGTGGGGCTTCCTGAAAGGTGACTCCTCTGTTGCAAGAGACTTAAAGATGTGCATCCCCTCGACCAGGCATGACTACTTCTAGAAACACACATACAGAGAAGAGTAACATGGCTGGGAATCTGCATGGAAGTGTCGTTCATCAGAGCAGGAAAGTGAAAAGGAGTTAAATGTTCAGCATTAAGGGGATGAGTGATGAAATGGATTAAATTTTGAAATAGTTATAATTCTTCTTTCAGACCCAGAGAGCTAGTTATGGAGTTATGAGGTTTGCCTTGCTAGTGACTCACCTGGTTCCATCCCAGGCGTAGCAGATGGTCTCCAAGCCCTGCCCGTGGGCAAGGAGCATTGCCAGGAATGACCCCTGAGCACCACCTTGTGTGTGAATCCCTACCCAAGCCCTCCCTCTGTTCCAGCACCCTGCCTTCCCCTCCGTTCCCCTCCCCTCATGAACTTAAAATTAAAATTTTTTTTTTATAAAACTAGCACTTGTGAAGAACTTTTGCTGATGAAAATTAAGTTCATATTATTATTATTATTATATTTTGTCATATTGGGGCATACATGGCGATGCTTAGGAATTACTCCTGAATCGGCACTCAGGAATTACTCCTGACAGTACTCAGGGACCATATGGGATGCCAGAGATGGAACTCAGGTCAGCCATGTGCAAGGCAAACGTCCTACCTGCTGTACTATTTAGAAGTTAATTCTTCGTTAAGTGAAGAGTATTGTATATAAAATAGCGTTGTATCTAGCTTAATTTCAGTTGTTATGCAGCCCCAGGTGTGAGTGGCTAACTGGGGAAGGCACGTAGGATATGGGTAGCCTGGCAGCCTTGCAAGGAAACCAAGGGAGCACCACCCCCATCCTCCCCCCGCCCCCAGGAAGCCTGGGGAGTATCAAATCCAAATATTCCCAAGAGTCAAGCATCTCAGTGAAGGAAGCAGTCCAGATATAAACATCAGAGAACGGTGGGGACTATGGCAATGAGAGACCATGCAACCCGACTTAGAGGCTTGAACATGGGCCAGAACCATAATACAATGGGGTAGGGCATTTGCCTTGCATGCAGCTGACCCAGGTTCAATCCCGGCTTCCCATATGGTCACCTGAGCACCACCAGGAGTTATTCCTGAGTGCAGAGCCAGGAGTAACCCACAAGCATCACCAGGTATGACCCAAAAGGCAACCCTCCCCCCAAAATGAATAAATTGGAGCGGCCAACGGCGTAGTCAGGCATTAAGGTGCTTGCCTTGTGTGCAGCTGCTCCAGAACCGCATATGACCCCCGGATCCCCTCAACACTGTAAGGAGTTGTTCCTGAGCATAGAGCCAGAAACTGGACCTGAGCATGGCTGGGTGTGGTCCCAACCAACATCCCTCTTCCCTCAGTCTCCCCTGTAAAGAGAAATAATAATAATGATTTGTAACAAAAACACAGTGAGCAACTTTCATCTGTGCTTCCTTCAATGATGCTTTCCTTCAGATTCTTTTCTTCAGTTTTTCATAATAAAAATCTTAATCCCATGTTGAAATTTTGTGTTTAAAAAGGTTACTTTAAAAATTTAACAAATATCATAAATTGCTCTAGTTCTTCTATATGAGAAACCTAATAATCATTTTTATAATTCTTATATTTAGCCACTGTGCTGAGAAATATAGATGTATGTGTAGCACTGTCCTCCCGTTGTTCATCGATTTGCTCCAGCGGGCACCAGTAATGTCTCCATTGTGAGACTTGTTGTTATTGTTTTTGGCGTATTGAATACAACACGGGGAGCTTGCCAGGCTCTGCTGCGCGGGCAAGATACTCTCGGTAGCTTGCCGGGCTCTCCGAGAGGGGCGGAAGAATCAAACCCGGGTCTGCCGCATGCAAGGGGTCCTGGGCCATAGCCAGAGCACATGCTTAGCATGCAAGAGCTCCAGGTTTGATCCCTGGCATTGCAAGCCACACCAGGAGCTCTTTCAGAGTACTGAGCCAGCAAAAGGCCTTGAGCATTGCTGGGTACGCCCCCTCCCCTCAAATAAAACAAAATCCAAGCAAACCCAAAACTCAGAACTTCCAAAACCAATTTCTGATTTTGTGGAAGTGTGGGATATTGGTGACACTGAAGGACTGTGATAGAGGGTTGGATCACGAGGGGAAGGAAGAGAACAAGATGTCAGCGTCCCCTGTTTTGGCCACGAAGAGAAAATGTTGGGCAAGGACCGTGGGGGTTGAAGAACTTGCTGGCTCAACTGTCCCTGTTGCTAGCCGTTGCCAATGAAGCATTCCCTGGCCGCCTGCAGGGGTTCGACCACGGGGAAGAGCACGTTGGCTGAAAGCAGCTTCACAGTCAACATTTCAGTGAAGCCCCGTTATCTGTCTGAAAAGCTCGTGTATGTGGCAAAAACTAGCTGGATGTTGACCAAACCTGTTTCCTCCTCGTCTTCCGGGGCACACAGCTGGACCTCATTTCCCATTGTTCCTTGTAATTAATTGCAGCCAGATGACTGTGATCCAGACACCAGTATGTGTGACATTTCTAGGCAGAGTATGAAACTCTCTCACTGGCCACACTCTCTGTCTTTCTCCTTCCTTTGAATTGAAGGCGAGAAGTCTGATTTCTTGCAAACCATGTTTAGAAAGTGGTGGAGCCAGACAAAGCAAGGCCTCCAGGCCCCCTGAATCCCCCTGGGAGGAAAGCAGGCCACAGATTAGGAACACCTGTTCCGAACTTGAAGCAAATCAGAAGCAAACTGCCGTAATCTTGGTCGAGCCCATGAATGTGTGTTTATTACGGCAGCTAAGAATGACCTTAACCAATATGGTATTTTCATAAAAAAGCTAACGGGCAGGGAAGTCAAGTAATTTGCCTCAAGTTACATAACTGAAAAGAATCATTTGAATCCGGGTTTCTCCAGCTCCCAAATTCATGCAGCTTCCCGGGGTGGAATTACTCTGTAATGGCTGGTTTATGGTTTGACCTACTAATGTCGGGCTGGAGCGATAGCACAGCACAGCAGTAGGGCATTTGTCTTGTGCGCAGCCAACCTGGTCAAGCCGGGTTCGATTCCTCTGCCCCTCTCAGAGAGTCCGGCAAGCTACCGAGAGTATCTTGCCCGCACGGCAAAGCCTGACAAGCTACCCGTGACATCTTCAATATGCCAAATACAGTAACAAGTCTCAAAATGAAGATGTTACTGGGCCCGCTCGAGCAAATCGATGAACAATGGGAGGACAGTGACAGTCCTAATGTCATTCGTTCCACCCTCCAATCTTATACACACCTCCAAGGGGGCCAGGCGGTTGTGGGGAGGGCTGAACAATCCAGATGGGGGCAAAAGCACAAACTTTTCTTCGGAAAGGTGGGGCTGCTGGCTGAGCAGAGGGAGGTAGCAACCCTTCTTGATCTCCTTGCTCCTTCATATCTGTGTCCCTCCAATTTGGGCTTCATCTTTAACTCTGTGATCTGCTCTCCCAGGCTCTTGCTATACCTTTGTCCACCTAGACAATGGATGTCATTTGTAAAGAGACAAACAGATGCAGGTGAACGTTTATTTTTTAAATTTCTGAGGCCACATGAGGATCAAGCATGACAAATGGAACCCTCTCTTCCACTTGCTCTCTCCCAAAGTGACCAGGGTCCTTCTGGCTGCCCACAACTCTAGCACACTTGGATCTTGCCCAAACAAGGTCTACACTTGATGAGGAAGCCGGCTCAAGCTTTCTGTGGGCTTCTTCGAGCCAGAAATAGACTTTTTGCTTGGAGGTGGGATTTAGCGTGGGTCCACAGAGTATGGCCATGTTAGGAAGGTATTCTGCTTTGACCTCTCTAGATAGATGAGGCTTCAAAATAATACTTAAAAATTTGTATTCGATATGCCAAACACAGTAACAACAAAGTCTCCAATGGAGACGTTACTGGGCCCGCTCGAGCAAATCTATGAACAACGGGAGGACAGTGACTGTGACAGTTTACTGAGGTATTGCGATTTATAGCACTGTTAGTGATATTTTTATGTTTAAATCGTTCCAACGCCACACCTACCATCAGAGTATCTCTGCCAATGTCCCAGGGGGCCCTTCCATCTCCCCAACACCAGGTGAGCTCAGCTCTGCAGACCTACTCTCAAGTGCTGTTGCCTTCAGCCCTTACTATGAGAGATCATCCTGTATACATCTTCTTATTCAGAATGATACACTCCAGTTCCATTCATGTAGCGCGAATTGCATGATTTCATCCTTTCTTACTGCTGCATAGTATTCCACTGTATACATATACACCACATCCATACATTGGATATTTGGGTTGTTAACACATCCTGGCTATTGTACACAATGAGCTACCATGAGCATGGGCATGCACATATCTTTTCAAATTCATGTTTTTGTGTTTTAGGAGGATATGCCAAGAAATGGTTCTAACCCTACCCTCAGCTGTCAGTCAAAGCACAGTGAAGCCTTAACACACAGAGTGATTGTGGGAACATTCTGGGACACCACAGCACAGAAAACTCCTTTGTTTTTGTTATTTAAAAATTATTTATCTATTTTTATAAAGTTGTTCATGATGATTTATTACATTAAGTATTCCAACACCAATCCCACCATCATTGCACCTTCCCACCTCTATTATTTCCAGTTTTCCCAAACACCAGTCAAGCCTGCCCCAATAGCATGTCCTAAATAATTTATTGTATATTACTTGTTATGAGCGATTTCCTAAAAATGATCAAGAAAAGTCTCCTCACCCAATACCCATCCGATAAGGGGTTGATATCAAGCATATACAAAGCACTGGCTGAACTCCACAAGAAGAAAACATGCAACCCCATCAAAAAATGGGGTGATGAAATGAGCAGAAACTTTGTCAAAGAAGAAATCCTAATGTCAAAAAGGCACATGAGAAAATGCTGTACATCACTAATCATCAGGGAGATGCAGATCAAACAACAATGAGATATCATCTCACACCACAGAGACTGGCCAACATCCAAAAGAACAAAAGCAACCAGTGTTGGCATGGATATGGGGAGAAAGGGAGTCTCCTTCACTGTTGGTGGGAGTGCCTACTGTCAGCCCCTTTGGAAAACAGTATGGACGATTCTCAAAAAATTAGAAATTGAGCTCCCATTTGACCCAGCAATACCACTCCTGGGAATATATCCTGGAGAGGAAAAAAAGTATAGTCAAAATGACACCTGCACTTGTACATTCATTGCTGCACTGTTCACAATAGCCAAAATCTGGAAAAAACCCGAGTGCCTGAGAACAGATAACTGGTTAAAGAAACTTTGGTACATCTACACAATGGAATACTATGCAGCTGTTAGAAATGATGAAGTCATGAAATTTACAAACAAGTGGTTCTACATGGAAAGTATCATGCTTAGTGATATGAGCCAGAAAGAGAGGGACAGACATAGAAAGACTGCACTCAGACCACAACACCCAAAAGGAGAGAGAGAACACAGGGGATTGCCCTGCCACAGAGGCAGGGGGGGATGGGGGATGGGGGTGGGGGGATATTATCCATGGTGGTGGAAAATGGGCACTGGTGGAGGGATGGGTATCTGATCATTGTATAATCGAAACCCAAGCACAAAAAATTGTAAATCTACAACTGTAAAAAAAAAAAAAGAAAGAAAGAAACAAAAAAAAATAAAAAAAAAAAAGACTGCACTCATCTGGGGAATAAAAAGTAACAGAATGGGAGTCGAACACCCAAGAATAGTTGAGATAAATGCCAGAAGGTCTGCTCCACGGCTTGGAAGCCGGCAGCACATGCTGGGGGAAAAGGCAGCTCAGATATAGAAGGGAACACCAAGTAAAGGTGTTTGGAGGACTCGCTTGGGATGCGAGATATGTGCTGAAAGTAGACTATAGACCGAACATGATGGCCACTCAATACCTCTATTGCAAACCACAGCACTCTAAAGGAAAGAGAGAGCAAAAGGGAATATCTTGCCACAGAGGTGGGGCGGGGTGGGGGATGGGAGTGGGAGGACTACTGGGTTCATTGGTGGTGGAGAATGGGCACTGGTGGAGGGATGGGTACTCGATCACTGTATAACTGAAACCCAAGCATGAAATTTTGTAAGTCTACAACTGTATCTCACAGTGTTGCACTAATAATAATAATAATAATAAAGAAATGTTTCCTTAGAAGTGTGTAAAGATTGTTGTATCTCACAATGGAGCTATAAAGCCCTTATAAAAGAGATTACTAACATGTTATTACAGGTTAAACTTTGTGTGTTAATATTTTCTTAATTGAGATTGGTTGTCTTCTATTTTCCATACCATCCAATGTGGTGTACTACTCCTGGTGTATCAGTGATGTAGACTTTGAGATGTTCAAAGCCACGCACTCCACAAATTCTAGAATTTTGAGTGGGGTGATACAACTGGAGTTAAATTTTTGAGTGAATGGTGACTTTGGTGTCAGAAGCATCTCTGCAGGGGGCTGGAGCAATAGCACAGCGGGTGGGGCGTTTGCCTTGCACGCGGCCAACCCGGGTTTGATTCCCAGCATCCCATATGGTCCCCTGAGCACCACCAGGGGTAAGCATCGCTGCAGCTTGTTGATCTCTTTCAGAGTTATTTATGAGTCGTTGGAACATGGCCAGTTAATAATTTTATTTGGCATCAGGGGCAATTCGTGGCATGACTGTCAGACTCCCAGAAGAACAGGGGCATGAGGAGAGGTAGCCCATTCCTGGCTCAATAAGAGCTGGAGATTTTAGTCACAAAACCTGCACACCTGGGTTGTTCAAAAGATTGATTTCTCGATGAGGCTCGTCCCGAGTCTGTGGATTCTGGCCGTGAGCATCATGGCGATTGAATTTTGGAGGCTTTTGGCTTCCAGAGCTCTGCCGGGGAGAGTGGTGGGCTCATCTGCCCTGCTCTGGGGTGCTCTGAATGAGACGCAACTTGGCTCGGAGTCCAGAAGCATCTATGTGCAGAAAACTCCCTTATAGTTAGGCCCATGGGTTTCCCCACTCTAACTTTCTCGAGATCCCTAGATGCAAGAGGGTGGGAGGCTGGTGGGAAAGGAAACAGTGAAAGGCTGGGGTGAAGGGCTTTTTTTTTCTTTTTGGGTGACACTCAGCGTTGCACAGGGGTTATTCCTGGCTCATGCACTCAGGAATTACTCCTGGCAGTGCTCGGTGGACCATATGGGATGCTGGGGATCGAATCTGGGTTGGCTGCGTGCAAGGCAAATGCCCTACCAGCTGCTATATAGCTCCAGCCTTGAGAGGGCACCCACACTATGCAGTGCTTGACCAGGCTCTCCCCCTCACTGCTCCATCTGAGGAGGTAGTGTTGCCTGGACTTCATTTGTTCAGGACCCAACTCTGAAGGGCACAGTAGCACTGTCCTCCCGTCATTCATCGATTTGCTTCAAGCGGGCCCAGTAACGTCTCCATTGTGAGACTTGTATCTTGAAGGGCATTGAGATGATTTGGGTGTGTACAAAAGAGTTTTTGCAGGTGGGAGCCTCAGGTGCAATCCTCAGCACCTCATGATCCAGGGAGTCACCCCAGAGCACCACCAGGGGTGGCCCCCAAACAAACAGAAAGATTGGGAAGTCAGTTTCTCCCTCTTATCCCACATTTGTTTTCTTGTCTCAGGTTTCGGTCCTACCAGGGAAGGCAGATTGCAGGAATCTGTCTCTGCTTCCTCTCTCCCTAGAACCTCCACAGCTGCCGCTTTCCTGCAGGAGTCAGGAAAAAAAGTTGTTGAGTCACAGTGACCATAATTATCAAACAAGTCTTTAAAACAAATAAGGATGAAATGATTATTTTTGTGTGCTTCACTTAAAAATGGCTTGCAAAAAAAAGAAAGAGACGCAGGAAAAAAAAGAAAACACCCAACTCCACAGATACTTTAATACATCAAAATACATATTTTAATTTTAACATCTTGACTTTTATTTCTTATTATCAATCCTGGCCACACCTCATGGTGTTTGCCTGCTCCAGCCCTGCCCAGTCCCTCATCTCTTTGATGGGCCTGTGTGACCCCAGACAGGGCCTTTGCTTTCTTTCTTTAAAAAAAAAAATTTATTTAAGATGTAGGGGGCTGGAGCGATAGTACAGCAGGTAGGGCATTTGCCTTGCACACAGTGGACCCAGGTTTGATCCCCAGCATCCAATATGGTCCCCTGAGCACCGCCAGGAGTGATTCTTGAGTGCAGAACCAAGAGTAAGCCCCATGCAACGCAGGGTGTGAACTAAAAAGAAAAAAAATGAACTGTGATGTACAAAGTTATTGATGTTTGGATTTTTAGGCTTATAATATTGTGAGGAGAGAAAACTTGGGGCCAGTGAGAGACTGGAAGATGAGAAACAACAGAGTCAGACTGGACTGGTTGTAAGATAGGTTGTAAGGAGAATTGGTGAAGAGAGAACTGTCGAAGATGCCAAGGACGAGAATCTGGAGCTAGACTCTGGGAAGGAGATGATGACTAGACGTTGAGGACAGAATGTCAATGAGGAGCAGTTGAGGGCCAGGAGGAGAATTGAGTCTTTGGAGACTTTGAGGTCTTGGATGATGGAACTCTGATGAATGGAACTACCAAAGACAATGACTGCTCAGTAAAGGGAGAGATTGGAAGATGCCTGTCACCTGCCAGTCACCTGTCTCCCATTGCTCACCCCTCGCCTGCCCCTCTCCCACGGAGGTGGTTCCCGGCCACTGAACACCACCGTCACATCCTACCTGCGCGCAAGTCCACCACCGCAACCCTTTCTTCCCTTTATCTTTTAACTTCTTTCATCTTCGTGTTGCATTTGCCTTGAACGCGGCCAACCCGGGTTCGATTCCTCTGTCCCTCTCGGAGAGCCCGGCAAGCTATCGAGAGTATCTCGCCTGCACAGCAAAGCCTGGCAAGCTACTTGTGACGTATTCGACATGCCAAACACAGTAACAAGTCTCACAATGGAGACATCATTGGTGCCCGCTCGAGGAAATCCATGAACGGGAGGACAGTGCTACATCTTCATGTCTTGTGGTGTTGTGTGAAAACTCACAAAAAAACAAATGTTGATATTTGACCATTTACTAAAGATGCAATGTTGTGCGGGCTGGAGCGATAGCACAGCAGGTAGGTCATTTGCCTTGCATGCGGTCAGCCCAGGTTCAATTCCTTGCTCCTCTCAGAGAGCCCAGCAAGCTATCTGAGTGCATCCTGCCCATATGGCAGAGGCTGGCAAGCTCCCCGTGGCATATTCGATATGCCAAGAACAGTAACAGTACGTCTCACAATGGAGACATTACTGGTGCCTGCTTGCGCAAATCGATGAACAGCTGGAGGACAATGCTACAGTGCTATAATATGTTAACACCAATGCCACCACCAATCTCAACTTTCCCCCCCCACCAATGTTCCCGTATTCCCTTCCCGCCCCAATCCTCCACCCTATCCCAGCCGGTCAACTTCACAGACACATTACAAAATTTCAGTGGTTACAACTTAGATCCCATGTTTTCAGTTTTGTTGAGTCTGTGTTTGGAATAAATACCACTCACTTGTATCACCTCACAGGGCCTTTCTGCGGAGGGGAGTGGGGCTGACAAACTCTGGGCCCCTACAAATGTACGAAAACCAACATCATTTCCCCCTTGTGATTCCCGATTTAGAATATTCATTTGTTTTTGTTTTAGTGCCACATCCAGAGGTGTTCAGGGCTTATTCTGCCCTCTGTGCTCAGGAATTCACTCCTGGGGGCACTCTGGGGGTGCATCTGGGATGCTGGAGATTGAACGCAGGTTAGGCCTGTGCAAGGCAAACACCCAGCTTGCTGTACTGTCTCTCTGGTTCAGAATATTCCTGTGCATTCTGTACTTAGCCAGCATAGGGATGGCTTATATCCTCCCTTGGGGACACCATTATTCATCTGCCTCATCTCGAAAATGGGTGTAATGCCATCTGCTTGTTGGTGGATTGTCGGAATTAAATGTAATTGGATGCTTTTAAAGAATTAGCAACACAAGAGACACTCAAAAAACGTTACATGTCTCCTGAACCATGTCTTTCCCCCAAGCTTCCAGGGATATTATCATTTTTGCACGCTCAGGTTGCTGGAACAGTCCAGGAGGCAGTCGTACCTCAGGTGCAGCTGGCAGGGAGCATGTATTTTCTTTTTGTTCTCTTATAGAAGATAAATTTTCAGGGGGCACTGAGTGATCTTTTTTTTCTGACAGGGAACATCAGGCCAAAGAAGTTTGGGAACCTCTTCTTGAGGCCAGTATTCCTCAACCTTTCCTGACCGTGGCCCCTTCTGATCCTGCTATCTCCCTGGACCCTCTTCACCGTTCCATTTGTTGCCCCTCCAGATTTGTACTGTGCCCCACCCCCTTTTTTTTCTTTTTGAGTCACACCCAACGATGCACAGGGGTTACTCCTAGCTCACGCACTCAGGAATTACCCCGGTGGTGCTCGGGGGACCATATGGGATGCTGGGGATCGAACCCAGGTCGGTTGTGTGCAAGGCAAATGCCCTACCTGCTCCAGCCCCCTGTTCCCCCTTTTTATTTTTTATTTATTTTTTGCTTTTTGGGTCACACCTGGTGACGCACAGGGGTTACTCCTGGCTCTGCACTCAGGAATCACCCCTGGCAGTGCTCAGGGGACCATATGGGATGCTGGGGATCGAACCCGGGTCGGTCGTGTGCAAGGCAATTGCCCTACCCGCTCCAGCCCCCTGTGCCCCCTTTTTAATTTTCACCTGTGTCCCACTTGGAATACCCTTGGGACCTCAGCAGCGTTCCTGGTTGAGAGAAGTAGCTCTAGAGGAAAGCAGACCCATTTATTTATTATATTTATTATAAAGCAGCCCCTTCCTCCATTTATTTAATAAATAAGGGCATGTGTCTTCCTGGAGCTTCTGGTTAAACTCCACATCCACAGAGGAATATTTACTTACCAAAGAAAAATACATTGCATGCTCCTTCTGGGTGGAGTCACCCACATGCACCCCAGCAGTGCTCCAAGCCTGTTCTGATGAGGCAGAATGTTCTGTGGGCCCAGCGGGCCGTGACCCTCAGCGCGCTTGTTCAGCTGAATTTGCTGGAGTCTGGCACCAACCTTCTCTTTTGATGTTGGCAGAATGTCAGGGAAAGAAAAAAAAAAAGCTGGGTTAGTGTTCAGGCTGGGATTAGAATTTGAGACTCAACAGATCATACTGTTAACACTTCTTCCCTTCACTAACTTTACGAAGTTCAAGAAAAGCTTTCTGGGGAATGACACCAATTTATTTGCCAGAAGCCGACATGGGCCAAGGAAGTTGTAGTCAGCATTTGGAGTCTCCTAGCCTCAGCATGTAACAGCCAAGAAAGGAAGAAGCTGGAACGCTGGGGACTGGGGGCCCCCTGGGGCAGGTGTGGAAAAGGATCTGGAAAGATTCAGGGTGCCCAACAAGCTTGAGTCCTTGTAATCCTATCCCCCTACACACAGAGACACAGACACCTCTCAAGCAGCCCCCCTCTCTAGCACAAACCCCACATCCTGGCCCTCATCCTCCTCCTCAGCATCAGCATTACTTTCTGATTCATGTCCTTGCTCCTTTCTTTATTTTGAATTTTTTTGGTACGGGGCTACACCTGCTTATGCTTGGGGCTTACTCCTGACTCTGTGCTCAGGAATCGCTCCTGATCCCTGGGGACAGAGCCTGGGTCTGCCTGGTGTAAGACAAGTGCTCTAACCCCTGTGCTTTCTCCCTGGCCTCTTCCTTGCCCCTCTTGTTCACCCTAAACACTGCCTCCAGTTTTTTTGTTCCTCTGCTTAAAAATATTCAAGGGCTGGGGAGAAGCTCAAAGGATCAGAGTGCCTGACTGTCATGGACAAGGCTTCATGTTCAGCCTCTTGATACTGAAAGTTCCCTCCAGAACCTTTAAGTTGGCCCTGGTAACCACCCCCACCCCCAAAAAACATGGTGGTCCTGCTGGTCCAGACCTCTGCCTCTTAGCGGATACCCCAGGCAGGATTATGGCCTTGTATTAGTAACTGCCCTGGGAAAGGGCAAAGCCTTTCCTAGCGATCCAGAGCTCTGGAACTCTGTAAGCAATGACTGTGGAAGCTCTCTCAAGTTGCAACTCTCCCTCCACCCCCCCACCCCAATCTGCTTTCATAAGCTATTGTGTGCCAGGGACTTGTGTGCTAGGGATACAAGTGCAGATAAGATCGTTCTCTGCTTTCAACACCATCAGTGTGATGGGTAATTGCCGTGGGAGGAGTGGGGGATTGGACTTATCAGTTAGGACCAGTTAGGATCAGTTAGTGAGTGAGGAAAATGTTGCTCCCTTCAGACTTCAGCAGAGTGAAACTAGAGGCACTGCAGGAGCCAGGGGCTAGAAGCTAGGGATCCAGTGCTGCTCTTTCTGGATCCACTACATTTTTCAAACATTTTCCCCTGGGAGTTGCAAGAGGGTCCCCTGGGAGTTGCAAGAGGGTCCCTAGTTACTGGCGCCACTGATCTGGTTCATGTCTAATGTAAAAGAAAAGTTTCTTTCCATGGGTTAATGCAGAAGCTTCATATTGTATTATTGATGGTAAATAGGCCACAGGTCCACTTCTCAACCTGTTTCAGTTAGAGAAGTGGAGAGACCAAACTCCACGATACAGCTGCCCAGTAGGAGCACAACAAATTAGATGGAAAAGTAACATAGAAGCCAACTAAGCTCATTAGACAAAAGTATTAACACCGAAGGCTCAACCAAGCAACAATAGCCTAATAAACCCTCATACAAGGATTCAATGACCCCATGGTGAGATATAACAATTTTCACAAATTTTCTTTTACTGAAGTGTTTTTTGAATGTTCCAATTGCCCATATAGTTGTAAGAAGCAATATAAGATTATTTTATATTTTGTAAGAAGCAAAATAAAATTATTAATTATTCTGTGCCTGCTTAGGGCGCAGATTTGGGGTGTGTTTGAAAACTAGGGGAGGGCTCTGACTGATGTGCCATAAAGTTAGTCAACCCTTAAAATAGCAAGTTGTGGTACATGATATTCTGAGTAGCACCACCTAAACTGGAATTCTCTAAATTGGAGTTCCCTCCCTCGGATGAATTCAAGTCTCAACCATAAAATGCTTCACAAGTATAAAAGAGCTTATTAAGAACATTGAAGCAGTATGGAAAAATACTATTAAATAATGTTAGGGAAAGTAATAAAAATTCTATACCTAAGAATAGACTAGACTTTGCCCCTTAGCGGTATCTTAGCGGTATCTTGCATCTTCCACTCCTATCCCCATGGTTTTCAATGTGTAAGTGCCTGTCAAGAGTTCCTAACACCCAAGGACCGTAGAAACAAGGGCCAGGAGGATTGGCCCATGGTTGGAAGCCTGCCTCAAGTGCTGGGGAGAGGGACGTTGAGATAGAGAAGGGACCACTATGACAATGATGGTTGGAGGGATCGCTCTAGATGGAAGATGTGTGCTGAAAGTGTGTAAAGGACCAAAGATGATGGCCTCTCAGCATCTGCATCACAAACTACAATGCTCAGAAGTAGAGAGAGAATAAAAAGAAAAGTGCCTGTCATAGAGTCAGGGAGGGGTATGGTATGGTGGTGTGGCAGGAGGAATACTGGGGACATTGGTGGTGGAAAATGCTCACTGATGGAGGGATGGGTGTTGGAATATTGTATGACTGAAACCCAATCATGAAAGCTTTGTAGCTGTGTGTCTCATGGTAATTCAATAAAGAAATTTAAAAAAAAAAAGAGTTTCAGCATTTCCCAGAAAGTGCAAATATTTTGTCAGAAGTTCAAATTCCTATACCCTACCCTTAAATCCTCTGAATGAGAATGCCTGGGTGTGTGGTTCTATGGTGTCTGAAACAGACTATAATTTGAGCTCTATAGAATCACATGTGTGCAGAACTAAATAAAACCAAATACCAAAGTGGTTCCAAAAAACTGCAATGAGATTTGATCAGTAACTGAGGAAGACCTTAAAAGGAGGTCTTTGAGGTAGAGTTTGAAGATTGGATCGGTCATACACAAAGGAAAGAACCTTACCCATTGTACTATCACTCTGGCCCCATCCATAGACATTTTCATTATGTACAAGTGGCATAAATAAATTTATCATCGCTTATTTAACCAATATTCTGTTATTGTACACTTTGGTTATTTCTAGTTTCCGTGGTGATAAACATTTTTATGCATGAAGTGTTTTCTCCTGAATTTTGAGTTCCAAAAGTATAATTACAGGGTCACAGGATACAAATGATTTTATGGTTCTTGACACATTTTGCCAAATTTCATCCAAAACGTTTGTAGCAATTTACACTGCCACCAGCAGTGTGTGAGAATGCCAGTTCCCTCACATCCTTGGCATTTCTGGGGATTTTAATTAAAAAGGTATTTTGGTTTTGGCCAATTTGACAGGGCAAGAACTTTACCTTGTTTGAATTTGCATTTTTATTACTTTCCCTAATATTATTTAATAGTATTTTTCCATACTGCTTCAATGTTCTTAATAAACTCTTTTATACTTGTGAAGCATTTTATGGTTGAGACTTGAATTCATCCGAGGGAGGGAATTCCAGTTTAGAGACTACCATGAGCACTGGGTTGGGAAAGCTCAAACATAGCCCATCGGAAATGTCCATTGCTTTGAGCATCCGTTTCTTTCTGAGCATCATTTTCCTTCTGGGAAGAAGCACTGAGCACCAATCATTCAAGATTGAAACTGCGTGTCACTACTTAGATGTCCTACCCTTCATTGCCATACATAATCAAAGACCAAGTCATCCAAATTGTTTTTGACATCCTACTACTGTCCTGTTTAGACCATATCATTTTTTTCAACAATGATTTGCAGAAACCTCCTAATGGACCTTGTTTTCCTCTATATCATGCTACAGAAAAATCTATATTTTACAGCCAAAAAAAAAAAAAGATACCAGCCTAACAACTTCTTGTGCTCTCGAGATGACACAGCAGCATTGCTTAGTCCATTTTACAATTTTACTTCCTCTTTATTATTTATTTATTTTTGTTGTGAGTCACACCCAGAAGTGCTCAGGGCTTACTGGCTTAGTGGGCTTACTGGCTCTGTGCTCAGGCATCACTTTTGGCAGTGCTTGGGGAACCACATGCAGTGTCAGGGATCGAACCAGGGTCAACCATATGCAAGGCAAGTGCTTTATTCCCTGTATCTCTTTGCTTCCTTCTTTTTAACTTTTTCCATCTGAATTCTGACCTACTTGGAGGTAAGATTTCTGGAGGGTTCGTTTACTTCTCTTTTTCCAAGAGCCATGCAGAAACCACATTCATGGCTTCCAAGGGCCCAACCAAATTTTCAAAATGGCTGATTGAGACAGGGAAAAAGATGGGAAGCATTTCCTGGTTCATATGACTTCTCTTCAGTCATGGCCTGCATCTAGTCCAACCATCAAATTGGTTTGTGAACTATTTATTAGTGGTTAATGATAAATAAAAGAAATAAAAAGTAATTATTTGAAAACTGTTCTAGCAATTGGATGGAATAATTTTATGTTTAGGATCTAATATTAAAAATGCCTTTGGTTTTGTGTATGTTTAACCTTTCATTTGTCTCTTAGTTTTGTTTTATTGTTAACTTACAAAGGATTGGTCTTCAATGTGGTTGGAAAGTTCCAAATCAAAGTTCTTTAACTACAAATAATTTGACTTGATATCTCTTAGAAAGGTTTTCTGAAACAACCTTCCCTTAAACTTGTAAGTGCATAGTGTGGAGTAAAGAGGGTCTGGGGAGAGAGTCCAAAGGACTGAAATGGAAGGGCGTGGCCCCGAGTTCAATTCCTGGCTCTGAGCATAGCTGTCTGTAGCCCTGGTGCCCCTGATTACCACCAAGGTAAAACCACTGAGCACTGCCAGAATGGACCTTTGACCCCAGCACCAGTAATACACAACCATCAGACACAGCACTGTTGGGCCAAGTATTGCCAGGAGTGGCCTCTGGGCTCCCACGCACTTGAAGGGGAGGCATCTCCTACCCCTCTCCATCCCTTCTCCCCCCAAAAAGAGATAGTTGAATGCCTCACTGGATAAAACTGAAAATAATCAGACGGATAAAGAGATGGCAACTTTAACATATCTAAACTGTTTATGCTTTTCATAGAGACACTAGTTAAAAGAGAAAGTTCTAGCTTCTGACCATCATGTCAAGATATAATCACACAATGATGTATTCAGCAAAATGGTATTTTGCAAAACTATATGGAAAAATTGGTTTCAAGCTCTCTAAAATTTGGGGGTAGAGTAAAATAAAACCCAAATGTTCTTTTTAGTTCTAAGACCACGTGATTCCATAAATCTATTTTTGGCCATTTAGTTTAATAAAGGTACCTGCTGGTATCTGTCATAGAATAACAAGAAGACTTGAAAAAAGAAGCAGATCATTATTCTTGTACCTGATTTTTCTTATACAAATTCAACAACCTTTTAATGGAAGAAGCTGCCAAACATTTGTGTTACCAGAATCATGGGTTCCTTTCCACTAATATGTTGTAGTACTGGGACCCCTGACATCCCTTTTTGTGCCCTCTGCTTGGAGAATGACACTGAACTGTGTTGTCAACATTCCCAAAGTGCCAAGGATGATGGTTGCAAGGGAGGAGGACGAGGAATAAAAGGAACCAAGAAGCTTGGATTCTTCTTAGGGCTTTCTTCATGCTCACCTCCTCTTCTGTATTTAGAGATCAGACTTTATAGGGGGGAAGGGGACCTCCCAAGTGGTGCTCAGGAGGCCCAGGGGTTCCAGCAGTGATTATTGGCTAACTGGGATGTCAGTCTAGAGGAAAGACCCTTGAAGGTGATGCTGCCCATACCTTGTAGTGCTGGGAAACTCAGGTCACTCAGGAAGTGCTGGGAACCTACAGGACCACAAATAGCAGTGATCAGGGGGCTACAGTGCTGCCCCTGGTGGTGTTTGGGTGACCATGTGATAATGGGAATCAAACCACTGTACTATTCTAGTCCCACAGATAAGGCTTTTGTGTAAGGCTGTTATGAAAGGAAATCATTCAGTTATAAAGAAGCTGAAAAAACTCAGTCTGCATCATTCCCAGGTTCCTCTTAGCTTTATGTCTACTGGTTGTCATTGCCATTTAGTGACAGATGCCTTCAGTATTAATACATGTGTATTGGAGACTTGTGTATAACACACAAGTGAGGTAAGGAAAGAAGGCGGGGACAAGCCCCAGTGTGGAGCAGTGGAGGAGTCTGGTCAACTAGAAAGTGAACTCCTCTAAAGAGAGCCTCAGAATTGCCTCCTGCCGTTGTGGTCATCTGGGAATGTAGGTACTACTCGAGGGCTGGTGCATACAGTTTGTATTCTGGGAGTTAAAGATGGTTCAATTCCCTCCAGGCTCTGGCTCACCTGAGGTTCTTGGAATTTGTAAATGCAAAATTAATGAGCACATCAGATGAGCAGGTTGGTTGCCTTAACCATCTTCATCTTTGTTTCACACTATACTTGGCACATGGCAAACAGATGAGGGATCTCAGCTGTCATTATCATCATCACTATCATTATCTAATAACGACATAGCTGTCTTGGATCTGCTAATAATTACAGTTGAATTGTAACATAATCACACAATTTTGTGCTATTCATACTGAACTCTTTTAAAAGACTTGTAAAATGTAGCATTGGGAGAGTTTCTGCAAGAGGAGAAAGGAAATAAAAGATGCCTCATTATGAACTTGAGTCATGTCCAAGGCAGCTCCTAGGCGACTCTGCCAAGAGTGGTCCTTCAGACTCATCATGGCTCACCATGAAACAGTGTGTGGGTGTCTAGAACTAGCGAACACTGGGATGGATATGCTCTCTGAGTGCCTTAAAGCCAGCTCTATTCCAGTAACAACAAACAACCAAGTCATTCGCAGGGACCAGTCTGGACTATTAGCATATTTCTCACTTTTAGGATTACTGCTGTTTTTAAAGAAATTGTGATATCTATGGGATGATTCCCTTCCTTACTCTTTCTCAGAACTGCCTGGGCTGATTATCAAGTTTATAATCTTGTTTGCTTGTTTGTTTGTTTTTGAAGATGCTGAGAGCCTTGGGCTTTGTGCATGCAAGGCAAGAAACAACAACACAACTCTATAAATGTCTATTTTTTTCCCCAGAAAAACTTGCTTATTCAAGCAAGCCACGAGTGCCCAGATTCTGACTTCAGCTTCCACAGTGAAGTCCTGTTCAGGTATTTGGTTGTATCTTGAAAAAAAAAAAAAACCAAAGACATAAAGCAAAACAAATAATTTTTGTGTACTTGGGGGGAGTCATTCTCAGTGGTGCTCAGGGTTTACTCCTGCTCAGAGAGTGTTTGGGTGACCATATGTGGTACTGGGGATCAAATATGGGTTGGCCATGTGCAAGGTGAGTGTCCTACTCACTCACTATGCTATCTCTCTGGCTTCAAAATGTAAAACAAAATTTACAAGAAAAAATTGCATTCTGTTGTACCAGATAAATAAAAATATACCAAAAGTTTTGTTTCTCTTTTCCCCTCTCATCCCTATTTTTGCATTGCTAAGTAAGCTAAATAATCTTGAGATTGTTAGAATATGTTAGAGATGGGCAAGTTGTTTCTACCTCTCCAGGAGAGAATTTGGAGAGCTAAAGAAAAATCTTAAAATTAAACCAAGGATGACAGCAGCACTCCCCCATTGTGGGTAGGGAGAAGGATGAGTAACAGAGAAATGCAGATGAATTCTTTTTGTTTGTTTGTTTTGGCTTTTGGGTCATGCCTGGCAATGCTCAGGGGCTACTTCTGGCTCTGCACTCAGGAATTACTTCGGGTGGTGCTCAGAGGACTATATGGGAGGCTGGGGATCGAACCCAGGCCAGTCAAGTGCAAGGCAAATGCCCTACCCGATGTAGTATCACTCCGACCCCAGATGAATTATTGGGTGTGGAACCTGTTCTAGCTGATGGTTTATGATATTGGAGTCCCAGTTGAATCTAGTGGCTGGCATTATATTTATTATAAATGAATTTTATATTAAGAACTAAACTAGGTGGTCAGGAAAGATAACTCAATGGACTGAGTGCATACTTTGCATTGTGGTACATTCCTGGTACTTTAAGGTCCTCTGAGCACTGCTAGGAGTATCCCTGAGTACTTTAGGGAGACCCAATTCCCTCTCTCTGCAAAAAAACAAACAAAACCAAAAAACAGGGCCAAGAAGTTTGCTCAATGGCAGAGCACATGCCTTGGAAGTGTGAGGTTGTTCATTTGATCCTTGATTCTACCAAAAAAAAAAAAAGAAGAAAAGAAAAAGAAGTAAATTATTTCTCATGTTTCTATAGTCTTTATAATTTTTGGGATCTACTAAAGCACTCCCTTATTAGATATTTTATAACCAACTTATTGCCAATATAAATAACAGTTATAATAATATATAATAACATTGTTTCCTTTAGGATAAAATCTGTGGCATTGGGAATCTTTATCTTCAAAAGATAATTATTATTTTGACTTGTGTCAGATAGCTTAATTGTCTTCCTAAAGGTTTCCACAAATTTCCAATGCTACAGATTCAGCAGAGTTTTAATTTTTCTGTAGACTTTCAAGAGTCGGATCTTATGAACTTGACTTTCTATCATTTTAAAACTTGTGTCTTTGGAGACCCATAAGATAGATCTTTCAAAAATCCTTCTTATGGGGCTGGAGCAATAGTACAGCGGGTAGACCCAGTTTCAATCCCCAGCATCCTCTATGATCCCCCAGGCATCACCAGGAGTAATTCCTGAGTGCAAAGCCATAAGTAACCCCTGAGCATCGCTGGGTGTGACCCCCCCCCAAAAAAAAAGATCTTTCTTATTTTAATCTCTTTTTCTTATGTCGTTTGCCTACTTGTCTAATGAGGTTGAGGTGTTCTCTTGACAGTTATTTTTACAAATAGTTGTTCCAATTCATTACCCCCCTTTTAAAATCTTAATTGGATTGTGTTGTGCCTGGTGTACCCTGTATGTCCAAGAACTCTGTATCTGCTTGCATTATAGGTGTTTTCTGATGATTGGTTCACTCATCACTCTCCTGGTAAGCCTGAATCTCCTTTCTATGCAACCTCACACAGGACCTGGTGCATGATATTCACTCAAGATAACTTGTGGAGGTTGTGAAGAAAAGAAAGATTTAGTGAACGAATTAAATGAAGAAATGTGTAACAGTAGTACTACCATTTCCAATTTTTGCAAGCAGAGGGGGATCTGTTTTCCCCCCCCCCCCCTTCTCTCTCTCCTATTCTCCAGAGGAAATAAGAAAAACCTCTTACTGACCTTGTGTCAAGGCCCAGTGGTAGGAGGGCAGGCTTCCTCCCTCTCCTGGGGCCTCACCCAAGCTCAGGCCCACCTTGGAGAGTCCCTGGGGGTCTGAGTGGGCCATTGCCTCCCTTTGGCGCCACTCTCTGGGTAAAAGGTTCCACTGTTTGGATTTTATTAGCCAATAAAATTAAGGGGAAAATGCTGGGGGGAAAAAAATCCCACAGCACACTGTTGTAACTCTTGTGAATGAATAACATAACTTGAAACTAGACTATTAATGTCTAAATGGATTTTCTGTGCTCCAAGCCAAAACACATTTCATAAAGTTACACAGAAATGGACAGTCTCCCAGTTAATAAAAACAGTGGTGGGTGAAGGACACTCTGGCCAGTGGAAAGGTGGCTGACTGATGCTATATTGCTGGGATTACTTCATTTAACATTTATTTTATTTTTAAATCTAAATAAAAAAATTTATCCAGGTACTTCCAAGGTACCTGGGTCTTGGTATCACCAGGCCCCCTAGAAGTCCCCTAAATATTGCTTATGAGTACCCCCAAATAATTTTTTTTAAAAAAACAACCATTTTCTCTTTGTTTATTTTTGTTTGGGGGCCACACCTGGCGATGCTCAGGGGTTACACCTGGCTTTGCATTCAGTAATCACGAGTGGCGGTGCTCAGAGGACCACATGAGATGCCAGGGACCAAACCCTGGTCGGCCGCATGCAGACCAAGTACCTTACCACTATCTCTCTGGCCCCCCCAAATTAACCATTTTAATTGAGTGTGCAAATTTAAGCATCATTGCCGAAGCTTAACTAAAAAAAGTGAATGATGGAGCAATGGTCTTGGAAATGGAATTTTATAAGGTGTCATGAATAACTTCAACATTGTGTTATTAACCATTTAAGACAACTATAGTTTGTCCTTTGTCATGATTAGCGATGTTGCCTTTTGAAATCACATTAAAGGGGGTCGTAGAGATGGCTCCTCTCAATGAATGAGTGCTTTGCATCTGGCAGGCCCATGTTTGATCTGTAGTTTCTCACACGGTCCCCTGAGCTCTGCCAGGAATGTCCCCTGAGCACAGAGCAGGGAGTAGTCCCTGAGCACCACTACATAGACTGAAAACTTCCATTCTCTACACCCAGAGAAGATGTTTAGGATGGGGAGATAGTTCAAGGGCAGAAACACATTCTTTTTTTTTTTTTTAATTGAATCACGAGATAGAGCATTACAAACTTGTTCATGATTGCATTTCATTTACACAATCAGGAACACATTCTTTTGCTTTTCTTTGAATGCTAGTTCCTGGGCTGAACACACAGAACACTCAGGCCTTTCCTTGGAAAAGACAACTTTTCCTTCTATTCGTAGTTCTCTCCTCAGCACAAAATCTCTCCCAACTGGTGGTCAGAGGCTTGTGACTAAATTTCACCTGAAACTGCAACTGACTTGCCCAACAGGCTATTTGAAATAATAGTCAGGAAGTAAATGGCACAGGATATGGATTACTTGGTAAAGTAATTAGAACCTTACATAGATGCAGCTATATAATTGACCTATAGTTTTCCCTTTTCACATATATAGTCTATGCATAATATATAAAAATGATAAAGCATTAAATCTATTGTATCAATGCACCAAAGGGGCATGGTGGGTTATTTCCAGATTATTGAATTAAGAGTGAGATATATTTCTTGCTTGTAATTTTCTGCAATAAACCTGCATTTCTTATATTAGGAAAAACAGAACTATTTGATTTTCAGGAGGGAAATTTTTAATAAACAAAACCTGAGGCTGGAGCAATAGTTCAGCGGCTAAGACACTTACCTTGCACCCCATGGACCCAGGTTTGATCCCTGGCATCCCATTTGGTCCCCTGAGCACTGCCAGGAGTAATTAAGGAGCACCGAGCCAGGAGTAACCCCTGAGCATCACTGGGTGTAGCTCAAAAACCAAATAAATAAATAAGTAATAAACATCAAAACTTGGAGTCTGGAGATACATTATAGCAGATACTTGCCTTGCATGTGTTTGAGCTGGGTTTGATGACTGGCACCTCATATAATCCCCTCAACACCATCAGGAGTCATCCCTTAACATAAAGCCAGGAGTAAACCCAGGGCACATGTGGAAGTGACCGCAACCCTACTTTCTGCTCATCATAAGAACTGTGCAAGACACTCATTTGTGGAATATTAAGTAAAAGAATGGGAGACTAACACACAAGGATAGTAGAGACAAGGACCAGGAGGATTGCTCCACAGCTTGGAAGCCGGCCTCACATGCTGGGGGTAAAGGCAGCTCAGATAGAGAAGGGACCACCAAGTAAAGGATGCTTGGAGGGCCCGCTTGGGATGGGAGATGTGTGCTGAAAATAGACTATAGACTGAACATGATGGCCACTTAATACCTGTATCGCAAACCATAACACCCAAAAGGAGAGAAACAGCAAAAAGGAATGTACCTGCCACAGAGGCGAGGGTGGGGGTGGGGGGAGGGATACTGAGATGGATGGGTACTCGATCTTGTATGACAAAAACATAAGCACGAAAGTCTGTATGTCTGCAACTGTACCTCACAGTGATACATCAAAAAAATTAAAAATTAAAAAAAAACTGTGCAAGACAGGGGCCAGAGCGACAATACAGTGGGGAGGGCATTTGCCTTGCATGCAGTGCTCTTGCAGTCTTCTGCCCCCGCGCCTGGCTGTTCCTCGCCGGGGCCCCTTGGAGGGGAGCGGGTTGAGCTTTCCTCCCCGCCCCGACCAGGGCTCCGGAAGCCGAAGACCTCCAGGACCAGCCACCACCATGCTGAGACCACTCTCCGCACACATGAAGGTACTGGCAGAGGGACAAAGCCACTCGGGTTCCGGGGCCGAGATCTCCAAGCCTACTTGGATTGGAGTCGAGCATCCTCCACCCAGATCCTCCAAATTCCAGTAGGCGGGGATCACACCCACCACCTGGCCCCCTGGTGCCGTGTAATCCCATCAACGGCCAAGACTCAGAGACTATAAAATCCAGCTCCCGGATGAGAACAGTGCAGTCTCCTGCCCCCGCGCCTGGCTGTTCCTCGCATTCGCGACCGCGCGACATCTTATCAGGACATCTTTTTTATGACATCTTATTATCTCATTCCTACTTTGGACAAACTTGCAGGCTATCGAATGTAGCCTGCCCACAGGGCAGAGTCTGGCAAACTCCCCGTGGCCTACCAAATATGCCAAATACCAGTAACAATGATGGGTCTCATTCTCCTAAAGAGCCTTGAATATAATTTCAGGGCTAGGATGAAAGAGACGTTACTGGGGCCTGCTCGAGGCAATTGACGAATAACAGGATGATGAAATGAAATGAAATGAAATGCAGTGCTCTTGGAGTAAGATTCCTGGCATCCCATATAATCCCCCGAGCACTGTCAGGAGTAATTCCTGTGTGGAATCAAGACTCACCCTAAGCATTGCAGGCTGTGCCTCCTCCTTCCCTACTTTCCCCCCAAAAGTGCAAGACTATCTAATTTAGGACACCAGGATGAGCACATGCTTTTCAGATTTGTTTGGGACCTGGGTTCCAAGCCATCTGATTTTTCCCTTAAGGAAGGTTATGCCTGTCTCAAACTGAACTCAAGAGAGTTTGATTTCAAACAGGTTGAGAAATGAAGAGGAATTTCTCCCAGGATGTAGCAGTCCCAAACTCTCGCCCACAAATGATGAAATGTAGGTTAAATCCTTACATGAGTTTTTGGTTTCAAAGTGGATGCTGGGAGGACTGTCCAGTGTTGGAGGCTGTTGGAATTGAGTACCTATAGAACAGATTTGAATCATGAGGCATCAGAATGATTACGGGTTCCCTAGTCTCCCTGCAATTCTCAACCTTCCTGGAGTCTCAGAATGTGTGACCTTTTCGACAGAGGGTCATTGCAGGTAACAATTACTGTGAGGTCATGTTGGAGTCAAGTAGACCCTTAATCTAACATGACTGGCATCCTTTTTGGAAGAAAAGGTACCCAGACAGACAGAGGGAGAAGCCATATGACCTCAGAGGCAGAGATACGAGTGACATGTTTAGATGCCAAGTAACAGTGAATATTGATAGTAATGACAGAAACACCAAAGGGAAAAAAAAAAAGAAAAGAAAGAGAGAAAGAAAGGCAGGAAGACAGAAAGAAAAAAAGAAAAAAGGAAGGAAGGAAACAAATTGTCCCCTAGTGACTTCAGAGAGAGAGAGAGAGAGAGAGAGTGTGAGAGAGCAGAGCTACGCTCGCTGACACCTTGGTTTCAGAGCTCTTAGTCTTTAGAACTCTCTGGTGATACATTTCTTTTTTCAAAAATTTTTTTTGAGGGGGGCACATACCTGGCAGTATTCAGGGCTTACACCAGCTCTGTGCTCACAGATCACTCCTGGTGGGGCTCAGGACACTATACGAGGTGCTAGGGATCAAACCCAGAGGGGCTGAGTAGGGGCAATTGCCTTACCTGCTCTACTATCATTCTAGAAGCCCACCCCCACCTCTGTGCCTCTACTCAGTGATACATTTCTTTGAGCTTCAAGGCTGTGTTCTGTCTTAGATTGGTCCAAAGAAGGGAATCACTTGTACCTGTGCTACCATAGTGCTAGGTAACGTGTGTTACGAAGCATACACAGAAATAGATACTGGAAGATGTGTAACAATGAACGTTTAGAAAGCAATTTTATCTTAGCTACGGTATGGGATGAGACTGGAATGAGTAATGACATTATAATATTACGTATATGGAAAAGTGGCTGAAATCGTGCAGAGAGCGCTCCAGAACCATTCCTGGTGGGGGCGGGGGGAGCAGCCACAGTGCTCCCTGGGAGAGAGAGTACAGAGCTATCACACAGAGGATGCAAATCCCAGCTATGTCCTGGGCTGGCTAAGCAACCCTCAGCAAGATTTCTGGCTTCCTTTTAAAAATATGGTTCACCCCAGCAGCTCAGGAGCCTGCGGGGCCGTTCAGGTTGGTACTTGTCCAGCAGTGCCAGCATGATGGACGAAGTCGTCAGCCTGTAGAGGTGTTGTTTAGCGGCTTAGGAGTGGAGGGGATCACCAGGGTCACACCTGGTGTGATTAGTGGGGGCACGTGGAGCTAGGGGGTCTAACTTGGGGGCTTGTTTTATTTTGTTTTGGCTTGAGGGGGTGGTGGTTTGGGCCCAGGAGCGCCTACCCCCTTCCTACTCCGAGTTGCTCCTGGCCATGCTCAGGGGACCATGTAGTGCTGGGAATGGGACCCAGGCTTCCTGCATGGAACCTGGGTCGGTGGCGTGCAAGGCGAATGCCCTACCCGCTGTCCTATCGCTCCAGCCCTTATAGAGGGGTAGAAAGTTGTTTGCTTTGTACCTCACACTTTTTCCAGGACTCTATTTTATTGATTTTGTATGTATGTGTGTTATTTATTTATTTTTGGGAAACCTGCAGTTTACAGGGGCTACTGCCAGCAGGTACCTGGGGGTCACTCCTGGCAGTGCTTGGGGGACCATGTGGTATTGGAGATTGAACCCCAGCCATTCACTGCAGCCTTTTAAGTCATCTCTCTTGTTCCAGGATTTTCTTTAAATTGAGTTTGTTTGCCATTGTAAAGAGGCACATCAAATATCTACATCATATGTTTGGATGTTCCATGGGAACTTTGAGACATAGAGCATGCGACAGCATGTGACACTAGCAATACGGTAGTGTTTATAGGTGTATGCATGTTTGGGGTGGGGCAGGGTGGGGTCGGGAGAGGAGAGAGGAGAGAGGAGAGAGAAAGGAGAGAGGGAGAGAGAGAGAGAGAGAGAGAGAGAGAGAGAGAGAGAGAGAGAGAGACTGAGACTGGGAACCCTCAAAGTGCCTTCTAATCTTGAGATCCTTTCTATCAATATAGGCAGTTTTTAGGCTTGTAAAGCTGTGAGTAGTCCTTAGTTCTGTCTGGAAAATTCCAGGAGGAGGCTTCTTCAGTACATATGTCTGAGAAGAGCTGATTTGTTCTAAAACGAGCAAATGCGTGGGTTGCTCTGCACCCCTGTTCTCAGCACCCGCCCCTCACCCCCACCCCTGCTGAAGCCAGCTTTGCCTCCAGTGAAGGCACCTCTGTCCCCTCGGTTCCTTCTCCTCTGAACTCCCCAGAGGGTGGGGATATTCTCCAGGGTCAGGACTTTAGCCCCTTTCTCCTCCTTTGCCATGATGACAAAGATCAGCAAATACCCATTTCAGAGCAATTGCTCTTCTGTCATTTAGTCAAAAGGCTGCACTTTAGAGCCTCTTGACGGAGCTTTTAAATTACGCAGCTTTCTGGTGTCCTAACCTCAAAGATTCTAGTTTAATTGGCCTGGGGGGATTCAGGCACTAGTATTTATTTTTTTTGTTTGTTTTCTTATTTATTTTATTTCATTTGTTTTTGGTTTTGGGCCACACCTGGCAGTTCTCAGGACTTACTCCTGGTTCTGTGCTTGAGATCACTTCTGGCAAGGCCAAGGGGACCAGATGGGGTGTTGGGGGTTGAAGTATGATCAGCTGTATGCAAGGCAAATGCCCTGCCTGCTGTATTATCTCTTCAACTCCCTTAGGCCGCCTCTAAAGGAATGAATGCAGAGATCTTTTCTCCTTTACCTTGATATCCACTAATAACGCAAATATTTGCTGAATGAATGATTCAGCTTACTCCTCAGAGCCCTGGAAAGTGAATACCTTTGATGCAATTGAGAGTTGAGGAGCAGAGAGCTAAGGATCCCATCTTTAACTCCATTTGAACCATAATTTTTATCTGTTAATATTGAAATATATATACTTTCAGGTAAATTATGTGAACCTCTCATTTACTTATAAAGATTGGTGTTTCTGATGAAAGAACAGGGAAATTATCTTCTAATATAGCAAATTGTCTCGAAGAACAAGTATTCTCATGATAAAACTCCAACACACATTCATCAGTAATTTAAGTTTTATAGCTTAAGAATGATTTATTATGCAATTATAGAATTAAATACTTCATAGCTATTTTTTTCTATTAGATTTTGTGTTTTAGAACAGCTTTAGCTTTAAAAAAAATTTTTGTGACAATTGTATAAAGTTTCCATAAACCCTGAACCGGGTTTCTCCAACTATTAATATCTTCCAGGAAGACTAAGCTTTATTTATTACAATTGACGAGCCTACAATGACACACAATCATTTAAGTGAAATTCATATTTTAGTCAGATTTCCTTAATTTTTTGGCTGACATCCTTCTTAGACCCCATTCAGGGCATTGCATTAGTTGTCATGTTCTGGTTGGTTTCTCAAATTTCCCCTTTTACTGAAGACTTTCAATAAAAGCCGCGTGACATCCTATTATGACATCTTATGATCTCATTCCTACTTTGGACAAACTGGCAGGCTACCGAATGTAGCCTGCCCACATGGCAGAGTCTGGCAAACTCCCTGTGTCGTACCCAATATGCCAAATACCAGTAACAATGATGGGTCTCATTCTCCTAAAGAGCCTTGAATATAATCTCAGGGCTAGGATGAAGGAGACGTTACTGGGGCCTGCTTGAGGCAATCGACGATTAACAGGATGATTTGTGATTGTGATTTGTGATTGAAGACTTTGACCAGTGTTGATGAATATTGGTCAGCTTCCATAGAAAGCTCCGTGTGGTAATTTCTCTGCTTTATTCATGGTTAGACTAGGGTTATGATGATGGGGGAGGAAGGCTGTCACTGTCACTGTCCTCTCGTTGTTCATTGATTTGCTCAAGCGGGCCCAGTAACATCTTCATTGTGAGACTTGTTGTTACTGTGTTTGGCATATCGAATATGCCACGGGGAGCTTGCCAGGCTTTGCTGTGTGGGCGAGATACTCTTGGTAGCTTGCCAGGCTCTCCAAGAGGGGCGGACGAATTGAACCCCAGTCGGCTGCGCGCAAGGCAAACGCCCTACCCGCTGTGCTGTCGCTCCAGCCCGGGAGGAAAGCTAAAGAGGTAAAATGTCATTCTCATTAAGTCACATGAAGTACTTCCTATCAAGGTGACTTATGTTGATACTGACTTTGATCACCTGGCTTAATATTTGTAGATTTCTCCCCCAAGTAGGAAGTTACCACTTCCCATCCCTTTTTCTACTGTATTTCTTGGGAGAAGATTACTATGTGTATCTCAGAGAGGGATGGAAAGCTATGTAATTATTTTTGAGAAGACACTATCTACATACATTATTTAAAATCTTTCTTGAAGGCGCTAGAGCAATAGTACAGCAGGGCACTTGCCTTGCATGTGTCCTACCTAGATTCAATCCCAGGATTCTCAGGACCACATATGGTCTCCTGAGCTCCATCAGGGGTGATCCTGAGTGCAGAGTCAGAAGTAGCCCTGAGTACTGCAAGGTGTGGCCCAAACCAAAATAAATAAATAAATCTTTTTCTTGAACACTCCTTCTTTCATAACATCTTCAATCATTCATTTACATCCATATAGACCCTAGGTTTATATTATTTATATGGACCTCACCAATGGTTCTGGAGGCCCACAAGAGCTATGCATATGTTGCCAAGGATCGAACTCAGGACCATACATAGAGTAGGCATATGTTCTATCTGTTGTATTTTCTCCCCATCCCCGAAAATTTGCTCGAGCGGTCCCAGTAACGTCTCCATTGTGAGACTTCTTGTTACTGTGTTTGGCATATCGAATACGTCATGGGTAGCTTGCCAGGCTTTTACCGTGTGGGTGAGATACTCTTGATAGCTTACCGGGCTTTCCGAGAGGGGAGGAGGAACCAAACCTGGGTCGGCCGGGTCGGCTGCATGCAACGCAAATGCCCTACCCGATAGCACATCGGGGAGGGTGTTTGCCTTGCACGCGGCAGACTCGGCCGACCCTGTTTCAATCCCTTGCATCCCATATGGCCTCCCAAGCACCACCAGTAGTAATTTCTGAGTGAAGAGCCAGGAGTAACCCATAAGCATCATTAGGTACTGTCCCAAAACAAATAAAAAAAAAAAAACTAGTCCCTTTGGGCCTAGCATGTGGTTGACCTGGTTTTGATCCCCAGAATCCCTGAGCATCACCAGAAATAACTTTTGAGTGCAGAACCAAAAGCAGCCCTGAGCATCACTGGGTGTGGCGCTTCCCCACCCATGACAAAGGAATTTGAACCAGTGTACATTTTCACCAATAGAGAATGGGAGTGTTTTTTTGAATTGTGTGCCAGTTTCACTGGTGTGAGGTGATATCTCATTGTTGTTTCAATTTGCGTTTCCCTGATGATAAGTGATATAGAGTAATTTTGTTGTTTGTTTGTTTTTAGGTCACACCCGGCAGTGTGTTTGCCAGACAGAGAAAGGCCGTTTCAGGTTAGGGAATGGAGTGTTATTACGTGAGTATGACTCAAGAGAAAGGGCCTGCTAGACGCACCAAAAACCTACTTAGTTTGGCAAGTCCCAGATATCAAGACAGAATTTTCAGTAGCCTTTCCTAGATTAACAGCTCATGGGCCAGATTTATCTCTATGCTCTAGCAACTATGTTAAACTAAAATAAGTACTCATACTCAAAGATAGTTGCTGAATGAGTCAAAGAAGCTTTGCAAATATTTGATATAAATTAATTTCTTCAATGTATTGAGCTGGCTATTAAGAGTTCTAATATAACATAATATACAGTAAGAAAAAAAATCCCGAAAAGTAAAATTTTCAATAAAAGGATTGTTTAGACAAAGCATGGTATATTTATCAATGGAACAAAATTCTATGTAACTACTTAATAATAATAATAATAAAGATTATATTGTGGCTCCAGCGAGGAACAGCCAGGCGCAGGGGCAGGAGACTGACTGCACTGATCTCGTCCGGGAGCTGCACTTTGTAGTCTCTGAGTCTTGGCCATTGATGGGATTACACGGAGCCAGGGGGCCAGGTGGTGGGTGTGACCCCCGCCTACTGAAATTTGGAGGATCTGGGTGGAGGATGCTCGACTCCAATTCGAGTAGGCTCGGAGATCTCGGCCCCGGAACCCGCGTGGCTTTGTCCCTCTGCCAGTACCTTCATGTGAGCGGAGAGTGGTCTCAGCATGGTGGTGGCTGGTCCTGGAGGTCTTCGGCTGCCGGAGCCCTGGTCGGGGTGGGGAGGAAAGTTCAACCCGCTCCCCTCCAAGGGACTCCGGCGAGGAACAGCCAGGCGCAGGGGCAGGAGACTGACTCCTCGCTGGAGTCCCTTGGAGGGGAGCGGGTTGAGCTTTCCTCCCCACCCCGACCAGGGCTCCGGCAGCCGAAGACCTCCAGGACCAGCCACCACCATGCTGAGACCACTCTCCGCTCACATGAAGGTACTGGCAGAGGGACAAAGCCACGCGGGTTCCGGGGCCGAGATCTCCGAGCCTACTTGAATTGGAGTCGAGCATCCTCCACCTAGATCCTCCAAATTCCAGTAGGCGGGGGTCACACCCACCACCTGGCCCCCTGGCGCCGTGTAATCCCATCAACGGCCAAGACTCAGAGACTACAAAGTGCAGCTCCTGGAACCGCACGGCCGCATTTGCGGCCAGGCGACATCTTATCAGAACATCTTTTTATGATATCTCATTATCTCATTCCTACTCTGGACAAACTTGCAGGCTATCGAATATAGCCTGCCCACAGGGCAGAGTCTGGCAAACTCCCCGTGGCGCACCAAATATGCCAAATACCAGTAACAATGATGGGTCTCATTCTCCTAAAGAGCCTTGAATATAATTTCAGGGCTAGGATGAAAGAGACGTTACTGGGGCCTGCTCGAGCCAATCGACGAATAACAGGATGATGAAATGAAATGAAATGAAATTGTGGCTAAAATATATTTATAATGTATTGTTCAATAGATTATGTATGATAGCACAGCGGTAAGGTGTTTGCCTTGCACGCAGCCAACATGGCCGACCCGAGTTTGATTCCTCCGCCCCTCTCGGAGAGCCCGGCAAGCTACCGAGAGTATCTCGCCCACACGGCAGAGCCTGGCAAGCTACCCGTGATGTATTCGATATGCCAAACACAGTAACAACAAAGTCTCCAATGGAGACGTTACTGGGCCTGCTCGAGCAAATCGATGAACAACGGGAGGACAGTGACAGTGACAGTGACAGTGACAATAGATTATATACAAAACAATATATAACATAGTATTGTAGCACTGTAGCACTCTCCTCTCGTTGTTCATCAATTTGCTCGAGTGGGCCCAGTAACGTCTCCATCGTGAGACTTGTTGTTACTGTGTTTGGCATGTTGAATACATCACAGGTAGCTTGCCAGGCTTTGCCACGCAGGCAAGATACTCTCAGTAGCTTGCCAGGTTCTCCGAGAAGGCGGAGGAATCGAACCCAGCTCGACCGGGCCAGCTGTGCGCAAGGCAAATGCCCTACCGCCGTGCTATAGCTCCAGCCCGATATATAACATACAACCTATAAATTATATAGGTGTGTGTATGCACATCATATATGTGTGTGTATATATATGTGTGTATGAATGTATATAGACTATAAGACTATAATAGTCTATTATATTATAGTCTAGCCCAGTGATGTACCTAAAGCAGCACACATGTGTTTGGTTTTAACATACTTGCCTGTATTCCCCATCCCTCTCGGAGATCCTGGCAAGCTACCAAGAGTATCCTGCCCGCACAGCAGAGCCTGGCAAGCTCCCCGTGGTGTATTTGATATGCCAAAAACAGTAACAATAACGGGCCTCATTCCCCTGACCCTGAAAGAGCCTCCAATATGGCACCATTGGGAAAGACGAGTAAGAAGAGACTGCTAAAATCTCAGGGCTGGGATGAATGAGACAGCTTTATAAATATTTTATACCTTGTTGTCTAACGTTAGTTGTTCTGTTCCCTGTCACATTTAATCCTCACTGCAGTATTGGACTGGACCTAGATGAGTCTCAGGTGGGTGGAAGGTGTAAATAGTGGGACTCACAGCCTCAGGTGTACCTATAGACACACAGTTGGTAATTGGCTGAGTTCAAGCTCAGACTCAGGCAGCTTGACACTAGGTGCAGAGGATTCTCTTTGATTTCTGGCAATATCGTGGGGAAAGCTAATCCTTAGAATCCAGGGTTTCCCCTAACTTGTAGTCTTCCAAGCTCATATTGTGTGGAAGATTGTTGCACCATAGGCAAACATGTATATGTGAAACTTTTAAGCCAGGGTTTGTGAGGGTGGGTATGGAGTGAGGATCTTAGTTTGATCCCTTTACTGAATGCTTCCTGCCTAATAATCGCCCCCTTACACACACACACACACACACACACACACACACACACACACACACACACACGTACTGCTGAAAGTGACCTCTAAGTTTGGTCCCATTTTTGTAAAAATTAAAATTTATTTTCATGAACATAAAAACACTGGAATTAGGATATATTGCCAATTGCAAAAAAAATTGTAGATACAGCATCTGTGGTATGCTACTTTTTGGAGAAAGAAGAAATAAGGTTTTGTGAGGGTACCTGTATTTACATTAAAGAAACCCTAGAGTGAATGGAACACCTGAGAGACACCTATAAGGGTGGAGTGGGAACACTTCTCAGAAAGATCTCTTTGATGATCAAAATGTCACTTTAATTCTAAATTATTAAAAAACAAACAAAATTAAAGTGGAAAAATCTAGTAGAGCTAATAAAATGCTCATTTGGGACGATGGAGAGACCAATCACATTTCTTTCTTTCTTTTAGTGCATCTAAATTTTCTGAAAGTTTTACATGTACAAGAGAAGGAATTAATTTAAGTCTTTTAAGACATTATTAGTGTTTTTACGTTGCTTAAAAGAAGACTTGAATGAGTTTCTAAAAGATTTGGGAGGGAGAGCATTCTGTAGGCTACTACTACTATATAGAAACCCTTTTTTTTTTTCTCAGTTAAACTCTTCATAACTCCAACTTGCTCCATGAACACGTTCTGGATCTATTTGCTCTATTTTCAGCAAAGCAGTAGTCTCCAGAATTCCCACTGGAATTGTGCTCTAGATACTGCTATGGCCAAAAGATGAAATACAGATTTCTCACTACAAGGCCAAGCCTTTCCACTCTCTGCCCCCAAATGTTGCTGTAGATAATGCTTTAGAAAGAATCCTACACCACCTATATATGTTCAGGGAAATGGAATAAGTGTAGTCCAAAGATATTCTCTGGGCCTTTAGTATTTTGATCGATTGTGAATTTAATATATTTTTAACTCTATTCAAGTGCTTCTATCTCAAAAGACTGCACCTCTGTTTCTGATCTGTGATGACTGCATTATGGTCAGTGAAATTTAGCCGAGTGTCTGGATTTAGCCGGGCTGGAGCGATAGCACAGCGGGTAGGGCATTGGCCTTACAAGCGGCCAACATGGCCGACCTGAGTTCGATTCCTCCGCCCCTCTCGGAGAGCCCGGCAAGCTACTGAGAGTATTCGATATGCCAGACACAGTAACAACAAAGTCTCCAATGGAGACGTTACTGGGCCCGCTCGAGCAAATCGACGATTATAATACCATGATTTACCAGGTTGTTCATAATACAGTTATTTCAGGCATTCAATATTCCAACACCAATCCCACCACCAGGATGACCTTTCCTCCACCAATGTCCTCAGTTTCCCACCCACCGCCAAAGACTGCAACTTTAGCAGGCACAAACAAATTTACTTCATATTGCTTGTTACATCACAAAGGCAAATAGAATTATTAAACAATAAATTAATAAAAGTCTATTTGTGATCATTGTTACATCTCACCATAGTGTTATTAAAGTCATTGAGGATTTACGGGGCTGTTTGGTGCTAGCTGAGCCTTCTGTGTTTTTGTTTTTGCTCACTGAACCTGTTGGTCTTCTACGCAACTTTCCTATCAGATTTGCTATAGTCCTACTGCTACTGCACTGACAGTACTGTGAAATTTGGAGGTGTCATGTGGCCACATTTGTGGCCATGTGCCACAGGACGTATAGAGCTGGAAGACTATATACAAGTGCTGGGAGTATAGATATCTTCCTTAAGTATGGCTGGAAGTGTAGATATCCTCTTTAAGTATGGTGGCTTAGCAGCTTGGTGAGGTTCAGTGGAAGGTACTGGGTGTAGTTGGGGGCTTCTCTGCCTTCAGGAAGAAAGCCCACTCCCATTCCAAAAAGACTCCAGAGTTTTTCAGTCAGGACCCATCTACCTGGGAAAATTCAGCAGCAACATATTCTTTCTTCTTGTGAGTTTGTTGAGGAAGTTAAGAGCAAATTTGCACTTCTCTTGTGTGAGTTTTAATCCTAATGTAAGGAGTAGTGTGATATGAGGAGGAGGGGAAAGAAGGGACATTATTACTCATCCTTTGCCCCTGGAGCAAATAGGGTGCATCTGAAAGGAGCTCCATATTTGACCTCAGTACACAGGGCTCCCTTTCAGCTTTCACTTAGCTGACCTACTTAGCTGGACTAAGTCATTTATATTCAGAATCTCCTTTTTTTTTTCCTGCTTACCAAACTGGAGTTGTAATGATGGGAGGGTTGGATGAAATAATTCAGATGATCTGCACTGTAACTATAAACAATTTTTCAAATGAGAACATAGTCATCATCCAAAGATCCTAGGTGCCAAGGCAGAAGAGTATCTTCAATTTCTGATTTTCTTATTAATATGGGCTTTATTGTATATTTTCTGAGAACAGGTTTTTGTGACTTAATATTTAGTCAAGTTTCTTGGCCCCCTAGGGAGTGAGGGTCAAAGGGAAGTGTAGTCTATATTTTCAGCATACTGAGTTAAGATTTTATCAGGATTTTCTTACTTATAATTATATATAAGGTCATATCTATCATTACTTATCTATCATTGTTTACCTCTTAGACTGAACGTGGGAAATTAAAGTCTCCTGTTAATGTGTTTGTGTCTATTTATTCTAGTATCCTTTATAATTTATGCTATTTGATGTTTGTTGTTACATTACTTGGTATATAGATTTTCAAAACTATTATGTCTTCACTGTAGATCTTCCTTATCTCATTTAGAATGACGCTTTTATGGACAAAAGCTTTTAAGGTTTTATGTGGTCAAATTTTATCAATATTATCTTTTATGGTTTTGTGTCTTACTTAAGGAGGATATCTATACTTCCAGCACTTAAAATTATTCACTCATGCTTTCAGGTCTTTTGTGGTTTTATATTTTACACCAAAAAAACCCTTTTAAATCATCTGGAATTAATTTTGATGTAAAAAGTGAGTTGGTAGCTCTCTGCACTCCCTACTCCCCAGCCATAGTCTCTCAGATGGTTTATAAGATGTCTAACCACCTTTATTGAATAAGGAGACATTTGCTGTTTCTGCCTCCTGCCCAGCATATCTTGTCTTTTCTTTTTAATAACAGCGCCTTCATTTTCCTCAGGAAACCACTTCTCAGACCATTTATTTGTTTGATATGGCTCTAACTCCTGCTCCAATGTTGGGTATATATAGCAACCTTATTATCATTTTCCTGGGTATAGCCATTGATTTAGGGAAGGAGCATGACCAAGCTAAACTATTAAGTCAAGAAGATTCAATCTTTCATTGGTATTATTTCAGTAGAGTTAGTTTTTTCCTGTGGCATTTGAAATTAGAGAAGTATAATCAATCCTGGGCTTCCAGTGACAACTATCAAGTTAGGCTCAAGACATAACCAATACAACAAAAGGCTTGTATGATGATAAAAGATTAAGTACTGATAAAATTATCTGAGCCTCTGGTCCAGGTGTCTATTTTCCTGGACTTTTTAGTGATGTGAACCAATGTCTGTAGTCTCCACTTTTTATCAAAAGACCTCCAACTTAAAAAAAAAATCCATACACTTAAAATAATGTTTTTATCATATATAAATTTTAATATGAAAATATTCCTCTTTTTTTTTTTGTAATTTGGATGCAGAGACCAGCAGTGCTCAAGACTTGCTCTCGGATCTGTGTTCGGGGATCACTCTAAGTGGTGCTCATGAGATCACTAGGTGTTGGGGATTGAGCCAGAGTTCGATGCATGCAAAGCAAGCATGTGAACCCCTGTGTTATCTTCTTGGACTCCTATAATTTTTATTTTTATTTACTTATTTATTTATTTTATTTTGCTTTTTTGGGTCACACACGGCAATGCACAGGGGTTACTCCTGGTTCTCCACTCAGGAATTACTCTTGGTGGTGCTCAGGGGACCATATGGGATGCTGGGAATGGAACCTGGGTCGGCCGTGTGCAAGGCAAACACCCTACCCTCTGTGCTATCACTCCAGTCCTTCCTATAATTTTTAATCTATACATCTACATCAAGGATCGTAAGCTAGAGAAACCTAGTTCTTAGAGATGTTTTTGTTTAGTCAGATTAATGTTTAAAATATTTTGAATTTGAATGTACCTGTTGAGTGTTGGTTGTTTTCTGATTTTTCTTATCTGTCCCTTTTTCAGAGAATTCTTTTGGCCAAACAGCAACTATCTGACCAGTATGTTCTAACTTACTGGCAAGTTTCCAGACTCTACCAATGACTGAATTGTAGGGGTTTAAAAAAAAAACTAAAAACTAATCCTCTTGTCTCAAAGTAAGACTAGATTTGTGTTTCTGTGTGTTCTTCCTTAGTGTTTCTTGTCCTTCCCCACTGCCTTAACTTTCCCTCTCCAGAGAACACTTCCCAATAAATTGCTGAGTGGAATTCCTGTCCCCAAATGTGCTTCTGGAGGACCTCACCTAAAAGTGAAGCTATTGTTGGCTGTTGGCTACACTCATCCCTCAGAACTGCCACTTGCAAGAGTAACGTGTCTAACAAATGAAGCAGTCTGCATTTAGGATGCTGAATACCCCCAGGTGGGGCATGATGTTCTGAAAAATTGTCTGGAGAATACCCCTGGATGTGCTCAGGGCTTCCTCTGGCTCTGTGCTCAGGGATTACTCCTGGCCTTACCTGCTGTATTATTACTCCAGCACCCAGAACACCATGTTTTTTTCTAACTGAAATATCTGGTGACTTTTGTTACTAAGATGCATTACTGCTATCAAAGAAGTCTACTTTTTTTCTTCAAGAAGATTGAGGTAGGGGCCTTGCACACGATGGACCCAGGTTTGATCTTCGGCATTCCATATGGTCTCCTGAGCCTGCAGAAGTTATTCTTGGTGCAAAGCCAGGAGTAACTCCTTGGCACTGCCAGGTGTAGTGCCCAAACAAAGAAACAAACAAATTAAAAAAAACCCAGAAGATTGAGGTAAGGGCTAGAGAAATGGTACATGGACAGGGTGCTTGCCTTGCATGAGGACTACCTGAGTTTAATCCCGTCACCCAATGTGTTCCCCCAGACTTGCCAGGAGTGATCCCTGAGCACAGAGCCAGGAGGAAGCTTTGAGCACCACCATGTTGGCCCCCCAAAATAAATTTTAAAAGAAGATTGAGAAAAAATTGATACTAGTTTTAGGGTTGCAAACTAATAGCTTGTTAGCAATCATACAAATGACTCACAATTGTATTTTGAAAAGATTACCAAAATAAATGTGCATTGCCACACATAATTGCAATTTCCCCCTTTTCTTTCTTTAAATTTTGTTGAATCAAGACACCATGATTTACAAAGTTATTGATGATTGAATTTCAGTCAAAAATTCTTTTTTCTTGTAATGAGGATTTTCTTGGGCTAATTCCTCCCAATCAGTGTTCGGGGGTCTGGGAGTGATCCTTGGGGATACTTAACCAAGTAGGCAACGTGGTTTGATGCTAGGACCAGAGGATGCGGTGCTGATTGGGGTTTGAGGTGCTGGGAGCATTAGTGCCACCTCGGGGATGCTTGGGTGTACCTGGGGCTACACCTGGCTATTCTTGGAGTGGTGGCAGCGGGGACGAGGGGAGGCATGAGGTTCTGAAAAATTGAGCAGGGGTCCCTAAATCCAGCACTATATCCCTGATCTGTGGTAAGATACTTTTTGGGGGAGGGCTACACCCTGTTGTATTTAGGGCTTGCTTCTGGCTCAGTGATCAGTGGTCACTTCTGATGGTGCTTGGGAGACGATATGGAGTGCTGAGATTGACCACAAGCAAGGTAAATACCTTAATTTTTGTACCATATCTCTGATGAGAACTTTTTTATTAAGGTTTTTTGTTTGTGTGTTTTTTTTCTACGCAGTGGTGCTCAGGGGCCACATCTGGCAGTGCTTAGGGGACCCTGTGCAGTGCCAGGATTTGAATTACTGTGGAGACCTACCTTGGTTGAATGCAAGGCAAACGTTTAAACCATTATAACTTCTCCAGTCCCTGATTAGAAGGTTTTTTTTTAACATATTTTATTTTTATTTATTTATTTGGCTTTTTGGGTCACACCCGGCGATGCACAGGGGTTACTCCTGGCTTTGCACTCAGGAATTGCTCTTGGTAGTGTTCATGGGACCATATGGGATGCTGGAAATCGAACCCGGGTGGCTGTGTGCAAGGCAAATGCCCTACCTGCTGTACTATCATTCCAGACCCTGATTAGAAGTTTTAAGATCTGCTTTCTTTGCAACACTCAAACATGCAATATACTACAGATTACCAGACTGTATATTACATCCTAGGGTTTATTTATTTTACAACAGGAAGTTTGCACCTTTTGACTCCCTTTGTTCGTTACTCCCATTCCTCACTCTGCATCCCAACCTCTGGCAGCCAGTCTCTGACTGTGACCTCAGGTTTCCATTTTATAGATTCCACATGTAAATGGAACATATGGCATTTCTCCCCTCCCTTTTTTTTTTTTAACTCAAAGTCCATCCTTGTTGCAAATGATGAAATTTCCCTTTTATGGCTGAATAGTGCTCCATATGTCTATAAATCACTTTTTATCACTTTCCTTTTTTGGTGGAGGGGCGGGGCACACCTGACTGTACTCAGGGCTTCCTCCTGGCTCTGTGTTCAGTTATCCTTTCTTATGACCTTGGAGGACCATATAGGGAGCTTGGGATAGAATTTGAGTTAACTATGTCATGCACAGCAAGCACTCTACTCGCTGTATTATTGCTCCAGCCCACAGATCACATTTTCTATATTCCTTCACCCATCCATAGACACTTAGACTATTGTAAACAAGGTGACAGTGAACACACAGGCCAGACAGCTTTTTATGTTAGTGTTTTGCTTAATTTAGATAAATACCCAACCGTGGGATTGCTGCATCATTGAACTTTTTGAGGAATCTTCATACTGTTTTCCATAATGACTGACCCTGGTTGTATTCCACCGGCAACAGGCCCCAGGATAATTTTCTTAAGTGCATTGGCAACGGTGTCTGGATCTGCTCATCTTTCTAGACAGACCAGAAAATCAACATTCAGTAACCACCAAGGTGTGTAGCTATTTAAATGTCAATACCAAGGTGTGTAGCTATTTATTCAGGTGAGATCATTGGAGGATAATAAAAACCACTGGATAAAATTTTGTTGGGGGCAAGTGCTCATTATTAATTATATAAGGAAGAACGCTTTTGTAATAAAAATAACTGTTATCCCCCACATTAGTTATATAATCAAACTTAGCATTAGTAATATCGTGGCAAACTGATTTCATGTGCTTCTTGAAGTGATGTGGTAGGAAGGACTTCACAGCATTCTATTATTCCATCCCAAAATGATTAAACGGAATCCAGTCATGAGAAAGTATTGGACAAATCCATCCTGTGAGATACTGTATTAGACATCTAGCTTGGGGAATGTCCTTGTACTAGAAGCTTGAACTTACTACACTTTTCATTTAAAGAAAAATCTATAAAAATATTGGATAGATGGATTAAAATAAATGTCATTAGTTTATCATTCCTTCAATTTTTAAAAAATTTAAAATAAATATTTGTAGCACTGTCACCGTAGCACTGTCCTCCCGTTCATAGATTTGCTCGAGCGGGCAACAGTAACGTCTCACAACAAATTGTGAGACTTGCTATTACTGGTTTTGGCATATCGAGTATGTCACGGGTAGCTTGCCAGGCTTTGCTGTGTGGGCGAGATACTCAGTAGCTTGCCGGGTTCTCCAAGAGGGGCGGAGGAATTGAACCCAGGTCAGCTGCGTGCAAGGCAAATGCCCTACCTGCTGTGCTATCACTCCAGCCCTAAAATAAATATTTATGAACAAAATAAACTGTTCTTCATACCAGAAAACAAAATAATATTCTATGCGAATGTGCTTCTAAGTGTAGTGTACATTGTTTAATAAAAATAGTTCAAACCTCTTTTTTTCATATCATATTACAAAATGTGCATTATATTGTGGTCAATACTCATCTTATTTTAGTTTATAATAAGATTTTCCAGTTCTTATTCACAAAAAATAAAACTATATGCTAGCTGCTGGACAGATTTGTTTAAGCAGTATATATCTTTCTTTTTCATTAAATACATGGGAAATTTAATCATAATATCTAATGAAATTAATGGAGTAGAGCTATTTTGACCTTTTTTCTGCATTATTTTATTATATTATGTCCTAAAGCTGTCCACCATAGTTCAATACCCACATAGACTCACATTTGCAAAAGTAATTTGCCTTCAATAATGCTCATCACATTAGTAATGATTGATCATTTAGCCACACAACACACTGAATGATTATAAAATAATCATTTTATATTTGTGTTCATCTTGGTTTGACAACTTAAATTTGATTAATTCTGTTAGATATGATTTTAGTAATGATATAAGTTTGATCTTGTCCTAACTACTTTTAGTAATCTTCTTGTATAATTAAGATATGCTACAAAATGTATTATTTTTAAGCTTTTCATATTACTTCTTAAAAATTGCTGAGTACATTGAATTAAAAAATGACATCTTTCTGCCATGTTTTTCTGGCAGAAAGTTTGGCTAAACTGGCTTGACCATAAGACAGCTTTGCCAATAGATGTTCTAGTAAAACATTCTTCAGAACATTAATTATCAAACGACCCAAAGTTTAAATAAAATAAAACATGAAATAAAGGAACAATATATGAAACAGACAAAACATAGAGTTGAGACTGGCAGCCGACTGAACTCTGCTTCTTGGTTTTCTTGCCTCTGTATAATTCATTCCTTTTCCCTGAAAGGACATGGGTCTAGCTAGAACTTGCTTTAAACCCAGACAATGTGGCAAAGATGATGGGATTTAGCTGTGTTGGTAGAGATTTCTCTCCTGCTAGTTTAGAAGAGACAAGAGGCCACGTTGGCAAGACTCATGTGACCAATGACAAACAGCAAAGAACTGAACATAGCCAACAAATATGAATATATTTTGGTTTTGGACGATACCCTGCAGTGCTAGGGGCTTATTCCTGGCTTTGCACTCAGGAATCACTCCTGGCAGGTTTGGGAGAGCAAATGGGCTTGTGGGGCTTGAACGTGGGTCAGCCGCATGCAAAGCAATCACCTTACCCTCTGTACTATCTCTTCAGCCCCTCCAAATGTGAAATTTTGTTTTTTAGAAAGTTTCTTTTTATTTTGGGATCAAAATAAACCACCACAATCCCAGTGGTGCTCAGGGGTTACTACTGTATCTGCATTCAGGGCTTCTATTGTTTTGTTTTCTGTTTTTGTTTTTTGGGATCACATCAGAATTGCACAGGGATTATTCCTGGCTCTGCACTCAGGAATTACTCCTGGTGATGCTCAGGGGACCATATGGGATGCTGGAAATCGAACCTGGGTCAGCCGTGTGTGCAAGGCAAACGCCCTACCTGCTGTACTATCGCTCCAGCCCCACATTCAGAACTTCTGACGGTGCTCAAGGCATCATTGAGATACCAAGCATCGAACCCAGGTGCATGTACAAGGCAAGTGCCCTATTTGCTGTACTATCTCTCTGGTCCCCCAAATATAAAATTTTTTAATAAGGGCCACACAGCAGGGCTACACTGGGAAGTGCTTTGGGGCCCATGTGCTTCCTGGGATATAATTCAGGGCCTCATACCTGCTAGTCACATGCTTTACCATGGAAGTGATCTCCCTGGCCTCAGGTGTGGATCTTGTCTTAGGCCTCTGGTGAATCTGTTACCCTCACTACCATCACCTTGAATGTAGACTTGTGAAAGCCTGAAAGAAGAATCAGTTAAGTCATATCTGAATAGCTGACGCGCAGAAATTGTGCTTAGTTCCAGGCCATTAAGTTTGTGGAAATATTGTTACATGCTAATAAACAACACAAGTGGCAAAGATGTGTTGGAATGAATGTGTCCTTATTTGAACCCTTTTGGAAACTATCAGATTAAATACAAACCTGCAGGAAAGATTTACCAGCACCAAGTGCAGACCTGAGAGCACATCGAGCCATGTTGGTAAAACACAGGGTTGCTGAGCTCCTCCCCACAGTCTCTGATTCTGTAAATCTGGGGCCTGAAATTTTGCATTTCTAATAAGTACGACATCATTGGTCTGACCGAGACAAGAAGGCACGAATCTCACCATGCCTTTTTCGACACTGGAGAAGAATTGTTCCTCGGAACATGCGATAAAAGAGGTGTTGGAGGTGTCGGTGTCCTTGTCAACACAAACTTGGCCAAGAGCGTTGATTCATTCGAATGCCTAACAACCCGAATCGGACGTTTACATTTGAATAGATGTGACTCACTGCCTGCAGTTTCTATCTTCATTGTCTACGCACCAACATCTCATTATGATGAAAGAGAAATCGAGAAGTTCTACATGGAGCTAGAGAAGTTCTATAAAGAAGACCACACCTTCCACAAGATCATTGTGGGTGATTTTAATGCCAAGATAGGACCGAGAAGATCAGCTGAAGAACTTCACATCGGGACCCATGGCCTAGAATGGAATGAACAGGGTGAGAGACTGTCTGAGTTCATCATGTCGACCAAGACATGGTAACTCACAGTTCCAGAAGGCAGAATCTAAACGATGGACATGGGAGTCTCCCGGTGGACGATTCCACAACGAAATAGACCACATCATATTCAATCGACGGTTTTGCCTGACTGATGTCGCTGTTGTCCCAAAATTTCGAGTGGGATCGGACCACCGTCTCCTTCGTGCAAAATTCTACTTCACAGAGCGGGGAGAAAGGGCTGCAAAGTTCAAAAAGAGAACTCCCAGAATGACCACCAACTGGGAACTCTTTGGTACTATTGCGGCAACATGGGAAGATGCCATTGTTGACAACATTGACGAGGAATACGATCGACTGGTTCAGCACCTCCATGAATGTGCGAGGAACGCCAAGAGAGAGATAGCCACAAAAAATTGCCTATCTTTGAAAACTCTTGAGCTAATTCGCCAGCGTGGTTTGGCGCATGCCTCAGGCAACCGCAAGCTAACGTCCGAGCTTGCAAAGCAGTGCAGAGATGCGATCAAGGAAGACCTCAAAGAGAGAAGAGCAGAAGTACTGGTAGATGCGGCAGAAGCTGGGAAAAGTATTCGTAACGCTCACCTGTCCTTCGCCAACTATAAGACCAAGATGACTGCCCTCCGACGTCCTGATGGATCCATCACATCCTGCAGAACGGCAATGGAGAAGATTATCCATGACTTCTACTCAAATCTCTTTGATAGCCATGTCCACTTGCCGACATACCAAATTCCACAGGATGGATATGTCGTTCCCAACGTTCTCCCTTCCGAAATCCAACACGCCATTTCGTCGGTAAAGAAACAAACAGCACCCGGCCCAGACAAGGTCAGACCTGAACACCTGAAGAAGCTGAAGTACTCATCAATACACTGGCTCGGCTCTTCACTCGCTACCTGTCTGAATGCAAGGTTCCGTCCCAATGGAAAACCAGCAGGACCGTACTACTGTTCAAGAAGGGAGACATCCATGACATTGGCAACTATCTCCCGATCTGCCTATTGTCTGTCATCTACAAGTTGTTCACTCGAGTCATCCTAAATAGGATTGGCAGAACACTAGATGAAGGACAACCATGCGAGCAAGTCGGGTTCCGCAAAGGATTCAGCACCATCGACCATATCCACACAATAACCAAGCTCATTGAGGTTTCTCGGGAGTTCAAGATGCCGCTCTGTTTAACGTTCATTGATTTAAAGAAGGCCTTTGATTCTGTTGAGACGGAAGCGGTCATTGGAGCCCTAGCCAATCAGGGCATTCAAGCCCAATACATCAGGATCCTCCATGAGCTGTATTGTGGATTCACTACCAGGATCTCACCATTCTACAAAGAAGTGATCGTTGATGTCAAGAGAGGGGTGCGGCAGGGTGATACCATTTCACCAAAACTCTTCAGTGCCACCCTCGAGAACATCATGCGATGACCGGAATGGGAAGGAATGGGAGTGAAGATAGATGGTCGGCAACTACACCACCTCCGCTTTGCTGATGACATTGTTTTAATAACACCAAACATCAGCCAAGCAGCACAAATGCTGGCCGACTTTGACCGTGAGTGTGGAAAGGTAGGACTACAGCTGAATCTTACGAAGACAATGTTTATGAGAAACAGCCTTGTTCCTGATGCCCCATTTGCTCTCAATGGAACGACCATCTCCGAATGCAACAGCTATGTGTACCTAGGTCGAGAAGTCAACATGACAAATGACCTGGCACCCGAGCTGCGCAGGAGGAAGAGAGCGGCTTGGAACGCCTTCAAGAACGTCGAAGAAATAGCTAAGAGGACGAAGAACCTCCGGCTCCGGGCACATCTCTTTGATTCCACTGTTCTTCCTGCATTAACATATGCCTCAGAGACCTGGGCCCTACGCAAACAAGATGAGAACGCTATTCAGGTCTCCCAAAGAAGAATAGAAAGAGCTATGCTTGGAATATCACGTTTCACTCAAATGAGAGAAAGAATCCGGAGTTCTGACATCCGTCTACGATCAAGAATCAGGGACGCTATCTCATTTGCCAAGGTGTCGAAAATCAGATGGGCTGGTCACGTAATGAGATTTAAAGACGACCGCTGGACTAGAGCTGTTACCGACTGGATTCCATGGGATGTCAAAAGACCACGTGGCTGCCTACCTTCCAGATGGTCAGACTTCTTCGTGAAGATCATGAACGATCGGTTTGAGGCCCTTCATGTTCCCGGAGCGAACAGATGCCATTGGGCTACACTAGCACGCGACAGGGACAAATGGAGACGTTACTGGCGCCTGCTCGAGCAAATCGACGACTAACGGGAAGTTAAGTGAAGTGATTAAGTGAATAAGTTTAATGCATGAATGCCAGAGCAATAGTACAGTGGGTAGGGCATTTGCCTTGCAAGCAGCCGTCCTGGGTTCACTCCCTGGCATCTCCCATGCATCTCCCCAAGCACTGCCAGGAGTAATCCCTGAATGCAGAGCCAGGAATAACCCCTAAGCATTGCCACGTGTGATCAACCCCCCCCCCCCACCCCTTCAAAAAAAAAGACAAGTTAATGGATGATTCAGATGCAGCTTGGGCCATTAACTCTTTCAGAACCACTAATAAAGATATTTGGTAGCAAAGTCTTGATTAAATCTTTTTGATATGCTACTCAAGTTTCGAACATGATTAGATTATGGTAACCAATATCTATCACATTTATAAATTAATGTGTTTCTAGTTCTTTACTGTCAATAAAATTGAAGGAGGATTTAACGGCTATTGATTTATAAGTGAGTCAGATCAGTTTCTAATGAAAGATCAGTTTGTGAGTTTCAGCATATAACTTGGAAGGGCTTCCAAAGAACAGAGTGGCATTTCTGTTAAATGCACAGAAACACACACCCATATGTGGACACAAACAAATCCTTCATGTCGTAAGTACTCTTTTAGTGAACAAGGTATAGATAAAATAGGTTAGGATTACAGGTTAGAGGATTCTTACGAATAGACCCCAATAGGGATCAAACATAATATTTTTCTCCTTTTCCTTATTTCTGTTTTTTTTTGGGGGGGGATGGAGGTATTCTCAAGAGGTGCTTAGGAGCCCTGGTGACCCCTCCTGATGATTTTTGACCAACATGGCTGGTGGTTCAAAGGAAGAACTCTAGGATGTGGTGATGTCTAGATACCTGGGACTTTCAGGAATATACCCAATGATGCTCGTGTACCACATGGTGTTGGGAATCAAGGACTAAGACATGCAAAGCAATTGCCTTAATCCTTGTACTTCCTCCATTCCTCCCATTTCCTTTTCCTTCTTTCCTTCTTTCCTTCTTTCCTTCTTTCCTTCCTTCCTTCCTTCCTTCCTTCCTTCCTTCCTTCCTTCCCTCCTTCCTTCCTTCCTTTCTCCCTCCCTCCCTCCCTCTCTCCCTCCTTTCCTCCCTCCCTCCCTCCCTCCATCCATCCTTTCCTTCCTTCCTCTCTTCCTTCCTTTTTCCCTATAAATTATCGGAGTAATGCTACATTTGTTTCCCTTTCCTTTGCTTTGTTTCCTTTCCTAACTCAGAAATAGCTCCCAGTATTTTTGCTCAGAGAAAATTAAGCAGCATTAACATTGTTTCTATCTGAGTTCATTCAGGAGAAAGAAGCCATAAAGTAATTTGAACAGGGAAAGTTTAATGGGGGAAATTATTAATGGGAAGAATTATTAACTGACAAGAGTTTGGAAAAACAAGAGCTAGAGAGTCAGAACAAAACGCAGGCATAAAGAATAGTTTTTGCCCTGGGACCAAGTGCAGAAGGGAAGAGTCCTTATTTTCTCTTCTCTCCTTTGGGTTGAGATTCTAACTTTGGTGGAAAGATGTATTTGAGGGTCCCACAAGTCATTAAACAACAAACAACACTGGTATTCAATGACCTACGAAGACTCAGGTTCAGCAAAACTGTTATTATACTTGGGGTTGTGGTTTATTACAGAGGAAATTAACTAGATTAAAACAAAAAGCTTATCATCAGCAAAGGCAAAAGATAGAATAGGGCAATGCCTAAGAGAGACCTCAGGCACATATTTCTAGTTGATTTGACCTCTCCTGTAGGATCATAGGGGCGACACCCAATTCTCCCAGAAATGATGTGTAAAGATATTCATGAAGTATTGACAAGGAAGGGAAGCACATCTAAACCTTCATGCCCAAGAGTTCTACTGGGGTTGATCATATAGACCTGGCATACTGCCCAGATAGCTGACCTTTATTATTATAGGTTATTCAGTTTCAAACTCCTCCTGAGGTCAATTGAGTCTGTGTGGTCCAAGGCCCTACACCATAAATCCTGTTGGTAATATAGACTGTCTGGCATTACCAGAAGTCAGATATATATATATGTGTGTGTATGTATATATATATATATATATATATATATATATCACATATTTAGGTAGACTATCCCAATTTCTAGGGGTTATCTCCAAGAAGCCTGGCATAGGACAAATTTTTTTTTAATTATTACATGTGGGATTTGGACTATGCAAGTCTGCTAAGTTAATTATTTACTGTGTTAAAGGGCATGGCTATAATTCACTGAAAGGCAGAGAAGTGCCACCCCCTTGGGCACCAGAAAAAGCTACTCGAAGCTTTCTGATAAAACAGAGTATAGTGTGGAGTTAGGAGAAGCTGCTCCTGACTGGCCTGCAGGACTCCGCACGGGCACTGGAGGATACTGCACAAACTGGAGCTCTCGACTTCAGAACTACCCGAGGCAGTGACAGAGATTCCTGGGAACTGGCTGCTGTGCACTGCAGCATCTGGGCACTGGAGAAGCTGTGATCACTTCAGAAGCCTGCCCAGAAGAACTAGATTGAAAAACTCTTTGTGTGTGTGTGTGTGTGTGTGTGTGTGTGTGTGTGTGTGTGTATGTGTGTCAGGGGATGGGGCTGAGGGTGGGTGGGAGAAGGGGTGGGGGCAGCGTGAGGGGGTACAGTCACACCTGGTTGTGCTCAAGTCTTCTGGCTCTGTGCTCTATGCTCAGGGATCACTCTTGGTGGTGTTCAGGGGATCATCTGCTGTGCTGGGAATTGAACCCAGATGGTCTGCATATAAGCCAGCAGCACTTCACTCACTGTTCTCTCTCTGACTCCATAAAACTCTTCTTCAATGTCACTCTTGCTTCAGTGAGGGCTTGCAAAGGAAAAACGTTTCAAGGGCCCAGATACATTTCAAACAGCAAACAGAAAGGATGAATTTGAGCTGAGAGGCACTATATTGGCAACCGTCACAGACATACCGCAAGGATGCTGGGAAACATAATGCCGTGGCCACATGTCTGGCTACAATCTTTTTGTTGAGGGAGAACAGCTAGCACTCTGTCACGTGGTATTTCTTAGCACTTACTTAAAATCGAAAATTAGAAATAGAACTGATGCTCAATCCTCTCTGATGTCTGCAGTGAACTAATGGAAAAATACTCCCGTTCCATGGAGACTATGAATTCATTTTTGTGATTTTTCACTTTCCATGCTCGAAAACTATATTAGATTTGGTTAACTATGTTGTTTTTTATCTCCACACGAAGGAACTAGCAGAGGAATCCAGGTATGCGGGACCAGAGGCTGAGATCTCCAAGACTTCTGGGATTGGGACTGGGCCTCCTCCACCCAGATCCCCCATTTTCCAGTAGCTTAGCAGTCACACCCACAAACTGCCCTTAGTGCCATGTAATCTTTCCAATGGCCAAGACCCAGAGACTATAAAACAAAGGTCCTGAAAGAGAGCAATGCAGTTTCTCCCTCTCGGAGAGCCAGGCAAGCTACGAGAGTATCCCGCCCACACGGCAGAGCCTGGAAAGCTACCCATGACATAATCAATATGCCAAAAACAGTTACAGTAGTGGGTCTCATTCCCCTGACCCTGAAAGAGGCCCCAATATACCATTGGGCTACGCTAGCATATGACAGAGACGAATGGAGATGTTACTGGTATCCCTCGAGCAAATCGATGAACAACGGGACGACAAGTGAAGTGATACAAGTGATCAGTGTGAAACTAACAATGATAATGGTCACTCAATATAGAATAAGTTTCAATGTGTAAGGCCTGATCACTGTCATTGTCACTGCCATTGTCCTCCTGTTGTTCATCGATTTGCTCGAGCGGGCCCAGTAACGTTTCCATTTTGAGACTTGTTGTTACTGTTTTTGACATATTCAACACGTCATGGGTAGCTTGCCAGGCTTTGCCGTGCAGGCGAGATACTCTCAGTAGCTTGCCGGGCTCTCTGAGAGGGGCAGAGGAATCGAACCTGGCTCGGCCAGGCTGGCTGCGAGCAAAGCAAAAGCCCTACCCACTGTGCTATTGCTCCCTCTGCCCTTCTCGGGGAGCCCAGCAAGCTGCTGAGAGTATCTCGCCCTCACGTGATGTATTCAATATACCGTGATGTATTCGATATGCCAAACACAGTAACAACAAGTATCACAATGGAGACGTTACTGGGCCGGCTCGAGCAAATTGAAGGCCTGATCAGCAAAGGAAAATATTTAGGGCCAGGGATGTGACTATGCAATAGAGCACATATAAGCTTTGCATTTTTGAGGCCCTGAGTTTTACTCTAACATACCACAAATAAGTCAACAACAACAACAACAACAACAACAAAACCCTTAAAAAAACCCAAAAGAAACTTATTTAAAGTCATTTGTTGTGTACAGGTGTGATAGGGTAAGTTTACAAGTTGGATGGGGGTGGGAATAAAACTGAGGTAAAGCCTAGGGAGGTAGTATAGTGTTTAGGGAGCATGGCCTGCACGCACGCATCCGATATTGGTACCACATGACCTGCACACATTGCTGGGCTTAGCCTGGAGACCCCTGAGCACTGATGGGTAGCATCTTGGGTCCTCCTGAGACCCTCAACCCTCAACAGCAGCACATGCTTGGGTCCTGACATTGTACAGTCCTGCCAAGTTGACTGAGTATTGTCAAAAGTGACCCTTGGTTCTCTTAAGCATGACTTGGAAGGCCTCTCTCGTGGCCCCCCACCCACTCAAAGAAATAGAATAAAGACTCTGAATCATAAAAATATATTGTATTAAGATAATTACATTCATTAGGATGATATAATTAAATTCTTTAAGTATATACACAGAACTATGGATTCAAGGATTAAAAAGGACTGACCTAAAACTCTGTTTAAGAAGACTGTGTATTTTAGTTCAGTGTTTTGGGTCACATCAAGGGCTTACTCTGGTTCTGTGCTCGGCAATCACTCCTGCTGGTGTTTAGGGGACCATATGGGGTAGTAGGGATCACGGTTGACCTGTGTGCAAGGTAAGTACCTTACTATCTACCTGGCCAATAAACTGTGCACTTTGGTGATCATTGTAATTATTTCTTGATTGGAATTATAATTCTATTGTATACAGACTAATTGTTAAATTAGAATAACTATATTTACAGAGTCTCCTGCCCCCGCGCCTGATTGTTCTCACCGGGGCCCCTTGGAGGGGGGCGGGTTGAGTTTTCCTCTCTGCCCCGAGCAGAGCCCTGGCAGCCGAAGACCTCCAGAACCAGCCACAGCCATGCTGAGACCACTCTCCACACGTCCAGACAAGCCTCATGCATGAAGGAACCTGGCAGAGGAACCCAGGCATGTGGGTCCTGGTGCTGAGATCTCCAAGCCTACTCAGATTGGGACTGGGCCTTCTCCACCCAGATCCCCCATCTTCCAGTAGGTAGACATCACACCCACCAGTTGCCGCCAGTGCCAGGTTGGTCCCATCAACGGCCAAGACGCAGAGACTATAGAACCCAGCTCCCGGAAGACATCTTAACTCATTCTTCCTTTGGAGAACCTGGCAGGCTACCTAAAGTATCCTGCCCGCATGGCAGAGTCTGGCAAACTTCCCGTGTCGTACTCAATATGCCAAATACCAGTAACAATGATAGGTCTCATTCTCCTAGCCCTGAAATAGCATTGAATATGGCTCTTTTAAAATCTCAGGGCTAGGAAGAAGGATACGTTACTGGTGCCTGCTTGAGGCAATCGACAAACAACAGGATGATTGTGATCGTGATATTTGCAATGACAGAGGGCTGGGGCGATAGCACAGTGGGTAGTGCATTTGCCTTGCATGCAGCCAACCGGGCTGGACCAACTGGAGTTCAATTCCTCCATCCCTCTCGGAGAGCCCAGCAAGTTTAATCACTTAACTTCCTGTTAATCTTCAATTTGCTCAAGCAGGTGCCAGTAATGTCTCCATTCATCCCTGTCGCATGTTAATGTAGCCCAATGGCGTCTGTTCATTCTAGGAACACGAAGAGCTTCAAACCAATCATTCAGGGTCTTGATGAAGAAGTCTGACCATCTTGTAGGTGGGCGGCCATGCAGTCTTTTGACGTCCCATGGAATCTAGTCGGTAAAGTCTCTAGTCCAGTAGTCGTGTTCAAATCTCATGTGTCCAGCCCATCTGATTTTTGCCACCTTGGCAAACGAGACAGCATCCCTAATTCTTGACCGTCGACAGAGGTCAAAACTCTGGATTCGTTCTCTCATTTCAGTGAAATGTGATACTCCAAGCATAGCTCTTTCGGTTCCTCTTTGGGAGACGTGAATAGAGTTCTGATCCTGTTTTCGTAGGGCACAGGTCTCTGAGGCATATGTTAATGCAGGAAGAACAGTGGAATCGAAGAGATGTGCCTGGAACTGGAGGTTCTTTGTCCTCTTAGCTATTTCTCTGATGCTCTTGAAGGCGTTCCAAGTTGCTCTCTTCCTCCTGCGCAACTCAGGTGCCAGGTCATTCGTCATGTTGATTTCTTGACCTAGGTACACATAACTATTGCATTCGAAAGTGGTCATTCTGTTGAGAGCAAATGGAACGTCAGGAATGAGACTGTTTCTCATAAACATTGTCTTCGTGAGATTCAGCTGGAGTTCGACCTTTCCACATTCATGGTCGAAGTCGGCCAGCATTTGTGCCGCTTGGCTAATGTTTGGTCTTATTAGAACGATGTCATCAGCAAGGCGGAGGTGGTGTAGTTGCCAACTGTCTATCTTCACTCTCATTCCTTCCCATTCCAGTTGTCACATGATGTTTTTGAGGGTGGCACTGAAGAGTTTCCGTGAAATGGTATCACCCTGCCAAAGCCCTCTCTTGACATCGATGATCATTTCTTTGTAGAATAGTGAGATCCTGGTAGTGAATCCGTAATACAGTTCATGGAGGATCCTGATGTATTGAGTATGAATGCCCTGATTTGCTAGGGCTTCGATGACCACTTACGTCTCAACAGAATCAAAGGCTTTCTTTAAATCAATGAATGTTAGACAGAGCAGCATCTTGAACTCCCGAGAAACTTCGATGAGCTTGGTTATCGTGTGGATATTGTCGATCGTGCTGAATCCTTTGTAGAACCTGGCTTGCTCTCATGGTTGTCCTTTATCTAGTGTTCTGCCAATCCTATTCAGGATGACTCGAGTGAACAGCTTGTAGATGACAGACAGTAGGCAGATCAGGCAATAGTTGCCAATGTTATGGATGTCTCCCTTCTTGTACAGTAGTACAGTCCTGCTGGTTTTCCACTGGGATGGAATCTTGCATTCAGACAGGTAGTGCATGAAGAGCTGAGCCAGCGTATTGGTGAGTACTGATGGCAGGTTCTTCAGGTGTTCAGGTCTGACCTTGTCTGGGCCAGGTGCTGTTCATTACTTTACCAACAAAATGGCCTGTCAGATTTCAGAAGGGAAAATGTTGGGAACGACATATCCATCCTGCAGAATTTGATATATGGGCAGGTGGACTTGGCTATCCAAGAGATCTGAGTAGAAGTCAGGGATAATCTTCTCCATTGCCCTTCTGGAAGATGTGATAGACCCATCAGGATGTCAGAGGGCAGTCATCTTGGTCTTATAGTTCAATTCCTCCACCCCCCTCGGAGAGCCCAGCAAGCTACCGAGAGTATTTTGCCCATATGACAAAGCCTGGCAAGCTACCCGTGACATATTCGATATGCAAACACAATAAAAACAAGTTTCACAATGTTACTGGGCCCGCTCGAGCAAATCGATGAACAATGGGAGGACAGTGACAGTGACAGTGACAATGACAATATCTTTTTAAATTTATATGCAAGAAAAAAAATTGTTTGTTTTTGAGTCATACCAAGAAGTCCTCAGGGGCTATTTCTGGTTCTGTGCTCAGGGGTGACCCTGGAGCTATTCAGGTAACTATCTGTGGTGTCTCAAGGCATCAAGGCAAGTGTTTTACTTCTTGTACTCTTTCTCTGGTCCCATGAAAGAAAATATTAAACATGAATTTATTGCATTAAAGTGTACCTAGATTTTCAAAATTCTTTTGGAGAAGGGTTTCAGTGAGATAGTATAAGAGATAAACAAACTACTAGCTTGCATGAGGCTGGGACTTTGGCTTGACTCTTCACTGGGGGGTCAATCCTGAGCACAAATCAAGAATATCCCTTTAACAGGGTCAGGGGTGCTATTGCCACCCCTGGCCCCTAGACAACAAAACAAAACCACCAAGATTCTTTTAGATGGTAAGAAAACTTTTGTGGAAACAAAAAATAAAAATAATAGTACTTTTTTCTGATGTTATATTAACTTTCCATAGGTTTACAATATAATGAAATTACATGCCTCTTGTAATTGTTACCACACCCAAAAGTTTTACTGACATGACACCACCAAAAGACCCATCTCTGCTCCTCCCTTTCACCTCCCCTTTCCTCCTGGTAACTGTGATGATTGTCCCTCAGCCTAGGAGTTTTGTCTTGCCATTATGTTTGCTTAGCTACCCGTGACGTACTCGATATGCCAAACACAGTAACAGCAAGTCTCAAAAATGGAGACGTTACTGGGCCCGCTCGAGCAAATTGATGAACAATGGGAGGACAGTGACAGTGACAGATAAATCATATTCCACATATGAGTAAAATTATCCTGTAATGTTTCCCCCACTCCTTGCTTATTTTACTTAGCATAATTACAAAAAGATCAATATATGTTATTTTCTTTCTTTCCTTTTTTTTTTTTTTGGCTTTTTTGGGTCACACCCAGCAATGCACAGGTGTTACTCCTGGCTCTGCACTCAGAATTCCTCCTGGCAGTGCTCAGGGGACCATATGGGATGCTGAGAATCAACCCGGGTCGGCTGCGTGCAAGGCAAACGCCATACCCGCTGTACTATTGCTCCAGCCCCTTTCTTTCCTTTCTTTAAAAAAGTTTAAACATTGTGATTTACTAAGTTGATCATAATATAATTGTTTCAGGCATTTGGGCATTCAATGTTCCAATACCAATCCCACCACCGGTGTGACCTTCCCTCCACCAATGTTCCTGGTTTCCTCATCCCCACCCCTAAGCCTGCCCCTTCATAGAAGTAACTATGAACGAAATTACTTCGTACTGCTTGGTGTTTTCCTTTTTTTTTTTTATTAGTGAAACACCATGAGGTACAGTTGTAGACTTACAATTTTTGTGCTTGGGTTTCAGCTATACAATGATCGAGTACCCATCCCTCCACCAGTGCCCACTCTCCACCACCACTGATCCCAGCATCCCTCCCCCCTATCCCACCCCCCATCCCACCCCGCCTCTGTGGCACCCCTTTTGTTCTCTCTCTCCTTTTGGGTGCTGTGGTTTGCAAAAGAGGAATTGAGTGGCAATCATGTTCGGTCGGTCTAGAGTCTACTTTCAGTATGCATCTCCTATCCTGGGAGGATCCTCCCAACACCCTTTATTTGGTGCTCCCTTATCTATCTGAGCTGCCTTTTCCCCTAGCATGTGCGGCTGGCCTCCAACCCATGGAGTAAACCTCCTGGGGAGGCACACCCTGTGATGTTGTGATGCTCTGGGCCCACTCCTCGCTCTTAACTCAGGATCCTGACAGTGTTCAGGGTACTCATATTACTTTTTACCACAAAATAGCAAAACGAATTATCAGAAAATAGATCAATTAAGGTCAATTTGTGATAATGCTTATGCCACACAGTGCTGTTACTAAAGTCATTGTGTGAGAATTTACTGAGTTGGTTGGTGCTGGTTGAGCCTTTTGTGTTCCTATCTTAGCTCATTGAGCTTGGTGAACTTTGAGCAACTTTTCCATCAAATTTGCTGTACTACTGGGCTGCTAATCCTGTGAAATATGGAGGGGCTTGCACATAAGAAGCTGTGTGACCAGGAGCTGTGGAGCTGGGCTATCTCGATATAGGAGATCGGGTGTGTCTGCTATTGGGCCTCTCTGGAAGGGAGGGAGGTCTGTGAGAAGACCTGAAGGCCAATCTATCGAAGATATATGTGTATATATATATATATATATATATATATATATATATATATGCTTTGAGGACCAGACCTAAAAATGCTCAGAGCTTACCCTTGACTCTGTGCTCAGGGATCATACATGTCAGTGCTTGGGACCATATGTGGTGACAAGGATTGAACTGGGGTCATTTGTATGCAGGGCAAGTGCCTTGTATTGTCTCTGGCCCCTCAGTAGATTTTGTTAGTTTGATTACAGATCACACACACGTAGCAGTGCTCAGGGCTTACTCACGGCTGTGTGCTCAGGGATCATTCCTGGCATGGCTCAGAGGACCACAGGGGATGCTGGTGATTAAACCTGGGCCAGCTTAGTGCAAGGCAAACGCCCTACCCAGTGCTGTACTATTGCTCTCGCCCCTCAATAAAGGCTCCTTAATCACCTAATCTGCCGTGAGATAAAGTAGTTGGCAAAATAAAGCATCAAGGCTCACTTTATGTAATTAAGAATTGGGAAAACACCAAAGTAGCTCAATGATAGAGCTCCTCTTTTGCCTATATAAAATGTGGGTTAAGTCAAAGGGAGGAAGGAAGGAAAGAGAAAGAAAGAAAGAATTAGGAAAAGTGTCTTGAAGAAAAGATAGCTCTCTTGCCTTGAACATAGCCAACCTGAGTTTGAGCCCCATCACCACCTATGGGCCACAAGAACCTGAATTTGATCTCCATCACCACCGATGGACCCACAAGCCCCACCAGGAGTGGTCCCTAAGCGCAGCCATGTGTGCTACAAAAACCAAAAAGAAAAACAAAAGAAAAAAGAGATAGAAGGTGCTGAAAAAACACACATGGGAGATAAAAACATACCTAGGAAATCCAGAAAATTGAAACTATTTCCTTGCCTGGAAAAGTAGTTCACTGTTTTCCCCTGGGTAACGGCAGGATTATCTGAGATTAATTTATATGAGGAGGTTAAGTTGGTTGGAGGTTAGGGTTTGAATCTGGAAGCCACATAACACTTCATGTGTAGAGAATATTTTGTGTCAAGTCTGGAGTAGAGGGACCAAGGACCATCTAGACACCAGAAGACTAAAACCTTGGAAGCAGGTTATCTACAGAGAGAGCCACGTGAGAGACTGAAGAAAGAGTGAGGATCACCTTGTCAGGCCAAGTTAAAGATTGGGCTTTATTCTGGGAACTGACATAAATGTTTTGGGGGGATTAACACAAAATAAAAGACAGCAGGTGCTCAATTTGACAATGCTTGACAAACGTTACACATAACTATCACCAAACCAGCTAGAGAACATTTCCATCACTTCAAAATGTTCTCTTTACCAATTCCTGTTCACCCATCCCATCACTGAATTTTGTCACCATAGATAAGTTTTGACAATTCTAGAATTTTAAGTAGGATGATATAGTGTATATTTGTTTGTGTTACTAATTAAATATTGGCCTAATATCATGTTTTTGAGATTCATCTATGGTAAAAGGTAGTTCATTTTTTCAAAAGAGTTTTTTTTGATAGATTAATAGATTTTTTAAAATTTAAATTATATCCAAGATTCCTAGAAAATCTGAAATTGTTTACAGTATGTTTTCCTTGTAGCACTGTAGCACTGTCCTCCCCTTGTTCATCGATTTGCTCTAGCGGACCCTGTGATGTCTCCATTTTGCGACTTGTAGTTACTATGTTTTCCTTGTACTGAATTTTATTTGGTTATCTTTTTATTAAGGATAAATGGCTATATCTTTGATTCATATGTATCAATTTTACATTAATGAACATTTTATGCTAAACATGACTATCTTGTCCTATTAAATATACATACATATATAAAAAAGAGGTTTTTTTTTATTGCAAGCTAGTATTCTCTTGTACGTATATAACAATTATCTGATCTTCTAATGAGCATTTGGTTTGCTTATGGTGGCTCTTGTGAACTAATCCACAAACTTTCTTGCAGAAGTTTTTCTGTTAATAGATATTCAAGTCTTTCTTCTGTAAATACGTAAGATTGAACTGCTGAGTCACAAAGCAGATATTTCACTGCCCTTTAAGAGACTGTCGAGTAGTTTTCCAAAGTAGTGTATCATTCCACACTTCCCTAGTCCTTCATCCTCACCAACATTTGATGGTGTTAGTTTGTTTTAAATTTTAGATGTTCCAGTAGGTATTATTGAAAAGGTAAGCAAGAGAATAACTTGGACTTAAAAAAAAAACCTGCTACTTTTCCATCAACCATAGAGCAGGGAGAGAGCTTGTGATAGAGCATACACTTGGCATTTGTGAAGTCCCGATCTTGATTCCTGGTCCTGCGTGGCCCTCAGAGAATAGTAAGAAGTGACCCTAGGACTTGAGTACCTTTGGGAGTGGCCCATATGAAAGTATCTCCCAACAACATTATAGAGAAAGATGTCAGGTGGAGACTGAAGTTGTCCAGGTGAGAAATTATGGCAGGTTATGTTATGGTAGTGACAATCAAGATGTATTTGAGAGATACTTAGGCTTTTAAAATTAAAACAAAAAACCAGAAAGCTGGGCGCTTGCTCTTCAAGCCCAGGTTCTCCCTTGAACACATCTCTCTCGCTTGTTTCTGTGTTTCTTTGCTGGCTTATTTTAATTCTGGATCAGCCTGCATTTGCTCTTAAACATGCACTTTCTCTCCCCTCACATCTTTCTAAATAAGTTTCATTTAAACTTCCTTGTTTCCTTAAAAAAAATTGGGAAACTGAGGCCTCTCAAACAGTGCTCAGAGGCCCCAAGGGCCACTCCCAAGGACACTCCACCAAACAAGCTGGACAAGTCATGGATAGGGTGTGAGGATGCAGCCCTGCTCACATTGGGCCATGGGGCTACCCCGGCGATGCTCAGGAGCCTCATAGGCCAGATCCAGTAGCCCTTGAGAGGGCAATGTGATGCCACAGATTGAACTGAGGTTCCATCACACAAAATAGTCTCCTCATAACACCTGGCAAAAGAAAAAATTTAATAGGAGTTGGTAACAGTAAAAAATTCAAATAGATATTTTGTATTTTATTTGAGAGGCTAAAGATCATTTGGTTTGGTTTTGCATATATATATATATATTTGGGGTACCTTAATTTCTAGCAAAGAGGATTGCATAAATGTATCACATTACATATATACACGGAATAGCATGAAGTCACTAAAATGGCACTGTAACACTTGTAATAGGCTTATTTCTTGATATTGAAAGATGGCCAAATATATTGCTTTAAAAATAAGTTACAAAGCTATGTATAAAGTTTGGCATGACCTTGTTTTTATGTTTAAATAACAGGACAGAAATAAGCCATCTGGAATGATGTATAGTAAGGTGTTAACTGGAATCTCTAGGTTAAGCTTTAAATAGTTCTGAACTTAGGCTATATTTTTTATTTTTCCTATGAAGAACATATGCAAATTGTGCAATATGAAAAAAATTTATTAAAAAAGACACTTAACATTTCACAAAGGAAACATATCTTAAGAGCACAAAACAAGTATAGAGGCTGTTTGGGATGAGGAAGGTGGTGGGAACAGCACCTAAGTCTCTTCTCGTGTAACCTTGAATGGCTTTTTCCCACCCTCCTTCTAGGCAGGATGCCTGGTGGGGAACTTGAGGCCTCTTTCAGATTTGAAGTCTGTGAACAGAAATGGAATGAGAGAACCTGAGCTGAACTCAAATCTAGGACTTGGGCATCCAGTGAGCCTTTTCTGACCACTGCTCCTAACAGACAATAAACCTTGAACCTTCTTTTGGTTCCAGTATTGACGATCGTGTTATCTTTCCTAATCAGTGGAAGCGACTTGTGCAAGTAATCGATGAGCTTCATGGTTAATTTGGTTCTTCTCCTCACCCTACTGGACACTTGAGAAACATCTGCCTTAGCTGACATCTCCCTTCTCTTGGTAAAACCGCCTGGTTATCCCTATTCCAGCCCTTCTTTATCAGTCTTGAATGGTTCATCTTCATTTCTTCTTCATTTCATTTCTTCCTGTCTCAGGGCTCAGAGCTTTCAATTTTCTCATGTAGATTTACTGATTAGTTTTCTCATCTCCTTTCAATATGTAATACCCTCATATACACGGGTGACTTTAAATTCCTACATCCCGCCTGGGTCTCAAACCTGAAATTAACACTCCCATTTGTACCTGTAATAGGTCATTGCAGAGGCCAGAGAGACCCCACCTGGGTTCAATTCCTGGCACCCCATATGGTCCCTTGAGCTCTGTACGCAGAGCCAGGAGTAAGCTCTGAGCATAGCAGGGTGTGCCCAAAAGAAAAAAGAAGGGGCTGGAGCGATAGTACAATGGGTAGGGCGTTTGCCTTGCATGCGGCTGACCCGGGTTCCATCCCCGGCATCCCATATGGTCTCCCAAGCACCACCAGGAGTAATTCCTGAATGCGAAGCCTGGAGTAACCCCTGAGCGTCGCTGGGTGTGACCTAAGAAGAAAAAAGAAAGAAAGAAAGAAAGAAAGAAAGAAAGAAAGAAAGAAAGAAAGAAAGAGGGAGGGAGGGAGGGAGGGAGGGAGGGAGGGAGGGAGGGAGGGAGGAAGGAAGGAAGGAAGGAAGAAAGAAAGAAAGAAAGAAAGAAAGAAAGAAAGAAAGAAAGAAAGAAGAAATAGGGCATCACAAAGTTAAGATGTGCGATGCAGCAACTTCTTCTGCCTCCATTTCTACCCCAGCTTTTCCTTTCATAGTGTTTGGTTGTAGCTGGGGTTCCACCCCCCCCACCCCGCCTTTCTTTGTCTCAGTAATTGACAACTTCACACTTTGTTGTATTCAGCCAAAAAACCCCAAAGCTTTAACTGACTCCTTTCTCTCAGGCTACACATCTAAAACCTACCGGCTCTACCCTAAAAACATACCCAGGCCTACCCAGGTTCAATCCCTGGCACCCCAAATGAATGCCATGATCCTAAACTGCCTCCACATCCTCAGATGAAACAACTGCTCATTTCTTGAAACTTTCTTTTTCTGAACCCCCTCCCTTCCTGATTCAGGTTCTAGACTTGCTAGTCCCTAAATATTCTAAGTATGTTCAGTGTTTTCAGACTTGCTATGTCCTCTACTTCAACTGTGTCCTTAAGACACCCATTTGTTTTTTCAAGACTTAGCTCCACTATCAGGTCTTCTCTGATCTTCCTTTTTAAAATTACAGCCCCTCCCCGCCCCATGCATTACTTCCTTTCCTTGATTTACTTTTCTCCATTCTACTTAATACTACTTAATGGATTCTATCTCGTTTGTTTCACTTAATTTTGCTCACTTCCCCCAATGTTAGATCCCTGAGAGCATAGATAAGTGTCTATTTTATTCTCTCCACTAACCCTAAGGCAGTGTCTAGCATACAAGAAATAGATATACTTTATTGGACAAATAATATTCAGTATATTATAAACTGCATTCTGGTTTCATGTAGTCAAATGTCATAATTTGAGGCTGGGAACTCAGAACCGCACACATGTGAAGTATGTGCTCTGCCATTGAACCACATCCTCACCTAGCACATAAATAAAACGTTTCCCTCATCAGCTTATGAACAGTTTAAGGAAAAGGTTGGTTTCGTTGTATGCAGCTGCCACTTTCCAATGCCTATCACAGGGTTTTCCATACAACAGATGTTTCACATATGTATGTTTGGTTTTTGGCCACACCCAGCAGGCTCAAGGATCACATGGTGCCAGGAATCAAATCCGGGTCTCCTGAATGCAAAGTTTATGCTTAGCCCATTAAGCTATCTCTTTGACCCTGATAATATATATTATATATTTATAATAGTATGTAATATACATTATATAGGTGTATATTATATATAGCTATATTATATAGTTATTCATAGCATGGTGAAAGCAAAAACTCACCCAATTAAGTTTGTATTAAGAAATCAAGGTGGTCTGGGAGAGCTTACTCATGCTGAAGACAGGTGTAACAAATACTGGTATCTGTGCCAGGTCCCCTCAACCCACCTGCTGCTGACCTGCCAACAGATCCCGGGGCACTGATCCTGCATCTGCCCTCTTCTGGTTCTGGTGGCAAATACATTAACATGTTGACCCCAGTGAGTATCATCCACTGGCTCATACTTTAATGTGGTTTAATTAACATCGATTGTAGGCCAGTTTCAACGTGTTCAAGAATATTCCCACCATCAACAGGGGTGGAGTGGAGAGATGAATACCCCAGCCTCCTCAGTCTCTGGTCAATGCTGCCTGAACAAGATGGTGTTAGCAGTGTTTAGTATGAGGTGCTCTGAGCTGCTGAGTAGTTTTTACAAGTCAAAGAGGCCCTCACACATAAGACCACAACATTACATGGGATTTGAAGAGGTCATCTTAAACCATTTACTTTTGGCATCTGGCAGAATTTGGCATCTAATAGGTGGTTAGTGGATGATTGGGAAGTGAAAAAATGTATTCTTGTAATAGTGGAGTTAGAAAATCTTGAAAACTTGCTTTAAAATGGTGATTTGAGAATTTATGGTCTTACACACACACACACACACACACACACACACACACACCCTCGACTTTCCAAGGAAGTTTCTTTCTCCTCTATTTCCTGAAAGTTGTGGGCACAGCTGTCCATTAGTGCCCTCAACGTTGCGGTGCGAGAGGTTAGTCCAGCTCAGCCCACTGAGATGATTCAGGAAAATCTCATCAGGTACAGAAACCCGAAGTCCCACTTCCCAGTCTGCTGTCCCTTTTCCACAGTAACCCTGTGAACATTCCAAGAGAGTAATTTTGGAGGCTATCAACCGTGAGTATTTTCTGATTCAATTTCAACCCCACTGCAGAAAGCCTGCCAAAAAGATAATGGGGATGAAAAGTGCTCTGTAAACCGTAAAGTGCTCGCCTAAGGTTAGCGATCAAAGTTGCACTGCCAAAGTCAACAAACCCAGTGTCTGTGCTGAACAAGGTGAGGACAGTCCCCTCAGGGAGCCCCTTTAGTCTGGAGCAGTGTATATACAGGGACCTGACGGTCACAGTGGCTTGTCTCTGCGCCCCTCCTTCCATCCTCGCCCTTGAAGTATGATACTCGAGCGCCAAATAAAATCAAAGCTTATGTTAGACGGATGAGTTCTTGACGGTTTTCCCCTTTTGCTTGGGTTCTGGGGCCCCAGGCTGAGCGCAGCCACCTGCATCGCTGGACAATGGGGCCATCTCTCCGGGGTTTCCAACCGTCTGGGAACATGAGTTTTTCTTGCACATTAGTTTACATTTGTCCCAGCTGCATTCACATTTAGATTCTGCACATACTCTGGCTCTCCAAACCACATTCCTCTGCCCTCACACTACCTCTTTGTCATCTGATGACTGAATAAGCATTGTTTCCCTGGCTTGGCACTTGGGAAGGGATCTTGATGAAGAGTAAACTTCACATTTTCTAGGTTTCCTAGCCTAGCGCCCAATGTGAGAAGGGCTGCCCCGTGTTTGATGACCTCCTAGAACAGGCTAAGGAGCTGGATCCGGGCCAGGCTGGAGTTGAGTCCGGGGATAAGGAGCCGACTGTCAGAGCCTTATCTTGGCGAAGCTGAAAGGCAGAGCCGTCTTTGTCCTCAGCCCTCTGCCTCGTGCCCAGGCATCTTTTCTTAATCTGCCGCCAGTTAATGGGTTTCGGTGGTGGCCATTCATTGCTCAGAGCTCTCATTCAATGGCTGTGCACGAATCCCGTCTCAGATGTTCTTATACTTAAGGGCTTGTAAAACAGTGTGAGGAAGATAGGAGATAAACTTACAGAAAGTCTTCTGTTATAGGCTTGGAAACGGCTGTGTATTAATTCCTCCACTGTAATAGGAGTCTTGAAAGGCCCAAATGAAAGGTACAAAGGGTGAAGCAGGAACACAAGAGGTTTCCTACTGCACAAAGCCCTGCCAACCTTTTCCTTCCATGATTTTCCCCAGTGACACACATCCAGGAGGAAGGGATACACTTGGAAGCAGGGCTTTTACTGATGCATGCTGAAGAACAGCAGGCAAGAGGTTGCTACGTGGCTGCTTTTTTGTTTGGGGGGGACCACGCCCGGTGGTGAGCAGGGCTTACTCCTGGCTTTGTGCTCAGGTCAGGATGTGGTTGCTTTTTGAGGGGCCAACAACTAGGAAAATGTTTGGATCAAACCCTGGAAGGGAGGAAATAAATCCTTTCACATTTTTCAGTTTTTTTTCCAAAGTTCCCAGCTAAGAGGCTGATCGGCATTCTTGATCTCCATGTCTAGTCTAATTAATAATCTTTCACAAAATTCATCCTCTAAAGTAAGTTATAATTTTGTTTTGTGGCCACATGTTGATAATCAGGATAAACTTCTGGCTCTTGGTGCTCAGGGGACCATATGGGATGCTGGGGGTTGAACCTGGGTCAGCAGTATGCAAGGAATTTACCCTCTGGACTGTATCTCCAACCCCAAAATGAGCAATAATTCTTTTTAAAGGTTTCTAGATGAAGCCAAAGAGCAGCTAGGCTACTTCTTCCAGAAAAGTGTTCCCACAGAGAAGACAGAGACACAGAGGAAGAAAGGAGACACCCACGTCAGGTGGCTTCTGCACGGTTTACAAGCAGCCCACAAAGAGCAAGAAAGAGGCGGGGTCCAGACCCTTATTAAACTGAAAGCAAACTTCTTTATTGTACACAGTACAGAATATAACGCAGCTTGGCAGGATGCATACAGCCCTGCGCAGGGGAAAGTACTTCAAATCAACTGGCAGGTTAAAAGCCCTTCAGCACTGTAGACTTTCCACACTCTGGAAAAGAAGCAAAACCCAAACCCAAACCCAACCCCCAAACCATCCAGGAGGTGTGTGAGTCCAATGGGAATGCAACGGTGATGCCACTGTCTAGTGTCCCGTGATGCCCTGTGGGCCACAGGGTTCCAGTGGGGGAAGGAGGGCGCAGGCTACGGGATTATTTCCATATTCTCTAAAACAGCATAAACCCATCAAAACAACAACAAAACCACCAACCAACCAAAAAAACAAAACCCCAAACCGGTATAAGAAAGGGGGAAAAAAAATCCTATACAGCATTTACAACAAATAAATCTCGAGCCAGCTGGGGGTAAAATATGCATCTATGTATAGACTATGCGTAGTTTAGGAAGCTATAAATGCAGTTTGGAAAGAGTCCTTTGATTAGAGTACAATGCTAATTAAGGCCCAAGCTTTAGGCTCAATACCTTTGTGGGCTAATTAGCGACCAAGAGGAAAACCTTATGTTTCCACAGCTATAAAAAACCAAAAAAACAAAAAAAACACGCACCCCTTATCTCTGTTGACGTCTTTGCAAATGTGCTGCTGGTTCTGAGGGGGGCCATTGGAGATTACGGAGTGCTCCATTAATAGCAAGAAAATTCAGAGCACTGACTTACACATAACCTCCCCTCGTCAGCTCTGGCCTTGGGTGCTGAAGACTAGCACAGCCTTTCAAACCCGTGCTAAAAGCGGCTGTGCTCGGGATTCTATCAGCAGAGCAGGACAAGGTTCCAACACCCTCTCTACTTGGAGCTCAACTTTCATGTAGCTTTAGCTTGGTTGTTTCAAGAATGTTCCCAATATAATACAGTAATCAACAAAACTTTTTTTGTTTTTTTTCAAAAGGTGGCAGGAAACTAAAACGCTAGCACTGTTTTATCAGTCAGTGTCACATGTAAAGTCTCAAACCCTATTGAATCATATGCAGGGTTTAAAGTCCAAGGATTAAAGAAAAGGAGGAAAACGAAACAAACTGGATGAAATGGAAATTGTCATCCATCATGCCCAGGAAGGAATCCCGAAGGGTTCCACCAGGTTAACAGGTTGCAAATGGACATGGCATGTATTATGTACATATGCTTTCCAGAGAGGGCATGTTAATGAACGAGGGGAAACTATACATATAGAATCTAAGTGGTGTGCCCAGGAGGCCTCCGGCACACCTAAAAAATGTACAACTCAGGTGCAAATGTGCCATCAGGCTGTCTGGTGCAGAAAGCACGAAGCAAGCAATGAAGTGGGCTTGTTCATGGCCCAGGGGCAGCCCCCAGCAAAGCCCCTTGCAAGCTGCAGTGTCTTCGTAAGTCAGCACTGCCCTGTCTAAAGGATGCAGTGCAGTTACCAAAAGGTGTGTGTGTGTGTGTGTGTGTGTGTGTGTGTGTGTGTGTGTGATACTTTTTTGCTTTAAATACCAAAACTACAAAAATCAGTTTATAAACTGTTTATCCCCCCCTAAACAACCACCAAAACAAAACAATCCCCTGAATCAAAGCAAAACAAAATACTGTCAGAAGTGTTCCTCACCCTTCTAGGCTTAAAGCGTTCACATGGAGCCCTGATACCGGGAAGAGAAAGGGGGCTTAAGCCTGGCCAGATTCCCACACGAGAATAGCAAGGGTTTATCGCTGAACCAAGGCGCGGAGGACAGCTGTTTAGATGACCCCACCTTCCTTTCAAGACCGAGGGAAAGCATTTCTCTATTCGAGACAGAAAAGTTCTCCACATTTTAAGATACCTTTTGAACCCTTCCTCGTTGGGACTTCCCCTACTGAGCCTACCTATGGTTCTGGGGGACCGGGGGCAGGGGGAAGTGTGATTTCTTCTTCAATTGTGCAAAATCCGAGCCCTTCCGTGTAAAGGCATTTAGTAGTCCATGATCAAATGCAGATTGTCACGCACTCTTTGCCCGTGGGTGGGCGACTAACCTGAACAAGGTATTGCTTTGCATATATTGTCCATGGGAAGGAGGTTCCAGGTCAAGCTCTTCCCAGAGACCTTGTAAGGATCAGAACTGGGCCTCCCTGTTCCCACTCCCCGGCCAAGGTCATCGGTCTGTCTGGGTGCCACTAGAGACAGCTTGGGCTCTCCACCTCACACTCAAAGGGCAAGCGTTAGGAACAGCCAGAAACACGAACAAAACCACTGCCCTCATTTGCCTGAATGGGAACTGCTAGCTCTAGGGTTTGGCTGCTCGGCCACTCGGGAACTTAATAAGCGAAGCCCTCGGCGTAGGGGAGGCTGCCACAGCGATCCATGTCAAGGAGGTAAGCGGGATTGTCTTCAAAGTGGGTCAGAGGCAGGGTTTCCTCCTCGTTGAGGTGGCACTCGGACTCCGCCTTCAGGAACGGACGCTGGTTGTCGGGGAAGGCCATGGAGAAGAGGGCGTCTGGGTCGCAAACAAACTTGTAGACGTATCGCTCCCCAGCGACCTGTGACGAGAAACACGATGGGTGAGGTTGAGCCGGATTAGGGCACAGGGCCCGGGGACCAAGGGAACGAGAAATACCATGCTAGGATGCCACAGAAGCAAGGAAGTTCTTTAGTGGCTAATAATCCAAATCATCACGGATTTTTTTGTGTCAGAGTTTGAGAACCTGTTACGACTGACCTCACAGCTCAGCAATTGAAAAAGGCATTTAAATTTCAAATTCACACTAGATAGGTTCTTTCGTTTATTTAAAAAAAAAAAAAAGGAAGGGCACATTCAACAGAGCTCAGGTATTTACTCCTAGCTCAGTGCTCATAGATCACTGCTGGGAGACTCAGGTGGTGTAGACTGAACCCAGGTCAGTGCATGTAAGACAAGCACCTTTGCTGTACTATTTCTTTGGCTCAAAGGATTTTTTTTTTTCCTTTTTGGGTCCAAGCACCTTCGCTGTACTATTTCTTTGGCTCAAAGGATTTTTTTTTTTTTTTTTTTTTTGCTTTTTGGGTCACACCTGGCAATGCACAGGGGTTACTCCTGGCTCTGCACTCAGGAATTACTCCTGGTGGTGCTCGGGGGACCATATGGGATGCTGGGAATCGAACCCGGGTTGGCCGTGTGCAAGACAAACGCCTACCCACTGTGCTATCGCTCCAGCCCTGGCTCAAAAGATTTTTTAAAAGATACTTAAATTTCCTAAGAAATAAGGAAATTTCCTCTCTATCCCTTAGCTGTGATGACCAGAGGTTATACACTCTCAGTTGCCATGCTCACACACTTTAGCTGTGGTGTGCATATCATATACAATCGTGGTACTGGGATCTGGTGCTGACATATGGGTCAGTATTAGGGGCTGAAATACTGTCCTCATAATCACAAGGCAGGTAGCTTTTGTCACTTGAGTTATCCCCAAGGTCCCTTGATAAGTTTGAGGAAGCACCCCCAACTGGTGCGCAGGGGGTCACTCCTGACAATTCTCAGCCACCCAAGTCAGGAGTTTAATGTTAGAACTCTGTGGCATCAGGGACCCCTAGAGCCACATCTGGTGGGAGCTTTCAGGGCTGCACCCAGTGATGCCGTGTGGGGACCAGGTGGTGGCAAGAGTTGAATCAGGGTGGATTATGCATTAGCCCCTGTATTATCTCTGGGGTCCCTAGAACTATTCTTTTAAAAGAAAAAAAATCTTGGATTCCCAGATAAGAAAAAACATAACGCTAGAGGTGTTATACAAAAGACTTTAAAGTGGTGGTGGTGAGGGAACACATGACAATGGTTCATGTCTCATTAAAAAAAGGAAAGAAGAAGAAAAGATAAGAGAGCAGGAGAAGAGTGGGGAGGGGGAAAAGTTACAGTCCAAAAGTCAGCCCACATTTCAGTTACTTCCAAAGCTTGCTATATTCACAATTTGGCTTTATTATTTTGAAACGCTAAGAGCTTGATCTGAGAGCTCATATGGAAATTTTAAGTTGTTCCAAAGACAAATGGAATTGCTTTTTGGCTTCCTGGCAGTTTTGAATTACTCATTCCATGAGTAGCGGAGGCTACATTAAAGAAATTGACAACTACCTTTATAGGAATTTTATACTGTATTATAGAAACCAAAGATCTTAATCATTCATAGACTTCAGGATTTAACTGGTAAGCCACCAAGGTCAACTACCTTCTCTGCTACTTGTGTGAGGAGCAGTACAAGAGGATGAAACCCAGTGATCAATCAAATCTGATAATCAAACCTCGTAACTGGCTTTGCTTGAGAATGTAGGTAAGGCAGAGTGGCTAACACTACTGATAACAGTTTTGAAATGGTAGGTTGTATCTTGCCCTTCATATTCTTCTGTTGTGAATGTCAAATGTCTTTAACTAAGAACTATGGCTTTGCTTCTCTGACTCTTGAGTTTAAGAAGTTTTATTACATGGTGGTGGGAAATGTACAATGGTCGAGGGATGAGTGTTGGAACACTGTATGACTGAAACCGGACCATGATGAGCTTTGTAACAGCATTTCACGGTGACTCAATAAAAAAAATATATATATATACAAAAAGATAAGTTTTGCTTACAATGGTTATCCCTAGCCTTAAAACTGATTTTACGATAAAGGGTGTTGAGAGGTTCCTCTCAGGATGGAAGATGTGTGATGAGAGTAGACTATGGACCGAACATGATTGCCACTCAATGCCTCTTTTGCAAACCACAACACCCAAAGGGAGAGATAACAAAAGGGAATGCCCTGCCACAGAGGCAGGGTGGGATGGGGGGGATTAGGGTGGGAGGGATACTGGGATCAGTGGTGGTGGAGAATGGGCACTGGTTGAGGGATGGGTATTCAATCATTGTATAACTGAAACTCAAGCACAAACATTTGTAAGTCTACAACTGTACCTCATGGTGTTTCACTAATAAAAATTTAAGGGGAAAAAAACCTGATTTTATAAGAAGGGACCACTATGACAATGATGGCTGGAAGTAATCACTTGGAAGGGAGATGCATACTGAAAGTGGGTTAAGGGACCAAATATGATGCCTCTCAGTATCTGTATTGCAAACCATAATGCCCAGAAGGAGGGAGATGGGGCAGGGGGAGGGGCAAGGGGAGGGAGAGAGAGATGGAGGAGGGAGGAGAGAAGAGAGAAAGAAGAAAAGAAAGAAGAAAAGTGCTTACTATAGAGGCAGGCTGGAGGGGAGTTATGGGTGGCGGGAGAAACACTGGGGACATTGGTGGTGGGACAGATGTTGGAACATTGTATGTTCCAACTCAATCACAAACACCTTTGTAACTGTGTAGCTCATGGTGACTCAATAAAAAAACACAACAACCTGATTTTATGGCGACACTTAGATGTCTGGTCACAAGAACATGGGTGTCTGCACTAACGCTTCTTAGAACCCAACACTAGGAGCTGGGGGCGGGTGGATGGGATCTGTGTGCTTACAACGAGTTGATTCAGTATCTTCATCAAAGCAAGTACCAAGTGTGGCCGGCAATTATTCTTGTCCCATTTTTGTAAGTCACAATCCTATGTTCAGTCTGGTTCCTCACCCAAAGAGTCAAGTCCTCAGTGTGGAGGCACGAGGGCAGGAGATCACTGACCTAGCTAGGTCAGAAGCCAGGGCTAGAGGGTGCCCAATCCCGATTCACCACACACCAGTCTGAACACCTCCGTGAACCTCAATGGACCCATTTTTCCTTTCAGAACTGGATGGCTGTAAGTCTACATCTTTTCTAGGCCCTTTCCCAGACTTTCAGTCTCATTCACCTTTTCTTTGTTCTTTTTGTTTTCTGGGTCACACCCAGAGATACAGAGGGGTGACTCCTGGCCCTGCACTCAGGAATTACTCCTGGAGGTGCTGGGGGACCATTTGGGATGCTGGGAATCAAACCCCAGTTGGCCGCGTGCAAGGCAAACGCCATCCCCACTGTGCTCTCTCTCCAGCCCTCATTGACCTTTTCTGTGGTTCTCTTTTACTCAGGCACCACACAATAGAGAGAATGGTCACCTCTTTCACTGTGATCATTTCTGGAACCTCCTTTACATGATGAGCTTGGAACAGCGATTAGAATCCTCATGATTTCTTTGCTGTTGTTGAAAAGAAAGGTTCTGGGAGGCTAAATGACTTTTCTTTGCTTGTATCATTCTAAGAAATAACGTTCTCCTTTACTTCCCTTGAAAATTCAGGGACCAGTCAGAGGGACAATTCACTGCCATTAGTTCAAACACTGTGTCTTGGTTACATTCCCTCAGACTGGATATGGAGTTGGACATAGCAAAGGAATAACGGCTCTGTGTGAATTTAGAGCTTAACCTGACAACACCACTGAGGAGAAAGTTAAGTTGGGGAGGTGGAGGGAGGTAGGAATATTTGGGGGAAATGGACATAACTATGAATGGGGTATGAGTTGTCTATTTGGGTCAGTAGAATGTTCTAAATAGCTGCACAGTTCTGTGAAAGCACTAAACACCAGTGACTTGACTCTAAAAAAAAAAAAAGGAGGCAGAGGCAGAGTCTCTAAGTAACTCTATGCCAAGCTCAGGTCAAATTCTCAGTACTGCTCCCGAGAAACTTACTACGGTGGCGGGGGGATTCTGCAGGTAATGAATGATTTGCAGTATCAAGAGAAGAACAGTGACAGAGAAGAACACAGGGGCAAGGATAAGCAGCAATGGTAACCAAGTAACTCAGTCTGAGGACTTCAGATTCTTGGCACGAGAAGGGAATTATTGAGACAGAAAACAAGTAGGGGCTTGGTAGGTAATGAAAGCATTAGGGATGTTCTGGTTCTTTGGTACTTTAATAGTCACATGCGTGCGTGCATGCGTGTGTGCATACGTGCGTGCATGTGTGCGTGTGTGTGTGTGTGTGGGTGTGTGTGTGGCGGGTGGGGGGGAATTGCTGTTGTAGAGTAAACTCAGGGTCTCACATATTACAAGGCAAGTGCTCTTACTGCTGAGCTGGGTCACAGGCCTAGTAGATGTCTCCACTGGGCGGTACCCTGGATTGCTGACTTGCAAGTGATACATCTTGCAAGTCATACTTGCAAATACCATCTTTATTAAAAGAAGGCTGATCACACGAGTGAAACAGTCAAGGATGAGCTAGAAAATGGGAGCTAGAAGCTGTCCATATGGGGCAGTTTTAGAGCACTACAATGCACTGAAAAGTCGAAATAGGGGCTAAAACCATAGCACAGAGGGGAGGGCGTTTGCCTTGCACACAGTCGACTGGGTTCGATTCCCAGCATCCCATCTGGTCCCCCGAGCACTGCCAGGAGTGATTCCTGAGTGCAAAACCAGGAGTAAACCCTGTGCATTCTCTGAGATTTCCAGCATCCCATATGGTCCCCCAAGCACCGCCAGGAGTGATTCCTGAGTGCAAAGCCAGGAGTAAACCCAGACCCAAAAAGCAAGTAAATAAATAATAATAAAAAAAGGTCAAAATATCCAGAAGACCATGCATGGAAAGCTACTAATATTTCTTTTTTTTTTTTTTGGAAGTGGTGAGGGGAGTGAGGGTTCACATTACTGCCCGCCAGTGAGAACGATAAACCTGGCTTCAGTCTAGGCACGTTCTTGGGAACAACAATCCATGTTTCTGCCTACCACACCTTGTTAATGCCCCCTCCCCCACCCCCCAGCCCAGGCTAGGGTCTATAGAACAGCACTGTATCAAGCTAGTGGCTAAGAAAGTCTACCAAGCACAAACTGCCATTCGTAGCTTCTGCTGATCCAAGGATTTTCAGGGTTCTGGTCCTCCACTACCTATCCCACGACAGGTTTGGTAACCAGCTTCCTCAAAAGACGCTTCATCCTTTATACTACAAAGAGCAACCCATAGCCAGGTACTTCTCTTGTCATTTTATAAACCTTGGATTTGTAACGCTTCAGTTTCTATAGGTTCTAGCACTGTACTGTTTGTAGCCCTATCTCCTGTTCATCGATTTGCTCGAGCGGGCCCAGTAACATCTCACAACAAATTGTGAGGCTTGTTGTTACTGTGTTTGGCATATCAAATACATCATGGGAAGCTTGCCAGGCTTTGCCATCCGCACAGCAAGATACTCTCGGTAGCTTGACAGGCGCTCCAAGAGGGGCGGAGGAATCGAACTTGGGTCAGCCGGGTCAGCTGCGTGCTAGGAGAACGTCCTTCCCGCTGTGCTATCGCTCCAGCCCCACACTTCCTATTTCGGTTCCACAAAAGTTACCTAAACTTCCGGACATCTTTCAGAAGTTTAACCAAAGCAGAGGAGCCTAAGTTTCCTGTGTGTCCTAGTTAGTGTGTCCTCCACACTAACTCTGGTTATCCTGCAACCACGAGCTTGAAAGGTGCACTTTAGATCTTATTTGACGCTTAGGTTGGCTCTTTCCAAACCTTTTCCTACCAGAGAGTCACGAATGAGGCGGACAGTCTTTGTGGAGAATCCCTAACCACTCTCTTTGACAGGTCTCAAAACCCCGTCTCAGTGCTCACCTTCTGCATAATGCCCTTTTCGTAGTAATAGCGGAGAGAGCGGCTGAGCTTGTCATAGTTCATGGCAGGCCGGTTCTTCTGGATACCCCAGCGCCGAGCAACCTGAAGAGACAGGAAAACAATGGAAACTCAATCCTGGGGATCTGGTGCTTTGCTCCCCAGGCCAGAAAAATCAGCTGTCACCTGACGGCTTTGATCAATGATCCATTTCCCTGACCTGGCAGAAAAAGCCTTTCATGCCTTCAAGACCAAACATTCCAGCAAGGTGATGACTCAGTCACAATTGCTAAGAGGTGAGACCTAGAGGTGGAAGAATTTTAGCGCTGCAAGATTACAGTGGGCTTGGCGAAGGTCCCAGAGGAAGCAGGCGCTCTACCGTTTCTCCACGTATGAATTATTGACCAATACCCATCGACCATTAACATGCTGCCATTAAGTGCTATGGTTTCTGTAGCAGTCAATAAGGGATAATTAGAATGGTCATTCCTGAAACATTAGAAACACACTAGTGAGTTGCTAATGGGTGAGCAGAGCAAAAGTTCAATTCTAATAAGATTGGAGAGGGGCTGGGAGTTGTTTACTTATTGCAGCTTGTGGGAGTAAGAGGGAATCAGATCATTTCAGCCCGCTACCATTCAATCCTTCGCTCCCAGCAGACTAGCAGAATGGACATTAAAACATGCAGCATCATTATCCACTTAATGAAAAATTAACAGGGCTTCCCAAACTGTGCTGAAGCGCATGATACCCAGCCCAGTCCACCTGAGGTGCTGTGAAAGGGTGAAAGAATTGGAGCTCTGGATAAAGAAGCCTTATAGCAAGAAAACTTACAATTATCAGAGCAACTAAGCAATATCCTTTTTTAGCTTTGGGGCAATACCCAGTGATGCTCAGGGGTTACTCCTGACTCTGCTCTCAGGAATCATCCCGGAGGTTCTCAGGGGGACCACATGGGATGCCAGGGATTGAACCCAGGTTGGCTATCTGCAAGGCAAACACCCTACCCGCTGTACTGTGGCTCCAGCCCCCACAGCTAAGCAATTTCTGTCTTTGACTATCTCAACATCCGAAATACTAGGAGAGTGGCTGAGGTGGTAGAAGAATACCTTCGGATATGTGGACCTTCTCAGTGGTATTTTAAATGTTTGCAAACAACATGTCATCTTTTTAACATTTTTTGGTCAGTTTTGGAAATCACTTTTTTAAAGAAAGCAAAATACTTTTAAAGAAAGCAAAAGCCCCAACCACTGGAACTTTGTAATGTGCCTATCAACTTGACAGGTAGAGGGTGGGGGTAGGAAGGGAGTCTGGGAGCACTGTTGGAAGGAGGCTGACACTGGTGATCAGATTGGTGCTGAAATATTCTATGACTACAACTCAACTATGAATAACTTTGTAAATCACAGTTCTTTAAGTAAAAGAATTCATACCAAAAAATTAAAAAGAACAAAGGATAATACTCGGTTGGCCTTTAAATAACGGGAAATAACGCCAAAATTAGAGTACATGCCTGGCATGTGAGAGGCCCCTCAGTTTGACCCCAGCACTGCATGACACTCCCTCCTCCTCCCCCAAGCACTGTGGGGTAGAGTCCTGTTCATCAGAGGGAATGACCCCCAGGTTCCTCAAGAACTGGATGAGACCCCTATGGTGGGGAGGGATGGAAAACATCAGATACTTCGGAATGTAAATAGCGAGACTGCAAATAGAAAAAAAGTAAATCATGAAACAGCATTTTCACTTCAAGTTTTTTCTTCAAGAATTTTGGTCCAAATAAAATCTTTTGAATTCAAGATTCTTAAACGACCTTTTATAAACACCAGAAATGATCTGATAAGGAAGATGGCATCCATCTAATCACATTAGGATAAATCAATAGTTAGAATTTCACTAAGGCACAGTGAGAAAACAGTGCCAGTGAGATTTTCCACTCACTTCTCCATGCCCTGCAGCCTACCCCCTGTACCCGGACCTCTGCCTTTCTCAAGAGTGCTCTCATTCCCCTGCACCTCTGACAGAGCTCCAAAGGCAGAATTACTAACCCCAAACTACACCTCTGGTTAGAAAAGACAAATAGGGGGCTGGAGCGATAGCACAGCAGGTAGGGTGTTTGCCTTGCACACAACCAACCCGGATTCAATTCCCAGCATCCCATATGGTCCCCTGAGCACCGCCAGGAGTAATTTCTGAGTGCAAAGCTAGGAGTAACCCCTGTGGATAGCTGGGTGTGACCCAAAACACACCAAAAAAAAAGAGACAAATATTTTAAGCCAGTGGACAGTGGAAAATTTGCTGAGGGAAGAAACTAAATAAATCCATCCATATACATCCTTTGCCCCGTTCAAAATAAATGACACTGAGAAAGGAGACTTCAACTGCTGTCAGCCACCAGTGATACAGGAACTTCTAAAGCAGCCCTGACGATCATTTTAGCCAATGTTCAGAAGCAGAAAACAAACCAGGGATAGTCTTCAACTGCCAGAGGGCACCTCTCTGACGTCCCCTGCATTCGCAGGAGCTCGCTGAGGAGAGGTTATGGTCCACGCACAGGTTTCTGAGCAGCGCTGGTAGCCATAGTTACTGACTCATCTTCCTGGGCCAGGGCCCTGTGATTCAGTAGCTGCCAGCCGGGCAGCTCCGACTTCAGCAAAGCATGAGGCTGCACAACTTCAGTGCCGCCTGGAATCAGGCAGCTGCCCCATTTCTGGGGTGAGGGGAGCATGCAAGAGCTTGTTCTCCCACCTGCTCCTTTCATTTCTCCTACCCAGTGCACACATCCTGGAAGCCTAGGGCTGAAGGAGTTAAAGGATTTGCATACCTCTGAGAGAGAGAGAGAGAGAGAGAGAGAGAGAGAGAGAGAGAGAGAGAGAACAGCCTGGGTATAGGGAGTGGCTCTTTCCAGCGGCCCATCCTTTGAAACCTCCCCATGGCATCAGTTATCTGCCACATGTTCAACAAACAACCCTACCCCCCAAAATATTCATTAATGCAGATTCATAGTTAAAATGGCTCCAGATTAAAGCCGAGTCAGTCATAATTGAGAGGGTGCTAAGCTGGATGACTATCAAAAGACATTTGATTAGGGGGCCTGCCAAAACGCAGTTCTAAAACCACAATTTCCATGCACAGTGTAATGGATATTATGGATAATTACCCAGAGTGCACTACTCAGCCACACAGCTGCCTACAATTACGTCCCAAACAGCTTCCTCCTCCGCTTCACCCTTCACGCTACCCCCCACCAGCCAACACCACCATGACAACGTCTTATAGCTTTTTCAAGGAGTTGGTAAGCTCCTGACAGGAGTGTGAGCAGGACCCACTACGTTACACAGAGAAACTTGATGGGGGGAAACTTTCCCCCGTGTTGTTGTGGGTCCCAAGGCCTGAGTTTACACGTCAAAGAGAACCAGTCCCTGACGAGGACAAAGGGAACTCTGGGGCTTTCTGGAAAGTCCTGGGGATTTCTAGCTGGGGTGGAAGGATGCACTTCCTGAAGAAACCAAGCTGCCGAACAGCTGGGAGAGGCTTCAGGGCACACAGGCCACTCCCGTGACTTGGCTGCTGGGCGGGGAGGAGCATTCTGGACTCATCCGAGGAGGAGCGCAAGGGCCCTTTGCCATCTGTTCATCATTTTCTTCTCCATAGTAGGAGAGCGGAAGATTCAATAACGACTCCACCGAAGGGTCAGAACCAGGTTTACCTGCCGTCGTACAGCCTGTGCTCACGCCTGGGGCAGTGGCAATAAAGTAATAAAAGCTCCTGTTTGTGAAATGAGGTAACTCAATAAGGGCTGCCCACATGACAGATTGACTTTCAGGAGGCCTCAGTGAATTGAGGGAACACGGTTTTCCTCCTCCTCGAGACGTATGGAAACCCAGCCACATTACGAGGAATGCAGTGAGGAAATGAACGTGGGGTAGGTGGCTCCCCAGGGGTAAAATATGGTTCCATTCTGTCCGAGACACAGCAGCATAAAGGCCTGGCTCTGAAGGTACGTGTCCCTGGCAGACACCGGTGACAGAAGGCTCTGTGTACCCACGGCCACTTTCCTATGTGACGGGGAGCAAGGCCAGGGAGGTCCTTAGCCCATGTTCCTCCCTAACTGTCTGAATTTTCTCCCCATCAGAAGTCTTCCTGCATTTCCAATGCACCCGCTCTCCCTCTTCATATCAACTTTCAGACCATTTTCTCCTTCCAAACTGAAAGCCAGGTGGTGACCTCCCCTACTGCTAATCCCTGCACCTCCAAAAAAAATCCTCCTTGGTGTGCTAAGTTGGGTTGCAGCGCTCATAGAATAACATCTAAAACAAACAGCGTGCAAGCCAGTGTTTCCGTTTCGATGACACCCAAAGACACCTTCCAAGCACACGGTTCTCACGTCAATGACACCAACCTAAAGACCCCTTTCGCTTTGCTGGCTTACTGCACATGGCGTAAATCACACATTAGCCAAAGAAGCCTATGTTCTAGATTTTCAGGGCCTACTTTCAGAGCTTCTGTGTGCACTCTTGCTAGATTCCAAGTCAAACAGAATTTTTTTAAAAAAATCAGCCCTGATTCCTATGCTAAATCAAGAGCCTGACTTAAATTTATTATGTGACATGTGGAAAGGGATTCTTGGATGTATATTCCAGACTGAATTCTCATTCAGTATGAATTCCGTCTGCCCTTCATTTCTATGAAGGGTGCGAGGCAAATAACCATAACGTTTCTTTTCTATTACAAAGTAGTAAGTGGGCATGTCACTCTCAACAACCTTGATGCCATGATACACTTAAAAAAAAACTATGCTCATAAAAATGATCCTTATGATCATTTTTTAAAAATTAAAGCAATTTGCAATATTCAGAGGGACAGTAGCTCCCTGCAGTAATAACGAACTTACATACAACATACTCACATCACATCAGATACATGCTATGTGATAACACGAGGGCTGACATCAAAACAAGTTGGGTGTCACTGAAACGACCCTTAAAACACACTGTTCCCAGGAGGATCCTCCCAGGATGGGAGAAGCATGCTGAAAGTAGACTATAGACCAAACGTGATTGCCACTCAATGTCTCTTTTGCAAACCACAACACCCAAAAGAAGAGAGAGAACAGAGGGGAATGCCCTGCCACAGAGACAGGGTGAGATGGGGGGGACGGGGTGGGGGTGGGAGGGATACTGGGATCCGTGGTGGTGGGAAACGGGCACTGGTGGAGGGATGGGTATTTGATCATTGTATAACTGAAACCCGAGCACAAAAATGTGTAAGTCTGCAACTGTACCTCAGGATGTCTCACTATTAAAAAAATTTTTAATAAAAAAAGGTAAAAAACAAACAAACAAACAAAAAAACCACTGTTCCCGAGGGAAAACAGACCCCCTTTGAATGTAGGTCTCAAGCTCCTCATGCCTCAGATTTTGAGAAGTGTCACTGTTACTTTCTGGAAAGTCTACATGGAGAACTCTGCCTTTCTCTGAATTTTAAACAGCCCCAGTAAACAGGAAGGGCATTACCAAGTTTCAGTGGTCAAGCTGGATGTGAATGAGAAAGAGGAACATATGTAACAAAGCAAAAAACCTCAATGGAAATCTAAGTAAGAACAAACTTCATCACAAGTCAAGACTCTTCTTAGGGGCCGGAGCGATAGTACAGCGGGAAGGGCGTTTTCTGTGCATGGAGCCGACCCGGGTTCAATCCCCAGCACCCCACGTGCTCCCCTGAGCACCGCCAGGAGTAATTCCTGGGTGTAGAGGCAGGAGTAGGCTCTGAGCATTGCTGGGTGTGACCCAAAAAGACAAAAAACAAAAATAAAACCTCATCTGAGAGAACCAGAGAGATAGTACGGGGGTTAAGATGCTTACCCTGCATGTGGACAACCCCAGTTCACTCCCTGGTGCAATTCCTGGTACCACATATCAACCCCCTAAGCTCGGAGTGATCTCTGAGCATAGGGCCAGGAGTAAGCCCTGATTAAGCGGTGCCGTGGGCTGAAGACCAAAACAAATAAAACTCATCTGAATCTGACATCCAGTCTTACCTCCTCTGGTTCTATCAGCTTGAACTCCATGCCTCGGCCTGTCCAGGCAATGAAGTGGGCGTTGGCTGGATCATCCAAGAGGGTAACCAGGAACTGCCACAGCTGCAGAGAACCTCTCCTCTGGTATGGGGGACCCTCCCGGTACATTGTTGGCTCTTGTTTTACTTTGCCTGTTGGGAACAAGATCCATGTGAGGAACAATTTAGAATTCAGTCTTACATTTCTCAAGTGATTTTGGGGGGAGGGAAGGGCAGTAAGTTGTTATGCCAATACTGACCAAGGTTATTGGATTCTTCCAACCCTCTAGCTGACCACAAAACCCTTGGGCAGGCGGGGTCGGGGTGGGGCTCACTTACCCTCTAGTCTCTCAGGAACAACACAGGTGTCATCAAAATACAACCGGGGATCTTTTTCATAGGGAAAACCTGAAGGGGGATTTAAAAAGAGAGAATGTGGCTTAGCAAATTCTATCTTTCACTGCAAGTCTGGATTTAAGGGCTGAAAGGGGATTCTAGCAATTCCGCTGCAAAGTCCCGTTCTCTGCTGGGTCTATGCAGACTCTGTCTGGGAGAGCGTCAAAGGGACTTAGGTGTTCATGTCTGGAAGCAATCGCCAGCCAGAGTTATATCTATCTCCCTCCGAGAGCTCAGACTGTCGGGAGGCACTAGGTCATCACTGAGTTCCTTCAAGTCTTGCCTTGAATGCTGTGGGGGCTGCAGTGACTAAGCCTGTCTATCTGAGAATACATCTCATCTTCTTCAGCAGACCTCGCTGGCTGGAAGTGGTGGTCTGTACACAGTTGCTATTTTCCTGTTAGCAAACATTGAATTTTAACTCTTCCTACAATTGGTTCCCAGCTTGCCCACTCCCCTGGTTTAATTATGCCAACAGCCTGGAGAGTTTAGAATATTGCCCAAGCCAGCAAGGACTTAGGTCTGTGCACGACTGCAATGAGCGATAATTTAAAAGTAAACGGAAGGCATTATCATCTGACCCAGTGGGAGGAATCTGACAAGACTTTCCAGCAATGAAATGAACTCATCGTATAGGTGATAAGACCCGAGATCCACAAAGGAGTGTGAGTGGCCCCACGACACATCCGAAGTGGGAAAGAAAGTAAAGCAAGATGGTAAAATGGGGTGAAGGAGAAGAAAGGGTGACCTGGCCCTGTCCAGAGCCACCCAGTGCCAAGACAAAGTCAGCCGCTCAAGTCAGGCGTGAAGGAGCCCACGACCGTCCATGTCTGGACTCTGGCAGGGGTATGAGCGCACGTGGATATGAGCATCTCCGACTGTGTGTCTCAGGAGAAAGCACCAGGAAACTGAGTGACCAGTGCTGCCCTGACTCTCAGCTCTCTGGCTGATTCAGAGGGCTGTATGGCAAGGGCGAGTGCGTTGAGCACGTGCAGGGGAAAAGGTGGGCAGGAAAGGGCGATCATTCGCGTATGGACAGGGTCTTCGGATTTAAGCGGCTAAGGAATGATGCGCTGATTTCTGTCTTTGCTCTTCGTCCTAAACAAGCAGCATTTTGGTGGTACAAGCATCTTCGGGTTTGTTCTGGGGCCACGCTCGGCTGTGCTCAGCCATCACCCCTGGCGGTACTCAGGGGACCAGGACCATAGGTGGTACTGGAGATCAAACCCGTATCAGCCAAGGGGAAGGCAGCACCTTCAGCCCAGGACTCACTTTCTCTCTCTCTCTCTCTCTCTCTCTCTCTCTCTCTCTCTCTCTCTCTCTCTCTCTCTCTCTCTCTCTCTCCAGCCCCAAGACAAGCATAACGTTAAAGAGGCCTGGGACTGGGGAAATATCGCTCAGCCCAGAGGAACATGAGGTGGTTTTGAGGTTTCGTTTTTCTTTTATCTACCCCAAGCATTAGTTCTCTATCGCATAACTACATCCAAGGGAAATCTTTTTTTTTTTATTGGTACTGATTTAAATTTAATCCAATACATATTTATGCCAGACACTGTGCTAAAAGGGTGTAGGTAACAAAAATAGACTTGGTCCCTGCTTTTAAGGAGAATGCATCCCAGCTAGTGAAGATAGACGGTATAAAGTAGGTCAAATAACGAACAAGACACGGAGCACCTTGTAACAGAGAGTGCAGCTCCAGAGCTGGAGTGATGGGCCCCCAAGCAGCTCTGGACCTTGAACAAGTTCATTAACCTCTCTGTGCTCCAGGTTCCTCCTCTAAAAAACTAGGGCGGTTAATTCCGACTTTGGAGGGTTACTACAAGAATTTCACATATTACTTCACTGGCCTATTATTTTTACAGTGAAGTGCCAGGAATAGCTCCTGGTACAATAAAAGAGAGTTTAAACGTGAAGTTAGTTACTGCACACTGTGTTTTTAAGTGCTTTTGAGAAATTAACTGGAACAGTCCAGTTAATTTCTTAAGAAGAACTATCAAAGTACTCAATGGGTTTAAGTGTGTACTTTGCATGCTGGAGGCCCAGAATCAATCCTCAGCACTGCACAGTCCCAGAGCACCACAAATAAAAAATAAAAATAAAATGAGGAATTTAATGGATAACATGAGACCTTTATAGTTTTTATCATGAATTTCAAATTCCTTGAGAATAAGACCCATGCCCTGAAAAACCTTAATATCCTTATAACATTTGATGTATAATAAATGCTCAGTATTTATTTTAATATGAAGAATCCAATACCCAAGAGATATTACACTGGGTACGGTTCTTGCTTTGCTTGTGGCTGACCCAGGTTTGATCCTGGCATCACAATATGGTTTCCTGAGCACAGCCAGGAATGAGCACAGAGCACAGAGCCAGGAGGAATAAACCCTGAGCACTGTCAGGTACAGCCTCCACCCAAACAAAATAAAACCCAAAACATGAAGAACCCAATGTTAATTTTTCAGTCAGGGATTCAGTGACTCCTGTGATAAATGGGTTCCAATTTGTTATTAAGAAATTTTAATTTTAGGGACTGGAGCAATACCACAGCAGGTAGGACGTTTGCCTTGCATGCGGCCGACCCGGATTCGATTCCCAGCATCCCATATGGTCCCCTGAGCACCGCCAGGGGTAATTCCTGAGTGCAGAGCCAGGAGTAACCCCTGTGCATTGCCAGGTGTGACCCAAAAAGCAAAAAAAAAAAAAAAGGAAATTTTAATGACAAATTGTTATATTTTATTATCATTAAGAATTCATGAGTCCACTAGGCTTTATGCTTTTGGCTCTGGCCAGCAGGAAACAGTTCATGTTCTGACTTACCATATGGATTTGGATAATCTAATGTTGTTTTACTTTTATTGTAAGGTCATTAAAAGGGAACTACCTCAGAATTATATACCTGTCCAACTTGCTATGTTCATTTTAGAGTTTTTCTAAGCTCAAGATAAGACATAGTACATAAGGAAAAACCGTGGAAACCTAAATTACACTTGAATTTTAGCTTTCTGAGTCATCAGAGGAAGGGCTGGCTGTGAGTATCGTTCTGGTGTATCTTGTGGTTTCTCGTCATTACCACATGTGGTTCTCTGAAACATCTGGAAGATGCTGTGGGCTTAAGTGAGATTTAAGTCAGTTTGAATCTGCACCAGGAGTTTCATCGGTTGCAGCCACAACCAGCTAATCCCTCACAGAAAGGTGGCAGGAAGGAAGAACCTGTCTGAGGAGCAACGTAGGAAATGAAGGATTCGGAACAGTGTGCAAAGATTCCAAGGCACGAGGCAGGACGGCTGTCCTGGTAATCACAGATGCCAATCAGATATGTTTGTCTTACTGTTTCACCGGCATCTGTGGTCAAGCCTTACAAGGATAGAAAAACTGTGTCAGGGTAATTGGCAGCAATTACGCATGCTGGTCTATTTGAAATGAAAATTCTCTGGGGTGTGCGGGGTCAGAGAGAGGGATGGGAAGGAGTTGGTCTGGGGGGCGGAAATCATGCAAACCTGCCAGATATGTGTGTAGTAAGCAGGCCTGCGCCTGACTACAAATATTTCCCTTAGGAGTGTGTTCCTTTCCCAAATGTTGTGATTATGCAAAAACGTTTGTGTCTTCCTCTCTTTCCCCTCTCCCTCCTCGTTTGCAGGCTGCAGGCATCAATGGCTGCCTGGAAACACTGGAGGTCCTGGAAGCCAGCCCCACACAGCTGTGCAGGCTGATCTGAGGTCCAGTAGACAGCTTTCACCCCCAGGGCTAGACTCGCTGAGACGTCACCAGTGCACAGTCCAGAGAGCACGTGGTCAACTGCAACTCAGGGAGGGGGGTCGCAGCTGACAGAGAAACCACTCCTAGAAGAAGTGGTGGGTGAAAACCATTCGATGCTTCAGAGTGTTCTTGGCACTGTCCTCTAAAGCTCTCGAGAACAGGGGCCGACAACTGTAGATGAACACTGGAATCACCTGGGCAGGCTTGAAAACTAAAGTCGGGGTCCCATCCCCAAACTGCTGATTTAAAAGCAGTTTGGGAGAAGCGGGACACCAGAAACCCTAAAAGCCAACCCTGGGGCTGGAGCGATAGCACAGCGGATAAGGCTTGCACACGGCCAACCCGGGTTCGATTCCCAGCATCCCATATGTCCCCTAAGCACCGCCAGGAGTGATTCCTAAGTGCAGAACCAGGACAGGAGTAACCCCTGAGCATCTCCAGTTGTGACACACACAACACAAAAAAGCTACCCCTAGGGGCTGAAGATGTGACCCAGGGGTAGCACTGTAGCACTGTCCTCCGGTTGTTCATCAATTTGCTCAAGCGGGCCCAGTAACGTCTCCATTGTGAGACTTGTTGTTACTGTGTTTGGTGTACCAAATACTTCATGGGTAGCTTGCCAGGCTTTGCCATGCGGGCGAGATACTCTCGGTAGCTTGCCGGGCTCTCTGAGAGGGGTGGAAGAATTGAACCTGGGTTGGCCGGGTGGGCTGCATGCCACTGTGCTATCGCTCCAGCCCAACTCAGTGGTAAGTGCATGTTTTATGGGGAGGAGATCTAGGCTTGAACCCCACCACCAAAATTCAAAAGCTCTTCAGGTGGGACCAAGAGTAGGCTTAGCTGAGAATCACTAGCTGAGAATGCTGGGATCTCCCAGAGGGCTTGTTAAAACACATTGCTGGGCACCACCCCTGGAGTTTCTGGTTCAGCAGATCTAAATTGGATGAGAAAAGTCTGCATTTTGAACGTCACAAATAAGGCTGCCACCAGGTGTTTGGACACTAGCCTACCTTTAGATATTTATATGCTCCCCCACCCTCCATATATACAGGGAACCTGCTCTAAGAAAAAAAAATCCTCCCTCTTTCAGTGCTCAAATGGGAAGTCTTTTGGAGCAGGGGGTGGTGGGGGGTTGGGGCCATACCCAGCGGTACTCAGGACTCACTCCTGGCTCTGTGCTCAGAGATGGCTCCCGGAGGGGTCGGGCGGAGGGGCCATGTGTGGTGTGTGGTGTCAGGGATCAAACCTGGGTTGGCAGAGTATAAGCCACTGTATTACTGCTCTTGCCCCAAAAGCTCTTTAATCTAGCATCTCAATCTGCAAGTTCTTAAGTGCTAGCTTAGGCTGACTAGTGTCAAAATGTAGCGATGGAAAAGTCCAAGTCAAGTTGGTTCATTCTTCTTTATATTATCCCATGAAGCTTAAAAGGTAGAGTCACTGCTACTGAAAATGACTCTAGCCCTCAGAGTGTTCAAAAGGGTGCCTGCTGTGTGCAAAATGTTAATTAGCCTTGAGCTAAGGAAGGTTTAACCTATGATCTCAAATTCTAGCCTGGGAATTGAATGATTTCCAAATCCCTTGAATATTATTAAGAGAGAGAGATAGAGAAAAGAAAGGGGGGGGGTGAGGAATGGAAAAAGGAAGAAGTAGAGGGGAGAAGGAAAATATTTACCTTCATGGCTGCTGGAGAAATACCCTCCTCTCATGTAGGACGACTGGCAGTTAGGCACTTCTGAAAGACAAGCACAGACACACACGCCCTCATGAGCAGTTTCTGTAGTTGACGTGGCACATCGCTTGAGCTGCCCCTCTGCAGCAAAGCCCCTAAACCTTTCTGGCTTCAAGGTCAAGTCCTTTTGGTCTTATCCTGGAGAAGAGGGTACCATCCCTATGGGCAACATAAGACAGTAGAACTTCTGGCTCCCAGTTAAGATCATGGGAGGAAAACATGATCCCTCACTCCTGTAACTTGCTCAATTTTAGGAATCATTTAACACCGAATCTGGGGAGAGTTAATAACAGAAAAAGAAACTGGCTTTCAAAAAAGTCAAGCTTGGCCTTCTGCCTGTACTGACTCAGGGGTGTTGGGGCTTGGATCGGAAGAAGGATCACTTTCCATCTTTCTCAATTTATTCTCCTTCACAGAGGTTGGTCACATCCAATTCTGCTCCAAGAGGCGGGAGTATTTTTAGGTTAAAGAGATTAGGGGATTTAAAGTTATTAATCTAGAAGAAGAACTGGCAGAGTTGGGGGGACTAAAGTTTGGCAAATACATTATTACCATGTTGGAATGTTAAACTGAAACCCATACTCAAGCGACTTCAACCATTCACTGTTCAGGTGTTCATTCAGAGGGAAGACAGATTGAGTTGTCCATAGTGGGAAGGATACTTTGCCCCATGACCACTGCTCAGATCACAGATATGATTAAAAAAAAATCTTCTGGGTGCCTGTTTCTAAGGGAATAGGGTGGGGGGGGCACTAATACACCAGGACAGATTAAAATGTCAATCCCAGTGGAATAATGTTGCTGGTCATCCCTATGTCTGAGAAAAATACATCAATTCCTTCAGGAGGAACGTCAGTGGCAATTTTTGGGCTATCAATATCTGTCACTTGGGGAATCTGTCCATTTTTAAACAAGAGATTTCTGCCTTCTGCCAACCTTCAGCCCTTTTCATAACTAATTTCTGCCTGAACTGAGCAATCTATCTGACAGAAGGCCAAAAGCAAATTCTGTGTTCTATTTTCAAAAGTACTGAATTTCATAATTCCTCTACCCATCATGGAAGTACCAAGGGAGAGGCTAAAAACCTCGCCTTACCATGTCTTTAATATCCACAGCAAAGAAGGGGTGAAGAAGTTTGTCAATTTAGGAAAAGGGGATGAAAGATGGAATTTTTCAATATGCAAGCTGCAAAATTTCGAGTTTCCCCTAATAATCTTGTTTAATAAGGCTGGTTCGTAAGATTTGGGGTGAGTGTGTGAGGGTCTTGGGAGGATCCCCAAAGTTCTGATTAAACTTCTTGGTATATTTAAGAATCTAGACAAAGTAACATGGGACGCAAACAACAGGCACCCAGACATGTATGGACCTCTCCCTGTGTCTGCCACAGATGACAATGGACACAGGAAATTTATCAAATGAAAACACTGCTACAGAACTGGAATCTCACAAAGCCCCCAACAAGCAGCCCGACTATGGCCACCCAGCACCTGACACAGACGTGACATACCAGGTGCTTGCACCATGCAACTGAAAAACAGAAGGAAGCTCTTCTCTCTTCCTTATACCCGTATGAGGAGTTTAATGGATCTGCTGCAATTAAAAACAAAGTCACAGAAGCAGTGGTAGGGCTGAAATGTATGGATAATATCACATCTGTCCAGAAGGACAAGAAGTCTGGCCAAGGGCATCCGTAACACTGGATTGCAGCAAGCTCCAGGCTTGTTCCTGAAGGTGCGCCCTGCCCCTTGTCACAATGCCTAACGTTCCTGCCATTTTCATCAACTTTGCCATTTTGTGGCGTACTTTCTGCATTGCTAGCTCCTATGCACTTTGAAGGGAACTTCTGTGAAAGTATTCCCCAAAGTCCTACACACAGAAACACACAAGAATCAGACAAGGTGGAAGGAAGAACAAAGGGCATGATGTCCACGCTAACCTGAATCAACGCAGTAGTCTCGAGGCTCCTGCTTGATTCCCATTGGTGACTGGAATCCATGCGCTGGGGGGCCGGGCATGCCTGGGACCCCGTGTTCATAGAGTGGGTCGTGGTACTCTTGTTTGAATCCCTGAGGGGGTGGGGGGGCTGCAGGGACAATGGGCTCTGACATTTGCCGGTGGTAATTGGGGCGATTATCTCCAGGAACTCCTGACTGAGCAGGGAAGGGGTGGCAGGGTTCAGACAGCTGTCTCTGAAATCTGTGAGAGGAAAGAAGGTACACTGTTTAGCGAAGAACGTGATAAATACCGACTAGAATTAAGTACTGAGGGTTAGGAGTTGAGGTTAAGGGAGTTATTTGCAAAGTACTTATTAATGCTTATTTCTGGCTATTTTACCCTCGTCCTGAAATTATATTGCACATTTCAACCTCCTGAGTAAAGGAGTGGCAAAAGACACCCAGAGCAATAGCATGGTAACCTTGTATTTTCTAGGAATGTTTATTGCACGCACAGTCTATATGTATCATTGGGTCAATCATGTATCACAAGTAGTAGTGATATATATCTATATATCTATGAGCGATATATATGTGATGTGGTTGTGTGTGTGTGTGTGTGTGTGTGTGTGTGTGTAGATATTAACTAATTTATTTTTCTCACCTGTACTTTTTTTCCTTTTGGGTTACACCCAGATGTGTTCAGGACTTACTCCTGGCAGGGCGTAGGGGAACATAAATGGTACTGGGATTCAAACTCTGGTCAGTAGAATGTAAGTTAAGTGACCTCCTGGTGAAGTCCTTACTTTTATAGACTAAAGGGTATGCATAAATCAGAAAATCTACTAAGAAAATCCCATATATGATAGCAGTAAAGCCCCAAAGTCTTAATAATCAAGTAATGTGAAGGTCATACAAAAACAAAATCCTAGAACTATTTTCTAAGGAAAAGGAAGATCTAATTAAAGAGAAAGTATTTAGGACTTGGTAGCCGTGCTGCTTTATTTTCTATGAAAGTAGTATCTTTCCAACCAATGAGGCAAATAATTCTTAGTTTTATTTAAAATATTGAATTTGGGCCCTGGAGTACAGTGAGAGAGGTCCTTGCCTTGCACACAGCCAACTTGGGTTTGATCGTTGACATTGCATATGATCCCGAGCACAGAGCCTGCAAGTAAGCTCTGAGCACAGCTGGGTTTGATTAAAAAATACACACACAAAAGATTTTATCTTGACAAGAAATGATCTATTAAATATAGGCAAATATTTAAAGCTCCAACAGTCAATGTAGTAATACAGAGAATGAAAGATAGACATAGCAAACTAATTAAACAGGAAGGCAAGGTACTAGAGAGATACTACAGGGGTTAAAGCGTGAATGTCTTGTACACATAAACATGAATTTGGCCCCAGGTACTGCATATGGTACCCCAAGGCTCACCTGGAGTAATCCTGAGCACAGAGCTTGGGGTAAGCCCTAAACTATGGAAGGTGTGGCCAAAAAAAAAGAAGAAGAAAGAAAACAACTCCAAACAAACCAGAAATCAAAACTATACAAAAAAGGCAGGCAAAATCTAATGTGTATTCTTGAGAAAAGTTACTTATTCAATAGTTGGCATTCCAATATAATGGGGGGAATTATAACAGAGGCCAAAATTAATTTCATCTGGATCAAAAATTCCAATGCAATATTGAGGTGGGAAATATATGTATAAACTTGTACAATACTGCAATTAGAGAAAAATAAGTTTTTCCACACATCATTCCGGCAGCAAAAACCATGACAATAAATAGGAATATGCTTCATGGTGTAAATTTCTGTAAGTCAAAAGAAAATCAGAACAAAACCCAAAAGGAAAAATTATCTAACAGTCAGAAAAAAACAAAACTAAAGCAAAGTGGAGAAAAATCTCTAGTTTATACAGCAATAATAGTACTGTCGGCAAAGAGCTTTCAAAAAATCAGTAAGATGAATACTCCAATAGAAACAATGGGAAAGAATATTAAGTAAAATAGTCACCAATAAAGAGATACTAATTGTTATAGTTTACCTTCACTAGTAATTAAAACACAAGAACTAAGAGAAGTTGTTTTTCCTGATTAATTGGAGGAGGAGCAAGATCCTAATAATTCTAGCATATAGAAAGAAATCCTAGTTAAGATAGTTACAAAGAAGCTCCCCATTTTAAATGTCCAACAAGACCAGCTAAGTACATTGTAATGGAGCCATTAAATTAGAACCAAGTATCAAATAATACACAAACATTTAAGAACCCAGGAAGATATCTGTTTTTATAGAATAGGCATGTTGTGAAACAGCACAAAAATTGTTCTTTTTTGCAAAAATCAGAAAAGATGGTCACATAAAATCTTCGAAAGCTATAAACTAAATGGCATTAAAAATATTAGGGCAGGGGCTGGAGCAATAGTACAGCGGGTAGGGCATTTGCCTTGTACGCGGCCGACCCAGGTTCAACTCCCAGCATCCCATATGGTCCCCTGAGCATGGCCAGGGTTAATTCCTGAGTGCAGAGCCAGGAGTAACCCCTGTGCATCTCTGGGCGTGACCCAAAAAGCAAAAAATAAAAAATAAAAATATTAGGGCAAATTTGATGTTAGGTGAATTTGGTGTTATTTACTCATCTATGGCTTGGTAATTAATCATACTATTTGATAAGCTCAAACAAATCCTTTTTTGGTTATTTATCGGTGACAATCATTAACATCCTTGAGCTGCCAGAGGAATCCAGTTATGTGTAAGTACCTTTGGTGTGCCGGGAGGGCTTTACATAGGACCTTCAAAGGGAGCCTCCACAGGGCACACCTGAGATCCTCAATGATGAAAGCAAATTTTCTTGACTACTGTTTCCTCATCTGTATCATGGAGATGTCTATCCACCAGGTTAGTTGAATAATAAAACCCAATCGGATCTACCAAGCATGTCTTCTGCTTTGGCTGTCACCTCGGGGCCTACCTTCAGAAATGTAGGGGTGAAGCTGGGAACCCTGAATGTGAGACCTCATTATGAAATATGCAGAAGATACTCATCTGTACACAGAATACTCATCTGTACACTCATCTCTACACAGAAATGTACACCAAAATGTGTACACAGAAATCTGTACTCATCTGTACACATTTGTGAATACATGCCCCCTTGTAGAAAGTAGAAGCCAACAATCAGAGAAGGATCCAGAACTACATATTTCAGTGAGTTTTTACAAATCAACGATACATTCCTGTAACATCAAGGTCTTACTGCCCCTTCTAGCTTGAATCCTATTCATAGCTCTATCAAGTAATCTGAATTTAATCTGACTTGACCTGTGTCAACAGGTGGCCAACAAATTTCTAGAAAATCAAGACGTCAAATCTTGGACAGAAAAGATTTGAGTGCAGATAACACTGTTTAAATCAGGGGCTGGCCTGATCCTGTGTCTGTAACTGCCTTAGCAGCACCAGGAGATCATTTTATGTCATAAAGATGACTTGAGAAGTTTTCATGAGGCTCTCCTATCCCAGAGCAGCAGAATCTTATAAAGCAGCCAAGTTTCCTTAGGATGCTGAATGCATTACAGGAAACTTCACCACAAAAAGACATTTTCAAGGTCGCTGTTATTTAGGAAAATCCTTCAATGATTTTTGAAGAAGTGCACATTTGAAGTTTGGGTTTAAGCTTGACATTTAAAGTGCAGGTACCAGATTTGTTTTTCATGGGTTTTTTTTGGGGGGGGGGAATGAGAAGAAGCGTTTGAGTTTCTTTTTCCAAAGAGAGTTAATTTTTATTGTAGATTTAGGTAACATGGTCACTATGGTGTTAATGTTTATGGCTCGGATACTGCACCTTCACCACCATTAAATGCATCAAGACCCTCTATCACTTCCTTGGGTCACTTCTAGTCTCTCTCTTCCTTTCCCTCAACCTGAATTTTTGAAGAAAATGCTGAAAAGGTGGGCAGGAAAGAAAGATGGACCTACTATCACAGCCTTATGCTGGTCAAGTACCCAAACCTTCTATGCAAGCAGTAAGAGACAGTCACAAGGACACCTCACCTTCATGTTCTCCTTTCCCCTCAGTGTCTATCTCAGCCCCTTTAAAGGTGATCTCCAGTCGGTTCCTTTGATGGCTCCATGATGGCCATGAGCCACCAGCTCTGTAACCAGAGTCCCTGCAGCTGGCGGACCCAATCATTCCGCTTCCGCTCATCTCGCCTTCCAGAATCAAACTCGAGTCGGCCTGGGACAACCTCCTCTGGAAAGGTCTTTCCATATGGGCCCCCGTCAACAGCCCCCACTCCATCCCCGTAATGGAAAGTTAAGGTCCCAAAGCTGAGAAGACCCCGGATCTGCAGAACACCCTAAAAACTAGGACCATTCGGTCATGGTTTGTTTTGAAGGCCCATAATGGGAGGAGCTGAGTCTAAGGGAAGGCCACAAAACCAACATATTTGGAAGATACTCTAAGAGCCTGCTCCCAAGACTGGCTTTTATTTGCAGAGATTAGTAAAGTAATTCAGTTCTTATCTTCCCCAACATGTTCTGTGAACTTTACTCATTCACCTTCATTTGAACCCTGTCCCCCTTTCTATAAGCCTTTTGAAGTATCTAAGGACATGCTGTATACATAATACAGCGATGACAAAGACCTTTGTTTACAGAGGTGGGCAATCATTCCCAACGGAGAAGCTTAGTTCCTAATCTGGCCCCACCCCCTCGACTCCCTCCACCTCCACCCATTAGTTACCCCAACAGAACCTGGGCCTAGTGAGCTCACAGTTGGGGTGCAAAAGGAGACTTCTGACTACTGAGTCTAAATTCAATAGGTTACAGATTTAGGCTTTCTCCGTGCCAGTTTATTTAAAGAATCCAGTTATTTATTTATTTGTCAGATTTATATAGCGCCTCTCCTCCCAAGAGCTCACCCACGCTACTAACATTTGGTTTACGTTATGAAAACCGTTAGATGCTTTTTCTGCATTTCCTTTTTGGTTTCTGCTGCCAACACACAGAGTAAACACAATGTGTGTGTGGGGGGAGGGGGGGAGAAAAAGTGTGGATTGGACAAAAGCTACGCAGTGGCTCTGGATGCCAGGTGTCAGACCAGTGCAGAGGCCAGCTTGGAGGTGAAGATACAGCAAGCTGGCCCAGAAATCAATAATACATACTTAACATTTCTGTGAAGTCTAAGAGAAGACAGAAACTAGAGAAGCAGCAGGGCTGGGTAAGAGGCCTGGCTGTGAAGTCAGAACATCCTGGGCTGACATCCAATCCTTCCCACTTACTACCCTGTAACCTTGGGTGAATTACACAATTGTTCTGAGTCTTGGTTTCATCAGTAGATCTATGAGGACAGAAGGCTACCTGTCCCCAAATCCCTTAGGGAACAATTATATAAGCTAGGTCTGAAACAGGGCCTCGACCCACTATAAAGTGCTCAATTTACGTGACACCCCCCCATCTGCTCCACCCCCAAACACTACCATCAACTAGCTAAATTCAGAAGCCGAGCGGTCTGAAGGAAAGTAGCACTCACACACGGAAACCACACAAAATAAAACTGAAGGTTCCACTACATCCATTCTCCTGGACATGGAAAGAGAATTGGATTTCACCCTATCCCACCCATTCAGCTTCACATTGATATGCCCTTTTCTAGCCACACACCAAGAGTAGGACACTGTTGAACACTAAAACTCAAGTCCTGTCGCTAGAAGCAGATCAAAGAATCCCCAATAGCACTAAGGTTGTCGAGGCTCAAGACAATGGACCTAAAACTGTGGCAAAATGTCAGAAAAACTGTGAACACACAGAGATCCTTTAACAGCCTAGATGTTTATTTGACTTGCCAGCATTAACTGTGAAAGGAGGTGATGTGAACAGAGATGTTTCCATGATACCAGATGGTTTTATACCTTTAACATTAATAAACCTGAAGACAGAGAAAAAAATATTAAGGATTTGAAAAAAAAAGTTAAGAAAAAAAATTAGCGATAGTACAGTGGGTAGGGCAGCTTGCCTTGCATGCAGCCAACCCGGGGTTCTATCAGCATCCCATATGGTCCCCTAAGCCCATCACATGGTCCCTAAGTCCATCACGAGTGATTCCTGAGTGCAGATACAGGAGTAATCCCTGAGCACTGCCGGGTGTGGCCCAAAAAACAAAAACAAAAACAAAAAAACCAAAGCAAAAAACAAACTTTATATTAAACAATGAAACAATTGAAGCTTCCAAAGTGTGTATCACATATCACTTAGATTCCTCTCATGTAGGCTTTTTCAGTTTTTTAAAGGGAAAAGAAAAATGATTTTTAGAGAAGTAAAACTGTCATAGATGCTAACATTTACTGAGCGTCTTTTCTGTGGCCACATGGTTTCATTTATCCCACCCGATGGTTCTTTGTGGTATTGAACATTCACCCATTTTCAGATGAAAAAAGCGCTGTTTAGAGCACTTAAGTGCCTGCCCGCGGTCACACAGATAGGAAGTGGCAGAGCTGGGACTCCATCCCAGGCCAGTTAGTCTGTCAAACACCAGAGCCACAGGCCTATGCTGTTTTTATAGCTGCTTCTATAATTGTTTTAAAACACTCTCCTGATGACACTGAAGTAAAAATCATATAGACCAAGCAGCTAGAAAATCCCATATGCTTAGAAATCATGAAATATGTATTTTTAAAGAACTACACGATTAAAAGGAATAATAGAAAACACATGGAACTGAATTTTAAAAATAACACAAATCAGAACATAGAGGATGGAGCTAAGGAGGCCTTGGACAGGAAGATCAAATAACCAAGGGGACGATAACAACAATTAATCCCAGACAAGGCATAAAAATTGCATAAACAATAAATAACCTTGGGCAAAACAGATCTGACTGTCTCAGCCCCAGGAAAGATTTCATTTGGTCCTATGTTTATACTGTAAAGGAAAAATGCTAGAAATTAATGAGCTAATATCCAGAAGTTATAAAAAGAACTGAAGAAACAGAGAAAACAGACCAAAATACTTGAGTAAGAGCAAAAAGCAGTGACAGGAAAAAACCCAGTAGAGAAGATGAACAAAGTCAAAATTGATTCACTGAAAAGGCAATGACATTGCATGCCAAGAAAAATAAGGTCTAGATAAATTATTATCAACCACAAAAAGGGAATTACTACAGATGCTATAGAGGTTCTGTTGAGGATATTATGAGTATATGTCAACTAATTTTCAAACTGTCACAAAGTGAAGAAACTCGTAGAAAAAAATATTTTCAAATACATAAAAATCTAGAGCAATATAGTACATAAGGAAAAAATTGTTGACTCAGAAATTAAAAAAAAAAACGGCATCTCCACAAAGAAAATATCATGCCCAAATGCTTTTACTTCATCTTGGTGACTACTTCCCAAATTTCAAGGAATAAACAAATTCAATTTCACATGAACTATATCTATTTTTAATTAAATATATAAATATATTCAATATACATTTCACACAAGATATATATTGAAAAAGAGTTCAGCAATGTACAAGAGATAATACGTATCTTGGAGGCTGTCACACAGTTGGTTTTACATAGATGTGTATTTGTATATATTATATATGTGTATGTGCTTCCTCTGCCCCTTTTGGAGAGCCCGGCAAGCTATGGAGAGTATCTCGCCCGCATGGCAAAGTTTGGCAAGCTCCCCGTGACATATTCAATATGTCAAACACAGTAACAATTGTCACAATGGAGACATTACTGGGCCCGCTCGAGCAAATCGATGAACAACGGGAGGAAAGTGACAGTGATATATATGTATAAATGGTAACACCTGACATAAATTAAAGGAGAATTTTTTTACTTCAACAGAGGTAGAATAGAAAAATTGTGTTTGTGTTTGTATGTTTTAAATACTGCCAGGAACGGAACCCAAGGCCTCACATGTATTCCACCACTTGAACCATGGCCCTGGTCCTCGAAAAGTATTTGGTAACATTCAATATATGTTCATATTAAAACTCTCAGTAAACAAAGGGATGAAAGGAAATTTCCCTTTTTCAGCTTGAACAAAAGTAGTAAGGGTAGAAAGGATAAAAACAAGTCCTCTTAGGATTCAGAACTAAAAAAAAAAAAAAAAACCCTCACAGTAAAAGTACATTATTCAGTCTGTCAAAGAAGGTTCCATTAAGCATCTAAGAAATCCAGCTTTGGATCCCAAAGTGACTCGATGCTGCCGTAGAGAACATGCTATTAACAGGAGTGCGAGGAACGGGATGCGTCACCCACATACACTTCATTCCAGGCCAGGCTACAAATGTGAGTCACAGACGAGTTCTTCTCTCTCCCCAAAATAAAAAAAATCTGGAGACAAAAAATTAACAGCAACGTACTGGGGATGGACTTTTACGAGAGGAAGTGGGAATAAGCAAAAAACCTGGAGTTTATTAAATCTCTTTTATCTAACCTCTTCAGGGAATGGGTAATTTTCTATTAAATCACAATTCTAGAAAACATGAGCTTGTCCCTTTAAGTTTTGTTCATACCCACTGATGGCAAGACTATTCTCGAAGTAATAGGGGATGAGCCATAGATTGCACTGAGGGTAGGGCACTTGCTTTGCACGTGGCCGACCTGGGTTGGATCCTTGGCACCCACTATGGTCCCTCAAGCCCTCCAGAAGTGATCCCTGAGCACACTTAAAAGTCCTGAGGGTTAGAGCAATAGCACAGGGGTAGGGCGTTTGCCTTGCACGCGGCAAACCCAGGTTCTATTCCCAGCATCCCATATGGTCCCCTGAGCACCGCCAGGGGTAATTCCTGAGCGCAGAGCCAGGAGTAACCCCTGTGCATTGCTGAGTATGACCCAAAAAGCAAAAAAAAAAAAAAAAAAAAAAAAAAGTCCTGAGCATCACTGGGTATACACTCCCTTCATCTTGCAAAAAAACCCAAGAAAAAAATTGGGAGCCAGAGAGATTATGCAGTGGGTACGGTGCTCACCTTGCATGCAGTTCACCTGGGTTCGATCCCCTGCATCCCATATGGTCCCCCAAGTCCACCAGAAGTAATTCCTGAGTGCAGAGCCAGGAGTAACCCCAGAGCACTGCCAGGTGCAGCCCCCAAAAACCAAAGAAGGTGATTCATTCTTCTGAAAGATGCCTGCCTAAGGGATCCTTTCTGGAGACTGAAGCATTCAGGTTTACAGCATGGCACAGTACTAATGCGTACTAATGCCCTTAGGGAGCATTAAGAAGAGGATTTTTCCACTTGCTGGAAGGTTGTTTTTTTTTTTTAATTGCCATTAAAAAAAAATCCTTTGTCTGCATTTATGCCTTGATGTATTGTGTGAGAGAGATTTTGGAACTCCAAAATTCCAATGAAAAAGTTCTTAGTGCAGCTACTTCAGTTGAGTTGTTGGGAACTCCTTCAACTTGAAATGCAGTGAAAAATGGCATTAGTAAAAGACCAAAACAGGTCAGTGTATGGGTCTAAAAGAGGAATGTTTTCTAAGTTGCTTCACCCAGCACATGGAAACATCATAAACAGCACGGTGGAAAAACTTGGAGCTGGGGCTGGCTGAATGAAAAGCAATCCTCTTCAAGGAGCAGCTGGTCTGAAGGATGAATGGGACGTGTCTGAACAGGCCAAATTATATGGGTTTTTTCCCTCTCCTCCTTGTGAGAAGGAAATCTTGAATATAAATCATGGCTTTCAAACAGTATTTATCTTCTAAAAATAAGTCCCGAGTTTCGAAGAGTTATTTACCAAGGTTATATAAAACACTAAAAGCACAGTTTTGACTTTATTTCAGTAGAATCCTACAACCATGACCACTATCAGCAAATGTACTGAAGACAAGTCAGTCATTGGGGCTAACTGTGGTCGAAAGGAAGGTGTCCAAATTGTGGTTTCTTAAACCCCCAAGGGTTTACTTAGCTGAAGAGATAAGGCACACAGAGAAAAACAAAAAGATAAACTGCAGCCTGGGTTAAGTAAGTAATACAGGAATGCAGGGGTTTTGCAGTGTAAGGGATGGATAAAGTTCTGGTAGTTTGACATAGAGAAGAAAAAAATCCAAGGTCGAAATCTTAGTGCCACTGAGATTAGGGATATTAGGTAGATATTATGCAATGTTTGGAAACCTCTTACCCCTCAAGAATAACCAAATCAAATGGTGTTAACAAGTTAAATGTTTGGATTTCTACTGGAGAATCCTGTGTTTGGCAATGTGATCCTTAGGTAACTTTTTGGTCTGATTTTCTTATTTGTGAAATAGCCCCCCCCCCTTTTTTTTTAACTTTGCTTTGGTCAAAGAGCTGCTTATAGGCCCAAATAAGTCAGTATTTCCTTCCATCTTGCAAAGTACCTAGTATTTCTGTCAAAAGATTAGTTTAATAGTAATAGTCCTCTAGTTTTAACATGGAGCTATGTGTAAAGAATCAACTAGCTACTACCCAAAGTAATCAACCCTACCTCTTTGAAGAGGCATAAAGACTCTCTGATTATTAAGCTAATTATACATGACAAATTATTATTGCCTTCAGAAAATCAGATCAGGATTTCAGCTGGTTTCATTTTTTTGTGTGCTATCCAATACCTACAGGCAAACTCAATTGTCATGGTTTTGATATATTTTGTATCATAGACATCGTAGGGATTATCTTCAACAATAAGAGACCAAGACACCAGGAATCAAACCTGGTGCTTTGCCAAACAGGTGTGTGGGAGTCAGGCTTGCTAGAAGAGGGCACTGGATCATTTCTCAAAGCCTGGAAATATCCAGGTCCTATCCCAGACACACATACACAAACTCTGTGGAGGAACAAGGAGCCTGCATTTTTATTTTATTTATCTTATTTGTTTTGTTTTATTTTGTTTTGGGGCCACACCTGGCGAACCTCAAGGTTTACTCCTGGCTCTGTACTCAGGAATTAGTCCTGACAGTGCTTGGGGGAATCATTTGAGATGCTGGGGATCAAACCAGGTCAGCCTTCCTGCTGCACTCTCTCTCTGGCCCGGAGTCTGTATTTTTAATACCCACTCCCTAGGGGGTTCTGTGCACGCCCAATGCTGAGATGACAGTATTCTTACTGTAAACTCCAACTGTTTTTTTTATTTCCTTAAATCAGGAGTCAATGGAAGACTTCACCCCAATTCTCTCTGGAGAATTTTGCAAACTCTGAGGTACTCTAGAACACAGGAGGTCTTCTTTATTTGTTTTGGGGTTTGGGGTCGCACCCAGTAGTGCTCAGGGCTTACTTCTGGCTCTGTGCTCAGGAATCACTCCTGGCAGTGCTCAGGAACCATTGTATGTGTGTGTGGGGGGGGGGGGGCAGGGGGGATCAAATCCTGGTTAGCTGAGTGCAAGGCAAGCATTTTACCCTCTGTACTATCTCTCCAGCTGTCTTTATTTATTTTTTTAATTTTATTGAATCACCGTGAGATAGTTACAAGCTTTCATGTTTGGGTTACAATCACACAATGATCGAACACCCAGCCCTCCACCAGTGCACATTCCCCACCATCAATATCCCCGGTATACCACACCTTTCCCACCCTCCCCCTGCCTCCATGGCAGACAATATTCCCCATACTCTCTACTTTGGGGCATTATGGTTTGCAATATAGACACTGAGAGGTTATCATGTTTGGTCCTTTATCTACTTTCTGCACACTTCTCCCATCCTGACTGGTTTCTGTCTTTATTTCAGTCCCATCATTCCTAAAAGCAGAATGTAAGGGAAGTAAATCCAAGATACAGGCAGATTTCAGGGGAAAAGGCCCCGCCCCCCCACACACACACACACACTCCATTAGAAAGAAATACTTTCTGGTCCTTGCCTTGCCCCCTTTGGATATCGGAGGTCAGACATTTGTCTCAGGGATCAAACCTCTCCCCTCCAAGGAGGCGGCTGGACAGTGGGAGGGGAGGATGAGGGGTTATTTCTCTCTGTTCACCACTGCCAATCTGTTTCCAGAAGCCCCTCTGGATCAGAAACAAGGTTTTTGAGGGAAACCGGAACAAAAGCAACATAACAGGAAATAACTTTTCTTTACGCGTGTACAGCATATAGAAATTCTGCTAAGTATTTTAAAATACAAATTTAGAACCTCCACACCCCTCATTCTCAATGAATAATCCCTCCCAAGACAGGTTATTAAAAATCATGAAATCAGGGTTAGTTAGCACAGTGGTTAGGGCGCATGCTACTATGCCCAGGTTGGATCCTTAGCAGACACGGCCTCCTGAACATTCCAGGTGTGGCCTGGAGCCTGGAATCACAGGTCCGAGTAGCACCCTACCTCTGGGTCTCTGCACTGAACCTGCAGCCTCATGGGCAGAGACTTGTAATGAGTGAGTCAGGGTTCCCCAAGTACTGCCTGGAAGGCCCCCAAACAAAAACAAAACTGAAAAATACAAAATTTAAAAATCTACGAAAACAAAAATGGCACCTAGGCTCACCTTCACAAAATGACAGACTTACAGGGTGACTTTACCCAGAAGAATTTCCTTTTTTTTTTTTATATATAATTTTGTTTTTTAGACCACACCAGCAGTGCCCAGTTCTTGCACCAGGATCACTCCTGGCAGTGCTCTGGTCATATATGGTGCCAGGGAGAGAATCTGGCCAACAGCCTACAAAGCAAGTGCCCTACCCGCTGTATTACCTCTTTAGTTCAGAGTGGTTTTCTTAAAATCCATGAAAATTGCTTTTGTTTTCACTTGAACTAGTGGTCAACTTACAAAACGCAAAAATAAACCTCAAGTCAAAAATTCTTACACAAGAACCCAAGTTTCCAAACATTCTTGAAGAGGTGTAAGCCTGCTAGTACAAGGTAATCATTGGCAAATGCTCGGTGGTGTCCTTCAGATGAGGTGCCTGTACAAATAAATAGCAGCCACCTCTGGAATCGTCCCTAATCCCCACTGGGTCCCCATGTCATCCGTGTGCATAGCCCTTGACCTCACCAGGGGAATAAATCAGCTGCATGCTGTCACTCCCGAGAAGGGCAGTGACCTTCTCAGCAAGGGGGACAGGGGCCGGGAAAAGACTAGAACCAGACCAACTGGGTTTTTGTTTTTCTGCATTTCATTTACAAATAAAGAAACTGATCTCTCAATAAATCCCAGAGGTATCTGAGTTGGCCCAGGCGTGAGGAAGGTATAGTCATATTACTTACAACTTCCCGTTTCTACTGCCCTCAATCCCCACTCACCTGGTGTGTAGAGCACGACCAACAGTAAAAAAATACAACAGTCACCAACCAACCACCTTGCAGTCTCTGGTACTAACCCTGAGTTACCTCCTCAACCCCTAGAAATAAGCAGGACAGTACCCAGCACATTCTATAGAGAGGCAGGCCGAAAATCACTGCAGCAACCTAACTTCGCAGTTTGTGGACTCTGAGTGCAGGAACTAAGAAGTTAAGTTTGGTATTTGCCATAGAAGTTCCCTTTATGCCTCAGTTTGTCTGATGAATGCATGGCTCTAGACAAGTTATTCCTGCAGCCTGAATTTTCTTATTGGGAACGTAGAGCCAACCAACTTTGATCTCAAAAGGGAAGATCTAGAAATCAGGTTGGGAGCTAATCTCCTACAGTTACGCTGTGTTAAAATCAGATGAGTAATAATACTAACTGTAGCTCAGCTATCTTCCTAGTTCTTAAGTAAGAAGATAATAAAGTGATGGAGGAGGAATGCGAATCAAGTTTCATTTTCAGTAGGCAGTACCCAGTGAGGAGGCAGACAACCTGCCCATCTTCTGGGGCCAGTAGGCACTGAGTGCATCCTAGGCAAGTCGCTCTTCCTCTAGTTATGGAAGGAAGGGAACAGCACGTTCCCTACTTCAGAAGGTTATCAGGACAGTTACAAGTGACTCTGAGCACCTCAGTACCAGGATGATGTAGAAACAGGTCTCGTACATTTTTGTTATCTAGTCTTACCTTCCAAGAGACCTCAGTGGAATGGAAACTTAGGTGCACACTGAACATGACTAATGGGGCACAAAGTCGCAGGCAGAAGGTGACCTGGGCAGCCCTGAGCAGTACCCACCTCTGTTCTGTTGGATACTGGTTTTCAGGCATCATCTTTGGCATCTGCAGGGGCTGATGTGGTGGCCGAGGGACCGCGAAGGTTTGCTGCTGTGGTCCAGGTTCTGGAAGTGAATGAGGGGTAGGGGCGGGGCCCACACCTTGGCCTGGGCCAGCTGCAGGGGCATGTGCTGAGGTGGGCAGAGTGGCCTGAGGTGGGGGAAACAGGGAGTTCTGGTGGGTGGGGGACAGGGGGGTGGTGGGTGGGGTTAATGGCTTGAACCCAGAGGGAGGCTTCCTATCGTAGGCACTGCAAACAGAAAAAGAGAAGGAACCATTAAGCTGCAAGGAAGCCATTAGCCTGGGCACCAGGGGCCTGTGGCACTCCAGGCTGCAGCCCAGGTTGCCAGGAAATGACAGCATTAACATAGTTAAAGTGCTGGCAGCCCTGAGGGAATATTTGTACCTCTGAGAAGTGACAAACACACTGCGTCACAGGGACTTGTTTAACACTTCGAGTGATTCTTCTCAAAGATAATTTTAGCCACTGCTTCCGGTTTCTTCCCCCTCCCCCCCAACTCCCCTTTCTAAAAGAATTCTCCACATACGTGTGTGAGCGAGTGTGTGTGTGTGTGTGTGTGTGTGTGTGTGTGTGTGTGTGTGTAAAAGCTCTGGTGGGGTGGAAATGGGGGCCTTCTCACCCAAGTATCCCAGGGTTGCTAGGAATCAGCCAGAATCTTTGTTGCAGATAAATTTCTGCTGGTAACATTGCTTGAATTAACAACTCTTCTCCTCCCCGCTTTTTGGGCAGTGCTATGTTTATCTTCTAGAGCAAAGAATGATTTAAAATTAAAGCTTCAAGCCCGGGGCTTGGATCTAGTCTTAAGTAAAGGGCAACAGGCATTGGGACTTTTTCATATATTCTGATTTGAAGATTACTTCTTTGGTGCTTAAAGTTCACATTAACATATGATAGACATGAAGAGGTATATATTCCCTCCCTCGAAGCCGAAGATCAAACAGTCAGTATTCAAGGTCCTTCCCCTGAGGAAGGGTCCAGCCCCGGGGAATCAGTTCCTGCTGAGCTGTTTTCCTGGTTTTATGTGTGCACGCAAGGCACGGACCCAGACACATTGCCAGGATCACATTGCCAGGGTGGGCAGCGGCATGTACCTGAAATAGACCGGATGGCTACTCTTGGGCCAGTCTTTCCGGGGTCCCACTTACCAATAGTTGTAGAGGCACTTTTCTCCATAGTTAGCACCAAGAGCTTGCTCGTGGCTGCAGGACGACAGCTCGGAGGAGGGGCTATGCAGCTCCCGTTTGATCTTGGTTGGCGGTGGGGCATGAAGCACCACTGGAAAAGAGGGAGAAGGGAGGAACAGAGAGAGCAAAGTCAACAAAGAGCTCCATGGGTCTTCCTGCACCCCCAGCTCACCCACTGATGAGGGAACACATGGCAAATCACGCCAGTGAGTCAAACCTTTCAAGCCTTCCATCTGAAACGAATGAAAAGTTCTACCAAGTCAGAAATCATCCCCAGACACTTTAGTCAAGTCTCTTCCTACCCGTCCTCAATTTCTTTGGTGTAGGGGCTGTATCCCAATGGTTCTGAGACGCTTGAAAATCAGGAAAGGGGCCAAAGCAATAGCACAGCGGGGAGGGTGTTTGTCTTGCACAAGGCTGACTCGGGTTCGATCCACGGCATCCCATATGGTCCCCTGAGTACCATCAGGAGTAATTCCTGAGTACAGAGTCAGGAGTAACCCCTGAGCATCGCCAGGTGAGGCCCCAATAAAAAGAAGATCAGGCCAAGTGATGGCACTTTGAGACAGATGTGATGACGGCATGCCAAGGGATGCAGATATGAAGAATTTTTCTTCCAAAAAGGACACAAGGGACTCAAAAACATATCGATTGACATTGGGTTACCCAAAAACTCAAAACCGTTGCAGCAAATAGAGCAGCCAGAGGCATGCTTACAAAATAAATGTGACTTTTTAAAGTTCTGCTTCCAGCAGCTCTGGTCTTTCAGTTCTGGGTTAGAAATATTCAATTTTGGAGCTGGAGCAAATAGCACAGCAGGTAGAGTGTTTGCCTTGCACGCAGCTGGCCCGAATTCGATTCCCAGCATCCCATATGGTCCCCTGAGCACTGCCAGGAGTAATTCCTGAGTGCAGAGTCAGGAGTAACCCCTGTGCATCGCTGGGTGTGACCCAAAAAGAAAAAAATTTAAAAAATGAAAAAGAAATATTCAATTTCTGGGTATTTAAAAGAATTTTAAAGCAAAGGAATATTAACAGACTAAACCACAAATGAGGAAAGGCTGATCTCAGTCAAAATGCTAGCAATCTTTGTACTTATCACATCTACTATACCCAATGACCCATCAGGAAGAGTAGTTTTCAGAAATCATCCTCTTAGATAACACCCATTCATGAATTCATGAGACAGTATGCAGAGCTATTGCTTTTCCTGTATATTTCAAAGCCAACTGAACAGTCCTCTTTTTTTTTCCAATGGGGAGGGGGAGAGTGATGTCAGACCCAGCAATGCTCAGGGGTTACTCCTGGCTTTACACTCAGGAATTACTCCTGGTGGTGTTCGAGGGACCATATGGGATGCCAGGGATCAAACCCAGGACCTCAACATGCAAGGCAAATACCCCACCCACTGTACAATTGCTCGGACCCCCGCCCCCAAATATTCCCTACATGATTCAGAGAGGGCTAAGCAATGAGTTTTTCCAAATCATTTACTTCCATACAGAAGCCACATCAAGCCAGACAAGGCTTTGCCGCTCCTGTTTTACCTAGAAGTAAATTCATTTTAGAGAAGGCATTTCAGGACTGTCTTCCAGTTAGAACTGCTATTTTCCGCCAGCTATCTTAGAGGGCGGGGAAGAGTTGAGTGAAGCTTCAGAGGCAGTCACTTTCTACGTATCAAAGGTCTCGTTAAAAAGCTAACCACAGTCAGTGCGCTGGCAACCCACTACAATTTTGTTTGACTCAGTAATTACTCCTAAAACACTTTAAGAAGTTTGGTTAACTCTTTGGGATTATACCAGGTCAAAGTAGCTAACTGAGCATCCCATTTCTGTCTAATAAGTCTGAACAATAATCTGGCCAACTGGTTTCCCAGAGGCCTCCTCCAAGGTCTATTTCTGAGTCTACAAATTGCAGACGATGACTACATTAGAGATGACAAATGTATAAAGCAAAGTTCTACCAGTGATGACTAGAAAGGACAGTTTTTCTTAACTGCTTTCCTACACAATGCCAACTGCTTTTTCTGAACACATGAACTAAGTTCAGAACCAGCAGATTATATTTAGAAGCCATTAGAGTCTCTCTTGTGATTTTTTGATGATGACATCATGGCAAGCAACCCTCTATTGTTATCAAATGTTTTCAGGCATTCAGGCCCAAGTAACAGTCAAGCCTGTTGCTACACCATTGTTAGTTAAATGTGAAAGAAGGCAGGTCAGCCAACTCACATGGGAACTGGAAAGCAATTTTTCCACCACGAAAGAGTGGCTCAGCCCTGTTTTCGTTCATGGCCCTGCATCTTACCATCTTCTAAAATGAAAGTCTTGGAAAATTATGGAGAAAAAGGACGACGTCAATTGAAAGAGAAGTTACACATCCTTGCAAAGTCTGCTTTTCTTCCTTTATTTGTTCACTGTTATATCTAAGTTTGAATGTAAGCAGATATAACATTATTCCATTTTCTTATTTCAGGTTTTAGAAATGTTTTGACATTTTCACAATATTGTAATTGAAGTTAATAGTTCTGATGACAAGACTACCATCACAGGTTAAAAACAAAGTTGCTCACAGAGGAAAGACTTATCACGGCCTCAGGAATCACATACTCATTTTGAAACAAAACCTAAACTTCCAGCTAACTCTGATGTCTTGATTTTTTCAAATCTACAGAGCACTTTTAACATACTACACTGTGCTGACCATCTATTATAAATTTTACTACTCATTGGCCCCTCCCTCCCACCTGTATCTGTTTATCTGGCATTTTTTATTCCCTATGGCTTTCTTAAAGGAAGACTTTGAGGGGCCGGAGCGATAGCATAGCGGGTAGGACATTTGCCTTGCACGCGGCGGACCCGGGTTCGATCCCCAGCATCCCACATGGTCCCCCTAGTGCCGCCAGGAGTGATTGCTGAGTGCAGAGCCAGGAGTGACCCCTGAGCATCGATGTGTGTGACCCAAAAGGCAAAAAATTTTTAAAAATTTTAAAAAAAGGACTTTGAAAAAAAATTGGTTAGTACTGTGGTCTGAATATTTGTGTTCTGTTCCCACCCCAAATCAATATATTAAAATCTTTATGCTCAATGCGATGGCCTTTGGAATATGATTAGGTCATGAGGTCAGACTTTATAAACCAGACTAATGCTTCCTCCATCTGTTCTACCAGGTGAAGACATAGGAAGAAGTCTGTGACCCTGAAGAGAGACGTTAGGTATCATGCCAGTACCATGTTCCAGGACCACCAGAAAGGTGAGAAATAAATTTTTGTTGTTTCTAAGCACACCGGTCTGTGGTACTCTGTTACAGCAATCCCAAAAGGAGCTAAGACAATGAGGAATTGGATGGATTTTATTTCCAATGTATTCTTCACTGTGAAGGCAGGGACCACATCAGTATTTTCCCCCCCTCAGAAACTATGAAGGAGAGAGAAAGAGAAAGGATCGTAGCAGTAAGGAGAACCAAAAGCTGCCGAAGCAATTAGGGGAAGAAGGCACAGCCCTCCACCCAACGCTACTGCCGGGTCAGAGGGGTACGTGAGAAGCATGAGCGCGTGCGTGAGTCAGAGGTCGTGATGCGCTCAAGACAGAAACTCAGAAGCTCGAGAAAGGCTCCTTTCTTTCAGCCAATTCTCTCATTTGTAAAATGAGATATGTGACGCTGTCTTAAGAAATGAGGAAAATGGCACAGCACCTCGCAGATGGTGCTATGCTGCTGTGTAATTATACACCGAGCTTTCAAAAATAGAGTATTTACCTTCACACAGTCGACTTACTAAATGATGACAGAGACCTAGAACTACAAAATGTGGCAATGAAACAAAATTGAAAAAGGATCATGAACTCCTGAGGATGTCTGAAGAGTAATGCCAAAAAGGAAACGAAGAAAAGACTATTTGATAAACATCTCCCATATTTAGAAACTCTGAGTTTAAGCATAGATTTATAGAATTTATGGGTGCACAAAGCCAATGAGCCTGACACAAACTATGGTTAGTATGGGCCACTTGTTCCAAAGATGTCACTCTTTCACTCGTTCCTTCCCTGAGCATTTTCTATGGGCTTGGAGGTGCTGAGGATCAGACGGTAAAAGCGTAATAGAAACGGTCCCTTTTATCAAGGCATGCATCTTGGGTAAGGGATTTGACTTTTAGCATACTCTTCCAGACAAAGTTAGTGCCCAAGTCCACTTAACTCAGGTCCTTACTTTTATGGCTAAGGACCTTGACATCAAAAGGAGTTAAGAAAACGCTCAAGGTCTTAGTATAGCGATTGTTAGAGAAAGGAAGAGCTCTTTATCATCACTTGGTAATTAATCACACAGAGAAATGCGGACATTTTACTCATTTTGTATCTTAAAGGTAGAAGATATAAACATTTTCTCAATTTAATAGAACAGAAATACACTTTAAACTGGTTAAGAGGAAGTGCTCTATAACAAAAGGAAAATGGATGATAAAAACGTATACTTTGAGAAAAAAGGGCAACTCGACCAAGAAAACACAGATAGCCAAATCCACTCCAAGACTTCCACCTTCCTTATCCCTGGACCACCAAAATACTTTTCCAAAAGTCTTCCCACACTATGGGCAACAATATCTGACTCCAATACCCTTTACTTGTAATATCTGCTTCCCATTCTAGTGCTCCGCCCAAAAGAATTCACTCTTGAGCCTGGAGAGATAGTACAATGGGTAGGGCACTTGCCCTGCACACCGTCAACCTGGGTCATATTCCCAGCATCCCATATGGGCTACCAAACACCATCAAGAATGATCCCCAAGTGCAGAGCCAGGAGTAACCCCTAAGTAACCCAGGGTATGGCTCCAAAACGAAAGAAAGCAAAAACGACACCATCAACAACAAATGTCAACCAAAAGAACTCACTCTTACATACTCCAGCTTACCAAAATCATGTGCTCAAGGAGGAGGCTGCAAGCACTTGGGAAGACGTGGCATCTTCCAGTGTGGGTGAATCTCATACTCACTAGCCAGAAACCACACTGTCGCCATGGATACCATCTTTCTCCCTAAATGTTCTGCTTTTTCTGATACTGAAGCTAGATATTTTTCTCTTAATACTTCTTCTATTGTAAGAACTTTTTGAGTAAGCTGTCTGGAGGCCTATGTGACTTAAAACCCTACACGGATGGGTGCACAAACATAAATATGTTTTTGTTTGTCAAGAGTGGAGAAAATAAGGGTGGCGGCTGACAATATTTAATTCAGCCCATATTTGTGGGTATGTACTACAAATACATACTGCATTGTTTGTAGACCACCAGAACACCATAATGTTGGTATATGATGTTCACAAGTCATCCAATTTAATTATAAGTTGCTCTTCTTACTAGGAATCCTGAAGTTTTCTATCTAACCAGTGCCTCTAAAAAATTCAGAACAGGGTCTGGAGTGATAGCACAGCAGGTAGGGCTCTTGCCTTGCACGCAGCCAACCCAGGTTTGATTCCAAGCATCCCATACAGTCCCCCAAGCACCGCCAGAAGTAATTCCTGAGTACATGAGCCAGGAGTAACCTCTGTGGATTGCCAGGTATGACTCAAAAAGAAAAAAAAAATTAAAAAAAAAAAACAAAAAATCCTAGTCAATGAAGAAAGTCATGAAAAAAATAAAAGGCAAAAAGGAAACAATGATTATTTATAGATGCTTTGATTGGGTACATGGAAATTTGGGGGTGAAGCACCCTGCACTCAGGAATTACTCCTGGCGGTGCTCAGGGGAACATATGGGATGCTGGGAATCAAACCCGGGATGGCTGCGTGCAAGGCTATTCCTCCAGCCCCAGCAAAATAGTTTTTATTGAAAGATGCTTACTCAAGAAGTGTGAGGGGGTAAAATTTACTTTCAAGAGAGAACATGAAAAGAAACACAAAAAACAATGTGTAAAATAACCAATTCCATACACAGTAACAGGTATTATGTTTTAACACAAAATTTAAAAATTCCCAATGGCAACAACAAAAGTCCAATTCCAATAAGTAACAAAATCAAATACCTAGCAATACATCAAATAAAAGATATTTAAGATGCTCAAACTGAAAAATCATGAAGCACAAAGAACTCTCCATAAATGGAGAATTATATCATGTCTGTGATATTAGAAAGATATCAATTTTCCCCCAAAGTTCTAATTGAAATATCTATGCTATTCCACACTATATAGCACTGTACAAAAAGAGACAATTAAGAAATTTAAACTACACTTTGAGATTGTGTGGATCTCACAAATATGTTGAACAAAAGCTGACAGATTAAAAAAAAGGCACCATCATACGAGTTTACTTCTGCAATGTTGGAAAAGACAAAATTAATCAAAGGTCTTTTAAAGTCAAGATGGAAACTCCTCTTGAATCCAAAGATAAATCCCTTTTGGGGTCAAAGGAACCTCCTTGTGTTTCAATTTTCTAGTTTAGTTTCTGGTCTTAGTTTGTTTTCAAAAAAAGCAGCCCTATACTGGTTAAATAGCATCATACAAACACTTGCTGTCATACCAAGCCAGGGCCCCTCCCACCCCCATTTTTTTTGGTTCTGAGCTCAGGGATCACTCATGGCTGGACTCCAGGGACTATATGAGGTGCCGGAATCAAACCCAGGCTGGTCTTGTGCAAGGCAAATGCACTACCCACTGATCTACCTCTCCAACCACTCGACTTACACTAAGATTTCCAAATTTTGGAAAATCCTTCTTCTACGACTGGTGTGGAAATAATCTTCCAAAGAAATAACCAAACTGTTTTAAGGATTAAAAAAAAAAAAGACATATTAGCCCATTCAAGATAAGAATTCCCTCTGCTGCTGACAAAATCTGTTTCCTGCCCACAAGTAGAGGCCTGTGAACCCTTTCCAAGGCGGCTACCCGGTGCCAGCGCTGGCAGCAAACTTCACTATTACGGCACTAAGAAGGAAAACAAAGAAAAACATTTTTGTTGAACGTTATGATGAATGGCAGCTTGATTCAAAAGGATTTCTTCAAAGGACAAAAATTACCTGGTTTTATTAATAAGCTTTTCCTTTTGGGTTTTAGAACCATCAAGGTTTCAACTTGCCAGACTTTTGCTGATATGTACGTAGGTGCAGCATGTTAAAGTGACTGATTACCCGGTATACTGATCTGAGTGAGGGAAATCTAAACTCGTCCATCTTTCTTCCACTCCACACAGAGTTTCTGCTGCCACCCACCAGTGACCACTGGGCAGCTGTGTATGGGGATTTTTCTCCTCCTTCCTTCAGTTCCATCACCTTATTTAGGGACATTCTTCCCTTTTGTAACGTACTCTGGGGAGAGCCTTGTTTCGTTACACACAATAGCTATGATCTTACTTGACACAAGAAGATGTGTCTCATGATAGAAGCTGACTGACACACCAATACTTGCCACTAAATGACATGTCCCTGAGGCTATGTCTCAGGTCTGCCAGGCCAGCCTTCACCTCCAGGGCCCTCACACCTTCTAGATGTGTGACGCTAACACATGCACATGGGGCCAGAGATTCAGGATTCTGGATCTGCAATTTTAACAGTGACAGCCTCAAGGAGTAGCACACCACATCCTATGGGGTGTAAAGTAAAAGGCAGCCAATCTCAAAAAAATAAATTTAATTAAATATATGTATAAAAAGCATGCAAAGCTCAACCTTTAACAACATGTTAGTAATCTCTTATACCAGGGCTTAATGGCTCCAGGATGAAATACAACAATCTTCAGACTTTTCTCTAAGAAAATTATTTTGGATCGATTTGAACAGATTACTCATAATAAGCAATACAAAATAAAATTATTAGGTCCTGCTTTGGGGTACACTTTGCGGGTTGTGGTGAAAAATTCAAACTATGGTGGTAGGAATGTATAATGGTTATGGGATTGGTGTTGGATAGTCAATGTAATAAATTAGTGTGAACAACTTTATAAAAATAAAATTTAAAAATTAAAGTGATGTGGGGCTGGAGAGATAGCACAGCGGGTAGGGCGTTTGCTTTGCACACGGCTGACCCGGGTTCGATCCCCAGTATCCCATGTGGTCCCCTGAGCACCGCCAGGAGTAACTCCTGAGTGCAAAGCCAGGAGTAACCCCTGTGCATCGCTGGGCATGACCCAAAAAAAGAAAAAAAAAATTAAAGTGACGTTCTAATTCCTCAGCTTACTACTTCCCCCCCCACCAACCTCAGGTACCACACATCTCCTAGGCCAGGGCTGCTTTTTTATTTTTATTTTTTGCATTTTTTAAATTAAGGCACAACAATTCACAAAGTTACTAATATTTGGGTTTTAAACATATTATGGGGTTGGAGTAATGGTACAATAGGTAGGGCGTTTGCCTTGCACGTGGCCAATCCGGGTTCAATTCCCAGCATCCCATATGGTCCCCCGAGCACAGCTAGGAGTGATTCCTAAATGCAGAACCAGGAGTATCCCCTGTGCATCGCTGGGTGTGACCCAAAAAGAAGTTAAAAAAAAAACCCACCATATTATGTTCCAGCACTGATCCTACCACCGTGTCTTTCTTCTTCTCTCCAACAGGGCTACCTGGTTCCACCCTCCACTCACCGCCCCCTGCCACCTTCACAGGCACCTTTTAAAATCTGGTTGTTGAAGTGTGGATCTCTTATGTGGTCCCTGTGGTCTGGATATTCAGCTGTACCTCTTCTTTGTACCTGCAATGTCCTCGGATCCCCATGGCCCCTGCTCCCTGTCGCTTCCCATCTATCTCTTCTTCCCCCCTTATTATTTTTCCATCTCTGCCCTACTTCGCCCTATACTCTGGGGTCAAAGGTCATCAAGACATCTCCCCTTGAAACACAGCACTCCCTCAGCCAAGTTCTTCTACATAACCTAATAAGTGAGATCATCCTATGTTTCAGACCGGGAAGTTTTTTCACCCGAGAAATGAAACAGGTCGAATGGTGCCAGAAATATTTGAGTCTTATTCTGTAGTTAAATTTGAACTGAGTTTCAGTCAATGTTTATTCTGATACTTTTTACTGTCACCATTTTTTGGTGACCCTCTCTCTCTCTCTCTCTCTCTCACACACACACACACACACACACACACACACACACACACACACACACTCTTAACTGTTCTGACCCACAGTTTTTAAAACTAGCTCTTACACCACCACCATTCCCTTTCATTTCGCTCCAGTGGAAAGATTAGGTATGGGATCTAGTTCAACAATGGGGACATCAGGGTCTCAGCCGGAACCATGTGCCCCCTCCCATCCCTCCCAGTGAGTGGAGCATGAGTAAAGACTAACAAACAGGAAGACACGTTAATATTAACATGGCTCTGACAAAAGAGAACGGAAGGGAAGAGAAGGCACATCTTCCCCAGAAACCGCCCCCCGAATTACTGTACCTTTCCAGATGACCCCACTGGCCGAGACCAGAGGACTTGCCACGCTTGAGATCCACCACTGAACCCAAAGTTTTACTTTCCAACATAATTCTGCCCACTTTTTTTTAAGCTCTGTTTTTGGTTTGGTTTTTTGGTTTTTTTATTCGGGGGTGGGGCAAAGTATGAGACACCACTCAAAGGTAGGAAAGAAGCGAGTGGCAGAAACAATGTTCACCTTTAAAATTTTATCATATTACTAAAGGGGTCAGAAATATTTCTTCATTTTAGGCTGAGAGGATGAGACATTCTCTTTAAGCACAAACCACATTCCTAGTATCTCAGTGTTCTCCGTAATTGCTCTGGCAGCACTAGTGAATGACAAGGACAAGAGATAATATACCCTGTTCTGGGGCCTCATGAGGCTCCGGGAGATAAAGTAAGTGGAGAGGTTCTGGCACCCAGAAATGAGTATCTGGAAAAGAAGGTGCCTTCTGGATTTACAAACCAAGAAAGAAGACATGATCAAACTTGTTCAAAGGGTTAGCAGGAATTCTGCCTGGCAACAGTTTCCAAAAATAAAAAATTGAAATGCTATCAAATTTATTTGAGGGTGGGGCACCAGTATTTAAGACCAAATTGGAGAAATCTAGGGGAATGCACCAACATTCTTTAATGCCTGACATAAATTAACATTTGTAAGCAAAAGTTGAATACTGGGGAAAATTGAATATGGTAGAAAAATCACCCATCAATAATAAAATCAACAATTTAGTAAGCAGTGCTAAGAAATTATAATGTGCCCTCCAGAGTTTTTTCTTCAAACTGCACCTACAGTGGCTGACTCACAGCCCTCTATCAAACTCTTTTACCACCAAGGTCAACACAGTAAAGTGGATGAGGAGTGAGAGAACAGACCGAACAAATTTGGGGTCCAAAGTCAGCATTTCTCTAGCCCGTTTTATACTCATACAAATCCCCACAAGAGAGTCCCTCGGAGCCAGAGAGACAGTCCAGCAGGTAGGGCACTTCCCTTGCACATGACCCACCCAGGTTTGATTTCCAGCACTCTATATATTGAAGCACCTATATGGTCCTCCAAGCCTCGCCAGGAGTAATCCCTGAGCACAAAGCCAGGAGTAAGCCCTGAGTAGCGTGGAGTTGGCCCTAAGCCAATAAACCTCCACTCAAAATAAATAAGCTGCTACAGAATAAATTGGCCAGAAGAAATTTTTTCTTAAAAAAAGCCAATGTAATGGAGGACTTAGGGGACAGATAGGCATACTGTTGTAAACTGAATACAACTTTAAAAATAAACATAATAGGCACATATGCTGCCTGAGCTCATGTGCTACTTGCGCCCCGCGTGGCCGAGCACATGTGGGCTGAGCACATGTGTCACCGCATCTCCCTCTTGAGATGTGTACTTTCATTTCTTTTGTGTCTAATGCTAGGATGTGTGAAGGGGCTCTCTCCGCCCTTGGAGAAGCACCCCTGTTCTCCCGAGTACTCTCTCACTCTCTCGCCCTCCACACCTTAAAAATCCTCCAAGTAAAATCTATTTATTTCAAAAATTAATTAAAAAAAACATAAATAAATGCCAAGTGTCTTGGCTGAATTCAAAATCAAAAATGGTATCTATCACATCAAAAAGAAAAAGTAGTGCTTGCATGGATGCAGAGAGAAAAGGGACTCTCCTTCACTGCTGGCGGGAATGCTGACTGGTTCAGCCTTTCTGGAGAACAATATCGAGATTCCTCAAAAAACTAGAAACTGAGCTTCCATATAATCCAACGATGCCATCCCTGGGAATATGCTCCAGTGACCCAAAAACACAATGCAAAAAAGCTATCTACACTTGTGTGTTCGTTGCACCACTATTCACAATAGCCAGGATCTAGAAACAACTCAAGTACCCAAGAACAAGTGAGTGGATAAAGCAACTATGGCACATTTAAACAATGGAACACTACGCAGTTGTTAGGAAAAATAAGGTAATGACATTTGCTTCTACAGGGACAGTACCATGCTTAGTGAAATCAGTCAGAGGGAGAGGGATAAAGATCAAATGATACCACTCATTGGTGGGATATTAAAAAAATCCACATAATATTGAATTATACACACAGACCGTAGAAACAAGGTCCAGGTTAGACAGCTGCCTCAAAGGGGAGGGGAAGTGCAGTTAGGACAGAGAAGTTATAACAAACAGCTGGAAATGATCACTCTGGACAAAAACAGAGTGCTGAAAAAGGATTAGGGGATATGCACAATACCCTTCAGAAACAGTACTGCAAGCCATAGTACCTAAAAAGAAAAAAAGAAAAGAGAGAGAAAGAAAGAAAGCGCCACAGAGGCAGGCTGGAGGGGTGGAGGCAGGGTGGCTGAGTGGAAAGGAAACTGCAGGCATTGGTGGTGGGAAATGTGGGGGGGGGGGGGGTAGGGACGGGGAAGGGGGGATGTGCACTGGTGAAGGGAAGGGTATTGGAACACTGTATGACTAAAACTTAATCATGAACAACTTTGTAACTCTTTATCTCCTGGTGATTGGATTTTAAAAATATAGAAGAAAATGCTACCTGTATCAGTTATGAAAGACAACTGAGTGAATACAGGGGACTAATCCTGAATATTACTGAGGACCAGTTCATTTGCTGGGCCAGAGAGACAGCATACAGGCTAAGGTACTTGCCTTGCATGCAGCCAAGCCCAGTTCAATGCCCAGCACCACAGATCATTCCCCTAGGAGATCCATGAGCACATAGCCAAGAATAGCCCCTGAGCGCTGCCAGGTCTGGCCCCAAACCAGACAAAGGTTATGTAGATGCATGTCCTTAACCTTTGGAGAGGAATACCAAAGTGTTGAGAGGGGTAAAACGTCATAAAATATACAGCCTGCTTTTGAATGAGTCAGAGAGGGAAAACATGTATACACAGAGAAATGAAGCAAAAGTAGCAATACATTTTAAAGATAGATTGGAGCTGGAGCGATAGTACAATGGGTAAGGCATTTGCTTTGCACATGGCCGACCCGGGTTCGATTCCCAGCATCCCATATGGTCCCTCAAGCACTGCCAGGAGTTAATTCCTGAGTGCATGAGCCAGGAGTAACCCCTGTGCATCGCGGGGTTAAAAAAAGCAAAAAAAAAAAAAAAAGAGCATTTTAAAGATAAATTAATAAAAGAGACACAATATCCCATTCCTCAAAGATACTTAGAGAAAACAAATTCCTTTACTTTAGGATTGATGAAGGGGTCAAAGGTAGATGTGCTAAGAACTTCAAAAGCACTCATTCTCAATATGAAAAAGTTAGCTCTACCCAAAGAACTGAGTATCACCCTGGTGGTAAATTTGAGTTCCCCAGGGTGTAGATTGACTGTGAAGTAGGACAATTCATCAACTGACAATTACAGAAGCCCTTCCTATGTGGCTAATACAATCTGAACAATAAAGAACACGGGAACCAAAATAGGAACTGAGAGAGCTAGTTCCTGGAACATCTGGCTCCAGGAATCAGATTTCTCCTATGCAGTAGGAAAAAACTTACAGTCAGCAGTAAAGCAGCTTCACAAATTGGTGTGTATAGAAAAAAAAAATCTATTTTCATGATTTAAAGCCTGGAGCAACATAATCAGCTCATGGTATAGTATTTGAATTGATCATCAAGCCATGAGTATGGAAAAGATAGAGCCTTACAAATAGGGTTTTGGGTTACACTGATATAGGAAATAGACCATCCAAGGACTGAAAGTCTTTTGGGGATGGGTAGGGAACACCTCCTGCAGTGCTCATAGCTAACTCCTGGCTCTACACTCTGAGATCATTCCTGGCAATGCTCATAAAACAGTATGCAAGCACCCTACCCACTATACCATTCCTTGTCCCAAGATTCAAGTCTTGATGATCCTGTATGAAAATGGGGAATACAGGCTAGAGAGATAGCACAGAGGGTAGGGCATTTGCCTTGCACGTGGCTGACCCAGGTTCGATTCCCAGCATTCCATGTGGTCCCCTGAACACCTCCAGGAGTGGCTCCTGAGTTCAGAGCCAGGAGTAACCCCTGTGCATCGCTGGGTGTGACCCAAAAAAGAAAAAAAAAAGAAAGAAAATGGGGAACACTAGAGTGAAATTATACCCATAAAATGAGTCAAGTTTTGGTACAGTGTGGATAGATAACCTTTCAAACGGTAACAGGTCATATCAAATATGAAAATGAAGAAATGAGTCCTTTTGTGGATCCAAGGCCAGGAATACTAATGGTAAACATCTATTGAAAATCCTAGACATGGGGCTGGAGTGATAGCCCAGGGGGTAGGGCGTTTGCCTTGCACGTGACCCACCTGGGTTCAACTCCTAGCATCCCATATGGTCCCCTGAGCACTGCCAGGAATAAGTCCTGAGTGCATGAGCCAGGAGTAACCTCTGGGCATCGCCAGGTGTGACCCAAACCCCCCTCCCCCCAAAAAAAGATAGACATAAGGGGTCAGACATAGTACAGTAAGTAGGGTCTTTGCCCTGCCTTGCACACAGCTGACTCATTCAATCTCAGGTACTGCATATAGTCCTTTGAACAGGCTCAGGAGTAATCCCTGAACGCAGATCCAGGATGGAGTCATAATGCCACCAGGTGTGCCCCTCATTCTCCCCCCACCAAAAACAAAAAGAAAAACAACAACGGGAATTTACTTGAAAGACTGGAATCTAAGTCTCCAAAAATCCTGCTCCCAATTTACAATTAGGTAGGCAGAAAAATCATTTCCATGTAAAGACATCACTTTTCAATTACTTTACTATGCTGAAAGTGGAAATACAGTGACTTTAATACAAGAGTTAGAAGTTAAAGAAAGGAAAAGCAGCTTAGAAAATAACTGGCACAGTTTTGAAAATATATATTCTAATATAAAGATTACTGGTAGAGAGTGGTATTTGAAGCATCTCTATGACCAGCAAAGGCAGTAGAATTTCTTCAGGTTATAAGCATTAAGGTTACTAATAGAGTTTCTCCCATCTAGGTTTAAATTAGACAAGAGGTATAACCCCATAATAGCTTTAAACCACTCTGCTCTGTAAGTTTCCATTCCATTTTCTGTTTACCTCTGATAATCCTGAATCTCTGCCATGGACTGAAAGCACCATGCACCAAGGTTGTGCCACAGAGAATGTATTGGATTTACAGAGCACTGCTTTCTGGGAAAATGCAGGCTTCATAGAAGAAGAGTTCAGGCTGGCTTTAAGAACATTTTCCCGTTTTAGTCTAATCATTTCACATTTAAAATAATTGTATTATTATGGAGGCAACATTGTGAAACTGTCTGTACAGGATTGGTGTCAGGGTATTTCATTCCTTACTGCTCCCTGGAATGTGGAATACATGAGGACAGCTTTCATGATGATGAATCCCAACATCATTTTCCAAGGAAACAGAACAAACAATTCTAAAATTTGTATAGAATCACCAAAGGTCCCAAATAGTGAAAGTCATCTTGAGAAAAAAGAAAAATTGGCATCACATTCAGGCTTGAAACTATATGCCAAGCAGTAGTAATCAAAATGTTACTGGAAAATAAAAAAAAATTAAAAAAAACCAGGCACTCATACCAATAAAATAGTATGGAGCCCAGAAAGAAGCTACACATATATGGCTACTTAATCTAGAACAAAGGACACAAGCCCACCTAATAGAGAAGAAAAAGTCACTTCTTCAACAAATGGTGCTGGGAAAATCGAACAGTCACATGCAAAAACATAAAACAGAGAATCATGTAACACTACACACAAAAAATGAATGGAAGATGTTGTTAAGATTAAAAACTGTAAGATACATAGAAGAAATTGTAGGTGATACAATCTTGGACTGTGATATCAGTGATGTTTTTTGGAGACATAACTCCAAAGGCAAGGGAAACAAAGACAAAATAAACAAATGATACTATATGAAATCAAACTTTACACAGCCAAAATGTGTAAAAAAAAATGATCCACAGACACATGAAAAATGCTCAACATCTCATAATTAGGAAATGCAGATCAGAACTACAATTGAGATATCATCTAACACCAGTGAGTATAACCACATAAAAAGACAGGCGGTAACAGTGGTGAGAGCAATGACATACAGAAATCTTTGTACACTACAGAAAATGGTACAGATTCCTTAAAAAAATCAAAAACCGCATGATACGTTAATCCTACCTATGCTTGATTAAGCATTAATATTTATTTACCAACTATCAAAAATCAATTCAAAGCATGACTTCAAAAGGAAATATATTTGCACCTCTATGTTCACTCCAGCATTACTCACAATAGCTAAGACATGAACTCATGGCACCAACCTATTTATCCACTGGTAGATAGACAGCACAAAGAAGTTTGGGGGACAAAAGAACTGAGAACCAAGTATGACAAAGGTGTGTGTGCGGAGGGAGGGGAGATCATGCAAGGATCTAGGTACAGTGGCTGAAAGAACACAGCACCGGTGATAGGCGTGGCATAGCAGTACTGGAAGCACAGAACAATAATACAACTGTAAACCATGATACCTCAGTTAAAAAGTTGAGTGAAAGGAAAAATGATGGGGCCAGAGAGATAACTCAATAGGCTGCGCCCAAGTTCAATTCCTGAACCACGTGGTCCTCTCGGTATTGAACTGGACTGGCCCCAGCACTGCAAGATGTAGTGTGGCCCCCACAACCCCTGGGTGGTATACAGAATACTCGCTGGACTACTCAGCTGGACAAATAAAATGATGCCTTTCAAGACAAGATAGCTAGGAGATGGTGCTAAGTGAAATACATTAGGAAGTCTAAGATTTACCAATCATTTCACTCACGTGTGGAATAAAAACAGTCAAAGAAAATGAACTCGGGGGCTGGAGAGATAGCACAGCAGGTAGGGCGTTTGCCTTGCACACGGCTGACCTGGGTTTGATTCCCAGCATCCCATATGGTCCCCTGAGCACCGCCAGGAGTAACTCCTGAGTGCAGAGCCAGGAATAACCCCTGTGCATTGCAAGGTATGACCCAAAAAGCAAAAAAAAAAAAAAAGAAAAAAAAAAGAAAATGAACTCACACAACTGTTCATTTTGTTCATTTTCAAATGACAAAAACGAAACTTAACTTTTCGATGGGAAAGGGGAAGGATGGGGTGAGAGGAAGGAATGGAGAGAAGGATCATTTTGCTAGTGGAATAACGATAACTTCAACGGTGGGTAACAGAGGCTTATACGTATAAAGGTGTGTCGCTGAAATTCTAGAGTACTGTGAACCAAATGGAAAGTAAATAAAATTTGAATTAAAAATAAAAATGGAACTGAAAAGATAATACAGTGGGTAAGGTGCCTGCTCGCATGTATTTGACCCGGGTTTGATCCCCGCCATCCCATGGTCCCCTGAGCACTGCCAGGAATAATTGCTGAGTGCAGAGCCAGGAGTAACCTCTGTGCATTGCTGGATGTGACCCAAAACCAAAAACAAAGAAAAAACCAACGGAGAGCTGGGACCCTCGCTCAAAGGGCCTGCAGGCACTGGGTCTCTAGTTAAACCCCCAGTACCTGATGCTCACCGAGCACCACCGTGTATGGCTCTGGCTGCCCCCAAATACAAGAGAGGACCGGGTGGCTCCCAGTATTGCCTGGTCTGCTCAGCCCTGAGCAACTGGTCAATGTATGGCTGGGAGTGGCCCAGGTTCAGGGAACCCAGGTTGGGGGACCCCATTTCCTACACATCCTCCATTCACCTCCCCAATCCCCCCCCCCCCCCACACACAAACACATACACAAAGTGTCAACAGAAAAATCAACTTTTAAAGAGCCAACGTGGGGCTGGAGCAATAGCAGAGGGTAGGGCGTTTGCCTTGCACACGGCCGACCCGGGTTCGATTCCCAGCATCCCACGTGGTCCCCCAAGCACCGCCAGGAGTAACTCCTGAGTGCAGAGCCAGGAGTAACCCCTGAGCATCGGCTGGGTATGACACAAAAAGCAGAAAGAAGAGAAAAGAAAAGAAAAGAAAAGAAAAGAAAAGAAAAGAAAAGAAAAGAAAAGAAAGATGTCAAAGTACATCAGCAGTCCTAGCTTAAAAGGCGATCATGTTGAAGAAAGAGACAGACAGCAAACAGATACAGAGATGAAGAACCAGACAGTATAGAGTGTAAGGCACTTGCCTTGCACACATCCCACCCAGGTTCTATCCTGTCCCCTGAGAACCATGATGACTAACCATTGAGTATGGCTGGGTGTAGCCCAAGTTACCAAAAAAAAAAAAAAATCCCAAGACAAAAATGATGGTTTTATACTCATAAAGGGATTTTTTTAAAATTTGCTGTGGGTGGGGCTGGAGTGATACTACAGCATCTTGCGGGCATTTGCCTTGCACGCTGCCCTGCCTACCCGGATTTGATCCCCAGCATCCCACATGGTTCCCTGAGGACCGCCAGGAGTAATTCCTGAGTGCAAAGTCAGGAGTAACCCCTGTACATTGACAGGTGTGACCCAAAAGAAAAAAAAAGAAAGAAATGTTCTGGTGGGAAAGAGAGAATTACATGACCCCCGGGCATATCCGAGAGGGAGGGGTTTTACTGGGAGAATTCACAGTTGAACAAAACGCTTAAATTATCTAGAGCTTCCTAGGACAGGCCAGAGGGGTGCTAAGCCAGCTCAATGGTGAAAATATCCACACAATTTTTCTTTCCTCTCCTCCTTCCTATTCCATTGTTTCTTCCAGAAACAGAGACACCAGCACATGGTCAAAATGAAATCATGAACCAAAAGAAACATAACTGGTCAGAACACAAAAAACTACACTTTGACCCTGGTGTGAATTTGGGCTGTTTCTGCAAGATGAGTAACTGCAAGTCAAAAGAAGAGATTAGTATCAGTCAGTCAAAGTGTGGGGTTGGGGGATGTTCAAGATGTCCTTAGCTCTTTCAACAGTATCTAAAGCAAGAAGGACACCGGGTGCTAGACAGGTAGTGAGACAGATGGAGGGAGGCAGGCTCTGGCTAGGACAGCACAAAGTGCCCAAGGTCATTTGCTCCCCAGTGACAAGGGCCCAGAGCGCCTCCTGCTCTCTAGAGCTGCAAGGACAAGGGAAAGCTCAGAGTAATGACAAAGCAGGTGTGACAGAAACCTCAGCAATGAAAGAACGCTCAGGGACATGGGACTGAAACAACAGTACAGCAGGTAGGGTGCCTTGCACATGGCCAACTTGGATTGGGTCCCCAGATGGTCACCTGAGCATCGCCGTAAGTGGTCTCTGAGCGTAGAGCAAGAAATAGCCCTGAGCACTGCTTATGGGTGTGTCCTAAAAATATGGGGGGGCGGATAGAGATGAGAAGGGAGGAGAGCACTTGGGGCAGTCTATCGTTCAGGGGACAAGGATGATGACTTAAAGATGCTGGCTTGATAGCAAGAGAAGAGCAAAGCCCAAAGTAATAGAACTGGCCTGTAGAACTGGGCTTACCATGCTGAGGAGATGGGGGGCGGAGGGGGGGGGGGGTAAAGGAGGGACCCGGTGCGGGGTCTTGGAATGTTCTACACACGAAACCTTCATTTGACATCATAGACAGTATTATAAATCACAGTGGCTACGATTCAAAGAGACGAAAACAGAATGTCATGGCCTGGGAAATCAACGAGTAGAATAAGTCGGGAAATGGAATTTGGGAGACTGGGGGCTGGAGCAATAGCACAGTGGGTAGGGTGTTTGCCTTGCATGCAGCCAACCCAGGTTCGATTCCCAGCATCCCATATGGTCCCCTGAGCACCGCCGGGGCTAACTCCTGAGTGCAGAGCCAGGAGTAACCCCTGTGCATTGCCAGGTGTGACCCAAAAAGCAAAAAAAAAAAAAAAAAAAGGAATTTGGGAGACTGGTCTTGTCTTTTCTTCACCTCAGTCTACCAATAATGACAGAGGTAATTTTTAAGGTTTCTACTCTAAGTTTGGCCAAAATGGAAGGAAAAGGATAATTTACGTAATTGTTCCTTCTCCTTTCCACCCCTAAGAGGGGGTCACCTCAAAGACAGGGACCCACCTCAGGTATAAGCGCTGAGTCAAGACTGGGGGTGGGGGGTGCTCAGGCTAGAGTGATAGGACAGTGGGTTGGGGGCTTGCCTGATATGCAGCCACCCCAGATTTGAGTCCTGCCCCCCCCCCCCCGCCATGGTATCCCAAACCCCACCAGGAATGATCTCTTGAGCCCAGAGCCAGGAGTAAGCCTTGAGCACATCTGAGTATAACACCTCAAACCAAAAATAAATAAATAGAAGTAAAATATAAGACAACAATTGTTGGGGGAGGGGAGACACATGACTCATACTTGGTGCTAAACTCCATCTTTCAAACCATCATTTCCAAACAGAAACTTCAGTTATTAGCGAGATAAGGGCTGTTTGTTGTTTTTTGACCCAGATATACTAGTTTCAGAATACTTTAAGTTCACAGCTCAGAATTATTCTTCAGATAGTTTCAATTTGTGCAGTTCCTTGTCATCAAGGGGCTCACTCATTCGAACAATTTAGGATTATTCACTTAGAATTCTGAAACGGGGTGGGCAGCAGTGAGTGGGTAAGGCACTTGCCTTGCACATTGGTAACCGGGGTAACATTGGTAACCAGAACTGCATATGGTCCCCTGAGCACCACCAGGAGTGATCCCTGGCAGCTGGGCATGGCCCAAAAGAAAAAAACAAAGTAAAATAAAATAAGATAAAGGAGGATTCTGAAATGAAAACCCAGAAGCTTTGATTTCGGAAGTCTCAAACTTAAGGGAGAAGCAGGCACTCAGGAAAGAATGTGCCCAAATCCAGTTGAGCACTGCCAGGAGTAATTCCTGACTGCAGAGTCAGGAGTAAGACCTGAGCATCACCAGGTGTGACCCCAAAACCCAAAGCAGGGGGGACACAGAGGGAACTCCAAAGAGTGTCAGAATAAAGTAAGGTGCTCCTCTGGCTTCCACAGTATCATTCCAGGGCTGGAGCGATAGTACAGTGTGTCGGGCGTTTGCCTTGCATGCAGCCGACCCGAGTTTGATTTCCAGCATCCCAAATGGTCCCCTGAGCACCGCCAGGAGTAATTCCTGAGTGAAAAGCCACAATTAACCAACCCCTGTGCTTGGTGTGACCCAAACACACAAACATACACACACACAAAGTCTCAACCCTCCCTTCGATCACCTTAGTGGGCCTTTGTCAACCTACAGTTCAGCGCTCGCTCCTACCTGAGCAGTGGAGAGAAGAGTGACCAAGAGGTACAAAGACAGCAGGGGACAGATCTGAGGATTGTGCCACCAACTGTTATCCTAGGGCAACTGTTCACAGGACAAACACTATTTCATTTTTGTGACTAAGGAAAAAATTTAAGAGTCTTGCAGTCCCCCTCGGAGTTTTGCGAGCAATGACAGGAAAGCTCCTTACGTCAACCAGCTGGGCGAAGTGACCAGAAAGTGCTGCTTCCAGTGAAAACACCACTAGGAAAGGGGAAATGGGGCTTTTTTCTTGAATGGGGAAGAAAAAATGCAAAACAAAATGGCTGTTGTTCTCTATTTGGGGGCCACACCTGACAGTGTTCAGGGCAGACTCCTGGCTCAGGGATCAATCCTTGAGATGCTCGGGAGACCATATAGGGTGCCAGGAATCGAACCCAGGTTGGTCACATGCAAGACAAGTGCCCTACCCTCTGTACTATCGCTCTGGCCCCAAAATGTTTCTTTTTTAAACAGCCCTTCCAGAATCGATTTCCAATTTATATAATCCTCATCTAAACTGGCATCAAGGAGAAGTGTTAACCAGACTTGAAGTAGGATTCGAGCGCTGTGGAAAATTTTATCTTCGACTTCAAGTTTAAAATTCACCCTTAAAATCTGACAGGAATCCAAACCCGAGGGAAATCAGCTCTGCCCTCCCCCCCACCCCAGAAGCCTTCTCTTCTATCTATAGCCGGCTCCTCCTAAAAGCAGAAACACAGCAAGTGCGTCAGGAGGGCCTCAAATGGGACAGTGTCTGCACAGACCACCCAGTGTCAGCTGCAAAGTCTCAGCACAACCTCAGAAGACCCAGCCCAGCCCCCCCAAAGGCACACTCAGAAGATGCAAATCGCACCGTAACTCCTTTATCTCTAGTTATCTCTTAGGTCACTCCAAGGACTCAAGGATTCAGCCTTTGAAACCCCTCCCTGAGGACGTCCCCCCCAACTCGTCTGCTGCCCCCCAGAGGCTGATATTGGAGGCTGCTGAAAGACAGGGTGGGCAGAGAACGTTCCAAAAGGTGTGGTGCTGTGCAAATGTTCCCAGGCACTGAGTGTGTGCAGAGCAGATGTTGGTGCCAAGGCAGGTATAAAGCAGCATGAGGAGGAGGAGGAGAGATAATACAATTGGTAAGGAGCTGCCTTTGCATGAGGCAGACCCTGGTTCCATCCCTGGCACTGCAGAAACCCCCACCCCCAGCGGGAGTGATCCCTGGGTGCAGAACCAAGTCAGGAGTGAGCCCTGCGCATAGCCAGGTTGTGGGGGTTGGGGGCGGTGAAGCCCAAACAAAGTAGGAAGAGGGTCTTCTCAGCTCCCTGAAAGACTTCTTAGTATCAATCTTAGTAGCAACGAGGAACTGTTTCCTGTTCTTAACAGGCAAGGCAACGGGGGAAGCAGTGACTATGCTAAATGGTCTTCGAAATAGAGACTACATTCGGACCCGTATGCTGTGGTCTTCTGAGATTTCTGGAGAGAAAATTCCACGGGAGGAATAAAATGGGAAATATGTCAAAAGGGAGTTAGGGGGGGGCTGGAGTGGGTCCCTGAGCAGCGAGCACTGCTGAGGTACTCCTCATGAAAAATCCAACTGGGAAGTCAGGGAGCGGCATTCTAGGGTCTGGTCTGCACCAAGGGCGACCATGGAAGAGACATATTCCCTCCGCTTATGGGGGGGGGAGAGGAAGGAGAGGAGGAAAAGCCCCTCATTAAGTGCTCTTTTAAGGCGATCACAAAGCATCCCCAGGCACTTGGCAGAAAAGCATTTATGTAAGCCCAAATCCTTCCCAGCTGAGAGAGCGCGAATCCCGGAGTCCTCCCTCACAGCTGATAACCAGGGTGACCTCTGAGCTGTGGCTTCTAAGCCCTCACAGAAGTGACAATCTAGGAAAGCCTTGAAAATGTTCCTGCAAGACCAATTTACAGCAAGGGAAATGTTTTTTTTGGGGGGGAGGGGGACCCTCCCGGCACAACACAAATACACACAAGCCCATTACAGCAGTGAGGATGAGGAGCAAGAGCGCTTTGAAATGCTAGGAAATTGCACCGGATTACTGCTAAGTGTTGTTTTGCTTTCTAACCCGTTGTCCTTTTTATGCTCACCCAGCAGCCGGGTGGAGTTCAAGCAGCCCTGCGGGGGTTGTCGGTGAGCTGTGAGCTAAGAGGCTGGTGGCTATTTGGGGCGAGGCAAATGAAGCCCTAGGAACCTGGCTGGTTCTGGGGTGAGGAGGTCACTCTGGTTCTGCTTTCTGACTCCTTTCTGGCATTTCCTGGGATGGGGGTGGAAGAAGAGGGCAAAGCATCCACACCAGGTCGGGAGGAAGGGCAGCCTGCCGGCTGGGTAAGCCCCACCCCCCCCAGAGAAGTCCCTCTGGGAAGGTGGTCCTGACATTGACACAGATCCAACCCACTGGGCACATTTTTTTCTGGGGAGGGAGGGATCATGCCCGGCGATGCACAGGGGTTCCTCCTGGCTCTGCACTCAGGAATTACTCCGGGCGGTGCTCAGGGGACCATATGGGATGCTGGGAATTGAACCTGGGTCGGCCACGTGCAAGGCAAACGCCCTACCTGCTGTGCTATCACTCCAACCCCCACACTGGGCAATTTAAGGGGAAAGCAGAGGAGTGGAGAAATGACAGCTTTGCCCCCCACACACACCCCCCACTCCAGGTTCCCATGTCAGCCTCAACAAGAAAGATCCTCCTGGTGCAGGCACTGTTCTTGCAAAGCTGAAGTAAGGATCGGGGCTTGGCAGAGGAGCGCACGCAGGAATCTTCAATGGGGAGCGAAAGCCACAGCCCATGGGAAGCAGGAGATAGATAAAAGGGTAATAGCCTCAGATCAAGTCTCAACAGCTCTCTCTGCAAGGGAAACGGAACCGCGCTCCCCTATTATCACTCTCTGGACAGCTACAGTTTGAAAGGGGAGACAAAGAATAAGGGGGGATGGGGAGAGAGATGCACCCCCTCGGCGGTCAGGGGTGGCCCTTCACCCCGTGAACCCCGGCCCGGCAACGGCAACGGAAGGGTTAAAGCCAGCACTTGAGAACTCAGAACCCCATTAAAGCCCAGCCTCGGAGAACAGGGAACAGCAGGGAAGCCAAAGGAAACTAATTTTGGAGGTGCTCCAAGCTGCCAATCAGCAGCATATTTCTAACAGTCCCCGTGTTGTTCGAGTTGGTTGTTTTTCCACCGGCTGCACAATGGGGTCTGGTTATTCATTGAAAAAGTCTGCAAGGGAGCCCCGCCCTCCATTCACAACCAATTTGGAATGCTCCATTCGGGCAGAGGGGGACTCGCGGGTGGGGGGGGGGGCAGCTGTCGCTGCAAGGGACGCGAGCCGCGTTTATGTAAGAAACTCAGCCCAGGCAGGCGCCTGGCCGCCCCTCCCCCTCCCCGCGGCTCAGATGGCCGAGACACACCCCCCCCCCCCCCCCCCCGGGCTGCAATGGGCAAGGGGGTGCAAGTCAGCCCCTGGGGAGGCTGGCTGGCAAGTTCCCTCAGGCTAAAGGCAAACTCTGGTGCAATCCAGCTCAGAATCTGCAGCTAAGAGGGCTGGGGGTGGGGGTGGGGGTGGGAGTGGGGGCGGGGGTGGGGGCAAGGAGCTGGTCTGCATTATGGGACAGCTCTCCCTAGAAGGGGCCCTTCCAGGCGCTTCACCTTCCCATTCATTCCAACAGCTATATTGGGAGCCACTGGCTGCCCGCCCAAGGGAGCGGGTCTCCGGAGACACCCACTAGACTGACTGGCTGCTGAGGGAAGGGGGCAGGCTACCCATTAGGAACAGCTTTTCCTGGTTTCAACTCCTCTTCCGGCCTGAGAGGTCAATAGGCAACCCCCCCACCCCCCACCCAACTCCCATACCTATGAAATTTCAAAGGGGAAGAGAGTGGCCACTCAGGTTTGCAAAGGTGAAATCTAGGCCCTTGACAATTACAACATGCAGGGCTAAAAACTGCTATGGTTTAACAGCGACTCCCCCACCCGGCAATAGTCACAGTCCAGACTTCTCAGATTTCTTGGGTCCAGTGCCTTGTGTTTGTTTTGGGGAGACCAGTAGGGTTTTGTTTTGAGGCCACACCCCCCGCGATGCTCAGGGGTTACTCCTGCATTTACTCCTAGTGGTCTGCGGGAGACCTTATGTGATGCCAGGGATCGAACCCTGGTCGGCCACCACCTGCAACGCAAGCCCCTACCTGTTCTATTGCTCTACTCCTGTTTTGTCGTTTCTAAAGCATAACCCCTTTATAAAAATTACATCCAGAAGAATAAAGTTTCTTTGATCAGTTTCTCATTATGTTTGCTTTGGGGCCACACCGTGCAGTGCTCAGGGGTAACTCCTGGCTCTGCATTACTCCTGGGTCGTGCTCAGGGTGGCCCAGGATGCCAAGGATAGAACCTGGGTGGGCTGCATCCCTGGCAAGCACCCTACTCTGAGAGTACTGTCTCTCCTGCCCCTTTCATCAAGTGTTTGGTTATTTTAAAAATGACTTCCTGATCTTATTTTACTCCTTTCAATGCTTCTAAGCAGAAGCATCTCTTTGATTTGCTCTGCAGGGTCCGTCCACAGATGTCCCTTAAAGATGTGCTTGGTATTCAAGGTCACAAGCAGGAGGAGCTCAAACTGCCAAGTTTGAGCCTGGAGACTGCCCAGTCCCTCAGCCCCTAAGTCCCGTCAGGTGTAGCCCTGAAATCTAAAGCGATGCGAGTTGCTAGTCGACAGCACCTGCCAAGTGCAAGAGTGTCCTTATACCCACACACTGCCACAAGCACCAACACATAATAACTAGGGACAAGCATCCTGCCCCTCCTGCAAGCCAGACCTCTTTGAGGGGTGGGACAATGAGAGAAACTGAAGACCAACGCTGATGTGAAATGAGCTTGATGAGTTCACAAAATGAATTTTTAAAAAAGCAACCTAATCCGGGACTGGCATCAGCGTGCCTGGCACTAGTCCAAGAGCTCAGAGCTGCAGCATGACAAGACCCTGAGCTCCTTGGATTCCAAGTGGAGGAGTGCATTGTGCCAGGGCACAGATGGGGAACAAGCTGCCTCCGGGGCCTCCATCCACCCCAGGGGGCGCTGTCAGCCGCTACCACTACTCAAACCCGAGAAAACATGTTTGGGGGAAACTGTCTCCTGGTAGGGGATTACACATCCCACCCAACCTATGACCAGTCAAGTTGTTCTTGACTGAAGAACAACTTCAGTTGGACTGAAATTAAAACAACACTATCTAGAAATGGCAGATAATGCAAGTTCACAGCTTTCTCCAGCTACCTATGTCATAATCTTCTCACAGCAAAGAATGTCTGAAAGTGGGGAGATGCAGCAATTTTTGCTTGGTGGGTGCCAGCATCTTACGCCTGCAAGCTCCAAAGTCGATCTGCCCGGTATGGCCCAGATGTGATTCCTGAGCCCAAGTCTCTCTCAGCAAATACAAAGGGCAGGAAAAGCTACTGGGTTCTCCTGGGGGTCCATGTGCCAAATGACAGACAAGGAAGAACACAATCCTGTTTCTCAACTAGACAGAGCTGAATGAATCCAAGTTAGATGAGAGCAGAGCTGGTGTCAAGCTTTTCGATGAATGGGGAATCCAGGAGCTGGGTCAGTAAGTCTAAGGATCAGAGGCCACCAAATCAGAAAGGGATTTCAAGTCACTGAGCACTCTGGCCGAGGAAAGCTAGCTGCCTACTGAAGACTCCCAAGTTTCCCTATAAAATCTGCCTTCGAACCTCTCAGCTCTGCACCTCCTTCCTTCCAACTGGCTCTGGAAAGCAGAAACTGCTAGCCTTGATTCCCTCAAGCCTCTTCTTTTCAAAATCCCTACTCTTCTTCTTTTTTACTTTCTCTGACAACTTTTTCAAATAGAAACAGGCGCCACCAAGCTCTGAAAGGACGGGCCCTCCCCTGAAAGGAGTGTGCTGTCTGATACCAACCTCATCTGTAAAGTTAAAAAAAAAAAGAGAAAAAAAGAGGCCAGTTGAATAATCCCATATTGATACAGAATTAAGATCGATGTGCTTTAGGCTTAAGGGTTGTCCTAACAGTTAATCCTATTTCCGCAGTCCTTGTATTGCACTGTAGTTATGAAAAAGTCGATTTTATCAGTTAATTAGCCAGTCCTTAGGAAATTACTCTTACTTCCCCCCGTTGGTCTATTCTTTTTGAACCACAGATCTAAAAGGAACACTTCAAGGGGAACATAAGGTCATGTGGATTTTAGAACAATTGCCTAAATTATATCTGGTATGGGGGTCAGGGCTTAAAACGAGATTTTATCATGCCTCTCCCACGACCATAAAAAGGCTCTGGTTATTCAAGATGCTGACAGGTAATTATTTATAGTATCATAACTGCAATGAAAGAGATTGAAAAAACTCAGAATTGAAATGTGTTTAAAAACCACTCCTTAGATACACTAAATCTAGTAACAATCTTTAGCACCCAGTCAGTGCAGAACTTCCAATTTTTCTCAAAGGTTTTGATTTGTGGTTCATTCTTGAAAATACCTAGTAAAGAGACATACAAATCTTTCTCTTCGTCCCAGTTCCTTGCCTTGATAGCTGTATGTGTTAAAGATATGTATTTGACCACACACACACACACACACCCTTACAGAGATAAAGCCGTTTTCATGCATTTATTTAAAATATGCCATGTATATCTATAAAAGCAGTTGTATCTGTACTCAGACGTAGTTTTGCAATTTTTCTGTTTTGTAAATTTGGAATTTCTCTCTCCCCAAATCCTGGATGAAATAAACTCCAAGCACCAAGATCCTTAGTAAGTTTCTCAAATCCGAGAGTGAGGAAGACTCCAACACTAGGCGTGCTGGCGGCAGACTGCTGAGGCTGTCTAGTTATTTGAAATAAATAAGGGAAGGCCCTGGGCACCCTTAAACACAGCAGTATCCTCTGACTTTGCAACTTTATGAGAATTTTCCTTAACAATATTGTTTTATAATTTTTTCCCTTCTTTTTTTCCACCTAACCCCTCTCATTTACCCTAAACCACGAAAGTCTCCAGGTATCTAAACCTTCTATCATCCCCGCAGGGAAATGAATGGTTGGAAAAGACTCTAAGAGGGATTTCTGGCCCAAACAATCTGGTATCATCCTGGCTACTTTTCAGGACCAAAGGGGAAATGAACTGAACTGGCATAACCTCCAAGATCTACAATTTCTACTCCCCTGGATTTGACCTTTAAGAGTTTCCAGACTTGAGATTCTTGACTAATGTCTTTTTGTGAGGTAAGGTGAAAACCGCACAGTCAGAGGTTAACTTCACGTATCTCTTAAATCTTATAAAAACTATATTTTTGTTGTTGTCTTTAAATCATACCTATGGCTGGCTGACTATAACTCACTTCCGGAAATTTTATAAAATAATCTTTTTTAGAAGTTTAGCTTATTAGACTTTACCAAAAAAAAAAACAGCGAGCCATAATCTTCAAAACAGACATTCTAAAATAAAAACAATTAACCACATTAGTATTTTTCCACTCTTTTCTCACATGCATAAATCACAGAAAATTAATGTGCAAAATTAATCAAATCATTAGCAGCAGATTACCGCCCGTGGCAGGCCAGAGAAGAACAAGTGATAAATGTTCCTGCTAGTATAGGGAAACCATTGCTTCCCTGAGCGAGTACAAGTTTCATTTATAGATCACTGACTGGGTAATTCAAACAAACAATTTAAGATTTAATTAAATTGGCATGAATTTTTTTCATTCCCCACTCCCCACCATTGATAATGGGCTCTTACAGAAAGGTACCAAAGAGGAGCTGGACTCCTCAAGGCTATGAGGCGTACCTAAAGAGCAAGAAGCCTGCCCGGCTCCTGCCCTACAATGTCAGCGAACCCATCTCATACACAGGAAGAACACAGGGTTTGGGCTGGAGTGATAATAATACAGTGGGGAGGGTGTCTGCCTTGTACATGGCCAACCCAGGTTCAATCCCCGGCATCCCGTATAGTCCCCCGAGCACCCCCCTTCAGTAATTTCTGAGTGCAGAGCCAGGAGTAACCCCTGAGTGACGCCAGGTGTGACCCAAAAACCAAAAACAATAAAATGAAAAGAAAGCATGGCTTCAGGACACTCTATGTCACATTTGCATTTCTCTCTAACCACCAAGGCCAGTTTATATATTTGAATCTATCCTTCTTGAAACTCCAAATTCAGAAGTAAGAATCAGAGGGGGAAGGGGAGGTTAAGGGGAGAATTAGTAAAGGACTTGGACTACACAACCATCTGTTTGATCCTCAAAAGACAGGCAGAGCAAAAGGCAAATGAAACATGTGACACTGAGTAGCAGGAGCATTTCCCAAAGCACCTCCGTGCTGGGGATGGCATTTTAATGAAAGACCATAGCACATTCTAGTCGCTGGGCAGGATTACTTCTAAGGAGCCAAAACACACTTATTGATTTCTTCACTTTAGTCTATTCCTGCAGATAAACAGCTCTCTCACTATAAATCCCCTTCATCTTTCTTTAGAGAACATACCTTTGCTTTAGCACATGAAATCTATTTGAATACACTGATCTCACCTCCCCTTTATCTCTTTTTTGGGTTACAGAGAAACAAACAAAAGTGTCATAAAAGCATTTCAAAGAACTTCTGCCAAGAAAGCCACCTCCCAAACCGCCTGCAATTTATGCTGCTCTGAGCAAGAACTGGAAAGGCCTGGCCAAATTGTCAACACACAATAAAGTGGGATTACAAATCCTGTCTTTTATCATGCGAGTGGGCGCACAAACGTGTGTATGTGTGTGTGTGTGTGTGTGTGCGCGCGCTCTCTCTCTCTCCCCCCCACCCCACCCCCTCCCCCGAATTTGGGTTATCTTTAGCCTTTCGGTGGCAAGTTTCCCAATCACTTGAAAGCAATCAAAGGGAAATAATTAACATGCATTTACTCTCCTATAGAAAACATCCACAGCAAGCTGCAACAAAGCTAAGGTAACTGATGCATCTGTGAGTTAGAGCTTAGACCCTTTTAAAGTTTCATGGCATTGTGCCTTGGGTTTAAGGCCTATCATTACAGAATGGTTAGCTGGAACCTCTGTTCTTCCGTTTAATAATTTAGAACACCCAGCTTTACCTGGGAACTAACGATACCCTCGCACCCAATGGGGCTTGCATGCACACACATGCATGCATGCACACATGCACACGCGCGCACACGCGTACACAAACGCGCACACACACACACACACACACACACACACACAGAATAGGAAAGCTCCAACAAAGCTGAAGATTTTGTTGGTGCAAAACACGAAATCAAATCCCTGCCTGGCTCAGGTGCTTGCTATTATAAACTATGACTAAGACATGAATTTCTCTATGATGCAACTCTCAAGAGAGGCAGTATTTTCTCCAGGCCTCTCTTAAACCTGCTCATTCGCCAGTGACTAATGCTCTCTAGAGCTGCCCTGTGCTGCTCAAATTTCATCAGCCAGCTTTGTCCTTGATAGCTCTGCCTGGACCATAAAAGCTCCCGAACCTGCTGAGAACAGCCCCCAAATATCAGTGCAAAGCGCACCAGGCCCCTGATAGCACTGAAAGCCATCTTGTGAGTTCCACGCTGCACTTATTATCAAAAGCCCTTAATGACATGAAAAATACAGTACAAACAGGGTGGCTGGGTGACCAACCCATGTGAGTTTATAACAGAGACAGAATGGACATGATGAAACCACCAGTAATAGGAAGCTTCCATGATCTATATTCTGCACCTTTAAAAGAAAGGAAGTGTCAGATTCAGATTCCCTCAAATACTCAATTTGTAAAAGCAAACCAAAAAACAGTGTAAGATCAGGGAAGTCTGGGATCCAACCAACCTCTTGCATTTAATGTCACTGAATTTATAATTTTGAGTTTGAAGTCTTACAATACTCTAAAGCCAAAAAAAAAAAAAAAGATGGAATTAAGTCTTCAGTAAATTTTACCTGTAACAGAATAAGAACACTCAAGAAATAATTTCAATTAGGAATGAAACACGTTCTCATGACCATAAAATCAAAAGGGTTTTGAATTAAAAAGCAACAAAATGGATTCCACTGTCTACATATACTGGCTACAGCTGGAAAGAGTCTTCTAGACACCGATGATCAAAGAGCAAACAATTTCAGGCCAACACGAGAAAGGTACTTACAGTTATCAGACTGAAAATCTGGGACAAACTGTTCATCATCAGGAACTTGTGCTGGAAAAGAGATTAAGAATAGAATTTAGAACTTGAAGTTTTATTAAAAAGCAAAGTAAAATGTTTTATATGGAAAATAGGGCGGCCAAGAAACTTGCCTTCAGCTAACCAAGCCTCTTGAAGTTGACTGAGATCCTGAAACAACTCTGGAATTAAAAACAGAAGACAGCAGGGTAAGAATTCCTCTGCCAGGGGGCCAGTGCCCACATGCTCCCTTCCCTGGGCGCCATCTGAAGAACCAGGCAGAGCCCTTCACTACCTTCCGAATCATGAGCCAGATCTGTGTCCAAAAACTTCCTCTTTCTATCAATCACAGGCCGCCCTCTGCATTCCTCTGATCGGGATTTCTGCAAGAGGCCAAAAAAGTGTGAAGACCTAAGAGTAGGAATGGAGGCTGGGAGGGGCTGGTGGCAGGACTGGGAGATAGAACAAATCAAAAGCCGCACAAACTTACCCCTGGGACCATGAAAGGAACTTGCTGATCATAAAACCCATCCATGGTGCTTCCAACGTCTCTAAGATCACTTTGAAAGGTTTCAGCATTGAGTAATTTCTGGGGGGATAGGGGTCCTCCTGTAACAGGAATTTGGGAGTTTTTAACCAACGGGAGGGGAAAAAGAGAAATGAAGTAATTTTACACTGTTCTTTCTCTTGGGCCTGTACAAATTTACTTTCTCTGACATTTTTTAAGGCCACGGGCATGTGGGCTTCACTGACTCAGGACACCAGAATTGACTCAGGGAATCAACACTTTGTGATGTACTTAGGGACACAGCCACTTACTCAGTCATCTTAGTGTTCTTTTCAAGACATTACTGTCATTACAAAAGGGTGACTTCAAGATACTCTCCAATAAAAGATTCTCAGGGGAACTTGTAGCATTGGAGGTTTTTTGGGTTTTTTTTTTTTAGATAACTTAATTTTGGGTAAAAAGTAAGTTAGTAGAGAAACTGGGTTTTTGCATCCCAAATTACTGGCAATTAAGAATCTGACATACATAATGTTTCTAAAAGTATTTGTAGGTCAGTGTTAAAATGCTATATATAGTTTCAGGAATAACAGATCAGAGGTGTACTTGTCTTATAAAAAAAAGCCCTTTATTAAAATTAAAATCTAAACCTATTCAGTAAGGTGGAGTACCTAGAATGTCATACATATCTCTATGGCAACTTAACAGATTATCTATGATCTCACTCATTTCTAAGAAAATAAAATAGCTATTAAGAGTAATGGATGAAAGAGATTAAATTTCACTGCACCTATTTTAAATGGATGCCTGCGGAGTAGCTTAGAAAAATACAAGTATTTAAAAGCAAAAACCCATGCAAAGAAAAGTATTTCTTATAGTGAAGTCAATTTCTCTCCAACAGGCAGTAATAACAAAACTTGTTTCAGCACAATCGGTTCTCGGATGAGAGATAGGGGCTGGGGGTGGGGGGGGGTAGCGTCAAAGTGAATAGGAGGGAACATTTTCTGACTTGGGGCAAAAAAAACAAGTGCCAATTTTAGTTTGCTACCATCTTCCAGTACATATTTTTATTCTAGAAATGAAACCGCACTTAAGTCGGAAAAATGGAGAAAACAGTTACACTAAACCCAGCTCCAAACAATGCAAAATGCTCAAGGACAATTCTTTTGTTAAAATAGGGGAATTCTCCTTAGTGGGCAGTTCCATCCAATTTGTTTTTCACGCTGTGTGGAACAAACCAAGTTTTCGAAGTCAACAAGATACAAGGAAACGCCTAAAGGCCAGGCTTCTCTCAGCACGCTGGCCCAAAGAAACAGTTTCAAAGTCAAAGAGAAAAAAAGGGGAGAAGAGCAAAAATGCACAGTTCAGAGCTTCCTAGAAAAATCCCCGGACTAGACTGGCAGCGCCAAAAAAGTTCACAGTAAAGAGTCTTTCTCAAACCACATACAAGAGTCTCAGCAGAGAGCTGGGAGCGGGGAAATAAAAACGAGTTCTCTGACGCCTTCAAAAATCGGATTAAATCGTGACCTTAGAAATCATGTAAGTATCTACTGGAGGAAAGGAACAAGAGGGAGAAAGATCGGAGAGATCTATCTCCAGTCTCGCGAGTTAATACGCTGCAAAAGAGATCGCCAAGAAGAGGGAGAAAGATTTTTTTTAATTAAAAAAAAAACACGAACAAAAAAAATTGAGGATCTTTAATGCAGCCCTCGGAGTTCAAGGGCTAGAAAAACCCAGTTCAGAGTATAATTTTTTTTAAGCCTGCAGGGGAAAGCTCGAGTTCATCCAGGAGTTTAAACCACTTCCTTTGTGCACCCCCCCGCCCCTTTTCCCCGTGCCCCCAGGAAAACTTTAACGCGGCGCGGCGGCGCGATCCAGGCCCCTCCCCCGCGGCGCGCAGCGGGCCTGGTTTTATGAATGGGAGAGCGAGCCGCGGCCGCCCCATCAGGTACAGGCTGTAACTGGATCCCTCGCGCTGGGCCCCATTCACAAAACAAGACACACTTCCACCCGATTCCCAGCCTTCCCCATTCATGAAAACTCCTTCAGATGCGCCCCCGCCCCCACTCCCAGTGCACGCCCAGCCTCCGACGCAGGCCCCCTCACCCCGGCGTTTTTGGAAGGAAGCTCAAAGCTTCATTCACAAAAAAAAAAAAAAGCACAGGGGGAGGAAAAAAAAAAGCCGCAGAGAGAGCAGCGAGCCAACGAAAGAAACCCGCTTCATTCATAAAGTCACCCACATTCATAAAAAAGGAGCTGAGGCGCCCGGCGCTACCAACTGCTCCCAGTTTCTGCTCCCTCGCTCGCTCGCTCTCCTTCCCCCCATCCCACACCCCCAGATCGCTCCTTGGCAGCCCTCAGCAACCAGGAGTTCGATTCCCCTCCGAGGTCCGTTCCCCTCCGAAAATGCGGTCAGACCCCGAATCCAGCGCGAAGCTCCAGCATCTTTCCATTCCCCCCCCCCCCGCCCGCACTCGGTACCTTCTTTCTTCCCTGCCCCCCACCCCACCCCCGCGCCGCCATCCAGATACTCCCAGATTTTTCGAGCATCGCTATGCAGCCTTGAAGCCTCACTCTCCCGGGGCGTCGGGGGAGGGGCTGCTTGGGGGGCTTGGGTGTCCACTTTCCACGACCTTAAACTTGCAAGGCCTCCCAAAGTTCTTAAACGACCCCCAAGCCCACTGGCTGCACATGCCTCTGTCACTTCACCCCTGCAGGCTCGGGTTGGGCGGGGAGGGGGGGGGAAGTAAGGTGCCCCCTCCCCTGCATTCCCCCCCCCCCCAAGCTGCTTCTCCTCCCTCTCCCGGAGGGAACTGCAAAGCGCCGCTCTCTTCTCGGCCACCCCCAAGCCCCTCTCGTGGGTCTCGGGTCTCCGGGGCCCGGAAAGCCCTCAACTCCGCACCCCCCACCCCTTCGCAGCCGGGAGCCCCCGCACCTCGCGCTCCCGCGCGCCTCCCTCGAGCCGTACGGAAACCCGCTCTCCGCGCGCTCCGGAACCGTTAGCCGCCCCCGCCCGACGTCTCGCAAGAACCGAACCGGACCGGGCCGGGCCGCGGTCGGAGACGACACTCAGCCCCCACCCCCCGGGGCGGGGGCGGGGGCGCAGTTTAGACAGAAAGTGCACCCCAACTATGCAGATCCTGAATCCGCCCGTGAACTCCCCGCTACCTGGGCCCTCCCGATCGGTCCCTCGAACAGCTCCCCCGTCTCCCCCGCTCGGCCCCAGGCCCTCGACGCCCCCTCACCTGGCCGCTCTCCTCTCCCTGCAGCAGCCCCGAGGCGCAGGCGCGCTCACGCACGCGCGCACCGGGCCCGGGAGCCTGAGCGAATGGCTGGACCGAACCGCTCCGAGGACGCTGAACCGCTCCGCGCACCAGCGGCTGGACTCTGCGCCGCAGCTGCCAACCAGGCTGGAGCGCTGGCCCGGCCCCCAGCGGCCTGCAGCTCCGCCCGCTGCTATTGGCCCACGGCCCTGGCCCCGTCTGGCTCCTATTGGCCCGAGACCGCTCCCGCGGCTGTCGATCACCTCTTGTTTACCCTGTCTGCGTGCAAATCCAGCCAAGCCGCCCCGTCAACTCCGGCCGTCATTGGTCCGCGGCGTGTCCCGCCCCGCCTTCTCAGGGGTCTGTTTTACATAATTTATGCACCGGGGGCCGGCGGCCAATCAGCACGAGCTTGTTTATATAATGAATGTAAGGACGTTTTTCATTCATAAAAAACGCGACCTGAGGGGGAAGCTTAGCTGAGTCAGTGAAGCACTTAAAGGGGCCGAAGCCTCGAGAAGCCGCCGTTACTTGTCGCCGCGCTCAACTTTTCTCTTTTTTTTCAATTGAGGCACGGCTCTTTCCCCTTCCCTACCCAACCCCCGTCTCTCCCCACCCCCGTCGTGCCACCTCCAGGAGTGGGCCGCTGGGCGCCAGACGTTCGCAGCTGCAGCACCAAGCAAAGTTATCATTTTAGAATCCAGGAGAGAAGAATTCGTCATTCCACCCAGAGAGAAACTCGCTGACCGACCTGGGCGTTCGGCCCACAGCAACACAGAAAACGGAAACCCAGGCCTCTAATCTTAGCTACCTTTCAGAGAGGCCTTAATTTCCTTTAACCAGGTTTCCAGGGGGGAGGCAGGATCCCTCTAAAATCTGAGCCCAGAAACGGACTGTAGTGACTACTTTGTCCTGGCAGAGGCCAGCGTCCAGCCAAATCCCGTTTTGTGCCCGTTGCTTGACTTGCCGTTTCTCACCTCTTTTCAGAGTGGGTTCTGGAGATGGGAGACGGGCCGTGGGCTCCCAAAGAAATCCCTGTGGGAAGGGGGCGGGCAGGGGGAAAGACGCCAACCCAGCGACCTAGAAACAAATCCCTTGGAATGGTGTTTAGCTCGCCTGCCTCGCTCCCCGAGCGGCTTGTTTTCCGTAGAAGTGTTTCCATGCAAGATGGTGCGTTTGTGAATTAGATACCGTGCAGCTGGGAACGCGGAGGAGCTGCTCCGCTTGCCAAGAGATCGGGCACTCACTGCAATTGCTGAGCTTCGTCTCAGGACGTTCCCGGAAGCAAATAAATCAGCTATCTGCCCCGGAGGGCAGAGGGGGGGCTCCCGAGGTCTTGTGAAGGCCTTGAGGCGACTCTCCACCCTCCCTCTGCAAGCCCTGGACTTGCAAGAAGCAAGCTGGCTCTACCTCTCATGCTGTGTGGCCAGCGGTGGGTGCTTTCCTTAAGCAGCCCAATGTGGAGAGAACCCCTGAGTTAAGGGGGTTCAAGACAGTTCACTCTAGGGTTGCACCCCACCCTCACCGTATGGCATGCAATGTGGATTTTTATTTATTTATTTATTTATTTTGCTTTTTGGGTCACACCCGGCAATGCACAGGGGTTACTCCTGGCTCTGCACTCAGAAATTACTCCTGGCGGTGCTCAGGGGACCCTATGAGATACTGGGAATCGAACCCAGGTTGGCCGCGTGCAAGGCAAACGCCCTACCAGCTGTGCTATCACTCCAGCCCCACAATGTGGATTTTTTAGAGAAAACATCTCCAGCTAAAATGTAACCTCATTCCCTCACCCAACCCCCGTTTTCATTTAATGCAATATTAAATAGATCATGAACGATCGGTTTGAGGCCCTCCATGTTCCCGGAGCGAAGAGATGCCATTGGGCTACACTAGCACGCGACAGGGACAAATGGAGACGTTACTGGCGCCCGCTCGAGCAAATCGACGACTAACGGGAAGTTAAGTGATTAAGTGAAATAGATCAGATCCACTCTTCATTTCCCAGGTAGCGCCCTTTCTATTTCGTGTCTAGAGGCTTTGCCCTAGCACAGTTACTCCCCACCATGGGTAGGGTCCTATATCCATCCCGTCTCCATCTTCCTCTGGTGGATCCCCACTTAGCTTCCTTTCATCCCATCTCATCTTGTTCTCTAGTTTCTCCAGAGATGCTTTCTTACTCCTCCTTCCTTGCGACTGCCTCAGGCTCCAGCATTTAGAAATGCCTGTAGCCCACAGGATAGGTTCCTCATGGATAAGTCGGAGTATATCAGACATACATCAGTTTTTCTCCCCTTCCCCAGCTAACCTAGCTAGGAGTGATTCCCTCATACTTTTTTTTTTCACCTGGCTAGAAAAACAATGTAGAATGCTCCTGTGACAGTGACCACCCCTGCAGGGTGGGAAGCCATACCTCTAGTGTGACTCCAGTGACCCATGCCTCAAGTGACCCATTTCCACTTTGAAAGAGAAGCTTCTGGGTTAAATAACTGTTAAATTAGAGACACGGAAGGAGTTGGGGATGGATTTCTCTAAGAAAGTTGTCACAAATGTTTTTTATTTTTATTGTTTATTTGGGAGGTACACTAGATGGTGCACAGGGTTTACTTTGAGCTGTGTGCTGAGGGAGCACTCCTGAGGGGTCAGGGGACCATGTGGGGTGTCTGAGATCAAGTTCAGATCAGCGGCATGCAAAGCAAATGCCCTACCCACTGTACTATCACTCTGGCCCCCCAAATACTTGATCCTGGATAGGAATTCATGCCAACAGACAGTTATAGTCAATGAATTATGTAGTCATTCTCTAAACTTTTTTTTTTTTTTTGGAACCAGATCCTGTGCAAGGCAAAAAAAAAAAAAAATGTATAGATAAATAAGATCTAGTCTTTGTCTTAGAGGAGTCCTCAGACTGTTCGATAATTTCAGCCAGTGAAGTTGGCTGTGCATATATGTTTATGCCATATACAGCATTAACTTATTTGGTCTTCATAGCACTGAGATTTATATATGCATTTTATGTTTACTTTCTATGGGGGCATCAGGCCACACCCTGTGGTACTCAAGGGCCACCCCTGACTCTGTGTTCAGCGGGAATCATACATGGTGCTGAAGCTCAAACCGGCATGGTCTGCATGCAAGCTAAGAGCCTTATCCGCTGTACTATCTGTACTTTATAGCAAGGGGAGCGGCTGCTCAGTGTGCTGAAGTGACTTACCAATGCTCAAAGAGCTAATAGGTTGTTGAACTTGGATGAAATGAAAGCACGTTCCTGAGCTCATCTGTAGGAGGTTAAGCCTGTGCCCCTCTGGCAACCTCCACAGCCTGTCAGGAGATATTGTTTGAGCACAGGACTCAGGTCAAGGACAGAACTGGCAGAAGAGTTAGGGGTCATGGGCCCAGAGAGATGGTAAAGGACTTACCCTATATGTGGTCAACCCCGTCCAACCCCTGAGCCCCACCAGGAAGTGATCCCTGAGCACAGAGCCAGGAGTAAGCCTCTCCATAAAACATAATAGAATAAACAAAAAAAGAGTTAAAGATCTGTAACCAGTACTCTGCATCTTCTATGTCAGAGATCTGGTTCCGCTTGTATTGTAGTGTAACTTTTTTTCTCTTCCAAAAGAGAGAGAAAAGGTGACAAAATCAGAGACCAGCCCTCTGGAAGATTCATCTAGTGCCCACCTAGCCTTTGTTTGCTGGTGGTAGCAAAACTCACTTTGTCACAATACATAAAGAGCCCATCATCATTTTGAGACTTGCAGCGTGTCTTCAGCAAACAATTCTGAAGGACAGAAAAATGAGTTCCCTGCCTTAGCCTGAAACATTGTTTTCCTCTCAAGCAGCACTTCTCAACTGGGTAGAATATGACATCCTTCCAGGATTACAGGATATTCCAAGGGGGTCTCAGGTGAAAATTATGTAATGGAGAACCATGGCACAATATTAGGGGGCCATTTGGTAGAACAAGAGGGCCATAGGAAGGTACAAGTTCATAGGGGATACAGTCAGGAAAAGGCTGAGAAACACAGCTTTAGAGGACCACTTTTAAAATCTCTTCACTAAATATCCAAAACAAGTTAAAGTGTAAGGCAGATCATCTTGCTAGAGCAGACTGCCAAGATGGTATGAGATGGGGCAGCCTCACCATCTCATGCCTCTTTTTCCCTGATTAGAAATTCTTTTTTTTTTTTTTTTCGCTTTTGCTTTTTGGGTCACACCCAGCAATGCTCAGGGGTTACTCCTGGCTCTGCACTCAGGAATTACTCCTGGCGGTGCTTGGGGATAGAATGCTGGGGATTGAACCCGGGGGTCGGCCGCGTGCAAGGCAAATGCCCTACCTGCTCTATCACTCTGGCCCCCTCCCTGATTAGAAATTCTTGAGGGGAGGATTTGAGAGCTAGTAAAGTAGGTAAGATGCTTGCCTTACACACAGCTGACCAAGGTTCAATCCCCAGTGCCACATATGGTCCCTGGAGCATAGCTAGGAGTGATTCCTGAGCACAAGTGGATACAGTCAAAAAACAAAGAAACAAAATTTTCAGAGGGAGACAAGGGTGGGCCTTCTCTGAAGGCTGGAGTGCGAGTTCCAGTGCCCTTGAGGACTCTTCCCAGTCTGATAGAGCTGGAAGAAGAAGCTTGAGTACAGTGTCAAAAATATTCTACATGGGGCTGGAGCAATAGCATAGGGGGTAGGGCATTTGCCTTGCACATGGCTAACCCGGGTTCGATCCCCAGCATCCCATATGATCCCCCAAGCAGCGCCAGGAGTGACTCCTGAGTGCGTGAGCCAGGAATAACCTCTGTGCATCGCCAGGTGTGACCCAAAAAGCAAAAAGAAAAAAGATTCTAAAATGTTTTCTTCATCTTCAAGGGAGAAAAAAAGAATTTGATTTGGCTGACACCCTTGCTAAAATTCAACCATAAATACTGTGAAGCCTGAAGAGAGAAAAAGAAAAATCTTTTCGATTCCATGTCTCTTTAAACAAATAGGGGCCATATTGTCTTCTGAATCCCTTATAGGCAGGAATAATAATAGCTGACATTTACTGCCTGCTTACTATGAGCCAGACACTTGCCCAAACACTTCACATGTATTAGCACATTCAGTCCCAACAACAGCTCTCCGGGGGAGGTACTATTATTATCGTCTCCACTTTTCACAGTTGAGGACTTAGGTACAGAAAGGTTACATAAATTGTTTGCTCCGGGTCAAATGGCCACCACATGGGAATAGGGAGAGAGTATCCAGTGGGGGTGCTCTCCTGCTCACATCTACTGGGCTGGCCTCCTTCAGCCCCGGGGAAGGCACGTGTGTTTAATGACAGTTGCCACACAGAGCACTTGACTTTCCAGAAGCTCAGAGAATTTGCTGAAGTCAACCCTCTCCGTGGTCCCAACAAGCCTGTGATGGCAACAACACAGGCTCTCTTTGACAGATGAGGAAACTGAGGCCCAGGAAGGTTAAGTAATTTGTCAGAATCACGGAGCTTGTGAGAGTTGGAGTTGGGGCTGAATGAGCAGAGCTTGTTCAGAAACACCACGGCCCCCATCCCCTCCACTCCGCTCGTCTTGCCTTTGGGGCTCTGGTTGTCTACTTGCTATTCCCAAGGAGAGGCGCTGTGCTTTCTGGGGAATTATTCTGGAAGCTCCAGCCAGAATTCTGAATTATTATCCTGGGCCAGCATTACATCAGTCTTCATTAAAAACACTTTAGAAAGAGAATGGAAACTGTATTTGCTGATCACATCTGATATGCCAGGTCTGGATTAGTCACTTCACTCACATATTTTATCTTCCTTCCCCCTTCAACCCCTCAGTGCTGGGGATTGCTCCCAGGTCACTATGCAAAGCACAATGCTTGGCCTTGTGCTTCACCACTCAACCACATTCTCAACCTGTCACATGCGTTGTCTTATGTGACACCTCCAAACTTTCTCAGAAGTAGCAACAATTCAGTCTACAGATGTGAAAACTAAGGGTGGAAATGACGGATCAAGAAATCACGTCCGAGGGTCCAGAGATGTTATTTAGAGGTAGGGCACATGCCTCACTTAGATGAGGCCACGGTCCATCTTTAGCATATCCCAAACAAACAATAACAATAACACAAAACCACATCTGAGGCTTCACAATTAGCCTAGGTACCATACCCAGCAGCACTTTTGCTATGGGCTGATGGTCTAGTGCTCTGACTAGATTTGGTACTACTCAGGAGGAAAAGGAGGGCCCCCAGAGGTGCTTAGGACACCATGTGGATCCTTGAATTTGGAGTCTTCTTGTGCATATGGCATACCTCCTGGTCTTCGCCTGTTGAGCTACCTCCCTGATCCTCAAATGCATGTTCCCGACCTTCTTACCAATTGACCTAGTGGGGAGCAGAGTAAGTTCTGTTCCTGCCTCATTTGTTTTTCTTTTTTTTTGGGGGGGGGGCTTTTTGAGTGATACACAAGGATTATTCCTGGCTCATGCACTCAGGAATTACTCCTGGCGGTGCTAAGGGGACCATATCGGATGCTGGGAATCAAACCTGGGTCAGCCACATGCAAGGCAAATGCCCTACCCGCTGTGCTATTGCTCCAGCCCCCCTGCCTCATTTCTTGAGCTTGAAGACACTCTTCTTTTTGCTTTTTGGGGTCCCACATCCAGCTGTGCTGGAATCTATACCCCAGCTCTGTGCTCAGAAGTTGCTCCCAGCCATGCTTGGGTACCACATGGTGTGGGGGTTGGAACTCCGGGCCTCCTAATAGTAAAGCCTGTGTTCAACCATGTGTATTGTCTCTCCAGCCCCTGTCTCCTTCTACAAACACCACTATCCTAATAAATATGTCAAAGTCAGATTCCTTATTTCTTCCTTGGTTCCAAAAGCTTTGTATTATCAATAGGAATAAGAAACTTTAAGAACTCTTCATGGCTTCCATTGCGTTGAGAGGTCCTAATCACAGTGGGACTGTTCCTGGGCCTAGAGCCCCAGTTTCTCCCTGAAGCCTTCTGAGTTCTTCAGGCAACTCATGCCACACAGAACTGCCCGTTCACCAGCTCCGTCTCAAGCAAGCACACTGTTCCACCTCTAGGGCCCATGGAAGTTTCCTGATCCCTCTGAAAAAGCCTCCAATGACTAGATAATTTGAAGACCCAAGGAGCAATAGCACAGCGGTAGGGTGTTTGCCTTGTGCACTGCCGGTCCGGCCGACCTGGGTTCGATTCCTCAGTCCCTCTCAGAGAGCCCGGCAAGCTACCGAGAGTATTCTGCCCGCAAGGCAAAGCCTGGCAAGCTCCCTGTGACATATTCGATATGCCAAACACAGTAACAACAAGTCTCACAATGGAGACATTACTGGGCCCGCTGGAACAAATCGATGAACAACGGGAGGACTGTGTGTGTGTGTGTGTGTGTGTGTGTGTGTGTGTGTGTGTGTGTGAGAGAGAGAGAGAGAGAGAGAGAGAGAGAGAGCATAAAAGGAAGCAAAAAGAGAACTTCACTTGGTCAAAATATTTGGTCTGATCTTGGGAGATTCCCTGTCTCCTTTTCATGCTAGGGTTTTAATCCGGACTCAAGGCATTAAGATGAGCTTCTTGGGCTAGGCAGAGAGCTCCTGTGTTAGAGCACATGCCTGGCCCAATTCCTGGGACCACATGGTTCCTCAGGTTCCACTGGGATAGCTCCGGTGTCCCTGAACTTTGCCTAGAGGGTCCTCAGGCCCTTGGCACTTTTAGATCTGGCCCAGGTTAAGTACATACATAAAGAGGTGCATGCTTCTCCAGCAGCCCGTGATGTCCAATTCAGTTTTCTCCTTCTGATTCACCATAGCCTTAGAAAGCAGCAAATCAAGTGACTTTGTCATGGGCGTAGAGAAATCTGGATTCTGAGGGAGCCCTAAAGGGTCCCCTTCCATGAGGAAGTGGGTGAATTTGAATGTGTAGACTTGGCAAAAATCTATTTTGACCAAGTAAAGTTCTCTTTTTGCTTCCTTTTATGCTCTTAGTGGAAAGTTTCAGAGAACCAGCGTAATGTGACATCCCAGAATCTAGTCCTCAGAGTCTGAGGAGAAGGATCCCCCCAGCTGGCCGGATCCAGTTAAAAGCCCTCGCCTTAGCTTCTCCCCACAGCCTCTCTGGAGGAAGAGGCGAAAGGGTTAGAAGGGCTAAAATGAGGATTCGTTCCCATGCCTACTTCACAGCAGCTGGAGAGAGGTGGGCAGTGGGGTGTTCTTTCAACCCTTGGCTTGCTCTGTAGTGCTCATGTCTGTCAGTGATGGAGGGAGTCTGTCTTTATTTTGAGTTGGACGAAGGGGAAATCAACCATGAACAAAGTTGGGAACAGAGTCTCCCCTGGAAATGCCCCGTCAGGGTAGTCCATCATTTGGCTTCAAAGGGAGCGTCCAGCCTGCGTCTATCTTTTCACCTTGAAGCACTTGAAGACAGAGTTGTTTAAACACATGTAGAAGGGGCCTAGAGTTCAGTGGTAGAGTGTATCCCTTGCATGTGTGGAATCCAGGTTTAATCCCCACCACCCCACCACCTCCACTGTCCCTACTACCCCACCACCCAATCAAAAAGCAAATGGATCAAAGAAATAATATGGAAGGGGCGGTGTTGGACGGCCTTATACTCAGCTCACCCTGGTTCAATCCTGGTTGGCATAGGTTCTCCTGAGCACTCCCAGGAGTGATCTCTGAGAACAGAGGCAGGATCCCTGCACACGGTAAGCCCTGAGCTCTGCCTCAAAACAAACCAAAAAACCCATCAAAACTAAGGAAATAATTACAATGATATCCCCTTCTGTCCCCTATCCTCCACCCCTGTACACACACACACACACACACACACACGCACGCACGCACGCACGCACGCACGCTCGCACGCACGCACGCACGCACACACACTATGATTCTTGCTCAAAGTCCTTTGCTGCTTCTGTTACTTTTGGGGTCTAAAGCAGCTGCCATTTAAACCAGGTAGAGTGTATGCATTGAGAATACACTCTCAAGGCCCATGAGAAAAATCTCTCCTCATTCTTAGTGTCCCTCCCACTGAGCCATCAAACCCCAGGTATGAAATGGCCAAGAATGAGCCCTGCATCTCTTCCCCGAATTGGCTACATCGGGAGGAAGCGCAGTTCTTTATCCTTTGCTCTTTGTTCCTTCCTGCAGTGAGCCCTGGGCTTGAACCCAACACACACGGGGACCCAGAAAAGCACTGGGGACCACAGATCAGCGTCCAGCTCACTGTCCCTCTCTGGCCCTCTCAGAGCCTCCAATGTCAGCATCAGCCTCCAAAGAGGGTCTGAGGGAGCAAAAGTCCAGCATTTCGGCTGTGGCTTCTTCGTCTAGTTTCATTGGAGGGCAACATTCATCAAGGGAAGTACCCAAGTTCCCAGGGTTAACCTGAACTTTCACAAAGCGAGCCTAGGATCAGAGCCCTGTTGGGTGCAGCCCCATGACCTCCTCTCGGCACTTGTCACTCACTCCCATCACGTCCCCTGCAAGGGCTGCTGCCCTCCTGGCCCCAAGCATCATGGATGCTTTCTCTGCTTTGTGCAATAGAATCTATGGTCCATCTTCTGCCACATCTGACCTCTTCAATGAGATGTTTGGAAAACTCCTTCCCGTTGCCCTGTGTAATTGCATTTCTTTCTTTTTCATTGTTTTGGGGTGATATCTGGCTGTGATCAGGGTTTACTCCTGACTCTGCATAGGGATCATTTCTGGTGGTGCTCAGGAGGCCATAGGGAATGCTGGGGATTGAACTTCGAGAGGCCATATACAAGGTAAGCACTGTACTATATCTCCTGCCCTGTGCCATTGCATTTTTTGCTTCTCTTTGCTCTCTGTATAGGGTGTCAGTGTATAAGCTTATTATAGGGATGAATCCATTCTGCTGTTAGTGGCTATTTGGGCAGTTTCCAGTGTCTGTTATTCCTAATTAGTCAGTTCTGAACATTCCAGGGAGACTCCAGTATATGCCTTTTGGTAAACATCAATCTAATTTTAATTGATTCATTCAAAATGGGAGTCACAGGATGAATTTTAATGTTCTATTCCTTTGTAAAATGAAGGAGACTCGTGACAAAAATCTCAACCTCACAAACCTGACAGAAAGGTGCAGAATGGAAAATAAAAGCTCCTGCATCACTTACTATCCTGTACCCATTCTACAGAATCTTGACCAGTAAATTTGTGAATCATTATAGTCTCTATTGTCTAGAAGCTAGAATTTAAATATATATATGATAGCTTTTAAGAAAACCATAAATCATGGGCTGGAGTGATAGCACAGCGGGTAGGGCGTTTGCCTTGCAAGTGGCCAACCCAGGTTCGATTCCCAGCATCCCATATGGTCCCCCGAGCACCACCAGGAGTAATTTCTGAGTGCATGAGCCAGGAGTAACCCCTGTGCATTGCCAGGTGTGACCCCCCCCAAAAAAGAAAACCACAAATCAGATTTTATTCAACTGTATTTTTTTTCTTTTTGGGTCACACCCGGCGATGTACAGGGATACTCCTGGCTCTGTGCTCAGGAATTACCCCTGGCGGTGCTCAGGGGACCATATGGGATGCTGGGAATCGAACTCGGGTTGGCCGCATACAAGGCAAACGCCCTACCCACTGTGCTATTGTCCCAGCCCCTCAAGTGTATTTTTAAGCCTTTAGATTTGATAATACTGTGTATTTTATACCCCACCTCGCACCCTGTAGAGTCCCAGCAGAAAGTGAATGAGAGGCTCAGGAAGGTGAATGACCCTTCCCTCTCATCAGATGAGGCTGGGCTGTCACCTTTCATAGGCCCTGATTTAAATAAGACATGCGGGAGTTTACAGAGCAGTAAATCCCAGCTCTACTTCCATAAGCTTCGATTAGTGGCTGATGTCCTGCATTCGGGGCTGGTTCAGAAGAGCTCCCAGGTTGGTGAGAGGTGGGCGGAAAAGCACAGGAACAAAGAGTTCTTCTACAGTGTTTACAGGTGTTGTAATAGAGCCTGTAAATGGGTTCTGGGAGTACAAGTGAAGGAGCAGAGAGTACTTCCTGTTAGGGTCAAGGCAGGCACCAGAAAGAGGTGACGTTTGGGCCAGCCCTGAAATGAGTCGCTAGTGCTTTGCTGGGCAGACAAAAGGGGAAGGAGCTTCCAGGCAGAGGGATCAGCGCACACATGGTGGGCTCACTTGCATCTAAAACAGAGGACAGTAAGGCCAGGAAGAGACAGAATGGAGAAGGTGCTAGAAGGTGTCGTTGGGGGATACACAGCCAGGGGCTTTCGAGAATAAGTAGAAGAGTAATCCTTCACTTTTGGGGAATGGAGGAGTTGTTTTTGAACCACACCTGGCAGTGTTCAGGACTTACTCCTGGCTCTGAGCTCAGAGATAACTCTTGGCTGGGCTCAGGGGACCTATGGGGTGTCAGGTATCCATTCTGGTTTGGCTGTGTGCAAGGCAAGTGCCTTAACCCCTGTACTATCTCTCCTGGCCCCCATTCACCATATTTAGAATTATTGCATATAGCGGGGTGGAGCGATAGCACAGCAGTAGGGCATTTGCCTTGCGCACAGCCAGCCTGGCTGAGCCGGGTTCTATTCCTCCGCCTCTTTCGGAGAGCCCAGCAAGCTACCGAGAGTATCTCGCCCGCACGGCAGAGCCTGGCAAGCTCCCCGTGATGTATTCGATATGCCAAACACAGTAACAACAAGTCTCATGATGGAGATGTTAGTGGGCCCGCTCGAGCAAATCGATGAACAACGGGAGGACAGTGCAGTGCTACAGTGCATATAGTGATGATATGCTTAAACTCATCAACAAAAGAACATTTTTTCATACCATATCCTCTATGGTGCCCTTGGTGAAAGTATATTGTTTAGGTAACTGTGTTGTCCGTGAGACAATCTCTTCCAATTGCCCAGACCCTCAAACACCTCCCCTCGCACACTGCAGGTGGTCCCTAAAGAATGAATGAATATGAATAAACAAGTGATTTTTACTGACCAGTGCAGCACTGTGCTTTAAAAGGAAATGTCAGGAGAGCTTCTCTTGGTGGAATTATGTTTCTGCACATCCAGTAGCCCTGTCTGCCCACATGGTGGGAGAGGAATGAGGGGCTGGCAACCGGGTCTTTGTGTAGCTCGGACTACGTGCATGCTGAGGGAAGGCTGATGGATGTGTTCACTTCACAGTAGCAGTACCTGAATCCTGGATCACCAAGTCTTCACTTAAACAGGATTTTGGATGCCATAGACCTTGGCGGGAACCTATCACTTCATCTGAGCCCTTTGCAACCAGTGGAATTCACTTTGTGGGCACATCCTCCCTTTCCACCTTTGAAATCCTGGCCTTGTTCAAAAAGAGGGACTCTGAGTCTGAGAGATAGCACAGCAGGGAGGGCCTTATACGCGGCCAACCTGGGTTCCATCCCCGGCATCCCATATGGTCCCCCCAGCACTACCAGGAGTAATTCCTGAGTGCAGAGCCAGGAATAACCCTTGACTACCACCAGGCATGATCAAAAAACAAAACAAAACAAAACAGAAAAATAAAACTCCCCAAAGAGGAACTTGTCCTCCTCACTGGCTCTTTTAGCCAACTTTTCTTTCAGCCTCTTTTCAGAGGTTCTTTATCCTCTGGGGCTAGGTCATCAGAGGCTGGAAGAACCAATTTCCATTTCTTCTCAGAGCGTGCTTGCCCCCCCAGCAAAATTAATGGCCATATTTCTGGGATAGGCCCCAGTACTCCAGGACACCTGAGAGTCAGGCAGCTGAGAAAGCTCTGCATTTTATTTATTTATTTATTTATTTATTTGTTTTTGCTTTTTGGGTCACACCCGGCGATGCAGAGGGGTTATTCCTGGCTTTGCACTCAGGAATTACTTCTGGTTGTGCTCAGGGGACCATAAGGGATGCTGGGAATCAAACCGGGTTGGTCACGTGAAAGGCAAACGCCCTACCCGCTGTGTTATAGCTCCAGCCCAAGCTCAGCATTTTAAAGCTTTCCTTTCTGCCTGACCACTGAGAATTACCCACATCTCCCCAAGATGTCTCCACCCTGCCCCCTCCACACACACACCACACACACACACACACACACACACACACACACACACACACACACACGTAGCCTCTTGGTAGAATTTCACATGCCCTGTGAAATCTTTCCTCACTCTTGGTGCTCATTTCTCCATCACCTAATTGTTTTGTGCCTTATCTGGGTTTCATCTGGACCTTTCCCCTCAGGAATGTTCATCTTGAACATTAAAAACTGACCTCAGAGCCTGTTCTGACAGGGTCGTCTAAGCTTAGAGAGAATCAGCAAGCTAAATATGGTCTTCCTCTTCCTCTCTCTGTGTTAAACATCCCTCAAAGACTCGATGTAATTTTTTCACTACAGGGTCTACATTTTGCCCTTCCCAACCCACACGCTCCTGTCTGGAATGCAGGTAGGTTCATTTACAACTCTGTGTATGCTTTGCAAGCGGAAGTGGTCAAGAGGTAAGGCTCATTTACAACTCTGTGTATGCCTTGCAAATGGAAATGGTAGCAAGGTAATCCATATGAAATATGGTAATAGCTCGACAGACTCAGGCCTGGAAGAAGTTTTTTATTTATCAGAGCTCTTCAGTGGGTTACACTACTTCCTTCCCTGCATTCCCAGACTCACTGCCTTCTTTTTATCCAGCACACTCAGGGTTTACCCCTGGCTCAGAACTCAGGGATTACTCCTGGGGCGGGTTAGGGGATCATATGGGGGGGAGGGCCAACAATACCCACGGTACTATCTCTCCCGCCCTGCGGTGCCTTCTCTCCAAAGGATTGAGTTATGGTTACACCCTCTCTCCTCCAGTGTGGTAAAAGAAAGACGACTGGAGAGCTCCACCCTACTGTGTGGACAGGGAGAGAGGCCACCAACTCTGCACTTCAGTCTCCTAGCTGTGAAATGGGTCCTTTGACAACAGTGAGAGAAGTGGAACTAGGTCTTTATCAGGGCTCTGCCCCTTGTTAACTGGCTGAATTTGAGTAAATTTAAACTCTATGTTTGTAAAATAGAGATAATGATACTCTTTACATTTCTAAGAAAGAGTAAACAGAAAGAAACAGCTAGCAAGTCTATAGCCTAGAGCAGGAACATAATACTCCCTCCTCCTTCCCCTCATTGTGTAACTCCCTTTCTGACTTCTGTTCACTTTTTTCTGCTTATCTGGGTTAAATTAAAGAGTCCTGAGTGTCTTGCTTCTCCTCTCTTACCAATTTCATTGAGCTGCTTAATTCTTTTTCTCTGTTGTCTTGGTGTTTATCTTTATCCTCTCAGTTGACTTCTTTTAAAAAACATTTTGTTTACTTGTTTTCAGGCCACAGCTGGTGGTGGTCAGGGTTTATTCCTGGCTCTGAGCTCAGGAATCACACCTGGTAGGCTCTTGGCACCAGATGGGGTTTTGGGGGAGGAGGAGGCACCATATGAGATGTTGAGGATCGAACCCAGGTCAGCTGCATGCAAGACAAACATCTTTCCCATTGTACTATCATTTCAGCCGCTCCACCACTGACTTCTGAAGAAACTCCAGGTTTTCTGTTGGATCGAAGGACTGAGGGCAGAAAGCTTTCACGGAGAATATGCTATTTGAATGGAAACTTGCTAAATACCAGGCTATTCATTGCCAAAGGGGGCAATGGTGATCATAGGCAGGTCAGCAAGATGAATGTTCAGGACTCCTGTGACATGCGTGTGGGAGAGGCGAGTCATGTGTCTGAAGCAAAGGTTTGCAAAGTCACCGAGATTTCAGAGCAGTCTCAATTCTCTCAGTAGATCCCCAATTTTTAAAAAGACTGTCAGAAAAGCATATGGCATATCATTCTATACAGAACAATTTTATTAGTAAAAAATGGATTTATTTTATGTGTCTGATATAAGATTACCAGGAGCACATGTCTGTGAAATAAACAAGCTGTCAAAGACACGTGATGGGCTGTTCCTGAGGCTTCTCCATGATTTTTCACCAGGGACTTGTTTTTTTTCTGCTTTGCCATCTGTGGGCTCTCAGTTGAGATAGGCAGAGTTGCTGGTGCCAAAGGTTTAAAGAAAGTTGATGGGAGAAAACTTCACATCGACAAAATTGTATCTTTGAGCATAATTTGGACAGGACTCCATTATTCTACTTTGGTGGAGGATCATTTCCTTCCAACAGATGGTAATTCAGAGGGCCACTGAAATCGTGTGCAGGCTAGAGAGCTGGGCTGGATGCTGGGCTCGGGGTGTGGTGGGGGAGTGTGAGGGCTGGAGGGCAGAGGGAAGAGGGTAGGGACTGTGTTTTGGAGGAGTCTGCATCAAATGCCCTGAGCAATAGTATCCAAGGGAAGCTCTGGTGTGAGGGAGAGTCAAGGGCGAAGGGGAAGTTTGGGAAAGACAACCTCATGGGTGTGAAGGATGGCTCCGACATGAAAGGGAAGAGGAAAAAAAAAAAGTAGTGCTGATTCTGGATGAAGTGAGGGAGAGATCACTAAAAGCATTTCTAAGATACCTCCCCCTCCTGGCCCGTAATATCCCAGGGTACCAAATGAACAGGACTGAGCGGGAACGGAGAGCCGTCCGATGGACCACTGGGATTCCGAATGTCCCAGAAGAGTTGGAGTCAGCCCAGCCTGGCCTTCCACTGCTGCGGTTGCTGCTACTAGTCTGCACTGAGGCTCAAGAACAGGGTTCTACATTCCTCTAGTGAGTGACTAAGCTCACACCCGCCTCGCTTGGGAGGAGGTTCATATTTGCTCATCCTCCTCTCTCTGTCTCCCTTCCCAAACCTCACCAGGGCTCTCTTCCAAGAGCCTGACCAAGAATGGTGGCGGTCAATCCAAACCATGCTGAGCCCAAGTCCAGCTCGGACAAGTAACAGAATCCTGTGGGCTGTTACATTTGTTATTTGCTAAGACTTGGTTCATTCTTACTAAGGGAGTAGGGTGGGAAGTAGAAATTGTTCTTTCAACTGGCAGGCACACATATCTATTATGACTTAAAAAATATTATGTCCTAATTTCAATCCCAGATATTTAATAGTCATCTTTAAAATATAGTTTCCCTAAAAATTATTTGTATTTTATCCAATTTTTAAAAATCTGTCTTCTTAAATCACCAAACCTTGGAATTTGGTCTTCGAAAAAAATTTAAAAACATTTCAAATGACAAAATCATTATATATCCATTGTGTATAATTAGGAAATATATATAAAAAGATTGAAAGTAAGCTAACAGGCACCCACAATTCCAGAAATGAATACTGTTAACATTTAAACACATTTTTGCCTGTCTTTTTTCTTTGCTGTTTTACATAATGGAGATGTGTTTTTTTTTTAATGTATCTTTGCATTTTGCCTTGCATTATATCATAGGCCTGTTCCCAGGGCACTGGGTATTCTTGATAAACTCTATCCTGAGTTTAATGTCTAATATGCCTTCTTAGGCCTAAATATCATTTTCTTAATTGTTTTCCTTCTGTTGGATATTAGATTATTGCTAAATTTTGGGGAGAGGTTAAAAGCAGTGCTTCGGGGCTGGAGCAATAGCACAGCGGGTAGGGCGTTTGCCTTGCACACGGCCGACCCAGGTTCGATTCCCAGCATCCCATATGATCCCCTGAGCACCACCAGGGATAATTCCTGAGTGCAGAGCCAGGAGTAACCCCTGTGCATTGCCAGGTGTGACCAAAAAGCAAAATAAATAAATAAATAAATAAAAAGTAAATAAAAGCAGCGCTTCACATGAGCATCTTGGTGTGCGTATGTGTAAGTATGCGCGCATGTGTGTGTTTTGGTATAGGACAACTGTTGGGGATTTAGTCTGGGTTTGTGGCCTGTTCCAGAACCTGCTTGGCTGTCCTTTTCAGCTTTGCGAATGACAAAGATCCGTCAGAGGAAGAGCTGCACCTGGGGCTGGAGGGCTGGTGCTTTGCATGCGGCTGACCCGGTTTGATCCCTGCATCCTTCGAGCCTGCCAGGAGTGATCCCTGAGTGCAGAGCCAAGAGTAAATCCTGAGCACTGTCTAGTGTGGCCCAGCAAAGGAAGAGCTGCACCCAAAGGAATCATCCATTTATTTGGCTTCGGTGAGGGAAGACCCTAAGAGTGCAGAGGAATTTTCCCAACAGAGAAGTCTTGCAATTTCTCTTTGCAACTGAGGGAAACATTAAAAAGAAAATTCATTTTCCAAAGAAATACAGAAGTGTCCAGAAGGTCTCTTGAATCGGTTGACTTTTTAGCATGGTATGGCTTTTTTTTTCTTTTTGGGTCACACCCGGTGATGCACAGGGATTACTCCTGGCTCTGCACTCAGGAATACTCCTGGCGGTGCTCAGGGGATCATATGGGATACTGGGAATCGAATCCAGTTCCACTGCATGCAAGGCAAACGCCCTAGCTGCTGTGCTATTGCTCTAGCCCCCGGTGTGGCTTTTAAGTTAAATTACATGTGTGGGAAAATTAGAGGCTCAGACAGGAGTGATAGTAGCACAGGTAGGGCACTTGCCTTGCACGTGGTCAACCCTAGTTCGATCCCAGGCACCTCTTGCATTTCCCTGAGAACCACCATGTATGATCCCTGAGTGCGGAGCCGGAAGTAAATACCACCTGGTTCAACTCAAGACTCCCTCCTCCCCCCTCAAAAGGATACCTAAAGGTGCAGAGAGTAGTTACTTTGAATAATAAAGTGGTAAGAATGAGCAGACTTTGGTTTCTCAGTAGGTTGATATCCTTACCCAGGCTTTGCAGAGGTGGGAAAACTTGGATCATCAAATCAGAACCTCGCCTCTAGCTGCGCTATTGTGTACAAATTGTTTGGCCTCTCTGATCCTCAGTTGTCACACTTACAAAATGAGGCCGAGGATGATGCTGTTATGTTGTAACTTACAGTTTGTTGGGAGAATTCAGACACCAGATAGCACTGTAGGACTGTCCTCCCGTTGTTCATCGATTTGCTTGAGCGGGCAGCAGTAATGTCTCCATTGTGAGACTTGTTGTTACTATTTTTGGCATATGGAATCCACCACCGGGTGTTTGCTAGGCTCTCCCTTGCGGGAGGGATACTCTTGGTAGCTTGCTGGGCTCTCCAAGAGGGATGAAGGAAGCAAACCCGCATCGACTGAGTGCACGGCAAACGCCCTAACAGCTGTGCTCCGGTAAATGGAGGCAAAGACACCAAGTGTTGGAACCTTCGTTTTGATTCCAGTTCCCACCAAGTGTGTCTTATCTCCAAATGGCTCAAGCCAGAAGACTGGCCTGCAGAACAGGGAACTGCAAGGGAGACCCAGGCTGGGGTTCCCGAATCTTTTGCAGGGATCTTCAACCATCTCCCTGCACCATCTGCACACACTGAAGCTTTATCATCCCTGGGCCCATGCTCTGTTTTGTTTTGTTTTTCCCTTGGCCTGTGAGGAGGGCCAGGGCTGGGCCGAGGGCAAGAAAGCTCAAACATTGCATTCCTCAGTCAGACGCCTGAAAAACCCTGCAATCAAACTCCAGGCTGTATTCGGAAACAACTGTATCCGATGACAGCTCGTTAGGGAAGGTCCTGAACTTCTAAGAATTCCTTGGTAGGAAACAAACAAAAATACGAAGATCTCTTCCTAGCTCTTTGCCACCAGGAATTGTTTTTCTCCCTGACTTGTCCAGCTGCACCGCATGTTTGTTGAAGTGGAGGCTACACAGTTTCAAGACCAGGGGATGAGTGGAGTGGGCAGCCAGCCTGGCAGGAGGCCACTCCCCTCCCCCCTCCGAGGAGGGAGACTTGGCCATTTGCTGACCCTGGGCATCAAGGAAAGGCTTCCTGGGTGACACCATCATGGTGTCACTTGTGAATCTGCAGAAGGACAGGACAGAGGGGGCCGGGAGAGGGGGATACCCCACCTTCATAGCCCCTGCCAGCCCCACAGGCAATTTACTTTAGAAACATCCTCAGGAGATTTGCTGTCTGTCTCCACTTGCCCTGCTCCCTGGGAGGCAAAGAGTTAACCCTTTTCCCGCCCCCACCATGGAGTGGACATTTTCTCCCCGTGGCTTCTTTGAAGTGCCCTCAGATCTAAGCATGGAAGGCAGCACTGTGTATCTTTGCAACAGATTAGAACATATTCACATTTTATTTGCTCACAGAACAAATATTTCCCTTGGAACGAGACCGAGGCAGTGGAGCAGGATCAGGCCGGAGCAGCCACCAGCGACGGTCCCCCCTTGACCCTCCAAGGTCAGGCTGGCTCAGGCCCTCGGAAGGGCTCACCCTGTCGCCTCATTTGAGCCCTCTAGGCCCATATGGATGGGCCCAGTGGAGCCTTTTATTTTTTCCTTCAGAAAGTGTTTTTGAATTTTTAACCTGGTCCCAAGCACTGTGCAGCTGATAGAAATAAAAAGAGAAAGAGATTCTATCCTTCAGGGGCTCAGAATCAAGTAGGGAGATAAGGAATGTTTGTATAGGAATGACGCTGATCCAAGTGAAAAAGATAAGTCCATAGTACTCAGGGAGATCAAATGTTCTGAAGTGGGTAATTATTTTGATTGTGTTGGGTGTGTGTATAAAAGGGTGGATGGTTCTACGGAGGATGTAGGGGATGGTCAGAAATATTTGTGGGTACGGCACGTGTAAGTGGTTTGTGTGCAAGGGTTATGTAGTGTGGGGTGTGTTGTGTCTGTGAATGAAGCCAGCATACATGTATGAAGTGAGTGATGATGTGCTTAAACTTGCTGGAGTAGTGTTGTGTTTGTGTATTGTGAGTACATGATGTGTGTATCAAGCATGGTGCTGATAGGAGGTAGGAATGACATGCAAAGAAAGATGGTTCAGGGGTCTGGAGTGGTAGTACAGAGGGTAGGGCGTTTGCCTTGCACGCGGTCAACCCGGGTTCAATTCCCAGTATCCCATACGGTCCCCCGAGCACCTCCAGAAGTAGTTCCTGAGCGCAAAAGCCAGGAGTAACCCCTGTGCATTGCAGAGTGTGACTCAAAAAGGAAAACAAAAAAAGATGGTTCAGAATAGTATTGGTGGGATACGTATGTTTGATGGTGTGTCCATACGCATGTGTTTGTATGTGTTATCTATATGTGGTTTTACATGTACCATATGTGTATATTTTAGTCAAGGTGGTGAAAGAATTGAAAGGGAAGGTCTATGGCAAGAAGATGGGGAGGAGACAGATGTGGAGGAGGGCCCTGTGGCTGGCAAAGCCAAGGAAATTAGAAATCTCTAAGGGAGATGGTGAGGTAGGAAGTAAACGAGGAGGTAGAGCTTAATTTTGATAAAATACTTTCCGATGAAGAGAAACACAGTGGTACTCCCTAAGGTACTTCTAGAATCTTGCAAGATCTTGGGTTAAAAGAAATATTTCCTTTTGGGGGGCTGAAGCGATAGTACCTAGGGGTAGGACATTTGCCTGGCCAACCCTGGTTCAATTCCTGGCATCCCATATGGTCCCCTGAGCCCATCAGGAATAATGCCTGAGTGCAGAGACAGGAGTAAGCCCTGAGCATCCCTGGATGTGGGCCAAAAACGAAAGAAAGAAAGCGAGTAAGAAAAGAAAGAAGGAAGGAAGGAAGATTTCCTTCTTTGATGTTTAAATCTGTGAGATATTGGGTATTAGGACTGGTCCTTAACCCCCACAATTCAGTCCTAATACCCACCTGGGTTACTGCACCAGAAATGATTTTTGTTTGGTTTGGTTTGGGGGTCACATCTGACTGTTCATGGTTTATTCTGGGCTCTGAGGTCAGAGGGCACTCCTGGTGGGGTCCAAGGGAACATACATGGGGATCAAACCTGGGTCAGTAATGTGCAGGGCAGAAGCCCTCTCCACTGAACCATCTCTCTGGTCCCTGAGGAAATAACCTTCTCTGCTCTCAGAATAGCAAAAGATTCCATTGTGCTTGAATATGAGGTGAAGGCTTACACATTAGAATTTCTGAAGCTAATGTGAGAGAGATCCCTCTCGGAGAGCCCGGCAAGCTACAAAGAGTATTCCGCCCACCCAGCAGAGCGTGGCAAGCTCCCCATGCTGCATTCTATATGCCAAAAACAATAATAAGTCTCACAATGGAGACATTACTGGTGCCCACTCGAGCAAATGGAACAACAGCTGCCTGCTGGCCAAACATTGGAAGCACTTTCTTCCTTGCCACTTCTGGGCTGCGTTGGCCAGATCTGCACTTTGGGAAGGCTGTGGTTTGTTTATTTATTTATTTATTTATTTGTTTGTTTGTTTATTTTTTAAGGGGGCCACATCCAGTGGTGGTCAAGGGCCATGCCTGGCTGTGTGCTCATGGATCACTCCTAGCAGCACTCAGAGGACCATACATGATACTGGGCTTCGAACCTGGCTTGTGGTGGACACAGTCGCATGCAAGCCAAACACCTTACCCTTTGTACTGTCTCTCCAATCTGTGTGGAGTTTTTTCAAGAACAAATAGGGAGACAGATGGTAAGAGTTGGCTCCCTTCCCCCTGAAGGTATAGGGTCAAAGGTGTTGCATGACTGAAACGGGGCCAGATAAGCATGATTTAGTTTTATTTTATTAGACAAGGAAAGGAAACTAACCTTTTACAGAAATGAATGTTTGCAAATGCATATCATCTTCATTGTTACCTGAGAGGTAAATGTTATCAAGCCTGTGTTATGGATGAGGAAGTCAAGGCTGAGAGCAGAAGGTAAGTTGTGGGGCAAACTCCGAAATCCTCTGTGTTGAGTTGTCCGTCACTGGTCACCTAGGTGAAAATTGAACCCAACTCTCTTGGCACTAGAGGTTCTTTTTGTGAAATATAAAAGGCAACATGAGACAGTGGAATATGATACACTTTCTTGTCAGACAAATTGAAACCCAAGTTCTTTCCTGTACTAGTTAGGTATTTCTCTATTCCTGTTTCCTTGTCAAACGTCTATCAAGGGCCTATTATATTCTTGTCAAACTCGGCACTGGGAACATGTTAAAGCTACAGCCCCAGCCCTCCCAGAGAAGCAGTCTAATGTGAAAATGCTGGCATGAAGTGAACTATTCTGATGAGGGTTGAGAAGCTCTGTGAGGTGGGGAGCATCAGATAGGAGCACCTAACCCCAGGTGAGGGCAGTCATGGAGACCAATTCTACACTCTACAGGGTTAGCTCAAAAACACGATGTTAAGTATCTCCGTCGTAATTTTTCTAATGTTTACGTGCAGAAATGACAGCATTTAGGAAATGTTGAGTATAGGTGTTTTGTTTTGTGTCTTGGCAGTTCTCAGGAACTCTTCGTCAGGGATAACCCCTGGTGGTGCTTGGGGGACCAAATGCAGTGCTAAGGATTGGAACCTGGGTTGATTGCATGCAAGATAAGAGTCTAATCTGGACCTGTCTCTTGGACCCTTAAATGAAGCATTTTATTAAAATCAGTTTCTCCTGTTCTTCTTATTCCTTTCCATGTAGCAACTAGAAAACTTAAACTCACATAACTGACTCACATTATATTTCTATTGAATAGCTCTGCTTGAGAACAATGAAAGCATAGGTTGATAATTCTTATTATAACACAAAGAGCCACAAAATCATAGCCTGTCACCTCTCGAGGATGTCATGCAAGAGATTTTTAACAAGTGGACCTTCTCTGGGGCTGGAGAGATAGTACAGCAGGTAGGGAGCTTGCCTTGCATGTGGTCAACCTGGGTTTGATTCCTGGCATCCATATGGTGAGGAGCACAGAGAGATAGCACAGAGGTGAAGAGGTACATACTTCCATGCACCCAATCTGAGTTGACTACCACATGGTCCCCAGGCCTCCTGCTGTCATCAGAGTCCCTGGAAGCTCCCGCTTCATCCCCTACAGCCTAGGCCCATGGTGCTCCTAGGAGCACCACAGGGCCCCAGCAATACTGCATTCCTCAAGGCCCCAACCATTCAGTCATCCAAGCATTATCTGGTGTGACCCCCTCCCCAACTTCCCCCACCCCCATGATCAGAAAAAAACACAAGCCCAGGCCTGGTAATCAGATAAAGTAAATGTTGGTGCTCTGGGCTGTTCTTGATCTTAGCAAGAGGAAGTCAGGCTAAATGATATTTAGCCTCTTCCCTGGGTTCAAAATGAAGAGGAGCCCTTGCAGCACCAGGAAGGTCATTTTCACTTGACTAGAGCCATGAAACTCAGGGAGGTCTTGGGAACTGAAGTCCCACTGTGACAGAGTGAGACTTTGGGGGTCCGCCTAGGGGATGAGTCGTGAGAGCCTGTCTCCCAGTCCCCTTTCCACACTCATGTCCCTCCACAGTGCCCTTTCTATTCTGAGGTCTGCTTTTCCTCGCATCCCCCTCTGAAAGGTTGCTCCCATGTGGGGCCTAATTCTCTTCTGCTGCCTTCTCCCTTGGACCCAGTGTCTTTCTTTTTATTGACAGGCAGCAGAAATGGAAATCAAAAACAGATGACACAAACTAGATGATGGATAGAAGTTAGCAAGATAAAACAGAACAGAAAAAAAGATTTTGAACAGATATAAAGGGATGAAGCTGTGGAATGTTCTGACTTCCTTTTTGTTTTTTTGTCTTTTTTTTTTTTTTTGGTGGGGACTCACACCCGGCAGTGCACAGGGGTTAATCCTGGTTCTGCACTCAGGAATTACTTCTGGTGGTCCTCAGGGGACCATATGGGATGCTGGGAATTGAACCCGGGTTGGCCGAGTGAAGGCAAACACCCTACCCCCTGTGCTATCGCTATAGCCCCTGGGACGTTCTGACTTTGATAGAGGTTCAAGGGAAAAGACAACATGGGTAGGTGTGAAGGAGCTTGAGTTAGGAATCATAGACTCAGGTTGGAGGCCAAGGCAGGAGGCTTTGGAAAAATCCATGTCTCAACATCCCATTATTATCTTTTCAGTTTTTAGGCCACACCTGGAGGTGCTTAGGACTTAATTCCTGGCTCTGAGCTCAGGGATCACTCCTGGAAGTACTTAGGGGACCAACTGAGGTATGGGAATTGAACCTGGGTTGGCTGTGTGCAAGGAAAATGCCCGACTGCTGTACTACTGTTCTGACCCTTGGTTTCCTCATCTTTCATCAACTCGTTGAGTTGTGTTGAGGAGTAAATAGACCATGTTTCTGGGAGGGCTTTGTGATTGGTGAAACACCATACTAGTGATTATTAGGCAGTTACTAGCTTTCACTAGAGGTGAGAAGACTTTGTCAGCTGTGAAACCAGGGTGTGTTAGCAGGGAGAGACCATTGCCAAAGAAAGACAACCCAGAGTGAGGGAGGTGGCGGGGCACTTGTCTGCTTCTGGGGCACTGTGCTGTGTTCAGTTTTGCGAATTGCAATTGAAGAGGGCCCTTGGCAAACTGTTGTTGTTCCAGAGAAAGTTGCAAGAATAGCTAAGGCTCTCAGAGCTGTGACATGTAAGGGATGATTTAAGGATTTAGAGGATGTTTAGTCTGGACGGGGGAAAAAAAAACCAACACAACTTAGCTAGGGCAAGGTAGCAGTTTCCAAATATCTGAAAGCTTCCCTGCAGGAGAGAGGTGAGATTTATTTTGCATTCGCTATGGACCAAGGCAGGATGGAATGATGGGATTTATTGGGAGCAATAGGATCCAAGACAAAACTCCGAGAACTGCTCCCAGCAGACTTCCCCGGATGCTGGTGGGCAGCCCATAGCAGACAGGGATGGCTCTGATGGGGGCAGGTATTGTGTTGGGAGCATTTTGCTCTAGTTGGAGTTCAGGCCAAGAACTTTCCACCACCCAAGGCTCCCATCTTGGGACCGCAATTATCTCTCTGATCTTCCTTTTTTTCTTCTTTCTTTCCTACTTTCCTTCCTTCCTTCCTTCCTTCCTTCCTTCCTTCCTTCCTTCCTTCCTTCCTTCCCTTCCCTTCCTTCCTTCCTTCCTTCCTTCCTTCCTTCCTTCCTTCCTTCCTTTCTTTCTTTTTTCTTTTTGGCTCATACCCAGCTATGCTCAGGGGTTACTCCTGGCTCTGCATTCAGGAATTACTTCTGGAGGTGCTCGGGGGGACCAGATGGCATGCTGGAAATCGAACTCGGATCAGTCGCATGCAAAACAAACACCCTACCTGCTGTGCTATCACTCCGGCCCCTCTCTGATCTTTCTTTCTTTCTTTCTTTCTTTCTTTCTTTCTTTCTTTCTTTCTTTCTTTCTTTCTTTCCTACTTCCCTACTTCCCTCGTCATTTTGGGTGTCTTCAACTGATTCCTTTGTAAGTGGCTTTAGTATTTTCCATTCAGAAATATTTCATAAGTTTTGATAGTCAGGTTTAAGGAGAAGTAGGTGGGAAGAACATTTATAAACAAAGGCCGTTTTGTTACTACTCAGGGCACACAGTTACCTGCTAAGCAGGAAGCAACACAGGCCTCCCTATTAGAAGAGTTTGTAAATGCTATAGTAAGAGACATATTTTTCACCGTTGTTTAAAATGCAAACACAATGGCAAAGGTCTTTGTTCTGGGATGGACCAGCACTTGCCCTGTTTACCCAAAGCTTCAGTTTCCAATAGAGACTCAAGAAAATTCTCCTGTTGCAGCATAAGGGACTGTATCGTAAACTACTTTCCTCAAAGTGTTTTGCTGATTCGGTTCTATCAGATTCTGCACAGGAGGCTGTTTCTTGACTTCCTGACTCCATAAAAGCCATTTTCTTGAGGAAAATATTTTTCACGCACACTTAGTGTTGTCACAGCTGGTAAAGGGGGAGGAGAGCTGAACCTCCCCAGTCAATGGGCAGTGAGCTATTTCTAGCATTTTCTTCTTAAGTAGCAATTATGTATCTGTCCCACAGGGCCCCACCTCAAACACACCCACCCATCATCACTCTAGAAGCCGCCATCTAGACTCGAGGCATAAATAGCACTTGGCAGATCCCAGGTGGAGGAGAAGAACGGTTAGGAGTGACTAACGTTTTCATGAGGCTCCTGGAGGCTGTAGTCATGTCCCCGCCCTGAGGGTGACAAGGACTCGGAGAAGACTTTTAGGGTGTGAGTTCATGAGTTTTGGAAACCCTGTTGTGACAGGGAGAGCCTGAAGAGGCCTTGTCAAATCCCAGGCACTGTCCAAATCCCAGGCACTGTCCAGGCACCCGAGCCTGGCCAGCAAGGTGGGGAACCAACACAGAGTCAGGAGTCCTCAAATAGCTCAAGTTCAAAGCCTCTTCTTAAAGGCTCATGTCACCTTGCAGGCCTCAGCCTTAAGGCTGAACCCTGACTTCCCGGATGGCTGGCTGTGATCTTGAGCCCTCCACTCCGGACAGCTTCAGCCAAGAGACCAGCGAGCAGGCAGGCTTGTTCTTGAGGTACAAGCGATAAGGAGGCGGGCGGCCAACTTCACGCTGAAATCCGTTTGTGGCCTTGTTCCCCATCCCAGGCTGACTAATGTGGGCCCCTTCGTCCGAGCGGTTCCTAAGGCTCCAGTTTCTGGAGTGTCCTCCAGCAGTGAGCTGCTCTGTGACTCTCATCCCAAGGGTCCCCGCCTCTCAGCAGCGCGTGGGATGGTAAGTCCCTTGGCACAAGACTATCTGTAGCCCTCGCTTATGAAAGATCAGAATTCAGGGCCCTATTCTTAAGAGAACATGAATCAGGAGGTCTGGGCAGGGGGCCGGAGACGAGGGACAAGAGTCAGGACTCTCTGATAGTTTCTGAGGTCAGCGGTGCACAAGCCACATGGGGAGAAACACAACTTGAAAGGAAGAGGCTTGAATTTGAGACATGAGAGAGACAGAACTGTGGTTCCTAAGTCAGCTAATTACCTCCATTTCTTTATCAATAAAATGCTAATCACTTCACAGGGGAGTTTCCAGATTTCAATCAGGTGCTTCTTCAAGGGCTTCTTCCCAACGGTTTTAGGGCTTTCTTGCCTCTTCTCACCACACCAGGCAAGTGGCAGCAGGCAGTTTTAGTTTTTCCTGGATGTCTCAGTCATACTCCCTGTCAGAACACACTAGTGGAAAGTCAAGCAAATAATGTAAAAGGGGCTATGTGGTAGAGAGTCTGAGGCCCTGGGTTCCCATCATTGTGTTTTGAGGCAGCTCAGACAATTCTTTTTGTTATTTTGCTTTTTGGGTCACACCTGGTGTTGCACAGGTGTTACTCCTGGCTCTGCACTCAGGAATTACTCCTGGCAGTGTTCAAAGGGACCATATAGAATGCTAGGAATTTAACCTGGGTCGGCAGTGTGCAAGGCAAACACCTTACCCACTGTGCTATTGCTCCAGCCCCAACAATTCTCATTTTTCAAACAATGGCAGGGAAAGAAACCACCAGGAGTCAGAGATCCGCCATGTAATTGCCATTTTTATTTGCAGCAAACCACAGTGTCAGGAGGTACACAGACACAGGACATCACGGAACGAGGTCACAGTGCATGATGCAGGCAGACAGGCAGGCGGGCGCAGACAACTGCTGTCACAAACCCACACACAACTCTGGAGGAGGAGCATGATGGGAACGGCGTCTGGACCCCCGCATTGTGCTGAGTAGATCCCACATTAATCTTGACTGGGAGTGTCTGACTTCATGGACTGCACGTGTTTAAGAGCTTTAACCTTCAACCTATGCTCAGGGTCCTCTCAGCTTCACCCCCACCAACACTGAGGTTTAGCTAAGTCCCATGATGGGGTTCAAGTCTCTCCTCAGCCCACTGGCAGTTGGAAAGAGGGGAATAGGTTTAATACAAGAAGAGAAATACTTACATGTTGGGGATGGAGTTTGTGCGTCTGTGTGTGCATGAGTGTGTACCAAGGTGGTGGGCATATCAATGAGTTTCTGTAATTTAATTTTTTCATTGTTCTCCCTTCCAGTGGCCCTCCTCTTCCCCCCCACCCCCAGCCCAGTTGATTTCTGAGCAAGAGTAATCCTTATGAGGGAAAGAAGGTATATTCTTTGCGGAGGGACTAGAGGTAGCCTCTGGGATAGTGGGACTGAGGAAAGCCTGGGGGATCCCGAAGGAAGACCCATGGCAACAGTATCCTGGCCTTGCTCCTATGGCCAAGCATTGGCCCAGGGAAAGCCAGATTGTTGCAGAGGAAAGTCCCCCTTCAAGCCCCCTTGTTTGAGAGACGGGAAAGAGAGGTCAAAGGCCGTGAGGCTGAGCAGGACTGTGGCTCACTCCCCACGTTGCTCTTGTTTTCTAGGCAGCTTTCAGCCCTCCTACCATTACAGGGCATGGAACGGCTCCCTTGCACGGCAGCCTCTGGGGAAACTCCTGCCAGGTGTCACCAGGATGGAAAGTCTTACTGGTTTTCTGCAGAGAGCGGAGAGCAGCCATAAGAATCTCTTCCACAGGAACAGCCTGGGAAAATAGTGACCTGCTATCAATAGCCCTCTCTCTGAGCTACCCACCTAGTGTTGAGGATGATGATGTACAGAGAGGCACAGATGGGTTCATCTTCTCATTCTAGAAACAGGGCAGCTGAACCCTAAGCTGAATCAGCAACCGGCCATCGGCCCCTCTTCCTTTGATTTGGGCTTCCTGCCTCTTGCCAGCTGGAGAAGAAAGAAAGAACGAAAAGGCAGCAGGTTTTAGACTCTGCCTTCTGGTTGGGAGAACTACACAGGGCCAGCGCTGTCTCTGCTAACACCCCAAGACACCTAGACAGGTTCATACCACTCAATGGGGACAATGCTGGGAGTGTCAGTTCCCGTTCAGGTGAGACCCCGCATGCCTCTTGCTTAGGGACAATGGTTTAGGGGAGGAATTCTGTCTATAGTGGCAAATGCACCAAGTTGAATGGACACCATTCATAATTCAACGATAATGACCAGAGTACAAATATTATGCTGGGCTGGTTAACAATTCAGCATCCAAGATTAGATCCATAGAGACTAAAGAAAGGCTTTTGGAATAAGAGGCTGATCCCAGCACTCCTATGGAACGGGTTTTCTTGCTGATCGAAATAGTGTATGGGAAATCTTAACTCCAGTCTACTTATGCTGGTGGGTTTTTGCTTTGTTCTGTTTTGTTAGTTTGACAAAGCCAAGTCCTTTTAACTGACGTGGCTTCTAGTCCCCTGCATTATTCTTGATGGAGCTGTTCTCATACTGCAGCTAATATCGTTTTGGCCTGGGATGTTCAACATTATTTTGGATTAAGCTTCCTGATAGTTTGATACCTGGAAAGGCACTCTTTCTCTTTGACATGTGATTCAAAAGGGAAAGTGGAAAAGGGAGAGTAGTAGTAAAGAGAGAGATTTTAGTTAGACACTGAGAATAATTTTTATTGAGGAGAGAAGTTGTAAGATTTTCAGAGGCATCCTGAAATTAGGCTCTGAGGTATGTTCTTTGATCTTTCCTGGACCTGTTAAGCACAGATTTGCTTGAAGATAAAGTGTGCAGATATCTTCTGTAGACCCTCTGATCCTCTGATTTATGGATGAGCTCTATCTAAAACTAGAATCACGGGAGGAGAAAAGAAGAAAAAGTAGGAGAATCAGACACAAGGTCGGGAGGGGGGTTAAGAAAAGCAGAAGGTGATAAGAAAAAGCAAGAAAACTACATAAAAGTTTAAAAGAGGTCTGAGGCTGGGAAAATGATCAAATGGAAAAATATTTGGCGATAAATAAATGAAGATATGCCTCAAACATGTTCTCCAACTGTGAAAATGACATCTGCACCTGTATGTTCATTGCAGCACTGTTCGCAATAGCCAGATTCTGGAAACCACCGAAGTGCCTGAGAATAGACAACTGGTTAAAGAAATGCTGGTACATCTACATAATGGAATACTATGCAGCTGATAGAAAGATGAAGTCATGAAATTTGCTTACAAGTGGATGGACATGGAGAGTATCATGCTAAGTGAAATGAGTCAGAAAGAAAGGAACAGACATAGAATGACTGCACTGATTTGAGTAATATAAAATAACATAATGTGAGATTAACACCCAAGGACAACAGAGCCAAGGGCCAGGAAGATTGCTCCATGGTTGGAAGCTTGCCTCATTAGTTGGAGGAGAAGGCAGCTGGGATAGAGAAGGGATCACTAAGTCAATGAGGGCTGGAGGGATCACTGAGGATGGGAGGTGTGTGCTGAAAGTAGACTAAGGACCAGACATAATGGCCTCTCAGTATCTGTACTGCAGACCATAATGCCCATAAGTAGAGAGAGATTAAAAAGGAAATTGTCTGCCAGAGGCAGGAGTGGAGTTGGGTGGGGGTGGTAGGAAGGATACTGGGGACATTGGTGGTGGAAAATGTACACTGGTGGAAAGATGGGTGTTCGATCATTTTATGACAGAAACTCAATCATGAAAGTTTCAATCATGAAACTATATCTCATGGTGATTCAGTAAAAAATAAATTAATTAAATAAAAAAATTCATGCTCTCCAGTCCCATTTGAAGTGGGGAAACAAAACACAGTGTGACTTGCACACATCCTTGTGGTTCATTGGTGTCAGGATAGAAGGTGGAAGGTAGAGATAGATCTCTGAGTGCCAAGCAGCGGAGGTGACTATGTCCCCGAACCCTCCCCCACCCCAATGCTCTTGTGGAGAAGAAATGTACATGCATAGGTTTGGGATCTGAAGACCCAGAATGAAAAGGGACACTTTGCTGCAAGAGCTTCCCAAACACTCCTTTTCTCTTTCCTTTCCTCAAAGGAAAGATGAGAACATCCCAACCGATATCCCTCCTTCTCTTTTTGGAAGCTATGTAAAATATCCACAGAAATTTTGGGTTGCTTTTTTTGTTCTTGTTTGGTTTGGTGGCCATACCACATGGTACCCAGGGTGACTCCTGGCTTTATGCTTGGGGGGGGGGGGGTCTCTCCTGGTGGTGCTTGGAGAACCACGGGGTACTGGAAATAGAACCCAGGCTTCTTGCATGCAAAGCATGAGCTCAGTCCGTTGAGCTCTGTCTGGCCTTTTGGGGCTGACCTCACGCCCTCCCCTGCTTCTGTTTGAGCTTCCTGAATGCAATTCCCCAAAAGTTCCTTTCTCCCTCAACTAGAGTCTGGAAGATGACTTCTCACCCATTGAAGACAGGATTAATTTCCAGCCTGTCACCTGATTTTGGGGACCTCTGATGGATCTCCCTAAATGTCCTTAATTTCCTTTAAGGGGGGGAAATGGGAAATTCCATCTATTTTTTTTCTCTATCCCTCCTTCAAAAATGCTTACAAACATCACTGAAGGCACGAGCTGGGGTCCTCTGAGATGCCAAGGCTGCTTTTTACTTGCCTTCGGTCCTTTACAGGGGTCCAGGACACACGCCTTCTCATGGAAAAGAGCCGAGAAAAGGCGCAGTGCCCCTGAAAGGTGTTTACCACACACAAGAGCGCCTGGTCTTCTGAATATTTGTTCTCCCACTTTAGGGAACTGTGCCAGGTTTAATCACTGGGTTTTAGCAGGGAACATTGGGTCACTGTCTCTCTGCTACGAAACGAGCCACGAACAGCAGGAGGAATAGGCCCCTGTGTTCAGAGGAGATAGAGAAAAGAAACATCACGTTGCTTAGACATCACCAGTGTGAGTGTGCAGAGACCCGGGCCGCCATCCGTCTCCCAGGAAGGCCTGCCAAGAGCTCTTATATAAGCTCCAGTGAGCTCATGTGTTTTCATGCGATCAGCAGCAGCTCCTGGGCTTCAGGGCCAGGGGTGAGGCTGGAGGAGGGAGCTCAGAAGATATTGTGTTCTTCCAAGGAGGGGGTGCTCTGGAAAGAAAACATGTTCCTGCTCTCGGCGATGATGAAAACAACTTCCATCTCCCAGACAGGCACCATCAACTGGCAGGTCTTGTGGAGGCCACGCCAGGAAAGGAGAAAGTGATGCTGATTTGATGAGCCTAGTATGGAGGGGAAGGGAGAAGGGATGGGAAAGGCCTTCCACAAGTCAAAGGCACTTAGAGGTACACTGGGAACCCAGAGGATAAAGCTTGTCCCATGATGTGGGGAAGGCAGTGTGGGTGCTAAGTTAGGTCCCCAAGTCACCCACAGGGAATGAGACCTTCTCCTTCGGTGCTTGCTGCCAACTGAGGCTGTTCTTAAATAGGAAACTTGATTCATTTATGAACCGAATAGTCAGGCTGAATATTCTGGTACCTGCTGCCACTCACTTCACATCTGCTTCTCTTCTGTTTGGGAGCATCAAAGCTGGCAGGCTGGGGCTGGAGTGATAGCAGAGCGGGTAGGGCGTTTGCCTTGCATGTGGCCGACCCGGGTTCGATTCCCAGCATCCCATATGGTCCCCTGAGCACCGCCAGGAGTAATTCCTGAATGCAAAGCCAGGAGTAACCCCTGAGCATCGCCGGGTGTGACCCAAAAACCAAAAAAAAAAAAAAAAAAAAACCCAAAAAACACAAAACAAAACCCTGGCAGGCTTTCACAAGCCAACCAACCCACCGGCAGACCCACCGGCTTGTCCAGAGCCTCTGCAGTCTGCCCAGCAGACCCCAGCTCCACACAGAGCAAGTGGCACCATTGCCGCTTTCTAATACTCTTCGCCTGCAGAATTCGCCATCATACCCCACTCAAGTAAGATGCTGCCTTCCCACCAAGCTTCCTGCACACACTCTCAGGGGCTGAAGCACTTTCAGTTCAGGGAAGGGTGGGGGTGGGCAGGATCTGCCTTAGGTCTCTGCAGATGATCCCTCCCACTGTGAGCTTCCTGGACTTCATGAGGTGGGTCAATAGTCTGTTTTTGTATGGATGGATGACCCTGCAATGTTTTACCTGTCCAAAACTAAATTGTGCTCAACCTTTTTGTAGTCACCAAAGCTTCACACAATTCTTATTTCAAATATAAGGACATATTATTCTTGTTCAGGTTAAAAAAATTGTTGGGGGGCTGGAGCGATAGTACAGCGGGTAGGATGTTTGCCTTACATGTGGCTGACCCCCGGGTTCAATCCCCATATGGTCCCCCAAGCACTGCCAGGAGTAATTCTTGAGCGCAGAGTCAGGTGTAATCCCTGAGCATCGCTGGGTGTGACCCAAAAAGAAAAAAAAAAGGAGAGAAAAAGACCATTAAAAAAATGTTGTGAATGGGGGTTCCAAAGCAGTGCTTATGAGGGTCTGGGAGCCACACCTGATGATACTTGCTCAATAAGACAGGGCATGCCAATGTAAGGCACTGAGGAGGTGGGATGCTGGGTCTCTGCCAGGACCACTGGGGCTACACTGGTATGGGTGTGGGTGTGGGTTTAAAGTCAGTAAAGTATGAACCCTCTGACCACTGAGTTATTGCCATTGGGTCCCAGTTCAAGTAAGTTGTCTTTGTTTTTAGGTCACACCATCCTGAGCTCAAACTTATTCTTGGCTCTGAGCTTAGGGATTGCTCCTGGTAGGGCTCAGCGATCATATGGGGTGCCAGGGATTGAACCTGGGATGGCTGAGTGCAAGGAAAGAGTTCTACCCACTGTCCTCTCTCTCCAACCCCCATCTTCTTTCTCTTTGTGTTTTTTTTCCAGATCAATCAGGAATGTTTTAAATTACAGCTAAGATCTTTCTTGGATTCCACCCAAAACATTCTCCTTGTAAGTGACAGAGGAATGTCCTGATGAGCTAGCAATCTGCAGAGAAACGAGCACGCTCAGGATGCCCCTCAGTGCCAGGGAGGACCCAGTTCAGGACCATGCACATGCTAGGCCTGACCTCTACCCCTCTGAACCATATCCCCAGCCCTACTCCAACTGTAGCACTGTAGCACTGTCCTCCCACTGTTCATCGATTTGCTTGAGAGGGCACCAATAATGTCTCCATTGTGAGACTTGTTACTGTTTTTGGTATATCGAATACACCACGGAGAGCTTGCCAGGCTCTGCCGTGCGGGTGGGATACTCTTGGTAGCTTGCTGGGCTCTCCGAGAGGGACAGAGGAATTGAACCTGGGTTGGCTGCGTGCAAGGCAAACAACCTACCCTCTGTGCTATCACTCCAGCCTGTCACTCCAACGCATGTTTAAAAATATACGTCAAAGCTCTGGTTTACTTTTAGGCATCAGCTATTAAATTCTAGACAGTGCTGACTACCTTACTTTATTTCACGCGCTTGTGATCCCTACTCTATTACCATCCTTAACATTGGTTGGGTTGCTGGCTATCACTTCTCTGAGGAGTGTCTTAGAGCAGAGGGGCCTTGGAGAAGGAACCTAGAAAGAGGGGAGGTGGGTAAGCTATTACATGGACCTCAGGTCACCTGTGTTGACTCCTTCTCAGGCTTCTCTGTGCCCAGACAAATGAAGGCTCCAGCTCTATGGGAAGAGAAAGACTCAGCTTCCTAATTTATGAAGGAAGTAAACAAAAGATAGGCTTTGGGGTAGTAAATCCCCGTGACCAGGCTGTTGCTCGGAGGAAATGGTGTGAACCTTGCAGACACAAACACGGCCCTGAAGGCAGCTTCAGGCACATCTGAATCCCTGACGCCCCTTCCGTTTCCTGCTTTTTCGAATGGAGAACTCTAGGACACCAACTTCAGAAGGTTCCTGCGAGGCATAAAAGTGGTCATACGTGCATGCAACAGCTTTTGTGGATTCATGGGCATTCCTATTTTACCATGAACTCAGCTTTAACTTTCAGAAGAAGAAAGATTTCTCAGTCCTTTCTTCTGTTTTGGACTACTGTCTTCGCATTCATCTCTTTTGCCCAAATCAGTCTACTCAAAGATATGGCTCTCTCTCTCTTTCTAGCTCACGAATAGGTATCTGATTGTGCGGATCTCTTGCTGAGTTGTTACTTCATTTCTGTGCTGCCTTTTTCTTTGTTGTTGTCAATTTTGACCCAGTGTCTAAGAAGTCGATTGCAAATTGTCCGATCTTTCTGTCCCAGTTGAAGTTCATATTTTTTGAATCATGAAACTGCCCTCCATGTGACCCAGAAAGCCCTTTGATGATCCATATTTAGCTGTATCCATCACTCAACAGATGTCTGGAGAGTTAAAGGCCCCCACGAGCTCCCTCTACATCCTGTGGTTTCAAGTTCCTGAGCTGTGAGCTAAAAAGCTTTCATCCCCTCTACTGCTTGCCCCCACTGTTCCCCTACCTATTCCCGGGTAGAACAGATACTCTCTTTAGTCATTCATTCATTTAACATGTTACCTACTACATGTCTGTTGCTGGGTTAGATGTTAATCCCCTTTTCTTCCAAATTACATTTTCCTAATTTGATCCTTTTAGACTCATCAGTTATGTTTCCTGATTATTTTCTGAGAATCAGCATCGAGCCTCCAATTAATGGTCTCTTTTATCTGCAGCATTTCTTGACCTCTGAGAGACTTGGGAGACTTAATTGCCAACTCTGGCGCCTTGCTATAATGCACTTGTCCTTGCATCCACAGATTTCAGACACTATCACGGACTCCTTTTAAGTGAATTTAGTTAGTAAATAAGGCTGTAGCGTTTTGTTGCCGCCCTGCACCATGGACATGAAATAATGAGTGGTAGCAAGGGTACAGCCCCCGGAAAAGCAAGTGGCTACTTTCCAAAACTGAATTTTCCCCTTGGTTTTCTATGTCCCTGGTTTCCCAGAGATACCCATAAGGATGCCTCTGTGCTGTTTGAGCTCGCTGAATCTTCCTATTAGATAGTGTCTCTTGGCATCTGAAAGGCAGCCTGCCATTCTGTTCTCCTGGGTAACACAGATGGCCCAGCCCACGTTTCCCAGTAATGAGGATCACATGCAGAGTGTTCTTGCTGGAGGCTCCCTTCCACAACCCCAGCCCTTCCCTTCCCTTCCCTTCCCCATATAGTCCAGTGACTGCTGACCACGACATTTAAATCTGAGAAGCTTGCTTGCTGCTGTCCCACTCTGTTCAGAGTTGAGCAGAAAATCTAATGTATAAGCCATGGAAAATAAGACCTGGATAGCTAGAATTTGAAACACTGAGGATGAAGGGATGGCTGCCAAATTAATTACAAGGGTGACGTTTTGAGTTCCAGCTGTTCATGGAGGATATTGAGTCTAAGTATCAGCAGGTTTTGAGGTTCTCCAGTACGAGTAGCATAATTCGTTGACTACACTGAGACTGACCAGATAGGAGATCAATTTGCCAATGCCATTTAATCTTTCCCAGAATAACAGGGTTCAAAATCAATAAGAATGTTACAGGAGAAAATGCATAAATTTTGATGTAAGACAGATTCAGGAAAAGTCTTTGCTCTAACATTTACTCCATGGCCTTGGACAAAGAACGTCACTATTTGATGCACTAACCCCTTTAGCTTTAAAATAAATACAACGCCCACATCATGGGCTATTATGAACATTAAAAAGGAAAGTACACGAAAAGTCCTTGACAGTGCCTTGTACTCCGTAAGCAATAAACGGGAATTTTCTTTCTAACCTCCCTTTCCTGTTTTCTCTTTTGTCGAAAGTTGACAGATGTACTACAATAGAGTGGGACATCTGATTGAACCAACAACAATGGCCTTGTGAAATTCTATACAGTTCTACACTTGTTTGAGCTAAAACAAGATTTTTATTTGTTGCACAGACTTCTTTCTTTCTTTCTTTCTTTCTTTTTTTCTTTCTTTCTTCTTAATTTTGCTCTTGCACTTTGGATGTGGGTCTGGTCTGTGTGACCAGGAGAATTGTTCTCCATTGCTAATATGGAGCCAAGCAGAAACAGAAAATCTCTATTGGTTTTAATACCATAACTCATTCCTTTAATTCTCGAGGCAACCAAGAACACACCTCTACTAATACTAGCTACTTTTGAGGTTGCTGATGAAATCTGCTCAATCCTACTATGTGTAAGTGTGGTTTAACTGGTTACTACCTACTCATTCATAATCTCTCTGGTGTATATTCCGTCTTACAAAAAATAAGGGATGCTAGAGCTGTTTAAAAGAATGTTTATAGAACCACAGATTTAACATGGATTCTTTAAAAACCAGCTTTCGTGGCCTATTGGATAAGGTAGGTCAATCACTGCTTTTTCCTAAGTGGAACAAATCAAGGCTCCTTCTATAAGAGTAAGTGGTCATGCATTCATTTTCCCACAAGGCAGCTGTTCCCATGTGAGCCTGTTTTCTGGAGCTGCACAGATGCAGTCTAAGCTCTTTGTTTTCCTTAGTCCCTTCTCCACTCAGGGAAGTTCTAGGTCCTTTATTCTTTTTTTTTTTTTTTGCTTTTTGGGTCACACTCAGCATTGCACAAGGGTTACTCCTGGCTCATACACTCAGAAATTACGCCTAGTGGTACTCAGGGGACCATATGGGATGCTGGGAATCGAACCTGGGTTGGCCGCGTGCAAGGCAAGCACCCTACCCACTGTGCTATTTCTCCAGCCCCAGGTCCTTGATTCTTATGTGAAAACTTATAGATGGGAAAAATAAAAGGAATAAAACAGTCACATAGAAAAAGCTAGAAAGAGCACCTTAGGAATCGAGACTGCTGGGAGAGAGCACAAAGTGCTTGAGCACATGCATGCGTGCAAAGGCCTCAATTTCTGGCACCCTCTGGGTCTCTCAAGCATTGTCAGGGTCACCCTGAAGCTCCCAACACTGCTGGGTCTGTGCAGCACTGGGCTGAGCATGACTAGGAGTTTGCTGAAGATTCCTTGTCCTAGAAAAGGAGTATTTTTTTATAGTACTCCCAGTACTTTTTATAGTATTACAGAGGATGGTTACTTGCATGTTCTCGTTTCCATTGAGGATAAAAATAAATGGTGGACTTGAGGCAGTGTTCTTAATCTACAGATGTTGGCGAGTGAGTAAAAGCATCTATTTTACAATGGGTAAGACTTTTTATGTCTCTCCAAGATGGGGAATCTAGTACCTGACCACAGTACTCTTTTGTCATGGAACATTTTATGGATGCTAGTATTTTGTGAAACCTATTTTAGGAAGTGATAGTATCATATATGCTGGAGGAACTTAACATTCTGACTGTTGGATCCTGAAACTGGTGGTTCACAAACGCAGTAAGGCTTCCTTCCTTTGAAGGCTGGTAGCATCTTCTTCCTTCTCTCCACTATCATCTCCCTTTTTATTAGCCTTTGGCACATTCCTGCCAGGGAGCATTGATGTACAGACCTTGATATAGGGGGTCTATGAGTCTATTTTTTCCCAATTCCATGAATCTATTTTATTATGGATTCAAACCATGGTAGTGCTCTAAAGAAGGTATAGCCTAATTGGGACAGGAGATAACAGAGCGTTTGGCCAAGAGGAGGGGGGGTTAGGGAGGGAAAAGTTGATGTAATTATTTTTGGCAGTAGTTGGAACCAAAGCAGCAGGAGAGAGTAAGTTTTAAGACTCCCTGGCAAAGTAACTTCCTAATCTGTCACTGAGTATGTGTAAAAAAGTGATTAGTGGGTCTCTATATTTATCATGATTACTCACAAATATGTAATTTACATAATATATACAGCACATTAAGTACTATGTCACCTTATATAATGTGCATATGTATAATGTATATGCATGTTATGTAATGCCAGTCTGGAGGCTCTTCTAGGATCTGCCAAGTATTTCCTAATTTATTTGGCAATTTTAACATATCTTTTCCATCTGTGGAAAGAACTCTCTTGAGAGGAGCTGGTCTCTGACCTGAAATATAATAATCGTACTAAGTTTGTCTTCACTCTCAATTAAGTGGAGGAAACCCACAAAGACCATATACCACCCTAATGAGATGCAATTCCTAGTGCTTTCATTCATGGGCAACACAATGTATTGAAGATCACTTGTATCCTCATTTTATTGCTAGTGGGATAGTAGAAATGTGGGGGCAGGTGAGAACATGATTGTGCTGGGTCAGAATGAGACAAGGAATAGGATCCTGGAATCTCTCTTGACAGTTTAATTGTGTGACTTAGAGATACCTTAACTATACTAAGACTTGCTTTTCTCAATATGAAGATGGGCATGGGGGGGGGGGGAATACTATTACCTTCTCTGCCAGCTTCAGAGATTACTGTGAAAAGCCTTATGATGAGATTCTCTGCAGGAAGAAACCACTGTCCTAGTAGTTAAGAGATGAGTTGCCAAGTTAAGCAACACTAGACATTACTAAGCTATACTTGCAATTCCGCTCAAGTTTGTTATACTCTGTGATTCTAAGAAGGGCTTTAGAACTATCTTTTAAGTAACCCTGTAAATTCTATACTCAAGAGCAGGCAGGACTATCTCTTTTGTGTCACTTGATGTTGAAGAGACACTTGGAAACCTCTGAGAATTGTCTTACCCGTTGATGATGACATATCTCAACAGCCTCAATCTTGGGGGTCAGGGGAGAAATATAGTCAAGAACTTCATGTAAGTGTCTTAGAACCAGTGACCTTAACCAGGGGGCTGCCTCAGTTTTAGAATCAAGTGGCTTCCAAGATAGTACCTGTTGCCAATCTGGAGCTTGTGGGTCTCAGCACCAAGGGTCACATCAGTAAGAATAATTCTTCAGGTGGCCCGGTTCTCCCCTGGCCCAGCAGTCTGCACTGTGAGGTCAGCAGGATATCCTAGATTTCCAAACTAGATGGTCCTAAGTGGATGCTTCCATCAAAATTAGTATCGATTCATACATGCAACCTTAATTTGCCCTTCCATGCTCATAGTTGACCCAGTGCAAAGAGACAATTCAGTGGATCCAGGTTGAGTGGGCCCAGGTTTCTTTGAGACATCTCAAAGGGAGGATGGAAGCCCAAGAAAGTAAAGGTGCAGAGGCCAATGTGTCTACCAATAAAACAAACTTGCCCTTGGGAAAAAGAGGACCATGCTGGCCCCAGCTGAATGAAGCCCTCTGCGCCCTGTCTAGACCCTCTGCTGAGTCCTGGCTGGCAGCATCTTGCAGAAGGCACCATCGTCTTCCTTGTGACTATCCACCGAGGTCATCCCTGCAGTCAGGATTTTTCCAGATTAGGAGACTATGAGAATCATGATGAGGTGTCATGTGGACAGTTAGATTTGATCATCTGTCTAATACCTTCAACCTCAGACTAATTTCTCACCCATCGAGGCCAGAGAACATCATAAGGCCCTCGTTTTTCTCATGCAGGCTTGCCCCTTCCATCCATATAGGCTGCACATTCATTCTTCCTCAGACATCTGCATCCAAATGGGATCGTTTCTCAGGTACTGGACAAATCCCTATTCCAGGAGGTGTGGCTTCTTTTCTCACTTGGTTCTCTTTTTAGAGACACCTATTCCCAAACCATATTAACTGAGATACCAAGAACAAGTCTCTTAAATGTGCTGAGACACTCAGTTTTCTTATCTGACAAATGGAGAGTACGACCTGCCCAGAACACCGCTCATGTTTTCTTTCTGTTTTTTTTTTTTTTTTAAATCTAGAGTACATATTCTCAGTCTTTTTTAGACAAGGAGCCACTTTCGTTTCCCTCAAATCTTGTGATTGCCATAAGGAAATGAGTCTTGACACTGAAATGGAATGGGGGTTGGGGAGGCTAAGAAACTTTGTTTTCCTTTTTCACTTTCTGTTCCTAGACTACATGTGGGTTTTTTTTTTCAACCAGGAAAAGTTCACCAGGAAATAAATATTTATATACATAAATATATATGCTACAAATGTGTATACACAGACCAGCAGAAGGGCCTGCATGACATACGTTGGGAGAGGAAGGTGCAAAGAAGCAGGAGAGAACTACTTAATAGTTTGGCTCCTGGTCCCTTCAGCAAAGGCCCTTCTCTCCCATCTTGTCTGCTTTCAGGAATAGTCTGCCACCAGGGCTTCAAACTTATACAGGAAACACACTTCGGCTTGAAAAAGAAAGAAGCTGGGGGTGTTTTTTTTTTTCTCTTCCCCTTTTACACAATATTATGACACCAATTTGAAAAATAGATCCCAGTTTTTCTGCTTTCCCTCCCAGGTGTTTGCAGAACTAAGAAAATAAATACCACATCTAAGGTGTGCCTCTGAGGCACACGGGGGGCTCTGGGAGCCGGGAGCCGACACAGAACAAACGCACAGTCCCCAGGAAAGGGCTTGGGGATAATAAGAAGCAGTGCCTCCCGACAGGGCAGGGAACCAAGAAGAAAAACCCGGCTCTCCACAGCCTCCCTGCCTCCTCAGTGAGTTCAGGGAGAAGTTGTCGCTCGAAAGACAACCATGACACCAACAACGTGTGCTCCAGGAGTCCTGCCAAGCGCTGGGCTCAGAGAGTAGGAGGCGTCTTGTCTCTCCACAGAGGGAGCTTTGTGCAAGCTTGCTGGAACAGGAGCTCCTTCCCTTCGCCACATCCGATCTCGCTCTTGGCAGGAAACTTGCACCTCGCTCCGTGTGAGTGTCCGCGAAGAAAAGATGCAACTTGCAGTGTTGGTGAAAGAAAGGGGGACTTCTCCTGAAGTCTTGGATAATCCCACTCAGGAAAGGCCTTCTGGGAAGGTGGAAGTTGCTGCAAGACCCCCATGCCCTGGTGGGTACTGCATCCATTCAGAGTGTCCTGTTGGAGTTGGTTTAGTTGGCGTGTACACATTGTTGAAACAGACTAAATGGGAGGTGAAGATTACTTCCTGAATGGTGTGTTTACTCCCACTGGCTAGAGAAGCGTGTGTGTGTGTGTGTGTGTGTGTATGTGTGTGTGTAGTGTGTGTGTCTGTGTGTGTGTCTGTGTGCGTTTCTTGTCTTCTTTCTTGGCATATCAGGTGTTTGGCACTTTGTCTAGTCTTTGGAACGACTCTTCCTTCTCAGGGAGAAGAAGCTGCTCTTCTGAGGAGGCCCCATCATCATGGGTGCTTGGTTCTTGTGGGTAATTTTAATCTAAAAAGCAAGAGGCAGAGTTGAATTAGTGAGGTGCGAATCCCAGGCAGCCAAGGGAGAGGGAGTCTCAGAGAGACAGAGGTCAGCTTTGGCTTGCAAGGATCCCTCAGCAAAAGGACGGCTGACCTTGAACAGCTTTAAACTTGGCAACTGGAGCCTGACTGGGCCTGGAGTTTGGCAACTGGAAGTCAGGGCGGAAACACTGGAGAGAGACAGGTGTGAGCTTCCCACGGGGTGATCAGCTCGCACCTGTCCTGTGTCCTTGCTATTTATAGACTCAGAATGTCACAGCCAGAGGAAGACCTCAGGGACCATCCCATTCAGCCTCTGCTGAGAGAAAGGAGTGGAGGCCCAGTCTCTGTGGGGCCTTCGATTCACTCAAGGTCACATGGAAAGGTTAAAGAACCAGAGCACAGTTTTTCAGTGTCCTATGCTCCATGACTTCCGGCCATCCCTGCCCAGGAAGTGCAGAAATGTCAACTAGGATCTCAAAGTTGACCTAGAGGCTTTAGTCTGACCTCTGACCCAAGTAACACTATGTGGACAATTTCCAAATGAGTCTATTAGATGTCTCCTCTTTGTGTACCCTTCCAGGCTAAACCACCTTTCTTCTAAAATTAATTTTTTTAAGGTTGGCTTTATGAATTTTCTTTTTTTTTTCTGCAGACTGAAAGTGAAAGACACTGATAGTCAATGGTCATTTTGTTCTGTTTTTTGGGTCACACCCAACTGCTTCAGGGTTTACCCTGTGCTCAGGGATCATCCCTGGTGGGGTTCCAGAGACCAGATGGTATGCAGGGGATGAATCGAGTCAGTTGTGCAAGCCGAGTGCCTTACCCACTGTACTAGCTTTCTAGCCCCTTAATCATCACTTTTGTTTTTTCCCCCCTTTTCCACCTTATCCTTAGAGCATGGCTTCCAAGTACTTAATCCCTAGTTGAATGCAGCCTGGTGACACTCACCTTAATCATCTGCATTACCAGCTTGTCAACAACATTTATCGAATCTGACACATGTTCAGAGAAGGAAGATGATGTGGGACAAGAGCCGTTTAGCAGGTCAGAAAGTCAGCACAGGGGGTAAAGTTTCATGCTCTGCATGTAGCCCACCTGGTTTGACTACCAGCACCACATGTTCCCCAAGCATCACTGGCCCTGGATGCCCTCCCACCCCAGCCCAGCTAGGTGTGGCCCTGGTAATCACATGCATGGCAGCTCCCATGCATGGAACCATCATTTTTGTTGTTGTTGTTGTTTTTAGGTTATACCCAGCGATGCACAGGTTATACCTGGCTCTGCACTCAGGAATCACTCCTGGCTGTGCTCAGGGGACCATATGGGATGCTGGGAATTAACCCAGGTCGGCCGCATGCAAGGCAAACGCCCTACCTGCTGTGCTATCGGTCCAGCCCCGGAACCACCATGTTGGCTGAGAATCGAGGGCACCCTAAGCACCACTTGGGAGACCCCTCTCCTCTGTCAAATAAGAATCATTAGAATTTGGAGATCTTGCATTGAGTTAATTTTAAAAAGTTTTTGTTTTGGGGGGGCTATACCCAGCAATGCTCAGGGGTTACTCCTGGCTCTGCACTCAGGAACTACTCCTGGCGATGCTCGGGGGACCATATGGAATGCCAGGGATCGAATCTGGGTTAGCTGCATGCAAGGTAAGCATCCAACCTGCTGTATTACTGCTCCAGCCCCTCAAAGTTCTTTCTTTCATTGAATCCTAGAACTCATATTCTTTTGCTGTGAGCCCTTGAACAATCATTTAACCCTGAAAACCAGTGCACACTGAACTGTAAAATGAGAACTTTGACAGAGGTTTTATAGGTTTATAGTTTTCTCTCACAAAACTGTAAAGATCAAGTGAAAGACTGCCAACGAAACCCCACTGTACACTGCAAAATAGAATGCAACAGTTCTCTAAATAATTATCATCTTACATTGGCAGAGAAAAGGGTCTACTAAAAGAAACAGAATCTGTAAATTCATTCGCACCGGAAATGACAGTGCATTCCCAGAGAACAACAGAACCCTTGAAGAATTCTGTCAATAAGCCTGGATCAATATGGTAGAAGCCCGTGATTTCAACTTTTTCACACCTGTTGACCAGCAATGGTCTGAAAACTGGCCACGAAAAATCACTCTAGTAAGTGGCAAAACCATTTTTCCAGACTTGCAAAAATTCCTGGGAGCCAGCACTGGTCTTGTTGAAAACCATTAGTATATACAAGGCAGTATGAAAAACCACTAGTGGATCAGGGATGCGGGACACTGAGACACTACAGGCTTTACATGGACGAGGCTCAGGGTTTAATCCCCTATCACTAAAAAAACAAATAAATAAGGATGTGAAGAACATGACAGGTGCTTATAGGAGAACTTTCAATATTTGAAAAGAAATGAAAGGAAATGTATGTCTGGAAAGAGAAAGGGAAATCTTGGGTAGAGGGTTCACATATGAACACAATCCTTGTAAGGCAAAGGAGGGGTCATGAGGTCAAGGTACAGGTGGCAGCTGGCATGGGCTTTATATGAGTTAATGGAGAACGATGATAACTTTGGAAACTGGTGAATGACATGATGAAAACGAGTTCTAGAGAAATTATTCATTCAACAGTGTTGCCAAGGCAAGTTAGAATGGGGGAGAAGCTGACTAAGAGGGTACCACTGCAAGCCAGGTTTAAATGCGTTAGGCCCAGGGTATGGAAAGAAAAAACCTGTAGAGAATTAGTGTAGTCTGTGCAGTGGGAACTGAAAATAAATCCTCTATTGACTTCTCCCAACCTGGAGATCTAGGAAGAGAGTTTATCTGTTTGTAGTCACCAGAAGAGAAGAAAACCATGAGTGTATCATACGCCATTCTATGTTATATGTCTGATTGGCATTGCCGTTATTCCAGAATTCATGAAAGTGAGGCATAGACCGGCCCCCTGATAGCATTTATCTTTGCCAGACCATCAAGCACAATCTGATGACAGTAATTGGTATCACATTTCTTTGGGACAAGCTTCCTTTCAGTCCCGAGAGTACATGAGCTATCTCTTACTCACTCCAGTTTTCCCTGAGCCAGAGCAGTGCCTGCTCTGAGTGGGAATATCAACTCATCAATACAACCCAGGAAGGCTGTCCTCGTAGGGGGCTGGCTGGGTTCGGAGGAAGAGAGGCAGCTGGTGCACTGCCTACATTTCCTGCTGATGGAGTCCATTTTCTTGACATGATAGTAGACTCATGCTTCTCCTTTTCTGTCTCAAGCTGAGCTATTTATTTGCTGGTTAGCACCTTCAGAGCAAAGAAGAGGAAGCGAAACTCAGATCCCTCCCATTTTGTTTGTCAGCAATTTTGACAAATGTCTTGGTAGGGTAATGTGGAGATTGTGAAGTGGTTTGTGGACTGTAAGACCACAGTTACTGAGAGCTAACTCTACATATGTTATGAGATCACATCCTCCTTTTGAGACAAGCAGTTGTCAGTCTCGTGCCTTCTTTACCCAACAGGTAGGAGGGAGCAGTGCGTTCAATAGCTGGGTAGCTGGATTCATTTAAGACGGTTTTTTCGATCACAGATGGAAAAAGGGCACTTCATATTTCTATAGTTAGAAACCCAAACTCTTTTTGGGTAATTGGGCAGGTCAGGCAATTAATTAAAGTCTTCATGATTGGCTTAAAGCATTTCTTAACATTTCTAACATCTGGCAAGTGCTAAGGAAAGCAGTCCCACAGCTTCAGTTTTCTGCTTCTTAACAGGGAGAACTGATATAGCTGAGTCGAGTGTGATGGCTGGAAATTCACAAGACGGCTGCGGCATGATTTCCTATTAAATTCAGAGTCTAGTTTTAGATATCACTAATGCTGAGAGTTCATTTGATAGTGAGGGCCATTCGCCATGCAAATAAATACATATTTATTACTTCGAGAGAAGCAATAAGAGCTGTCCCCCTCCCAGGACAGCTGAGGCAGGCAAAACAGCCAATAGCCAGAAGTATGGGCCCTTCTCAAATGGTTTATGAAATGTCCAAGATTACCCAAATTTCAGCTGGAGAGGAGGAGGAAGGCACAAACCTGAAAGTTCTTGTATTTTAAAACATTCTTTTAGGAACTATGATTGAGGTTGCAGTGTCTATAGAAGGCTTGAGCAGTCTTTCAGGTCTGAGAATTCTCTGCTTTATTAGGGTGTTTCCACCACCAGAGGCTCAAGAAACTACATAACCACACAGCTGTTTTTTGCCAAGGGTGGAAAAGCCTGGAATTTGTTGACAAACTGGGATTCTGTGTTAGATGATTATTACTTTTCAAAGTATGGTCTGGTGGGGGGGGGGGGGTTCGGAGGGGGAGAGAGAGAAAGAGAGAAAGAGAGAGAGAGAGAGAGAGAATAGTGGGTAGGGTGCTTGCCTTGCATGAAGTCAACCTGGTTGATTTCTGGCATCGCATGTGTCCCCAATACTCCATCAGGAGTGATCCCTGAGCACAGATCTGGGAGTAAGTACCGAACATGGCCAGATGTTGCCCAAAGGAGAAAACAAATAAACCAAAAGAAACATCAACCAAAAACAACCCCCAAACAAAAACCAACAACCAATCAATAAGCCCAATGTGGCCTCTAAACAAACAGCAACAGCATGTCCTTGAAACTTGTTGTAAAGACAAATTCTCAGGCATCTAGATCTATTAAGGCAAAAACTCAGCAATCTGAGCTTTAGAGGTCTTCCAGGTTATTTGGATGCACACTGAAATCTGAGAGTCATTGGATTAGATTAAATAATCACAATCATTTTTAACTTTTAGAATCTACGATTAACTAACATAGCCAGGTGTGGTCCCTGAACAAAACAAAAATTACTTAAGGTAACCGCTATTAATTTTCAGGCATATATTTTCCAATATGTATGTATTTATGCTTTTAATAAAGTTGAAATTGACTTTTTAATGTGCTATTTTCATTTGTCATTATTTTGCAAGCATTTCCAGCATTATTAAATATTCATTAGACATGATTTCCAATGACTTAAACTTATTCCATTTGATGAATTCAGAGAACATCTTAAACTCTTTCTCTAAACATTGAGCTTTTAAATAATTTTCATGTTGCTTTTGCTGTTATGAATGATAGAGAAATCAACATTCTTATGTATCAGGTTGTTTGTATTCAATAACTTGAATTTTTTTGGGGGGGAGTCACACCCGGCAATGCACAGGGGTTACTCCTGGCTTTGCACTCAGGAATTACTCCTGGTGGTGCTCAGGGGACCATATGGGATGCTGGGAATCAAACCTGTGTCGGCCATGTTGGCTGCGTGCAAGGCAAACATCCTATCCACTATGCTATTGCTCCAGCCCCTGTATATTAATCTTTTTAAAGATATTGATACATGGTTCCATATGCTTCCCAAAAGAGCTGGACCAGTTTATACACTTGCCTCAATGAATGAGCTGACTTCAGCTTACCTTTGATAGTTATACTTATTATTTGCAAAAGAATATTAAGTCATCCTAAGTCAGACTGTGGCTCAGTAGTATAAAGCATGCCTCATATTCTTGAAACTCTGGATGTGATCATGACACCACACAACAAAACAAGAAAAAACAAAAACCCCACCACCGAACATACTAACTCCCCATTCCTATACCCAGACTTGGGTAAGCACTCTCCCACCCCCAAATTGGGCTCATTTGATAAGTGAAACATGACAATGGCGTTTTCTTTTCTTTTTTTTTTCCTTTCCTTGTTGGGTCACACCCAGCAATACTCAGGGGTTACTCCTGGCTCTGCATTCAGGAGTTACTTCGCAGTGCTTGGGGGACCATATGGGTGCTGGGTATTGAACTCGGGTAGGCTGTGTGCAAGGCACATGCCCTACCCGCTGTACTATAACTCCAGCCCCGAATCTTTTTTTTTAAAGTTCATTTGATTCCGGGACTGGAGCGATAGCACAGCGGGTAGGACGTTTGCCTTGCATGCGGCCGACCCAGGTTCGATTACTCTGCCCCTCTCGGAGAGCCCAGCAATCTATGGAGAGTATCTTGCCCTCAGGGTAAAGCCTGGCAAGCTACTCGTGACATATTCGATATGCCAAAAACAGTAGCAACAAGTCTCACGATGGAGACATTACTGGTGCTTGCTGGAGCAAATCGATGAACAACGGGAGGACAGTGCTACAGTGCTATTAATATTTTTTTAATTAAAGCACCATTATTTTAGACACACTGTGACCCAGTGCCCATCTCCCCACTCATGTCTTCTTCCTGCCACCAGGGTTCTCACGTTCCCTCCTATGTCTCCACTCCCGGCATGCCACCTTGATAGGCACCTTTTTAAGTCTGATTGTTGAAATCTGGATCTCTTGTTTTCAGTGTTGACTCTGTGGTTTGGATATTCAGCTGTACCTCTCCTTTATGCCCACAATGTACTCAGATCCGCTTGGCCTGTTTTCTGTGGCTTCCCATCTTTCTCTTCTTTCCCCCTTACTTTCTTTTCTTCTCTGCCCTTCTCCTTATACTCTGGGGTCGAGTGGTCCAGGCATTCCCTCTTTCAAACAATTGCACTCCCTCATCGAGTTGTCTATATACCATGTATAAATTTCTCACTATTTTTATTTGAAATTCTCCTCCCCCCTTTTTAATTTGTGATAGGAAATATCATTTCATAGCTTTACTAGCCTATGGCCTTCTGTAGATTCTGTTTACTACTGCATTATTATCCTCATTTTCCCTGCCAATGTCCAGGAACGCTTTATACATAAAGATTGTTAATATGCTCTTTTTTTTTTTGCATTTTTTTTTTTTTTTGGTGGGAGAGATCACACCCAGCGATGCTTAGGGGTTAGTCCTGGCTCTGTGTTCAGGAATTATCCCTGCTGGCAATTGGGGGACCGTATGGGATACTGGGAATTGAACCCGGGTCGGCCACATGCAAGGGAAATGCCCTACCTGCTACCTGGCCCCATTAATCTGCTCTTTAAAATGACTATTGCAAAATCTTGTCAGCCTTTAAAAAATCTCCATTGATTCTGGGATTGCGAATAAAAAAATTTAATAGTTAAAAATTTTTACTTTGAGATATCACCTGTTTTCTTTAGTGATATTTACCTTAATTGGATTTGAGTGTTTAGTTTTGTTCTTGTTCTTGTGGTATAGCTTGATGTCAATAATTGGTATAAATGATTTTTTCCTCAAAAGGCAATTTCTTGGATATCATATGTAACAAATTAGTTTTCTTTCAAATGAGTTTATGATATTTATCTTTTCCTTCATTAGTTTTTATGTGTTCTAGGTTCTTTTAGGGCTTTCTTCCTTACTCCTGATTTATCTATCCAATTTAGTGCCAATTACTGTGGTTTTATAACTATTTTAATATCTTGTGGGAAGTCCTTTTTCATAATTCTTTTGTAAGATGCCTCAATTATTGCATTGTTTTGTCAAGCAAAGAAAAACAAAACCTTCTGCATTGGAATTTTATTTGAGTTACGTATTTAGAAGCATGGCTTTTTATAAATTCAAATTATTTAAAAACAATATTGGTTAAGTCTGGTAGTTTTCACTTATGTTTCACAATTGAGTGTTTTGCGTGTTTTGGTAGTTGCTATTGGGAGAGGTTAAATTTCTTAAAATATGTATTTTTATTGTTTATGACTAGTACACATAAAAACTGGTTACTTTGGTCTATTTATAGAGCTTAATAGAAATAGTGACTTAAGGTTTTCTTTTACTTCTAGTTTTGTTTATTAAGTTATCTTTCCCTTTTATACTTTTTTCTTTTGGGGGGTTACACCGATGGTGTTCAGGAGCTATTTCTGGCTCTGTATTTAGGTTTGACCTCTGGCAGTGCTTGTGGGACCATATTGGTAGGGATCTGAATTGGGCTTAGCTGCAAGCAATATATGCTATCTCTTTAGCCCTATATACGGAATGATACATGCAAATAATATCACTGTACCAAATAGTGATATTTCTTTTACGTTTCATATATTTTCCGTTGACTAGCAGTACCAAGCAACATTAGCATACATATGTGATCCACAGCTAATGAGAATTCTGATAGTGCTTTACTGTTAAGTAAACTATAGTTACTGGTTTTAAGTTATTTCCTAATTAGTTGGAGAGACTTTAAATTTAATCATAATTTTCTGAGAAGTTTTATCTTTAAAAATCAGAAAATTTGGGGCTGGAGCGATAGCACAGCGGGTAGGGCGTTTGCCCTGCAAGTCGCCAACTGGGTTCGATTCTCAGCATCCCATATGTTCCCCCGAGCACCACTAGGAGTAATTCCTGAGTGCATGAACCAGGAGTAACCCCTGATCATGGCTGGGTGTGACCCAAAAAGCAAAAAAAGCAAAAAAAGCAAAAAAAAAAAAAACCCAGAAAATTTGAACCTAGGGTCTAGAGTGATGGTAGCACTGTAGCACTGTCCTCCCGTTGTTCATCGATTTGCTCGAGTGGGCCCAGTAACATCTCCATTATGAGACTTGTTGTTACCAAGTTTGGCCTATCAAATATGTCATGGGTAGCTTGCCAGGCTTTGCTGTGCGGGCATGCCGTGCGCCCTACTTCTGTGCTATTGCTCCAGCCCAGTGTGATGATATAGCAAGTAAAATGCTTGCCTGGCATGCAGCTGATCTGGGTTCAATCCCTGAGCTCCACCAGAAATGACTCTGAACACAGAGTCAGGAGCAAGCCCTGAGCACTGCTGGGTATGGCCCCAAAACAAAAATAAAAACAAAAAATGGAAAAAGAAAAGAAAAGAAAAAAAGAAAATTTGAATGTGTATATTTTAGATAATCTATTTCTATACAATTTTTAAAACTACACTAATATTAGAAGACTTCCTTGCTCTCCTTTGACATACTCTTTTTGAGGAGTGAATATTTCTTTTAACAAATTTCTCAATTCTATCTACCAAAAATTTTACTTTTACTTACTTTATCTACCAAAAATTAGAATTTTTGTCAAACACTGTCCTCCCGTTGTTCATTGATTTGCTCGAGTGGGCCCAGTAACGTCTCCATTGTGAGACTTGTTACTGTATAGCTTTCCAGGCTCTCCGAAAGGGGCGGAGGAATTGAACCTGGCTCGGCCAGGTTGGCTGTGCACAAGGCAAACGCTCTACCTCTGTGCTATCACTCCAGCCCATAGCACAGTGGGTAGGGCATTTGCCTTGCACGCAGAAGACCCGGGTTTGATTCCTCCACCCCTCTCGGAGAGACCAGCAAGCTGCCGAGAGTATCTCGCCCACATGGCAAAGCCTGGCAAGCTACCCGTGATGTATTCAATATGCCAAAAACAGTAACAAGTCTCACAATTTGTTGTGAGATGTTACTGGTGCCTGCTCAAGAAATCAATGAACAATGGGAGGACAGAATTTTTGTATCATGTTCATATTTGACATTTTTTCAAATGTTTTTGAAAACCATTCAGAAATATGTTTTTAATTTTTTCTATAGTTTTCTATTTTTTAGTATAAATTTTAAAGGCTTTATATATGTTTACATTTTATAACACGAACTGGGTAGTTTTCTACCTTAGTTCAGAACATGGAAAATTTTACATAAATATTTATTTTCTAATAAGTGATCTCATTGTCATTACTCACCACAATACTCATCAGTAAGACCATCTGCTTTAAGATCATCTTGATGCAATTATTTAAAAGCATTTTCCATTTCATTAATGAAAACCATTAATGGTTATGTAGGATTTTCATTCATTTTCTTAAAAGTTTCAAGTTTATTAGAATCAAGATGACTATATATAATAAATATGTCATATCATGACATCCTATAATTAAATATAGCTATTGCCACATTTATACTTATTTATTATATTTATACATTTTAATCTCTCTGGCCTATTTTTCTCTTTTTAAAACTAGGATTTCAAACATTTGACACATTTAAGAAATTACTTCTATATTTTTCTATTTTTAAATTACTTTCTACTTTAAGTCTCATAATTTCTTTCTACAGTTCCTTTTAAGATTTTTTTTTTGCTTTTTTGGGGTCACATCCGGCAATGCACAGGGGTTATCTCCTGCTCTGCACTCAGGAATTACTCCTGGTGGTGCTCAGGGAACCATATGGGATGCTGGGAATCGAACCCTGGTTGGCCATATGCAAGGCAAACGCCCTATCCGCTGTACTATTGCTCCAGCCCTAGATATTTTCATTTTTGTTCTAATCTGGGGACTATTCATTGGATTTCCTCCATTGTACATGGTGGAAGTAGATGGGACTTTGAATTTATGTTTTTTAGCGGGTAGGGCGTCTCCCTTGCACGCAGCCAACATGGCTGACCCGAGTTCGATTCCTCTGCCCCTCTCGGAGAGCCCGGCAAGCTACCGAGAGTATTCGATATGCCAGACACAGTAACAACAAAGTCTCCAATGGAGACGTCACTGGGCCCGCTCGAGCAAATCGATGATCAACGGGAGGGCCTTTACTTTTTACTTTTTTACTTTAGGCTATATTCTGTAAGTTTTGTATGGGACCTTCTCTGTTCTTTTAATCACTTTAAATAATAATAGTGGTTTAATCTTTTCTCAGATCTTATTCTTTTTTTTTTTGCTTTTTTTTTGGGGGGGGGGTCATACCTGGCGATGCACTCAGGAATTACTCCTGGCGGTGCTCGGGGGACCATATGGGATGGTGGGAATCGAACCTGGATTGTCACGTGCAAGGCAAACACCCTACCTGCTGTGCTATTGCTCCAACCCCTCTCAGATCTTATTCTTCAGGAGATTCTGAAAATCTGAGGGATTCTATTTGTTCACTTAATCTTCCATTATTAATTTCTAGTTTTATTGATTGTTATAGTTTTATTGATTTTTGTAGTTTGATTGATCTAGTTTAATTAATTTATAGTATCATATAATCTAACTTTTAGAATTCCTATTTCTGGATTTTATATATATTGTGCATATATATTATATATACATATATATTTCTCTTCTTTGTGAACTTGATTTATTTTAGTAAGTACTGTGTGAATCCAAGAAAATATGAGATATTTGCGTAGAGATTATAGGATTATTTCATGCAAATTTTATTACTTTCTTTTTTTTTTCTTGACACTTCAAATAGAGAAACAACTATTTTAAAGTTTCTGGAAATTGGTGTTTGTTTCTGACAATTTTTTGACAATTTCTTATAAAATAATTTTTGTTATAAATTTTGGACAAACTTGCAGGCTATCGAATGTAGCCTGCCCACAGGGCAGAGTCTGGCAAACTCCCCGTGGCGTACCAAATATGCCAAATACCAGTAACAATGATGGGTCTCATTCTCCTAAAGAGCCTTGAATATAATCTCAGGGCTAGGATGAAAGAGACGTTACTGGGGCCTGCTCGAGGCAATCGACGAATAACAGGATGATGAATGAAATGAATGAATGAATGAATAAAATATATTGATATTGTTTTTAACCATGTTTTGATTCATTTATTAGATATCTAAAAATTTGTGACCATTACAGCTCATAATTGAATATTCATTTTATCAAAAAGAGAGTGACTTATTTAGTCTAAACTCTTTCACCTTGCTTCAAAATTAAAATGTTTCCTTATTTGCTTTTTTTGGGTCTTGTGTTACATTCTTATTGTTCATAAGTTAAAAATTCTCCCATGTTTAAAGGGTATATGCCTTCTTTTCAGGTTATTCCCCTAAATGTGTCTTCTTCTGACTTATACTTTTAAATTGTCAAACTGAAGAGAGACGGTAAAGAATTTATCATTAATCATCAGGGAGATGTAGATCAAAACAACAATGAGATATCATCTCACACCACAGAGACTAGTCCACATCCAAAAGAACAAAAGCAACCTGTGTTGGCACGGATGTGACGAGAAAGGGACTCTCCTTCACTGTTGGTGGGAATGCCGACTGGTTCAGTTCGTTTGGAAAACAGTATGGACGATTCTCAAAAAATTAGAAATTGAGCTCCCATTTGACCCAGCAATACCACTCCTGGGAATATGTCCCAGAGAGGCAAAAAAGTATAGTCAAAGTGACATCTGCACTTGTTTGTTCATTGCAGCACTCTTTACAATAGCCAGAATCTGGAAAAAACCTGAGTGCCCAAGAACAGATGACTGGTTAAAAAAACTTTGGTACATCTACACAAAAGAGGGCTATGTAGCTGTTAGAAAAGATGAAGTCATGAAATTTACACACAAGTGGTACTACATGGAAAGTATCATGCTAAGTGAAATGAGTCAGAAAGAGGGGGACAGGCATAGAAAGATTGCATTCATCTGGGGAACATAAAGTGACAAAATAGGAGACTAACACTCAAGAATAGGCCAGATAAATACCAGGAGGTTCACTCCATTGCTTGGAGGCCAGCCGCACATGTTAGGGGAAAAGGCAGCTCAGATAGAAAAGGGAGCACCAAGTAAAGGGTGTTGGGAGAATCCTCCCAGGATGGGAGATACATACTGAAAGTAGACTATAGACCGAACATGATTGCCACTCAATGCCTCTTTTGCAAACCACAGCACCCAAAAGGAGAGAGAGAACAAAAGAGAATGTCCTGCCACAGAGGTCGGGTGGGATGGGGAGGATGGGGGGGGTGGGAGGGATACTGGGACCCGTGGTGGTGGAGAATGGGCACTGGTGGGGGGATGGGTACTCGGTCATTGTATAATTGAAACCCAAACACAAAAATTTGTAAATCTGCAACTGTACCTCATGGTGTTTCACTAATAAATTTTTTTAAAATTTAGCCTATTTTTGACTGTTCTTCTAATAACATAACCCATCTGCTTTTAGCCTTTGTTAATATAACGTTAGTTTTGGAGTCCAAGTTATTAATGTTCACAACATATAGCCTAGCTTTCAAAGAATGACTTACTGTTGTATAGTTTTGTATAACTATATTTAATGGCTTTGTCATTCTAATTTAACTGGCTTTGATTTTGTTTTAAGGGCTGGAGCGATAGCACAGCGGGTAGGGCGTTCACCTTACAAGCGGCCAACATGGCCGACCCGAGTTCGATTCCTCTGCCCCTCTTGGAGAGCCCGGCAAGCTACCGAGAGTATTCGATATGCCAGACACAGTAACAACAAAGTCTCCAATGGAGACGTTACTGGGCCCGCTCGAGCAAATCGACGATCAACGGGAGGGCCTTTACCTTTACCTTTACCTTGATTTTGTTTTGAGGGGGAAGACAACAGTGCTCTGACAGCAAGCAAGGCCAGCACCTTAACTGCTGTACTATCTCTCCAGCCCCTAACTGGTTTCCGTTTTTACCAAACATTATTTTATCCTGTGATGTTGGATCACTGAGCCTTGAATTTGAAATCACTTTTCATTTGATGTGTGTTTATAGAAAAACAGGTACATGTTTCAACAAGGGTTGTTATATATATATATATATATATATATATATATATATATATATATTGCTTTTTGGGTTATGCCCAGTGATGCTTTGAGCTTACTCCTGGCTCTGCACTCAGGAATCACTCCTGGTGGTGCTTGGAGGAACATAGGGATGCAGGGGATTGAACTCGGGTTGGCCTCAAGCAAGGCAAACGTCCTATCTGCTGTACTATTGCTCCGGCCCCAGTGTTGTTTCATTTTAATTCAGTCAAGACTGACTTTCTGTTACCTTCCTGTATTTGGAGATAGGTCTTTTAAGGAGGAAAAGGTTAAGATTAAGGTCAAAATTAAGGCCAGAGACGTGAGGCTCTAATAAAGAGAATTGGTGACTTTGAGAAGGCAGAGAAAACCCAGGGCCATGAGCATAGGCAGGAAAGGTTATCTGGGCGCTCATTGAGAGGGCCACTCTCTGCAGATTACGAAGGTCTCACCAGAAATCAATTCTGCTGACATCTCAATGTCTAGTCTTCAGACTAGGAGAAAACTGGTTTCTGCTGTGCAAGCCACCTGGTCTGTGTTATTTTGTTATGGCAACTTGAATAGACAGAACCCGTTTCCACATATAGATTTCCAGTTACGTGTACCAAAACATCATTGGGCGACACCAGTTTTCACAGGGAGTTGTAATCTATGAAGTGTGGTAAGGAGAGGGGGAGAGCGAAGATCAGGCAGTTAGCAGCTGTTTCTGAAACCTGAACTGGGATTTACGGAACTGGCAACCCCATGTTTGGCTATCACTGAACTATGTGGGGAAGGGTTTAATTTTTTCTACTCTTAGTTTTTTTTTTTTTAACAGGGGCTTTGCTAGGGGGTGAGATTATCATGGGTAGCCTTGCATATGGCCCACAGGAGTTTGATCCCCGACACTCCTGGGGATGGGCTCTGAGCCTTACCAGAAGCAATCCTGGAGCACAGAGCCAGGATAAGACCCTGAGCATTACCAGGTGTACATCCCCCTAAATAATAATAATAGAACAATAATAAAAACAGGGGTTTCACCAACAGTGCCACCAGGCCACCAAGGTTACTTCTATAGTGCTTGAGAGGTTATGCAGCGCTATGGATCCAACTTGGTTACCTGCAATGCATATACCACACTCCTTTGAGTTAGCTACCTAGTCCCAGCTTTTTTTTTAAAATTTATTTTCCCCTTTTTTTTTTTTTTTGCTTTTTGGGTCACACCCGGCGATGCTCAGGGGTTACTCCTGGCTCATGCACTCAGGAATTGCTCCTGGTGGTGCTCGGGGGACCATATGGGATGCTGGGAATCAAACCTGTGTTGGCCATGTTGGCTGTGTGCAAGGCAAATGCCCTACCTGCTGTGCTATTGCTCCAGCCCCCTCTCTTCCCTTTTGTTGTTGTAAACATTGTTGGTTTATTTGTTTCTGAGCCACATCCAACTAGGCTCAAAGATTACTCCTGGCTTTGTGCTGAGGACTTACTCCTGGCATGCTGTGGGTACCAAATGGGATGCCTGAGATCAAGCAAGGGTAAGTGGAGCACCTTATTTACTGGACTCTCTCCAGCTCTTGTTGTCGTCTTTTTGTGACATCTAGGGGTGGGAGGTTATATGCTTTGTTGTGATGTGCCAGGCATGGGACTTGCTGTGGCACCAGAGATCACACAGGCAGTGCATGGAGGGCACTGGGTGATGGGAGGCATTACAGTGGTCCAACTTATGCCCTCAAACATGCAAAGCAGAGGTTCTCCCACAGAGCCCCATGCCACTGTCCAACTCTTTAAGGTTTTTAGGAGACAGAAGGAGTTTGGATACATTGTCTCAATTTAGCTCCATCAAAATGATAAGCCGAAGAAATTTCCTCTCCCTTCCTACTTCTAACAAGGTGGTAAGTTATTATTAGTTTTTGCTGTGGAGTGTTTTCATCTTTTTTCTTTGTCTTTATAGAAATCAGATGATTGATGTAAAATTTTGTGGAGCAATTTTTGTATCTTATCAACGTTAGATAGCTTTCATAGAAGATGTTAGCTCTAGAGTCTACCTCTGGGGACCAGTTTATAATTTGTAGAAGTGAGATGGAACAAAGAGTTCTAGAAATAAACCTTCTATTCGAACTTAGTAGAAATCTCACAGAAACCTTCTCTTGGGTAGGAAAAAGCCCCTGGTGTTCTGATGGACTCAAAAATAGCAGACTATTGGGGGCTGGAGAGATAGCACAGCGGGTAGGGCATTTGCCTTGCACGTGGCCTACTCGGGTTCGATTCCCAGCATCCCATATGGTCCCCTGAGCACTGCCAGGAGTAACTCCTGAGTGCAGAGCCAGGAGTAACCCCTGTGCATTGCCGGGTGTGACCCAAAAAAGCAAAAAAAAAAAAATAGACTATTGAGGCATCTTAAGGCTCGATGAGAGAGAGGATGCTCAGGACCACAGACTGGCACTTCACAATAGGATAGAGGACATGCTCACGTCTAGCATGCCCTGTGCTTTGGACTCCAGGACCAGAGCCCAGGGTGTCTTTCAATGAGTTTCCAATGGAAATGGTCTTCCACACAGAGTGTCTAGCTGGGGTTTTAACCGAGAAAGAACCAAAAAAGAATATGTGGTTTCAGAGGCCCCGCTAAGAGGAAAGGTAACACAGATGGGGAGTAAGTGTCTTAAAAACTTAAGGGAGTCTTAAGTTTTGCTTGCTCCCTTGTGAGACGTTTATTTATTCAGCAAAGATGACAGCGCAACTATGACCAACTGGCACCATGTGATGTGCTAGGTAAAAGCACCTTCAACAAGGTAGATCATGAGTTCTCAGTAATTTTCAGCTCGGTCCTTGGTGGTGAAACACCTGTGCTAAGGAGTCTGTGCATTGTGGAAATTCTCCCCAGGAGCACCAGGGGATTGTGGGGGTGTCCAAGCAACCAGTGGAGGTTAGAAGGTAATGTCTGCTGATTTGGCTTCCACATAAAGATGACTTTCTAACAGTTAGATTTGTTTATCAGGCTTCCTTCTGGGTTCGTATGTTCTCTACCATTGGAATAATTCAAGTTGGGACTTTCCAGGCCACTATAAATGAGGTTTTGGATTTTACCAACTAGAACTGTGAGTGTTTGGAAGATGGATCAATGTTACAGTTTTCAGAAAGCTGCTTCATAAGATACTTTTATTTTGTGTGTTTGTGTGGGGACACACCTGGTGATGCTCAGGGGTTACTTCTAGCTCTGCACTTAGGAATCACTCTTTGAGGTCCTCAGGTGGACCAAGCCATATGAAATGCCAGGGATAGAACCTAGGTCAACTGCACTTAAGGCAAATGCTTTATCTGCTATACTATTTCTCAGGCCCTAGGATCCTTTATTAAACACATAAGGTATTTATTTGTTTGTTTGTTTGGGGGCCATTCTTAGCAATGCTTATGGGTTACTCCTGGCTCTGCGCTCAGTAATTACTCCTGGTGGTGCATGGGAGACCATATGGGATTCCAGAGATAGAACCCAGGTATGCCACACGCAAGGCAAGCACCCTAACCACTGAATTATTGTCCCGGCCCCAACACATAAGCTATTTAATAAAGCCTTGGTGGGTCACTCTTCAAGCCAATGTTCTCTCTTGAACATGCATCTCGCTCACTTGTATCTTTGTCTCTCTGTGTTCGCTTACTCTTTCAAACTTGTGTTCTCTCTTGAACACCTACTCCTTTCTTTCTCCCCTCATCCCCACCATCTGTCTAAGTAGGTTTTGTTCAGTAACAATGATCTTGCTTCACTGAAAATGAATAAATAAATAAAATAAATCTTGGTGGAAAATGAATGGATGGAATGAATATGGAAGAGGGCTTTCATTAGATGATTTCCAAAGCCAACTCAGAGACATTCAGCTCTTGGATTTTGCTAGTGTCCCCCAAGGGCCAAAAAAGAAACTCGCAAAAGGAATTTCTCATCTTAAAGACTGGCCAGAGAGAGGACTCTGGAGACAGTAAAGAGGTTAGGGTTCTCTACACGTAAAGCAGAACATGCGCCTGACCCTGTTTAATCCTAACACCACCATGCCTTGAGCAATGCTGGGTGGGGCTCTGGTGGCTCCTGGTCCTACAGGGTCAGAGAAGAACTACATCCTCAGGCCATCACATTGAACCATTGCCTAGCTGGTCAAGAGCTTCTAAAGGTGACCATTGTGTTCCCCGTGCAGTGCTTGGGAGGCCCCTGCCTCCCCCACCCCCAGCGCCCCAATCATCACTCATTTGGCCAGACCTACCGAGCAAGGTGGCTGCATCCAGGGCTCTCCATCCACCTGCATGGGCAGCAGCTTGTTCGTCCTGGACCCCAAGAGAGAACACAGTCAGCTTCTTGGACAAGGAGAAGCACAGTTGTCCCCATCAAGAAAAGAAAAGTGGTGAGTTTATTTTCCCACCTGGGAGTGGTTCTTGATTTGGGGGGGAGGGGGGTTAGGGGGAGTGGAGACAGGGTTTATTAAAAATATATTTCTTTTCTAAAAAGTCACTGAAAATCCTAAAAACTTTTTATTTCCCTTAATGCCCTACTTAAGATATGTAAGGAGAGTTATATAGGTCATCTCCTCAGTAGGAAGCCAGGTAGGTTAGTAGTTTAAGGGAAATCAGTAACGTGTGTAGCTAAGAATTTGCATGCAAATTAAAGTGCAATAGTATCAAAAGCAAACAACAAAACCAAAATGGATTTCTGAGCCTTTCCGCAATGGCAGATCTGGGACCAGGTCCAAGGGTCTGCATTTCAATAAACACGATGGCTGATTCTCTTGCTTTGGTGCCTGGATCCTGTTTTGAGAAACTGCCCTGGGTGAGCAGTGAGGCCACAGAAGTACGAGTGACTGGCCCAAAAGTATGGCAGCATCACTACTGAGCTGACCCTCAGTTAAACACTTAGCCAGAGGGCCTGCATATTGTGCCAAAATCCCCACAGTGAAATGGGAAAGGTTATGAAATGGGGAAAGGCCTGGTTTCTATGTTGAGTGAGAAGTTACATCATGCCAGTGAGGTAATGTCTCCAACCTATACAACTCAGGTAGGACTGCGTCTTGCCTTGCCCCATCCTACCATCTCCCCTCCAACAAGAATTCATTCTGCAGATGTAGGGCTGTGGGCCTGACTTAACTAGGAGAGGAGTCATGGGGACCAACTGTTTTCCATAGGTAGGGGGAGAAAAGAAGAAAGTGCTCCTATTTTGCTGAGGACTAGTTTTTCTTTCTTTTTAAATTTTTTTTCCTGATACAAGTTTTTCATTTTTCAACTTGTTAAGAAATGGATTAAATAACATGGGTTCCAATCGTGCTAATGTTGATGGCACTGACTACCATGTTACTGTACCCCACAAGCACTAAAGTGCTGAAACCCTCAACCACCCTATGTCACCTCTGATCTACGTTTTCATTCCCTCCCACCTTCTCCCACTGCTTGGCAATCTTAGTTTTATAATCCAATGCCAAGTGTTTGTCATTGTTCAATACTGTCTATTTCCTTGTTTTGTCTCTCTTTATACCAGCGATGAGTATAAAGGATGAGGTCATCTTTGTCCTTCTCCCTCTGACTTATTTCACTTAACATGACACCCTCCAGTTCCACCCACATTGCAGTGACCTGCAGGTTCATGGACTCTTTTGTTCTTGGTGAAACAACATAGTTTTAATTGAAACTTACTTAGAAAAGTGTGAGGGGGAGAGAGAGAGAGAGAGAGGAAGTACATGTTCAAGAGATAACACAGGGGGCTGGAGCGATAGCACAGTGGGTAGGGCATTTGCCTTGCATGCGGCCAACCAGGATTTGATTCCCAGCATCCCATGTGGTCCCCAAGCACTGCCAGGAGTAATTCCTGAGTGCATGTGCCAGGAGTAACCCCTGTGCATCACCAGGTGTGACCCAAAAAGGGATGCAGAGACAAGCAAGAGGGATAAGTTTTTTTTTTTTTAAGCCTGGTTTATGGATTCCTAAAGGAGGAAAGGTGAAGTCTTCTGACAACCTTCTATTGAAGATTTAGGTCTTTGGGAGAAGAGGCAGGTGCTTTCAGAGGCCTTCGGTCCAGGTGAACAGGGCACAATTTGTTCCCTGCCCTGATCAGGGAGTCCGGGCCTGGGCTTGGCATTTTCCCTGTTTTTGAGATAATAAATTAAAGGGCCTGCTGTGTTTTGATGTAGACGATTCTCTGATCAACCCTGAGGATATTTTATAATGAAAAACAATAAACCTAATAATAAAACAAATAACAGGAGAGAGAGTGAAGATTGGATTTTTGGGGATCTTGAAGACCACGTGGGAAATGCCCAGAAGCATAGAACTCCTACGTCGCCCCTTCTATTTTTATTTAGAAAAAATATCTATTAGTTCTGAAGAAAAGCTACTCCTTCTTCTTTATAATTGTTGGGTTCCTCTGGAATCAAGATGGTACATTCTCTGGGGTCCGTATTTCTTATGATTTAGCTGTTTTAACAGACTGCAACCCACTCAGTGTTAGAATCACAGAAAATGGAGAGAAAGGGACAGTAATTCTAGCACTGCTACAGCACAGAGAGAAAGGGGAATAAAAATTTGGAGGCTAATAGGAAAGACAGAAGACAAAGAGAGAAGATAGAGTAAGGAGTTAGTGGAATATGGCTAAGAAACATCAGACACCAGCTTTGGAGTTCATTCTAAGGGATGCAGGGAGCACCAAGCAAGTTTTCTCAAACTGAGTGTCTAGAGAGACTCTTAGAGTATCTGGATTAAAAAAAGAGCTCCTTGGTCAAAAAACATGTGAAATCTGCATATTGGTGGCCCCCTCGAGGAGAGCCCCCAGGCAAATCAATAGACTTAACTATAGAAATTGGACGGAAAAAAATAATGCAAACAAACAAGACGTCTAGATAATCAGGTTGAGAAAGATCTGTGCCCAGGATCTATGACAAAACAGGCAACCGATATCAGATTGTCACTCAGAGTCCTCTTTTGTCCCAGATCCTGAGTGGCCAGCCTCTGAGGTTCTGACTTTGAAGAAGCATCATTCTCTTTGTCTATTACTAGAGGTTTGTTCATGCTGATGGTTTTGTTCTACAATGCAGCCAGGAAATTTCAAGGGCCACTGTCCAAGAAAGAACAGAGCAGAGTATCTGTTTTTTGTCAGAATGTGCCCTCTGGCATACCTGACATCTGAATTTTTTTTCTTCCTGGGTCACACTTGCCATTGTTCAGGAGTTATTCTTGGCAGTGTACTCAGGAATTACTCCTGGAGGTGCTTCAGGATCCTATAGGATGCCAGGGATCGAACCCAGGTCAGCCACATGCAAGGCAAATGCCTACCCACTGTACTATGACTCCAGCCTCGAGTATTTTGTTTTTAACACAAAAAGTTGGGCCTTTGGTTCTTGGGATTGCATAAACTTCTAGTCCTGTTCAGGAAATTCCACCAATTCATTTGAAGAGAACAGCAAACTCTCCCCACTCTCTCTGCACTGAAATCCAAAGAGCTTCCTACTATGTCAGTGGGGGGGGACTTGAGACTGCTGGGTAAACTAGATGCATACCTGATGGTCACAGAGGAGCACTGGGCCAGTCTCCTGCCCGCACTCTTCAGGCCAGTGTAGATCTGTCCCATCTCCATGGCTCCCTCTAGTCCCACTACTTCAAGGAGCTGGTCACTGAGGTCTGTAGGGTGAGATAACAACATCAGTGCACACACATCTCTCTCTAACCCAGGCTGCTGTGGCCAGAAGGTCTGGCCCCTCTGTTGCCAATACAGAACTGTCAATATTCCTTCAATTTCCCATGGATCAACTTTTTCTCTCTGCACCCTTTTAGTGATTTTCATTCATTTACAATATTACGGAATTTCAATGGTATACGCTAACACTTCTATATAGCTAAAGGATTCACGGTATCTACCACCATTGTCCCAGCACCAGCCCACGCAACACCCCCCCCAAAAAAAAACCACCTCTAATCCCACTACCCATTCTCCCACTTCAGCCTCTTTCCCTCTGTTAACCACCACAGAATTGACCAAATCTATGTGTGAGTTACTTTTCTTGTTTTGTTGTGTTTTGCCAGTTTGCCAAAAGCACTTTTCAGACTCATTCTGAATAAAGTAATCCTTCCACAGAGCAATAGATCAACCTTTCTTGGGGGATTGGGGAAAACCCTCAGTGGTACTCAGGGCTTACTACTGGCTCTGTATGCAGGTATCACTCCTGAGAGGCTTGGGGGACCATATGGGGTGCCAAGGATCGAGCCAGGTTGGCTGCATGTGAGGCAAGCACACTATCCCTGTACTATCTCTCCAATCCTCAAATGGCTTATTTTTTGGACAGAATCCCTGTTTTACTAAAAACATTTTTTTTATTGAGAACATTAGCATGCATCTTAACATGGATTGGCAGATTAACAGGTCTCTTTAACTATAGAGTGATCTAAATGATGAACTGGCTCTTCCCGAAATAATTTTTCAACCACCTTGTACATCTGAAGGACATACTTGTTTAGGATTAGGAAAGGGAGGAATGTGGATAAAAGTTATTATGCACAGCTGAATCCAGTTTCTCTTCTCTGAATGTCTGAATAACACACTGGCCTCACTCATGATGACCAATGGTTCATTAACCTCAAATTTGGCCTGTGGTAAACCAGTGGTGAGCCAACCTTCTTGGACATCCTTGGGGAAAGCAATGACCTCTTTCAGGACACCAGGTACCTTCACTGAGCCAAGGAAAAGACTATTTTCACCTACACCAGACAATTCTGGGTCCATAGGAGAAAAAGAAAAAAGAGGGACAGAAAATATAAGTCTCAGGTCCAGAGGTCTGAAGACCTTCCACAGGACAGCTGAAATTTTTATTTTATTTTATATTTTTTAAATTTTATTAAATCACCGTGAGATAGTTATAAGTTTTCATGTTTGGGTTACAATCACACAATGATCAAACACCCATCCCTCCACCAGTGCACACTCTCCACCATCAATATCCCCAGTATACCCCCTTCTTCCCCATCCTCCCCCTGCCTCCATGGCAGACAATATTCTCCATACTCTCTCTCTACTTTTGGGCATCATAGTTTGCAATACAGACACTGAGAGGTCGTCATGTTTGACCCATTATCTACTTTTGGCACACATCTCCCATCCTGACCGATTCCTCCAGCCATCATTTTCTTAGTGATCCCTTCTCTATTCCATCTGCCTTCCCCCCTCCGTTCATGAGATAGGCTTCCAGCTATGGAGCAAACCTACTGTCCTTGGGTGTCAGCCTTTTATGCAGCACGTGGAAAGTCTTGTTTGTCCCTTAAAGTTCCTGAATCTTAGGCTACGTGTCCTACTGTCTCATGAAAAGAATGGCAGGACCAAGGCTTGATATTAAGTCTAAGTCTATTTTTAAAATTAAAATTTCTATATGAGGGGCTGGAGTGATAGCACAGTGGGTAGGGCATCTGCCTTGCAGAAAAGGGATAGATACAGAATGATCTCCGTCTATCTGTCTGTCTGTCTGTCTGTCTGTCTGTCTGTCTCTCTCTCTCTCTCTCTCTCTCTCTCTCTCTCTCTCTTATGGGATGTAAAGAAACAAAGTAAGGGAATAAAAAATGCCCAAAGGCAACAGAAACTGAGAAAAACCCTGTTTCCAGTGGAAAGCTGACCTCAGGGAGTGGGGAAAAAGGAAGGGACACTTGGACAATGGTGGAGGGAAGTGGACACTCTGGTGGGAGGTGTGGTTCTTGAATGTTCCATGCATGAAACCCTACTAAGAACAGTTTTGTTAACCTTGGTGCCTAAAACAAAATAAAAATTTATAAAAGTAAAAAATTTAAATTATTATTTCTGTATTGTCACTGTCAGTGTCCTCCCGTTGTTCATCGATTTGCTCGAGCGTGCCCAGTAAGATTGTGAGACTTGTTGTTACTGTGTTTGGCATATTGAATACGTCACAGGTAGCTTGTCAGGCTTTGCCATGCAGGCGAGATACTCTCGGTAGCTTGCCGGGCTCTCCAAGAGGGGCGGAGGAATAGAACTCGGGTTGACCGGGTCAGCCATGTGCAAGGCAAACGCCCTACTCGCTGTACTATCACTCTAGCCCATTTCTGTATTGAAGTATCAAAAATTACAACAGAATTCATATTGATAGGCGAGACATAAAATGTTTCTACCCCTCACTCACCAACCAAGTGCCACAATCCTCCACCACTGCCCTTCTGTCAAAAGGCAGAGTCTTTAAAGCCTGTCTCCTGTCGGAGGACTAAAGAAACTTCCAAGTAAAACTACTTCTTTGTAGGTAAATCACTAACATTCTAGTAATATCCCCAAACTAGAAAATTGAGTCTGTTAATTCTTTGTTTATTTAACAGATGGTTTCTGTCTTCTAAGGTGCCTTGTGGTAGAGGGGGACCATGTTTGTTAAGATTGGCAAGGAGATATTTGGGTTTATCTTTACTTTTTTGTTTGGAAGACTAACTTTTGTTTAAAAAACATTCCCGTGATGGATGTTTTCTAACACAGACAGTTAAACAGATCATTAGTGTGAGCAAATGTACAAATGTGTCATCATTGCTACAGTTCCAACCTACTGATAATCAGCCCCAACAATGATTGCCAAGAGGCATAAAGTTACTTTAGTCTTCCTGTGATGGGTACATGGTCCCCCACACCCCACTCCCTCCGCCCATCCAGGAGTTCCGTTCTACTCCTTTTATAATCTTGGTGAAAAGATACTGTCTCCTTCACTTTCTCTAGTTTTGACATGGAGCAAGAAACCATGAAAGGGCAATGTTTGTTTAGGAGAACGCTCCAGTCTCTCTTAAGGAGTTTGGATCCAATAAACATCATGTCTAAATCTCTAGTCACTTAATTAGTTCCCCTTCTTACCAAAGAGCATTGAATAACCACTGGATAGGAGGGAGGGAGGGAGGGAGGGAGGGTGGGGGAAAGAGAATTAAGGGAAGGAGTGTTTAAGGGTGCGCTTACCAGGCAAGGAGGCAGGGGGAATTATATGGGCTAAGGAAGCTAGGAGAAGGGCAAAGTCGAACTTTTTAGAAGTTTCTCTAGGGCAGAGGAACAGATGTCTAGCAAAATGTTGTTCTTTGTACCACCAGGCTTTGGTAGCTGACAGTGCTGCGATAGTTCAGTGTTTTCCCTCCTTGAAACACTCCCTGGTAACAAAATGTTCCGAAGCAGGGGGACTTAATAGACTCAAGTGTTTCAGCTTTTACAATGTCTTGGTCTTTTAACAAATCTTCTTGTTGAATGGTTTCAACTCTGAAGTTGTTATCACTTCCCACACATTACCTTGCAGCTATCACTTCCCACACATTACCTTGCTTCCTGGCTCCAGAAGAGAAGTAATAAAGGCTGATCTCATCAGCATGGTGGGTGGGTAGGGGGCAGGGGTTTACAAAATGTGGGACTGAGAAGAACAATATGAAGAGAAGAGGTTAGGATCTTGGGCCCACTGTTTGCCTGTTTTGCCTTTATATTTGTTCTAATTCTTCACTGGCATAAAGAGGCTAAGAGTGATAGAACAATATAGTGACAAGAGAGAATAAGGTAGGACAAAATTAGAAAGAGAATGTCCAGAGAGGAAAAGTTCCCAGTATGGAATTGCCATGAGAATGGACCCAGAATTATGCACCCAGGATGGGTAAAGATAATCCTCTCTAACATCCTCTGTTCCCCAAACCCTTTGTCTTACTATCCTGCATGCACTAAATCTAGTGCAAAGTGCTCATCCATTCCCCCTATTTAAGAGATTATAAAAAAGTTTTTTTTTTTAACCATTCCCAGGAATCCTACTGAAGGAAACTCCATGCTTCAGTTTCCTTGCCCTTCCCTTCCTTTCCTCAAAGTTTCTACTGAATTTGTTCATCTTGTCTCCAATCTTTTGCAAAGAGGACTCTTATCTACTGCGGGATAAGAGTCTCTTGACTGCTTTTTTATTTCTCTACCATTACCCATCTGATTTTTCTTCGAACTTACTAGAATGACTATTAGAAAATTCTGAGGTAAAGATATCTATTCAGTGGCGTTCATGCACAATTCAATCAGCTAATCAGTGGCTGAATAAATAGCAGTACTCCTACATTAAAAAAAAAAGGTATCTATTCAATGTTTGTTTCCTGAATTTTTGTTTTGTTTTATTTTGTTCTGGACCACACCCAGCAATACTTAGAGCTTACTCCTGGTGGACCAAACCCGGTGCCAGGGATTGAACCCAGGTTGGTCATGTGCGAGGCAAACATTCTACCCATTGTCCTATTGCTCCAGCACTCCTGGTTCCTGACCTTACTGCATCATAAGATCCTTTCTTTTGTCTGATAACTATGAACAGTTTATTGTACATCTCATCAGAATACACTTTAGGAACTTCAGTCATTAATTCAATTAACTCTTTTTTTGGGGGGGTCACACCCAGCTATGCACAGGGTTATTCATGCACTCAGGAATTACTCCTGGTGGTGCTCGAGGGACCATATGGGATGCTGGGAATCGAACCTGGTTCAGCCTCGTGTGAGGTAAACACCCTACCCGCTGTGCTATGGCTCCAGCTCTCAATTAACTCTTTATTTTTTTTTCTTTTTGGGTCACACCCAGTGATGTTCAGGGGTTATTCCTGGCTCTGCACTCAGAAATTACTCCTGGTGGTGCTTAGGGGACCATATGGGATGCTGAGGAGTGGACCCGGGTTGGTGGTGTGCAAGGCAAATGCCCTACCCGCTGTACTATCACTCTGGCCCCTCAATTAACTCCTTATTTAGACAGTGGTTTCAAAGGCCAATCCATGGATTGGCGAGAGTTTGTTGGAAATCACTGGTCTAGCACAGTGATACTCAGGCACAAATTAAATGTGGGGTTATAATGAAATGTAACTGTGTATCGATATTCAGGCAACCAGAACAGTTAACATTCTGTACTTAGAACCCAGAATCAGGACATCTTGTATACCAGGTGTCTCTTTTACCTTAGGTATCAATGATTCAGAGTGTGGCTTGGGTAATTCATGCCATCTCCATACTGTCTTTACACTCTGACTCATTAATATTAAAAAGGGACTGTTCGTCCACATTAGCAAAACAGGAATTCATTTAATCAAGAAGCAACTGAGTGCCTGTCCCAGTGTTAAAAACTAAACATACAAACTTTGGCACTCTGGGAGGACTTTTAACCAAGAGGAAGAAAAACAGTCAACAAAAACGATTTGGAGGTTATGGGATAGGACAGTGGTAGAGAACTTACTTGTCTTATAGGCCAAGAGTTTGATGTCCAATACTGTTATACGTGCCAGTGCAATCCAGGCAGCTTTACTGTGATCCTTTGTTATCATAATAACAATAAAGAGAAGAGAAGAGGAAAAAAACTACAGAAACAAAATGCTTAAAAAAGAAAATACCTTGACTGAACTAAGGAACAAAGCAGACTGATTCTGACTGGGGAAGGGGAAGGAAGGAAATGTCACAGACAGTTAAGGAAGGTCTTGAAAGATGAATGCCAATGTAATTTGCAGGTAAGAAGGAGAAGGAAGAAGAATATACCACAGGTAGGAATGATCATGTGTAGAACTGGATTATCACAAGACACAGAAAGAAATTAGTTTAGCAATAAGTCCACTTGGCAAATTTCACTGAAAAATTAAAACATATTTCTCCCTAGATAGAGTTGTGAAGAGACTCCCTTTTCTATTTCTTTTTTGTTTTGTTTTTGGGCCATATCCAGGGATGCTCACAGGTTACTCCTGACTCTGTGATCAGGAGCATTCCTGGTGGTGTTTGGAGGAACATATTGGGTGCTAGGGATTGAATCTGGGCCAGCTGTATGCAAGGCAAATGGTCTACTTGCTGTATTGGTGCCCCAGCCCCCAGACTCTTCTTATATAACAGAACTACAAACCTATGTCAAGGATTTTTTATAGAACTTTCAGTCTGTTCTTAGTAAAACCTTGTGCAGTGCTCTGTGTGCAATGATCCCTCAATACATGTTCTGCAGGACTGAAGAGGTAGCTAAATGGGTTAAATACATGCTTTGATGTAGGACCTGGTCCAAGCCACAGCCCTCATGATTCCACTGACACCAAGCTTGGAACAAGACCTGAGTAACATTGGGTGTGGCCCCAAAACAAATAAGATAATTTACTTTCAATATAAACTCTTTATTTATTTATTTATTTATTTGCTTTTTGAGTCACACCTGGCTATGCACAGGGGTTACTCCTGGCTCTGCGCTCAGGAATTACTCCTGGTGGTGCTCAGGGGATCATATGAGATGCTGGGAATCGAACCCCGGTCTGCCACGTGCAAGACTGACTCCCTACCTGCTGTTCTATCACTCCAGCCCTCAATATATACTCTTTAAAAGAAAAAAAGATTAATAATGAGGATTGGAGAGATAGCATAGCAAGGAGGGCGCTTACCTTGCATGTGCTGACCCGAGCTCCATCCTTGGCACCCCTTATGATCCTCCAAGCACTGACAGGAGTGATCCCTGAGCGTAGAGCCAGGAATAACCCCTGAGCATCATGTGGCATGGCCCCCAAACCCAAAACAAAAATAAACAAAATCCCAGAAGAGATTGCTAATAGAAAAAAAGGAAAACAGAGCATGTGGAAGCAAAGGGGAAGAGAAAGAGCATCAATAGCAGTTCCTTTCTGACCCACTCTGCTAGCAGAAAGAATGTGTTTTTGTGAGTGCAAAAGTTCTTGTGTCGCCCCCATACCAAGCCCTCCACCGGCACCGATCCTATTACCAAGTGCTCGGAAGAGGAGATGAAATGTGAGCGTGAAAACTGGCCAACTTTTTGAGAGAAATTTGACAAGAGTCTAAAGCCTTCAAACTGCTTATTCATTAAATTCATTCTTGGCATTGATCATAAGAAACGATGGAACGAATCTAGTTCTTACAAACAGAAACATTATGGCATCATCTATAATAACAAAGCCTCCCCTTCCTTCATTTCTACCTGTATGAGAATACTTAAGTTATATGGGAGCCAATGCTAACATTTTACGCTACCGTTAAAATATTTACAACATTTCAAACATTAAATATGTATATGTCATAAAGTTAAATGTAAAGGCAGAATACAGGCTTACTTATATGACGTGCTCTCAACTACATAAGGGCATAAAGGGGGAAAAAAGGTCAAATTCTTATAAATTTTCTCAAGGGCAAGTCCTAGGTAATGCAACAAAAGATGATAGTTTATGCCTTTTTTAAGCTTTTCTAGGTATTATTTTCTACCCAGATGTATTAAGGTTGCAATTTAAAAATGATTTTAAAATCCCTATGACTGTTCTTCATCATTGTAAAGATGATATATAAAAAACTTCGCTTTATGCTCAAGGTCCATTCCCATCTGGCAGTGGGACCACCCTCTGGTTTTACTTCTTGACACTCTAAGGCTAAGAACCTTCTCCAGACACTCCATATCCAGGTCCTCACACGAATCCTCCTCTTCCCTTCCCTCCTGCCTCTGCACACACCGGGCCATTGCAGAAGGGCTTTCTTCTGCTGCTGCTTGCCTATCAAAACTCAGCTCAAGTATCAACAACTCCAAGAAGACTCCCTGGCCTTTCATGTCTGTGGGCTGATTTATTTATTTTTTAAATTTTTATTAGTGAGACACCATGAGGTACAGTTGTAGACTTACAAATTTTTGTGCTTGGGTTTCAATTATACAACGATCATTGTGGGCTGATTTAGAGGTTTCTCCTCAAACGTTCCCAGCAGCTATAGTTAAAGAAAGAAAAGGGGATTGATGGGTTGGCTGTGGGCAAGGGATGGGTGTGGTCATATTGCACTGCAACTCATGGGACTAGGGAAGAGACAGGGCCGGATGAAAAAGGAGAAGGCAAATCAGAGGCTTGCCGAGGGCTAGTGCACATATTCTGAGCCAGTGGAGAAAGAAGGTTGGAAAGAGGTGCTGTGGTTGAGCAGTGCTGGGGGCAAATGAGCGCCACTCATGGGCTCAGTCATGGAAGATTCCAGTAGAGGGGAGTAGTGAGGAGTGTGTCCTGAAGCGAGGTAGCATCAGTGGCCCCTAACTTTGAAGGATATTGGAATAACCTGGGAAGTTTTAAACAACAATGTCCAGGAGGCATCTATACCAGTTAAATCAGAATATGCAAGTCTGGAGACCAGGGATCAGGGTCTTTTTTTCAAAGTGGAGCACAATCTGGGAACTGCACATTTGGCTCTTACTTCCTTAGCTCCATCCACTGTCGACTGGCAGAGTGCTGGTATTTAAGGGGTACGCCCCACCAGGTCTTCAGGTGGACCATGGCCCCATGCCAGGGGATGTTAAAGTGTGGTCTGGAAGCAGAACCAGCTCTGCCTGGGAACTGGTTAGAAATGCAAACCCCCAGGCTCCGCCCTACACCTACTGACTTGGAAACTCTGGGAATGCCCCCCCCCCCCCCCCAGTCCCTGTTCTAACAAGTCCTGGAAGATTCTAAGGATTCTAAGGCTCACTCAAATTTGAGAACTGGAGCTTCAGGCAATAACACTGCCCAAATCATAAGCAGGAGCTGGAGTGAAGACGAACGTAAACAAGTTACTTCCTGACTTCTTCTTCTTCTTCTTTTTTTTATTCACAAATTTCCTGACTTCTTTGACCTAGAGTTTCCTCACGGGAAAATCAGGAATTAGGAATAATAAGACTGACCTCCAAGTGGCCATCAAAGATTTAAACAACAGAGTGGAAATTGAAAGTGCCTGGCACAGAGGCAGTCATTCAAGTATACTTCACTTTCCCTTTCTACTCACTCTCCCCATGCCCGATCTCGTTGAGAGGTCTGTACCAACATCCCTACACCATCATGTTTGCACTGAACCTTCCTTATACATCTTCATGTTCCTCATAGTTTTACACCTCCACTGGGAGGCCTCACACCCAGGTGAACTTCTGCTCCTAACTTCATCTCTCCCAGCTCTGCTCCTTTTTCTAGTTTGTATTTTATTTTTATTGTCTGTTTGCTTGGGGGCCACATTTGGTGGTGCTCAGGGCTTAATCCTGGCTCTGAGTTCATGGACTCCTGGGTCCTTATGGAGTTCTGAGGCTTGAACCTGGGTCAGCCATGTGCAAGGCAAGCCCCTTGCCCACTGTACCATCTCTCCAGCCCTGATAATTTTTATTTTATTTTATTTTAAAATATTTCAACAACCCCCATTTGGCTCTTACTTCCTTAGCTCCATCCACCGTCGACTGGCAGAGTGCTGGTATTTAAGGGGTACACCCCACCTGTTCACTACCCTCTGCAGACTTTTTAATGGTTTGAGAGGCTCCACGAATAAGTGTCAAAGTTCCCTGTCTGTGTGCAAGTCACTAGCTTTCTAGCCTTCTCCCTGTACACATCACCCTCTGTCAGGACAACCCCTATTTACTCTCCTGTGCTCAGACTGTGTATCTCACTCAATGATGGTGGTTTCTGTTCTTACCATTCTCCTCACTCTACTGAGACCTGCGGCAGGACTGTATTCTTTCTGTTTATCTTCGCAGCCCTAGCAACTAGTGCAGCCCTCAGCATATACAAGGCTCCCACTATGTGTTTATTGAATAAACGGAATAAAACGTATGTGTTAGTGCCAACAACCTTGGCAGGTTTGGCCTAAAAGAGGAAAAAGATAATGCTTAATAATCAGCATAATAATAAGGATAAACAGGAGCAATAACAATTTTTCTAGATTGAACTGGGTAATAGCGTTTCCACGAATTAACTCATTTAATATGTGTATTAAATCATGCATGATAACTGTCTGGTTTTGCCTTGCTCTGTTATGCATAATTTTTATGTTCATTCTCATTTTTGACAACTGGTTCACGCGAATGGAAATTCGGGTATTTAAGATACAAGGGAGAATCAAGGAGTTAGAGACTCTGAGTTTGCTCTCCAGCATTTCCCGGACATTCCCCCCCACCCCAACCCCCAGCACTGTCACCAGTGGCCCTGGTGGCCTCCAAGCACTGCCAACGTTGAGCAACAAATCGTGGTGCTTGTCCTGTAAGAGCAAGCATCACGGGAAGAGGGTCATTTGGCCATCCTCAGCACCACTGGTGGGTAGACCCTATTCCAACAGAGTTGCAAAGGAAACTCAGGGTGGATGGTTATCATGCTTCTTGCTTGCACTGCTGGTGGAAGTGTGGAAGATTCTCAGCGTAACAGGATGTCTGCTCCCCTTGACCCATCTATACCTGAGTTCCCCTTCTAATCTTGTAGTACTAAGGACAGATTGACCAGTTGAGGGGATTAAGCAATCGCAAGGGAGATGCTTAAACCCAACACATGATAGCACCCAGACAATTTGGGATCCTTCTCCCACAGTGATATGGAGGCCTGCACATGACCTGAGGACACTGTGTCTCTCCCTGGATGACAATAGCATGGAGGAACTAAGACGTTAGTGCTTTGGGTTGAAGTGCCTGTCCATTCAGCAGCTACCACCACTTAGCTAATGTTGATCCAAAGCTCTTCCTAGCAGGTCTCTGTGTCTGGTTAACTCGAAATGTGAAAAAAGGAATTTGCCGCAGATTAGTTACTAGATGGCCTCTGGTAGACAAATACAGAGTCACAGAGGTAAAGAAAAGAGCAGGGTGATTCTGCACAAGTTTTCTGAGTTGGGAGCTAACACCTTAATCTCTGTTTCCATGGGGGAGGGTTATTTACTGCCTTCTCTATTTGTTTGCTCAGGCTGCAGGAGCCAATTCCCACAGCCAGGATGATCTAATCAACACAAATTAATTTTCTGATGGCTCTGGCAGCTGGAGGGCCCAAGTAAAGGTGCATGCAGGATTGGCTTCCCCTGGGGCCTCGCTCCTGGGTTTGGACACTGAGACCCTCTTTTCTGCTTTCACACACAGAGAGCCCTGGAGATTTTCTCTGTGTCCAAATTCCCCCAACTCCCCAAATTCCCTTGAAGTACCCTGACCTGCCTGGCCCCAGGCCCACCTGATGCCACTGTTGAACTCAGTCACCTCTTTCATGCCTCCTCTCCCAGGATAGTCACATTAATCACATTGAGAGGATTGGGAACTAGAACTTGAACATGAGAATTTTCAGGGGGCACAAATACATCCCTAAAGGTAATAAACTAACCGGTTTGTCCATCTTCAACTAACCCATTTGTCCCTGGGTTAGTTGAAGATGCAAATGCTTATTTTGAGAGCAATAATGTGAAGGTCTTCTGTAAATGAGACCTATCCCTTGTTCCTGTACTTGTAGAGATGCTGATACACATGGGTGGGGGTGTTTCTTGCTCTCCTCAAGAAAAGGCAAGCCCCGCTCTGTGCTGCGGTGGGGCCCAGGCCCCTCGGTCGAGACAGGTGAGCCGTAACTGGCTGCTGCCTGTCTCAGACTCAGCCTGCCAAACTGCACGAGGCATCACCTAGGACTCCTCTCCTACCTCCAAATTGCCATGGAGATGGGATTGGTGCCCTGGGCAACCCCGGCACCCAGAATCCAGCAAAGCCGGGCACAGAGAGTGAGCTGAAGCTTCCCACTGGATCTGTCTACACAGATGAAAGACTGTTCCCTGCTAAGGAGCTTCAAAGCCAGGTTAGATGAAGCTTGGCAGCCTGAAAATAGCCTAGGAGTGGGGAGATGAAGAGAACTCCAAAGACTGTTTCCTTGATCTTTGTGGGAGAGTGGGGTGGTCTTTGGGGTTTCCTCTGGCTCAAAATGATAAGCAAGGAAGGCTGTGACTGGTCAAACAGGCTGTTCCCTTCCCTTTGTCCTATGTTCCCACCTGATCTCCCCAGAGCACCGGATCTTCAGGTAGGCCAACCATAGCCACCCCCAGCTGGAGGAAATGGGGATCTCCAAGAGAGAGGTGACCTGGCTGACAAAGACTAACGTGCCTCTGTCCCTCAACTCTGCAGCCCCTCTCCTCCCTCAAGAGCAGTGACCCTGGGGGCTTCTCCTTCCTCTTGGTTTCTCTTGGGTTTCCAGAGCCAAATTGCACTCAGAACTTGTGGCCAGGGCTGCATCCGGTGCTTCAGCAGGGGAGATACAGTGTGCTTCGGGAGCTGTGTAACAGAGAAATTTTCAGGCAGAAAGAATGTTCTGCTGGTGGGAATGTCGACTGGTCCAATCTTTTAGGAAAACAATATGGACACTTCTCAAAAAATGTAGAAATTAAGCTTCCACATGATCCGGGAATCCAACTTCTGGGCATCTGCACCAAGGGTCCAAAAACTCAATTAAGGAAAGACATATGCACCCTAATGTTCATTACAGCACTAAACACAATGCTAAAATCTGGGAACAACCCAAGTGTCCAAGAACAGATGACTGGATAAAGAAACTGGTGCATATACACAATAGAATACTACTTAGCTAAAAGATAACATGAAATCATGACATTTGTGGCCCTGTGGATGGAGCTGTAGAGTATAACGCTGGATGAAGACAGTCAGAAGGAGAGGAACAGATACAGAATCTTCCCTCTCTGTGGGATAAGAAGAAACAGAATAAAGGAATAACAAATGCCCCAAAGCAGGAGAAACTGAGAACTTATCTTCAGTAGGAAGCTTACCATGGGGGTGGAGGGGTGAGGGACACAGCAACAATGGTGAGGAAAGCAGATACCTGGATGGAGGGTGCAGTGTTGGAATAATTCACATAGGAAACTACTAACAACAACTGTAAACTATGGTGCCCAACCCTTCCCCCAAATAAATAATGAAGTCATTTTTTTTTGGGGGTCCCACCCGGCGATGCACAGGGATTACTCCTGGCTCATATACTCAGGAATTACTCCTGGCGCTGCTTGGGGGTGGTGGTGGGGGACACCAAATGGGATGCTGAGAATCAAACCCGGGTCAGCCACGTGAAAGGCAAATGCCCTACCCGCTATGCTATCGCTCCAGCCCCTAATGAAGTCATTTTAAAAACAAATATTCTGGAAAGTGAGTCAGACAGGAGGGTCTGACATCAACTGCCAATGCAGAGCTTCACAGAAATGTGAAGCTCTCGCAAGTCTTGACCAGAGTGTCCCCATTAAGACAGGAAAGGGACAATCTGCTTCCGGGAAGATTCTCAGTCAGGCTTTTATAGATTGCTCTGAATCCTTCTGGCAACTCTGCTAGAAACTACAGTCCCTAGATAAAAAAATAAATAGACAAACAACAACAACAACAAAATACAATGACACACGTAAAAAAATGAGGTACAGAGAAGTAGAGAAACTTGCTTAATGTCACAAAACTGGTGGTGGTAAGCTTGGAATGTCATTTGAGGCCTGCCTAATGGCCCACATCGGCTCAGATGAAAGGCTACAGATCAAACTCACGCCAGGGAGAGGGAGGCAGCACCACCTGCCTGCAGAGGGCGAGGCTAGAGGATGTGGTGAGCAGGTGGGGTCAGGATTGGCCAGAGCAGGAAGGCTGGGGAGCAGGAGGGGTGGAGGAAGAATACATGTTGGAGATCTAAGGACATGGCCCTAGTCCCAGATCCACCAATTAGCATGGCCTTGGGCAGGTCAATTAACCTCCCCGGGCCTCATTTTCCTAATTATAAAGGTTCCCTGAGGGCACTGGAGGGAATTAAAGTGAGATGATGGATGTAAGATATTTCTGGTATCTAGTGCTGAATTCATCCTAAGAAATGTTGGATGTGCTGGCTGGAAAAAGGGGAGAGACCGGTGCCTGGGAAACACCGAGGGCCACAACTGACCCTAACACAGGCCCCGAAGGGAGGGCTTGGGTGCTAGGCAGAGAGGAAGAGCTGAGTTTTTACCTAGAAGAACCGGGGTTTAGCACTGTGGTTTGTGGGCTTTCATGTGGCAATGCCCCCTACCCTCTCTCCCATTTCCTGTTGGAATTTTCCCATTCCTCCTTAGTGACTGTTGACTCGCAGTTCAAACTGCATTCTGCATTCGCCTCCAACTGGCCAGTGCCTGGCTCTTCCCCTAATGCAAACTGCACAAACTCCTGCATGCGTCTGCTCCCACGAAAGTTTCATCTTTCCCGAGCACGGCTGGGGTCGCCTTGCTGGCCTTTGAGCTGAGAAACCCCACATCTCGGATTCCAGCAATGAACCACCTGGACTGGTTGGCCCAGTATTTCTGGGAGTGCCGACAGCCCCTGACCCCTGACCCTAGCACCGCTTCCCCAAAATACAGAAGAAAAAAATTAAAACCATTAACTTTCATTGCATTCATCTGGGGGATATAAAGTAATAAAATATGAGATTAATACCCAAGAATAGCTGAGATCAGCACCAGGAGGATTACTCCATAGCTTAGAGGCCAGCCGGGCATTCTAGGGGAAAGGGCAGCTCAGATAGAGAAGGGAGCACCAAATAAAGAGTGTTTGGAGGACCCTCCCAGGAGGAGAGATGCATGTTGAAAGTAGACTATAGACTGAACATGTTTGCCACTCAATGCCTCTTTTGCAGACCACAACACCCAAAAGGAGAGAGAGAACAAAAGGGAATGCCCTACCACAGAGGCAGGGTGGGATGGGGGGATGGGGGTGGGAGGGACATTATCCATGGTGGTGGAAAATGGTCACTGGTGGAGGGATGGGTATTTGATCATTGTATAATCGAAACCCAAGCACAAAAAATTGTAAATCTACAACTGTACCTCATGGTGTTTCACTAATAAAAATAAAAAAAAACCATTATCTTTCTATTTTCAAAAGTTAATTTACAAACTGGGTAACAGGACAAAATTTTTTTCGGAATTCACTTTTGTTACTTCTTTGAGCTAGAGCTCGGGTCCCTCATTTCTTCTTCCATTCACTACCTTTTCAAATAATTTTCTGCTTCCAGTATACGCACATATTCCATCTTGTCCATTTATCCATCCGTCCACTACTGATTGATCAGTTCCGCAGTGCTGGGGAACTGGGTTAAGTGCCTCAGGACCTTTTTCGTATTTCATATACTCTTCTCATGCTTTATCTCTGCCACTCCATGGTGTTTGCCTGTATGACTGTTTTAACATGACTCTTCTACATAAATTTCTTAGGTGCAGACTGTTAACTATTAGAAGGCGGATCATATTACACCAATGCCTATATCTTCTATGCAGTACTTTGAGCACTGTAGGCACAAAGGCAGATCTGAGTCCAGGCTCTATTGTGTATTGTCTAGGTGTTCCTGGGTCAGTCACTTAACCCCATTAGCCTCAGTGTCCTCAGCTACACAATGCATTAGAGAATTAAATATGCAAAAGGATTGACCCAGAGATAAGTGCTCAGTAAATCAGCCCAATTCATATTCATCGATTAATTAAGAAGATGAAACACTTCTTACACAAATTAGAAACAAATCAAGAACCATACTCAGACTGAGCAGGATGTAGCCAGCAAGCACTTTGACTATGCCTTGGGTCTTCAGAGACACCTAATGCTGAACAGCTGAAGAACGGCTGCAGGGAACACTGGCTGCTGGCGGGGCCAAGAAGGGGCAAGCCTCAGGAGATACCTAATGTGTCTGGGATTGCCAAAGAGCCCTTTGAGAACTTTCTTGTGCAGGTGAAAAGTGAAGGGTTCCTTGGCTCGGCTCTGTGGTTCGATTTTGAGATGCAAACCTCCAAAGGCAGGAATGAAGTCAGAGTTAATTTCTTTGGAGAAGGCTGAGCCTATCTCTTTAGGGTTAGGCTTATTTCTTGGGAGATAGGCACAAGTCTATCTCTCCTCTGTAGACACAGTCGCCTCCAGGGACACATTTCTATCTTGCTAGACAGTGCTGGGGTCATGGAAATGGGAGGGGGATGCGGTGGGGAAGGAGATAAAGTCAAAGGTGTAATCCTCTTGATTCCTAAGTATGCAAAGGAAGATGGCTTTTGTGAATTTCCGGTTAGGTCATGACCAGCCAGAAGTGGGGTAATGGGGGTAGGGGTGGGATGGTATGTGTAAAAAGAATTCCATATTTGAAGCCCTGGCACCTGGGTTCATGTCCCAGATCCACTCACTCATTTCTGTAACCTTGGACAGGTCAGTTAACCTCTGTGTGCTTCACTCCTCTCTTCTCACCGAGACAAGCTCACAATCACAATCATCCTGTTGTTCATCGATTGCCTCGAGCATGCACCAGTAACGTCTCCTTTGTCCTAGCCCTGAGATTCTAAAAAGTGCCACATTCAAGGCTCTTTCAGGGTTAGGAGAATGAGACCCATCCTTGTTACTGGTATTTGGCATATTGGGTACACCGCGGGGAGTTTGCCAGACTCTGCTGTGTGGGCCGCATCTACCAGTACTTCTGCTCTTCTCTCTTTGAGGTCTTTCTTGATCGCATCTGTGCACTGCTTTGCGAGCTCGGACGTTAGCTTGCGGTTGCCTGAGGCATGCGCCAAACCACGCTGGCGAATTAGCTCAAGAGTTTTCGAAGACAGGCGTTTTTTTGTGTCTATCTCTCTCCTGGCGTTCCTCGTACATTCATGGAGGTGCTGAACCAGTCGATCGTATTCCTCGTCAATGTTGTCAACAATGGCATCTTCCCATGTTGCCGCAATAGTGCCAAAGAGTTCCCAGTTGAAGCTGGGAAAAGTATTCGTTACGCCCGCCTGTCCTTCACCAACTACAAGACCAAGATGACTGCTCTCCGACGTCCTGATGGATCCATCACATCCTCCAGAATGGCAATGGAGAAGATTATCCATGACTTCTACTCAAATCTCTTCGATAGCCATGTCCACTTGCCGACATACCAAATTCCACAGGATGGATATGTCATTCCCAACGTTCTCCCTTCCGAAATCCGACACGCCATTTCGTCGGTAAAGAAACAAACAGCACCCGGCCCAGACAAGGTCAGACCTGAACACCTGAAGAGCCTGCCGTCAGTACTCATCAATACACTGGCTTGGCTCTTCACTCGCTACCTGTCTGAATGCAAGGTTCCGTCCCAATGGAAAACCAGCAAGACCGTACTACTGTTCAAGAAGGGAGACATCCATGACTTTGGCAACTATCGCCCTATCTGCCTATTGTCTGTCATCTACAAGTTGTTCACTTGAGTCATCCTAAATAGGATTGGCAGAACACTAGATGAAGGACAACCATGCGAGCAAGCCGGGTTCCGCAAAGGATTCAGCACCATCGACCATATCCACACAATAACCAAACTCATTGAGGTTTCTTGGGAGTTCAAGATGCCGCTCTGTCTAACGTTCATTGATTTAAAGAAGGCCTTTGATTCTGTTGAGACGGAAGCGGTCATTGAAGCCCTAGTCAATCAAGGCATTCAAGCCCAATACATCAAGATCCTCCGTGAGCTGTATTGCGGATTCACTACCAGGATCTCACGATTCTACAAAGAAGTGATCGTTGATGTCAAGAGAGGGGTGCGGCAGGGTGATACCATTTCACCCAAACTCTTCAGTGCCACCCTCGAGAATATCATACGACGACTGGAATGGGAAGGAATGGGAGTGAAGATAGATGGTCGGCAACTACACCACCTCCACTTTGCTGATGACATTGTTTTAATAACACCAAACATCAGCCAAGCAGCACAAATGCTGGCCGACTTTGACCGTGAGTGTGGAAAGGTAGGACTACAGCTGAATCTTACGAAGACAATGTTTATGAGAAACAGCCTCGTTCCTGATGCCCCATTCGCTCTCAACGGAACGACCATCTCCGAATGCAACAGCTATGTGTACCTAGGTCGAGAGGTCAACATGAGAAATGACCTGGCACCCGAGCTGCCCAGGAGGAAGAGAGCGGCTTGGAACGCCTTCAAGAACGTCGAAGAAATAGCTAAGAGGATGAAGAACCTCCGGCTCCGGGCACATCTCTTTGATTCCACTGTTCTTCCTGCATTAACATATGCCTCAGAGACCTGGGCCCTACGCAAACAAGATGAGAAGGCTATTCAGGTCTCCCAAAGAAGAATAGAAAGAGCTATGCTTGGAATATCACGTTTCACTCAAATGAGAGAAAGAATCCGGAGTTCTGACATCCGTCGACGATCAAGAATCAGGGACGCTGTCTCATTTGCCAAGGTGTCGAAAATCAGATGGGCTGGTCACGTAATGAGTTTTAAAGACGACCGCTGGACTAGAGCTGTTACTGACTGGATTCCACAGGATGTCAAAAGACCGCGTGGCCGCCCACCTACCAGATGGTCAGACTTCTTCGTGAAGATCATGAACGATCGGTTTGAGGCTCTTCATGTTCCCAGAGTGAACAGATGCCTTTGGGCTACACTAACACGCGACAGGGACAAATGGAGACGTTACTGGCGCCCGCTCGAGCAAATCGATGACTAACGGGAAGTTAAGTGATTAAGTGATTAAGTGCTGTGTGGGCAGTTTACATTCGGTAGCCTGCCAAGTTGTCCAAAGCAAGAATGAGATAATAAGATGTCGCATTCGCGACCATGCGCTTCCAGGAGCTGGGTTTTATAGTCTCTGGGTCTTGGCTGTTGATGGGATTACACGGTGGCGGGGGGGGGGGGGGGGGGGGGGGGGGGCTGGGAGGGGCAGTTGGTGGGTGTGACCCCTGCCTACTGGAAGATCTGGAGGATCTGGGTGGAGGATGCTCAGCCCCGATCCGAGCAGGTTTGGAAATCTCTCTAGAGCAAAGCTTCTCAAACTTCAATAGTCTGCCCCTGGGGTCTTGTGCAAATGCAGATCCATCTCCAGCAGGGCTGGCTAGGACTGTGAATTTCTACCACACTCCCAGCTGGTACCAGTGTTGGGGTTCTGGCAGCATGAGGTTCTCATGTTGGGAATCAGCCAACATGGCCCGAGGGCCAACTTCAGTGGCTGCTTGCTTGGGAAATAAAACTGTATGGGAACAGCCCAACCCACCAGTTTACGCACTATCTGTGTCTTATTTAGAGCCAAGTGGACAATGTGGAGTAGTTTCATCAGAGACTTCATGGCCTACAAAGTCTCACAGTTATTTCCCGGGGACTTTGTCAAGTTCTGCTCTAGTGGACAAGGGCAGGCCTATGTGTGCATTTTAGTCTGGCTTTGACCAAACTACTTCACTGATTTTCACTCTCCAAATCGAGAGAACTAAATGGTCTGTAATTTTTTTTTTTGTTGGTGGTGTGTGTGTGTGTATGTGTGTGTGTGTGTGTGTGTGTGTGTGTGTGTGAGTGCGCGCGCGTGCATGCGCGCTTAGGCCACAACCAGTGGTGCTCAGTGCTTACTCCTGGCTCTGTGCTCAGGGATCACTCCTGGCAGACGTGGGGGACCATAAGGAGAGCCGGGGATTGAGTCTGGGTTGGGTGCATGCAAGGTAACCTGCTGTACTATCACTCCGGCTTCTAAATGGTATGTAAAGTTCTAAGAGAATTTTTGGAAGAAAAGTATCATCCAGAAAGCATCAGAATGTCTACAGAAACAGCTGTGTCATCTTCATTTGGAAGCTGCAAACACATACCTGGTCACACCTGCTGAGTCCCAGCCCTGCTTGATGCTACAGGCACCTGACACAGACACAGGCTGCCTGGGGGTGGGGGGTGGGGAGGAGCAGAAGGGGAGGCAGGGGTTTGGAGGGGGCTCTGGTTCAGGCTGATCTTTACATCAGCATCACTCACACATACCCTTTCCTATTTGCTGAGGGACCAAGTCAAACACCTTTCCCAAAGGCATAGGTCCACGTGCCCCTCTGTGGTTGCTCTCCATGCAGTAATAGTAACTAGCTGTTTTGTGGTCTCAGAGACTAAGCAAGGTACAGAGACAGCTGGAACCCCCTGAGGCGCTCACAGCTGGGTGAGTGACATGCCACCTAAATAAATAACTAAAGGTGGGGCCAGAGTGATTGTACAGTGGATAGGGTGTGGCCAACCTGGGTTCGATCCTTGGCATCCCATATGGTCCCCCAAGCACTGCCAGGAATACTTCCTGAGTGTAGAGCCAGGAGTAACCCCTGAGCATTGGCCAGGTGTGACCAAAGAAAGAAAAAAAAAATTAAGGGAGTGTTCCATGAGCCATCTGTGGTGGTGCCAAACCAAGGCAGGGCAGCAAATAAGAGGAAGAAGGGTAAAGACTGGGAAGGTAATGCCTACTTTGGGGCATGCTGACAAGGGAGAGGGGCTCTTAGAGGACTGAATGGCAACACTGTGATTTCCTGTCAAAAGTTATTTCTCTCTTGGAGGGCTGCAATCACATGGATGATTTACACATGGTCAAGGCTACTCCCAGTGCCAAGTATATCCCAGTGGATCCCTCTCACAACCCCCCCCTGGGTCCTTTAGGGGTCACTCACCTTGCTCTATCTCAGCCCTTATGAGAGATTGGGACCAGGGTGATCTCTCTGAAACACATTCTTAAGGAATATTTCTATTTGCTCTCAACACAAAATCTTTTTTTTTTCTTTTTGGACACATCCGGCAATGCACAGGGGTTACTCTGGCTCATGCACTCAGGAATCACTCCTGGTGGTCCTCGGGAACCATACGGGATGCTGGGAATTGAACTGGGGTTGGCCGCATGCAAGGCAAATACCCTACCGCTGTGCTATCACTCCAGGCCCTCAACACGAATTCTTAGCAGTAATTGGTCAACATTTTAGGACTGTCTTTCTGGTCAGGTTTCTACCAAGGGTGAAGACTGTGAACCCTGGACAGCTTCTGAGGCCAACTGGCCACTTTCTGTGAGAATGTCATACAAGCGGAAAGAGAGCCCAGACAAATAAAGTGTGTGCTCACAATTATTTTGGTTTTTTTTCCATGAATGTTCTTACTTCCCAACTAGGAGTGCCGATCTGAGAGGCAGCTGGATCAAATTCCGTTCCCTGGCTTTTGGGATTCAGAGCATGGTCCATCTGCCTGGTGGGACCCACGTGAATGTAGCATAGAAGCAGACTGAACCATAGGTGTTCCCAAAAAAGGCAGTCAATTGACCTGGAAGTAGGAGAATTTTCCCTGCGCAGGAACTTGGCAGCTGGGCAGCAGATCTGATGACAGCTAATATTTGCCAGTGAGTGTCTACTCAGCTGATTTGAGTATCAAGCTAGTGTGTGCGTGTGTGTGTATGGGTGGGGGGGGTGGCTTGTGAGCCTTACACTGTTTGTTTGTCCATTCTGAGGTGTTGAGTAACCAAGCAGCTCTATGTCTTTGCAGCAATCATGCTCTCTAATTGTATGCCTGTCTACAAATGCTTCGAGACTAGTCTCTCCCATTTTGTAGGTGTTATAGGAACTTTGTTTTTGTACCCTGACTGGCACTTGGTAGGTGTTTGGTACATGCTGAATAACTAACCAAAAAATTCACTCTTGGGAAAGTCACTCAGTGTCCTTCCACCAACAGTGTCTAGTGTGCTGCCTTTGTGATTCCAGGAATCATAAAAATTAGGTCCTACTACAAGCCTGGGGGAAATTTTTGTCTTCTCTGTTTAGATGACCCCATGCGCATCCAAGGCTAAGAAATCATGGAGAGAATGCTGCTTTTGTGTCAGATAAACAGAGAGTGCGGTGACCCAGCCTGAAGAATGTTGCTGGCACCAAACTGAAGGTGGGATTGGGGCAGAGTGGAGGCTCAATGGGGGATGGAGAAAGTCCGCAGGAAGGTTCTGCGTTTGTATCTCAGATGGGGCCAGAGAAAAACAATGGCAGAATTTCTTTCAGAAGGGAGCTTCTTCTCCTAGCTGATGGAGATGATCTTGGTGCTATGCACTTGGATTTTCAATACTTGGCACCAACTATGCTCTCCTTGACTCACTGAGCCGACAGCTCCAGCAGAACCAACACACTTAAGCAGGGTGCCAGCAAGTAATCCTGAAATTAGAGGATAAGAGTCACAGGTGGTTGAAAGTTTTAATCTTGACCCAGTACCTGAAACAGAAGGGAGTGAATTTCTAACTTTAGCTCCTTTCTTACTCTAGGCTAAATTCTGGCCATGTTCCACTTATCACTTGACAATAATTCTGATTGATCAAGTGCTTGCCATTTCCAGGTACTCTACTAAGAGAGGATGGTCTGCTACATGGGTGATCTTGAGCTTTCAAAAGACTGAGTGCTGAGAGAGAAAGACTAGAATTGTTTCCAGTTGGAAAGAGTTGAAATGGAGTCTTGGAACAGTATAAGGCACCAAGGGTGGTAGTGAGAACACATGGGTCTTTGAACATTGTGTTTGATGTTTAGACTCTTACTTTAGATTAACTTTACCAGAGTCTTCTAAGTTATAGAGGTTTAATCACTTATTTGAAGACAATTGCCCTATCTTACTTGTTAAGTAACTTTCTATGGCTTCATGAAACGAAGTTCTCAGATTTATACATATGCTTATAAAATGTTTTACCCCTAAGATTTTTCACGAAGTTCCTATTCTGCCCAGTTCCACAGTAGGCTGCTCCCCGAGCTGTATGAACAAAGGCAAGATTCCTTTTCTCTCTCATGCTCCTTACAACCAATGTCCCTGGAAAACAATGTGAGATTTTATGGGAATTCAAAGATGAAAAATACATAATCCCTACTTTCCAGGTATGGCAGGAGGACTATATGCAAATCTAGATGCCTCTCATAGAGAATAACCCCGAATCAGCATATTGTTAGACAGAGGACAAATTACGAATTCAGAGGCTGGGTTCACTGTTAGAGGGGTCCCTTACAGGCTCCAGGAGGAAGATAATCTTGAGAAGGAGTAGAATTTCAATAAGTTGTGCATACAGTTTTTTCTTAGATTGGCTCATAAATAGTTTCATTTTTTTTGAGGGACTTGCCATACACATAGTAGCTCCTCAAATTTTCCCGTTGGACCCTAGCTACTTGGGTCTAGGCTAGGAATCATAGAGTTACTTCTAATGCCAACACTAGACATAAGTTGTATAAATCTTACTCTTTTTCTAGGTCTCTGAGCTCCCTTCCCCCACTATGAAACAAGGAAATGGAAAGAAGTAGGCAGAACTTTACTTGGGGCTTTTGGTTAGAATTATGTTAAATTAATAGATGCAAAATTATTTGCAAGTCAAAACAAAATATAAACACAAGATTATCTCACTACTATCATGTGATAGAAATGAAAAAGAACCAAATGCTTACATGTGATAACAAATTTTTTGTAACAAATTTTTATTTTGGGATTAACTACCCTGGGTAGAGTGGTACTCAGAGCAACTGAGCAAGCACTCACTGGCAAATGCATCCAGGCCAAACACCCACCCTCAATCCTTAAACCGAGAAGGTCTGAGAAAGGTGACTGTAGGTACAAGTCTCCTTTGAAGGTGGATGTTTAAAGTACTAGGACCTGGGAATATATCCCAGAGAGGCAAAAAAGTATAGTCGAAGTGACATCTGCACTTGCGTGTTCATTGTAGCACTGTTTACAATAGCTAGAATCTGGAAAAAACCTGAGTGCCCGAGAACAGATGACTGGTCAAAGAAACTTTGGTACATCTACACAATGGAGTACTATGTAGCTGTTAGGAAAGATGAAGTCATGAAATTTACATACAAGTGGTACCACATGGAAAGTATCATGCTAAGCGAAATGAGTCAGAAAGAAAGGGACAGACATAGAAAGATTGCATTCATCTGGGGAACATAAAGTAACAAAATAGGAGGCTAACACCCAAGAATAGCCGAGATAAGTATCAGGAGGTTCACTCCATTGCTTGGAGGCCAGCCGCACATGCTAGGGGAAAATGCAGCTCAGATAGAGAAGGGAGCACCAAATAAAGGGTGTTGAGAGGATCCTCCCAGGATGGGAGATGCGTGCTGAGAGTAGACTATAGACTGAACATGACTGCCACTCAATAACGATTTTGCAAACCACAGCACCCAAAAGGAGAGAGAGAACAAAAGGGAATGCCCTACCACAGAGGCAGGAGGGGATGGGGGGTGGGGGATGAGGGGTGGGAAGGATACTGGGATCAGTGGTGGTGGAGAATGGGCACTGGTGGAGGGATGGGCGTTCGATCATTGTATAACTGAAATCCAAGCACAAAAATTTGTAAGTCTACAACTGTACCTCATGGTGTTTCACTAATAAAATGAAGCACTGTCCTCCCGTTATTCATCGATTTGCTCGAGTGGGCCCAGTAACATCTCCATTGTGAGACTCGTTGTTACTGTGTTTGGCATATCAAATACTTCACGGGGAGCTTGCCAGGCTTTGCTGTGCAGGCGAGATACTCTCGGTAACTTGCCAGGCTCTCCAAGAGGGGCGGAGGAATCGAACCCAGCACGGCTACCCAGCTGCGCGCAAAGCAAACGCCCTACCTCTGTGCTATCGCTCCAGTCCCCTCACTAATAAAATTTTTTTAAAAAAATAAAGTACTAGGACAAAGGCTGGGCTGAAGGATGGAAGTTTTTTTTTCTTTCTTGTAGATGGCAATGTTAAAGATAAGAACTTCACATAAGGAATTTCATACAAAAGAATTGAAGGTGAAGTAAAAATTTAAAAAGGTAATGTTAGATATTGTTTTCCCAGCACTTTCACATTTTCACCTTCCTATAAAGTTAGACATTATTCTGTTCATTCCTCAGATGAGGGAAGATGAGTCACTTCCCAAGTTTGTAAACTAGAAAGTGTACAGTTGAACTTAAAAACCCAGGGCATTCACTGCAAGCCTGGGAACTTTTTCCTGTGTCCCTTATCACTTTTTTTTATCAGTGATTTTGTAGTGCTCCTTTCATGTTGATGGTGAAGTCTCCTTGTATTTCCTTTCCTTAGGGGAAAGGCTGGTCCTACTTTGACAGTAATGCTTTCGCTTGCTATTTCTTCTTGAATTTCCTGCAATAACCTCCTTCCCTCCCATTATTCCCTCCTCACTTCTTCCTCACCTCCAACCAAGTGAAATACCAAGGAATAAAGAATCCCAATAGATGAAGAGTTGACAAAGAGAGATCTCTGCTTCCTCAGCCACAGGCCCATCAAACGTGAGAAAAAAAACATATTGGAAGAAGGAAAATGTTACCATTGTGGTCCAAGAAAAAAATCCACCAATACCCAGCACGACTAGGTACTGTGTGTGTGTGAGGGGGGGAAGGCAAATTTGGATCACACCTGGTAGTACTCAGGGATCACTCCTGGTGATGCTCCAGGGACCATATGTGATGTTGGGGATCACCCTGGCGCTGGCACCATACAAAGCAAGCACCTTAATCCATGTATTATCTCTCCAGTCCTGTGTCCTAATTTTGTAGGACCACAAGGAACCTATATGATTGCTGAACTTCCCTATTTACAGAAGATGAAAAACCAAATCCCAAGAAGATGAAAGAACTTAAACACATTAGTGAGAGGTGGAGTCTAGATTAAAATCCAGGTCTCTGAATTAGGGTCAATGCTCTTCCACTAACGTCGTTTTCCATTTTTGCTTTTTCTCCATCAACATCTCAGTTTAAAGGGGCTCATGGTGCTTTCGAAAGGGAAAGTTTAGTGTTGGTGTCTCTAGAAAGCCCAGAGCCCCCACTCTGATCAGTTCATGTCCTCATGTAAAGAACAGGAAGTAACATCATTTTTAGCTCTGCAAGCACATTCGAGGTTGGGAAAGGGGGATTTGGAGGAAGAAAGTTCAAATACATGATAATAAAAAACAAGCACCAGTCACATTTCTCTTGCTTGGACAAGGGGAAGATATACGCCCAGACATGCCAGGGGAAGCTGTAGTCTGCTCTTGAATTTTAAGCAGAACATGTCCTCAGCAAAAAACTTCCCCAGGTCGGGGAGGGGACCAGTTCAGTTGGGGCTGAATGCCAACGTGGGAGTTGAGGTCATCAGGGTGGGAAAGTTTGCAGGAACTTTCTATAACCTCCAATGCTTCTCCCACCCTCTGCTAGCACCCACAACTTCCCCCGCCAAGCAAGGAAGTAGGAACACATTATTATTCAATTTAATAATTTATAAAAATGGAAAAGTTTACTGTGTGAAATACAGGGAACTTTAAAGGACAACGGAGAAATAATAATTTCTGAGTCTTCTTCTAAAGAACAGAGGTACTCAAAAGACAGGTTGACCTTACCTTGGAATATAACAATTTGATGATCTAGTAAATGGCTTCGCTAGTAAACAGTAAGCAAGTAAACTCGCTCTTTGAAGCGCGCCCAAGTTTTATTTCCTTCTCCTGGCAGGACCACACTGAACCTTAGCACTAACAGCTTGGGTGATCAAAGAACAGAGCCAGATTCAGGAACACCTGTCTATATCAAGGGTTCTCAAACCCAGCAATCCACTGGAGTTGTCTAGAGAGATCATTACAAATTTAGATTCTCAGAAAGTGTTCCAGAGACTGATTAGACAGATCTAGGCTGCGGCCCAGAAATCTTCATTTTCAAGGAGCATGCTTGGTTTGAGAACCAATGATCTGGTTCAGCCTTATTCATTCAACTATCAGTGTTTTTCTCATACAAGAGGATGTGTGTGTGTGTGGGGGGGGGAGGGGTGTGGGTGGTGTGATGTGTGTGTGTTGTGTTTTATTTTTTAAAAAATCTTTTTTTGGTGTACAGGGCTTACTCCTGACCTTGCACTCAGGGTTCATTCCTGGCAGGTCTCAGGGGATAAATATATGGTGCCAAGAATCTAACCTAGGTCAGCTACATACAAGGGAAGCACATTAACCCCTGTAATATCTCCCTGGTTTTACAGCAAAGAAAATGGAAGCACTCAAAAGTAGCAGGACTTGGACTCGATTCCAGTTTTTTGGCTCCTGCTGTGGTATCTTTGTTGATCCTGTACACTTGGTTATTCTCCCCCAAATTCCCAGTTCTTTGAGAAGACTTGAGAATCATTAGACACCTTTATTCATTCACAGAGAAATCAGAGCTGCTGGAAACATTCAGTTCTACTTGGTTCATGGTAAAAATGATTGGCAAAGGGTAGTAGAGAAGGCTGTTTAAAGGCACTCTTACACTGTGTCCTTAAACTGTCTTAAGCTGTGTTGGATTAAAGGGGAAAGGCCCAACTGGTGGCCTGTAAGTCATGCCATTCAGATGTCCCAGGCTAAAAGAATAGGCCATTCCTAGAAGAATCTGCTGTGTTAGAGGAGAACACAGTGGTAGATGAAGAGAGAGTGAAGAGAGTGAAGACTGAGTAGCAGAAAATGAAATCTTGGAGGAAATGGGAGGCCAGACCATCCGCGGTTCTTATCCAGATCACATCTAAGTCTTTTGACTTTTTCTCTGAGCCACTGCAGTATGTTGAGTAGAGAAGTGGCATAATCTAACATTTCTCTAAAGGTGCTCTGATACAGCGATGACAAAAGACTGTGTGGGGCAGGGGTAGAAATACGGACTCTGGTGGGGAGGACTGTGGTACTCTAGGAACAGAAAGTGACTCAGACCATGGTGGCAGGAATACAGGGGTAAAAAATGTTGGGTCTTGGATGTTTTTTTTTAAAGCACAACTAACAGATTTCTTGATGGATCGGATGGGAGACGTGAGAAAAAGGAAGAGTCAAGGATGGTGCCAAATGTTCTGGCTTGAGCAACTGGCAGGTTGGAGTTATTATCAACGGAGACAAAGAAGGCTGTGGGTGGAGAGGTTTGGGGGAAGGACATCAGGTTCAGTTTTGGACCTGCTGAGTCATTGGCATTCACATGGTACTTAAATAAAGTCTCACCACTGGATGAGATCATTAAGAGGGTGAGTAGAAACAGAAATGAATGAGGACTCTGCTTGGGGAAACCCCCCTCAACATTTGGGGGTTAGAGAAAAGATGAGGAATCAGCAAAAGAGTTTGAGAAAGAGGAACTAGTGGGGCAGGAGGAAAACCAGGAATGTGTAGAGTCTTAGAAGTCCAGTGAAAAGTTTTCAGAAAGAAGGAGTCATCAATTGGGTGAAATGTTTCTGGTAGGTTAATTGAGATCAAGGTTGAGAACTGACTGTTGCACTTACTTTATGGAGGACACTGGTAACCCTGAAAGCACTTAATGCCTGGAGTCCCATGGTTTATCTGCTGGCTATCAGTTAGATCTTATGGATAATTTCCTCTTTTCAATTAATATATAAGCTTTTTTTTCCATTAGGGATGATGAATTGGTATATCCCCAGAGCTCTTGGTCCTTGTCAGGCTATCAGGTCTGTCAGGTCTTCTAGACCCTGCTGTAGAGACACCTATACAGTTTTCTACGAGACCCATGAGTATCACATTCAGTCGGGACACTGATCTACAGCTGTTATTTTCTTGGTTGGCTTACCTTGGACACAGAATTTCAGTTCCTTGGGATCAGTGACAACCTTCCTGCTTTCCCGAATCACAGTTCTGTTCTTCTTGGTTTCTCCCCAGAGGTTGGTGCCACCATACATGCTGGGAATGTTGAGAATGGCAATGCCTTCAAGGAATATATTGCTCAAGTCCACGCCAACCCCATCACACTGGTGGGCAGAGAGAAAGATTATTAGTTATTATCCTCAGTACAGCCTAATCCAGGGTATATGTGATGGGTTGGGTGAGGGGGTGGGAGCTCTTATAAAAGAGGTGGCGGGCCTTCAGCCATCTGTTGGCCTCTGTTAGAAGCCGAATTTTGGGGAAAGTTGCTCTGGCCTAATGTTTCAGCCACTGCAGGAAGATGGGAGAGATCCAATCTGGTCAAATGAGTAAAGAATACATAAGCCTCTAAGAGCCCTCTACAGGTCTAGAATGGTTTCCCAAAATGGATGATACTATCACCACAGGGAGGTTGGAATGATAAGGGGAAGGTGCGTGTGCGTGTGGGGTCAGTAGTATTGTGGTCTACTACTGGGGACACTTTCTATTTATTCACTTAAGATAGATTTCCAAGGGGGTACTATAATTTTTTCTTCTGAAAAGGAGATGATAGGCTAAATAAGCTGTGGAATCTCTAATCTAGAATGTCTTTAAGGGATGAACCAAAAGACAGATACAAGATTGTGATCCAGTCCAATATCATTATCATCAATTCTTCCCTTTCTTAACCATCATGAATTTTGGTGGGACATTGCATTCAAAATCTTACAATAGTAGATTCTCAACAAATGAGAGAAAAGTTTTATTTTTGCTGCCTTATTTCATCCCTTTTGGGAGAAGTACAAGAAGAAGATTTGGATGGCTTTCAGGATTTGCCTGTCTCCCGTATCTGTATCATAAGTGCAATTTTGGCATATGTGCTTGCTGAGAGCGCAGAATTTCCTTATCCAATCTCTACCACCCACATTTGCACCAAGAACAAAAGGCCAGAAGGCTTGAATTTGTCTGTCTCATCTATCTATTAAGTCGGCCCACTTTGGCATAATGCTTACCAACACAGCAAGAAATATATTCCTAGCTTTTCTCCTTGTTCTTCAAGGTTGTAGGTAGTTTACTTCATTTACAGAAGGAAAAAGCTTGACTCAGGGAGGTGAGCTAAGTCAACAGATAAATAACAGAGAAGGGATTGGAACTTGGGGAACTAACTGCAAAGCCCATGTCCTATATCACGTTTACCGTGAGACAGGAAAAATCAAAGCACCAAACAAAAATCCACTCATTTCAAGGCCATTCATCACCTAGTTATCAGCCAGGCTTCCCTATTCTGAACTTGTGTAGGTATATTGTTGATTCTATTACGTAGATGTACTGCTTTACACTGATATCAAGTAATTGCATCCGGTTTTCAACCCAAACCTCCTCTAGTCCATCCAGTTTATTTCAAGCTTTATATTATGGTTTTATCACTTGGAGAACAAGTCATTAATATTCGTACATAAAGGACAAACGAAGGGAGTGGAACCTTCTCCTTGGGTAGCCCTCGCCTCAGTTAATGCACAGCAAACATTGTACATTAACCACTCTCAGCGGGTGAGAGGTTATTCAGGTTGCAGCTTCTTTATTGGCTGTTTCCAGCCCATTTTCTATAATAGTGTGGATTCACAAGACCTAGAGGTAAGAGGGAACTAAGAGAACATGCCCATCTTTCACCAATGAGGTCCAGCAAATTAAAGGCATTTGTTGTGGTCACCCAGCTTAATGGTGATTAGTGGACTCCAGGCCTTTGTACTCCAATCCTGTTTTATGTTCTTTTCACAAAAACATAATATACTGGACTAAGATCAAATAACATTTCCTAAATAATCACCACAGCCTCTATCAGCAAAGAAGAGAACACATGCTTAGTGACTAATATCTATAAAGAGCAAATACTTTATTAATATTTATTCCAGAATCTTGCCAATGCTGGGTATGTAGTGTATTTGTCTTTGTTTCCCAGAACATATTCCCCACCTTCCATTGTTTAAAAAAAAAAAAGAAAAAATTCATTTGTTTGGGGCTGGAGCGATAGTACAGTGGATAGGGCATTTGCCTTGCATGCGTCCAACCCGGGTTCGATTCCCAACATCCCATATGGTCCCCTGAGCACCTCCAGGAGTAATTCCTGAGTGCAAAGCCAGGATAACCTCTGTGCATTGCTGGGTGTGACCCAAAAAGAAAAAACAGAGTATTTATCTGTTTGCCTCGCACTAGATGGGATCATCTCTGTCATCTAGGTTTGTCAAAAATAGCCCTTGAATGATATCTGTAGGTTTGTCCAGCAAAGTGACACTTCAAATGTGTGCATTGTCTAGCACCAGTTAGATCCCTACCTGAAACCCTGGTACCTACATTTATTATCTGGTCATCTATATTTTCAGTCTGTAAACTTTCCAGAAAAGAGAAAACTATTCAGGAAAGGCCAAGTCCTAGCATACGACACATGCCTGGCTTTGAGATTGCCAGACGCCAGATTTACAGGTCCAAGCTGCCTTTGTATATTCACAGCTGGTTACAAGCCCATCTCCTGCCTTTGTGTATCTATCCTGACATCCCCTGAAAGCAGTTTAGGTACCAGCTCTGTGATAAGTCTCATGGAAAAAAAATATATCTTGTTAACCTTCCTTCCTTTCTCTTTTCAATAGGATTATTGAATTGGTTGAAATTTATTTGAAAGATGTTCCTTCCTTAAAGGAACATCTTAAACCTTAAAGATTTAGGCTAAAATCTCACTGTTGAGACTATTCTCTTGTCCAGAGCCTCTAAAAGGAGCTGTGCTTGCCACGATGCCTGGCATCTTCTCGTATCTGAATCACCTCCTGGCCAACACAGTTCCTCTTGCTTGTGGTTACTTCTAGGTCACCTCAACACACTCGTGGTTAAACACAATCCCTCTCCCTTTGGAGCGGTCATAAAATAATATTAGCAGCTCACACAGCGTGAGATCCTCCCTCCCCCATATTCTCTTGCGGTTCTCAGACAAGCGCAGTGAGGGAGGTCTGAGCGCCTAGGGACTAAGGAGCTGGATGGTGGCCCTGTGACCTGCCACCACCTGACAAACTGACAGAATAGCAGGCACACCCAAGCACTAAGCAGAGCTCCCTCCTACTCTGGAGATGAGAGCCTTTGAGGCAAAGGGAACTTTTGCTGATGCTACACTTAGAAAATTAAGCTTCCAGCTGTTGTTTGAATAATTGAAATCTTCCACCACTACTTTATCTTATAGAGTACTTAGAGCAGTGTGTGGCACAGCAGTGCAGGATCTTAGGATCGTTATAGCTTGACTTTGCACCAGCTTGGTTGGGCAGTGGTGGGGGGGGGGAGGGGGAGGGAAGTCAGCCACCATCACTGGATCATCCTTGGCAGAGTATTCCGCAAATATCACCTTTCTTCCCTCCTGCACTTTCCTCCATCTTCAGTCAGAACCAGCTAGGATGTCTGCCAGCTATACCCTTTTTTTTTTTTTTTTTTTGCTTTTTGGGTCACACCCAGCGAAGCACAGGGGTTATTCCTGGTTCTGCACTCAGGAATTACCCCTGGCGGTGTTCAGGGGACCATATGGGATGCTGGGAATCAAACCCCGGTCGGCCGCGTGCAAGGCGAACGCCCTACCCGCTGGGCTATTGCTCCAGCCCCTGGGAACTATACTCTCGGTAAGCTCTTCACCTCTCTGGAAGCACAGTTCTCACCCTTCACTCTAATCAACCATCCTACCTTCTGGCATGATCTCATCACCTAGGCCAAGGAGGGAAAAATGGAATCTCTAAAATCTCACTGTGGAGATTATTCTCTTGTCCAGAGCGTTGGGGGGAGGAGGAGGGGGAGAGCCTGACCACAGCGGGAGGCCGGATGTAGACGTCCCCAGCCTGGGGACTCAGCGATTTGAAAATAAGGAGTGTCTTGCAAAGAGCATGCCTGGGCTTCCAGACAGAGAGATACGGGTTTATACTTGGCTCTGTCACTTGCCTTTGTCACTGCGTGATCCTTAAATTCCCTGAGCCTCAACCTGTCACCAGTAACACTGGAGGTGGAGGCAGAGCATCTTCAGGAGTCTGGTCTCTCTGGAAGGCAAGAAGCATTCCAGGAACTGCCCTGCATTCTGAACCCCGTTTCCTCCGTCCTTGGGCCAGGAGCCTTATTTGGGCCCAACAATCACATCCCCTCGACCCGCCCTGCCTCTGGGGGTATTTCAAAGGTCCGTAAGCTTCACCCCGTCAGCGAGACCCGTTCTGCGCGGTTCTGGGCCTGGCTGGACCAACCCTGATTTCCTTCAGAATACCGGGTTCGCTAAGGTCTCCGGAGAGTTGGGGAGTCGGTATTTGGGCCGCTCCAGGGCTGAGCAAAAGGCTCCAAACGTTCCATGACGTCACCCGCCCCTCCCCCGGCTCCAGCGAGGCCTGCGAGGGAGGGGGAGGGCTGGAGGCCTGGAGGAGTGGGGGGTGCAGGGAGGCGGTCCCAGTGCACACCTTGAGCTCCCCCACCCCTCCCCCGCCTTCGGCAGCGCTGCGCTGGGAACCAGATTATTTCTCTAACCCGGCCGCGCCCCATGGAGCACGAGCGCGCGCACGGCCGATGCGGGTACCCAGGATGCGCGCGAGCACCGGGTGAGGGGGATGCGGGGCCCCCACGTTAGCCCCGAGGCGGCGCCAACCCGCAGACCGGAGACAGAGCCCGGAGTCTGGTTCCCTTCTGCGCCTGGACGCTGGGTTGGTCCCTATAGGCACAGGGAGGGGGCACAGGGCTCGGGACCACCTCCCCCTTCCCAGCCCGAAAATGTATCTGTGCAGATGAAACGCACTCGGCAATTAGTATTCCTCCTGTACCTGCCCCCCACCGACTTGTCTCTCGGATTCCCTCAAATGTCTGTCAATCGGGGTAGAACGGGGCCCCTACAAATAATTTTTTTTTAAATATTGTAAATGGTTGTGATTGTGTGAGTCGTTCAACACAAGTTTTCCTTATCTCCCTGACCCTTTCTCTATATATTCTCCTTGTCTTTACTATTACAAAAAAAAAAAAAAACTTTGCCTAAGTGACATATTTGTTTAATGTTGCTGTTACAAGTACAACCATTACTATTGATAATAAAAGACTAAAAGGAGAGAGAGGAGGAGGAAGAGGAGGTGGAGGAAGAGGAAGAGGAAGAGTCCCAGTGCCCGGCCAGCCTCCTCCAGCCTCCTGGGTCTGGTGACCTGGAAAAGGCCGGGATGTGAACCGGCTCCCTTCTGGGCTTTCATTTCAGCTCTGTCAGTCCTATTTCTGAAGGCCTCTGAGAAGGAGATCCCATAATTTATGTGATGACCTGTTTCAATTTTTAGCAACTAGGAAATTCTCCCTTCTTCTAACCTTGATTTGCGACGCAGGGAATTACGTCGATTTTTCTCTTGGTTAGAGTGCAGACTGTGTTTTTCTCCTGCCATGGCTCAATTTCTGCTCCCTGGAAGAATTTCTCTCCTCCAAGCTGTAATCCCCAGGGCTGGGGGTTGCATTCCCACAGTTTAGATGTGTCTTTTTTGGGGGGCGGTGGTGGTGGGGGATGGTTCCTTTCCACTTTTCTTGATTATTCTATCTTGATGAATCCTTCTTGGTTACAGTAGTTTTTCAAGCATTTCACACCATTACTATGGGCCATTTTTTTTTACTAGCATTTCAAATATACAGGAAAGTAGAAAGGTGAATAAATTTCATTGTTCCCTGAATTTCGGCTTCAGTCCTGAGCAATTCACAGCCTGTTGTATTCCAACTCTATCCCAATTCATTCAACATCTATAGCCAAACCCTTTTACAAAGGATCCTTGATATTCTGTCATTTCATCTATACATATTAAAAAAGTTAAAAGACTTTTAAAAACAAAAGCATCCCAACAATATTATTATTCTTTAAAAAGTAACCTTTTTAAAGATATCTAACCAGAACGTTAGATATCAACAAGCATTCATTCCTTGTTCATATTCTCTCTCTTTTTCTCTTACTCTCTCTTCTCTCTCTCTCTTTCTCTCTCTCTCTCTCTGTCTGTCTGTCTCTGTCTCTCCCCCCTCTCTCTCCCCCACCCCCTCTCTCTGCCGGGGGAGGGAGGAACACACTTGGTGGTGATACTCAGGGGGGCTATTCCTGGACTCTGTTCTCAGGAATGACCCCTGGTGGTGCTCAGGGAATCAAATGAGGTGCTGATGGAACAATCCCTGGTCAACCTATGTAAGGCAAGTGGCTCTCCTGTAATAAATATCTCTCTGACCCTAATAGTTCATGTTTTCTTACTAGCCTCATTTAAAAAAATTAATTTTTTTCTAAAGGTTTACTGACTGAATTTGGCTTTGAGATGTCTCTTAGGTTCCTTTTAACTATAACTTCCCTGTCCTTTCTTGCTCGAATTTTAAGATATATTGAAGGAAATGATTCCATTGTTACATTTTCCCAGGTGATCCAGATGCAATTATTTAATGGCCCACATTTGGAGAGGGAAGGCCTTAGTTCTTCTCAAAGTTTTAATTTTGCTGATTACATCTTCGATGTATTTTTTTTGTTTTTGCTTTTGCAGTTTGTCCAAACTTTTGCAGTTTGGACAAACTGGCAGGCTACCGAATGTAACCTGCCCACATGGCAGAGTCTGGCAAACTCCCCGTGGCGTACCCAATATGCCAAATACCAGTAACAATGAAGGGTCTCATTCTCCTAACTCTGAAAGAGCCTTGAATATGGCACTTTTTTTTTTTCAAATCTCAGGGCTAGGACGAAGGAGAGAAGGAGACGTTACCGGGGCCTGCTCGAGGCAATTGATGAATAACAGGATGGTTGTGATTGTGACTGTGATTGCTTTTGCAGTGCTGATTGAACCCAGGGCCCATTCTCTAGGCCCCTTCTCTAACGCTAAACCACATCCCTAATCCTGAGGTGTCCTTCAAGCATATTCCCAGTCTCACTCTTGAATTTTCACTAAGTTGGTCCCTTCCCTACACATCTAGAGGCTTGGTTAGATCCTGGGTTGACTCTTTAGTAAGATCAAGGGGGCTGTGGTTTTCCTACTGCATTTCTTAGGGGGTACATAGTTTAGCATCTTTTTTTTCTTTTTGGGTCACACCCGGTGATGCTCAGGGATAACTCCTGTCTCTGCACTCAGGAATTACTCCTGGCAGTGCTCATGGAACCATATGCAATGCCAAGGATCAAACCTTGGATCAGCCGCATGCAAGGCAAACAAATGCCCTACCCACTGTGCTATCTCTTTGGCCCAGTTTGGTATCTTTTTTGCTATATTTTAGATTGGTCAGTGGATTCTGGTGTTATTAACATGATTTTTCCCCCCTATATAAAGTCCTTAGTTGGTAGATAATGATCCTTGTTTTTATTTCAAAGTTCCCTAGTGGCAGGATACTCTTGACAGCATCTTTCTTGTGCTTTATCCCGAAATCATTCTACATGCTCTTTTTTTTTTTTCTGTGAATACTTCCCCTCCACTCTCCAAAAAAGGATCTTTCTCCTTTCTCTTTTGCATTTATGGTCTCATGGAACAACCATCAAAAGTCTTGAAAGGTGATTCTCTCCAATCACTTCATTTTATAGATGAAAGGTTAAAGAGGTGAAAAAGAATGGTCCAAATGTCACACTCATCATGGTAAGCTGATCTGGAATTAGGTCTTCGGTGAGTTGGATTGGCAACCAAAAGGTCATGAGTGATTTTGCAAAGAGGCATTTAGCTGCTGAATTAGGGCCAAAGCACAGAATGTTAACATGGTAAAGCCGGATGGGACACAGAGATCACTCCTAATTACCAAGAAGTGAACAATGAAGCCTAGAGTTGGTAAATGATGTTCTTTAATTGCAGAGCAAGAGCAAAGACTGAACTAAGGTGATCACGGGCAGTACTGTGGGAACAGAATCAAGAATAACCACCCAATTTGGAATCTGAAGAGGAAAGACAGAATCTAGAAGGATCATGAGGTTGAAGAAAAAAATTGTCACGAATGTCTGAGGCAGAGATTCAGTGACTACTTGTAGGAAGCATGCGTAGAGAGACAAGAAAGTTGGCAATGCCTAGAATGAAAAATAGATGGAGTAGAAGGGAAGGAGCAGAAAGTATTGGTGGGATGCTAATCTGGGCATGACACTGGAGTCCCTTCCTTTCCCAGTGGGCGAGGAAAGTGGATGTCAAGGTGGCTCCATTGAAGAGGGAAGGAGAGAAATTCTGAATAATGTCTAGGGAAAATATTATTTCTGTTACAGTGGGAAGAAAGAGAGAGACCTATTAAAGAGGTATAGGACATCTGCACATATACCTCTACACATCTGTACATAGGGCTACTGATGGGTGGGGAGGCAGGTAGACAGAAGAGGAGAGTGGCCTGAAATCTCAGATATACACTCAAGGACAGAGGGGGCAGATGACATACACTAAACCAAGATGTTTCCTCTTTTCCTGAGTGAAGGAGATGCTGAAAGGACCAATATGCCACCATAAAGTTAATAGTACACCACCCTTACATGCGCCCTGTACATGCTGGGGATGGGTGCTTATTTACAGTAGAATCACTTCTGCTTGGTAGGTAGGAGGGAGAGTCCACTGGTGACTGGAGTGAATTTTAGGTTATAGGGAAACCTCAGCTCTGATCCAAAGTCCCCTTTATTTTGGAAAGAGAAGAGTCAGTGACAGAGAAGAGGGTTGGCTGTCTCCAACCCTGGATGACTTTCATTCACTCATCAAGAATGATGCTCCCCCGTCCTAGAACCTGGGGATGGAGCAGAAATGGAAGATAGTCAGTTCTTGTCCTCAAGATACTCACAGAAAATCAATGCTAGAGGCTGGTGTGCTGCTGGTGTTCAACATCAGAATCTTAGGTTGGGGGGGGGGGGTGGTAAAGGAAGAGAAGCAGCAGCTCCCTGGTGTAAATACACCCACGTTGCCAATTTCAAGCTACTAATGTGACATCATCAAAAGCAGAGTTGGGAAGAGATGAGACAGCCAGCAAGTTGGTTCCAAGCATACCACAGGGAAGGAAGTGGGTATCTGCATATCTGCAGGGCCTATGGCCAGGAGACAGAAATCTACTGGGCTGGAAAGAAAAGCAGCCAGGACAAACAGTGTCTGTATTTCCTAGAGAATTAGAGGGAGTGTCAAGAATCTGATGTGTATCCCAGGGGAAGAAAAGGTGATAAACTGAGTGGTGTTGACATGTGATGACAGCATTATTGAAGAGACAGCCCATTGTTATCGATATCACAAAAGGAAAACGGGCCTGGTCTATTGATTAATCTTATAGGACAGCGGTTTGCTCTGCATTCCAAAGGGTTGCTTTACTTCATTTGAAGAGCTGACTTCTGTTATATGCAGTTCCATCCCAATGCCAATACACAAATGTTAAACGATGACGTCAATAGATATTATTTATTGTCTACCTATTATGAATTATTCAGTTCATAGGTGTTCCATCTAATATAGCCCTGCAGTGTTGGTGTTTGTAATGTATTTATAGGTGAGGTGACACTGACTCAGTGAAACCCAGGATAAGTTCCTTCCAACCTTATCCCAGTTCATGGTAGTTTCCACGAGCCTGTAGGTGTCTGGCATGAGATGTAAACCACGTGACCAGGAAGATGGTTCAGTTTACGGAGCCTGATGCCTCTTAGTCTGGTACCTATGAAATGCCTTTTGTCTCGGTACAAAGGATTCAAATCTTTATTTGAAAGAGGACCATCTATAAAAAACCATCTATTAAAAAAAAGAGTGATCAGGAGAGTCACGGGTCTATATGTCGACTCATACAAGGGCGTGGGAGGTTTAGCTCAGTGAAGATCAATAGCAGACATGAAATATAGATCTTCAGCCCTAGGAATGAGTGAGAACACTTTTCCCTGTGTCTCCAGAGGGTGGAAATAGCACCAGTGGAAGGGCAATTCAGTCATGCACTCCCCATGCACTCGCTGTGCCTCTCTCCTTTCCAAGCGCTGTGCTAAGTGCCCTCAGGGGAATGCCTACAAGTGATGAATGGGACCTAGGTCTTTGTTTGACATGAGGAATAATTCTGGAAAGTCAGAGCTCTCCAGCAATATAACAGGCTTCTTGAAAAACAGTGATCTGGGGCTGGAGAGATAGCACAGCGGGTAGGGCGTTTGCCTTGCAAGCGGCCGACCTGGGTTTTATTCCCAGCATCCCATATGATCCCCTGAGCACCGCCAGGAGTAACTCCAGAGTGCAGAGCCAGGAGTAATCCCTGTGCATCGCCAGGTGTGACCCAAAAAGCAAAAAAAAAAAAAAAAGAAAAGAAAAACAGTGATCTCCTTAACTATGTCAGGAGGAGCCAGTGATGGGATGTGTCCTTTCTCAGTTCCCTGTAGCTTTGCTTTAGAAGGCCAGAGTTCTGTACTGAAAAGTGTCATCCCGACCCCCCCTTGACTCCCCCCACCCCATCCCCCACGGGCTTTGCCCACCAGCTGAATGCGCTGCACTTTTTGACAATGGGCCATTGCGGGCGAGTTAGACTGGAGAGTGGCTGCCATCTGGGACAGGGATGAGGGGGTCCTGGCGGGTTTGTGTGGGCTCAAGGAATGAGGCATTGAAGCCATGTACACACAACCTGTTTAAGAAACATCCCATGGGTAGAAAATGTTTTCTTCCTCTTCAGCCCTCGTCTGTTGCCATGCCAAGCGGGCACAATGGTGCCTTTGAGAGGGGCAGCTGGAAGGGGGTGTTGGCAGGGAGGCTGGAAGTAGAACGTTGCAGCTGGGGATGGGGGGAAACTCAATTCATTTCCAGGAGTGAGCCTGGGTGCCAGTTTCCAAAACAGAACTGCTGTTTCTCAGAGCTCGTGGTGGTGGGTTGCCCCAGAGTTGGACAGAGGGTAAAATCATTTCCTATCCGCGGCCCCACCCTCCCCGAGTTGAAAAATCCGGGAGTGTTCAGGCATTCCTGCTCTGGATGCAGATTCATAGGCTTTTCTGCCTGTCCCCAGAGTTCAGGACCACAGGGTGGATGGGGATGCCCGAGGAGGGGGGCCTGCCTGCTGACAGAGCAAGAGTGCGGGCCTGAGGGCCAGGCTGGGCTCAGGGGTAAGTCGGTTTCCAGGATGCGAGACAGGGGTCAGGATAGAGACCCTCGCTTCTGCTGTTCAGGGTCACTTCCTCTGACACCATACCCACCCAGCACCTTTGCTGACATATGGGCTCTGCCCACTCACTGTCTTCACTTTCTTTGGTGGGAAAGAGGTGGGAGAACTCTGGCATTTCCTGTGCTGGCTTCACAGTTGTCCAGACCCTCTGCCTCTTTCAAAGGTCCCAGAACCAGCTCAGAGATGTGTGGGAGGTCTGCCCACTCTCCGAACCATTAGGAGAAGACCTGGGTGCCAAACTGCCAGCTTTGCCACTGTCCCCTTGGTGGTACAGATGGAACTCAAAGGGGCCCTTCCATTCTGGTGGCTTTCAACAAAAAGAGGTATGGCTTGAGGCTTGCTGAATGGTAATTTGTCTTGGTGTTCTCACTAATTATGGGATTTTCCACACTTTGGTTCAATTTTACAATCAATAAATTGCTATTCATTTCTGGCATTCTGCAAGGCCTAGGGATACAGAATGGATAAAATAGTCCTTGCCTCAGACAGCAGACTGCTTAAAAGACATGCCAAGTCCCTAATGGGAGCCCTGCTGCTAATTAAGTAGACACATGTGTCTATTAGTTGTAACAGCATTAGGTGGAAAGCAGAGAGTACGTGCAGAGGCCAGCTCCTCTGGGGCTTTGGGGGAGGCAGGTGGGCCTGGGAGGGCAGGTTTGAAATGACTCTGCACTGGGAGTACTTACACATCTTTATGAGACTTTGTTTCCTTGTGTAAATAATTGGAATAATACAGACCATGCTGAGATGTTAACAGGATTAAATAAAACAATGTATGTACAATCTGCTTAAGAACATCCCCTGGGCAGAAAACATTTTCTTCCTCTTCAACCCTCCTCTTGTCGCTATGCCAGGAGGGTACAATGGTACCAGTTCAGAGCTTGCTGCACAGAAAGTGTAGAAGTGCCTGCTGTTGTTAATAATGAGTTCATCCTAAACGGATCTAAGTCTGTATCTACGAATAACATGGGTGTGTGACTGTGGCGTTTCGCTAACCCTTGCTAGATGAGAGGTCCTCCATAAAAGAGTCAGTTATTCTGCTTTTTCAATTTCTCTTCTATAGAAGGTTTGGACAGACAAGTCTATGGTTTCACTGAATAAGATGCAAATATAAAGACCTCCCTACTCTGTCTACAAGACTTATCTGTATCTGTTATTCTTCATCTGTAAAGGGAAAAAATAATTTGGTTCTTGGGGGCTGGAGCGATGGCACTGCGGGTAGGGTGTTTGCCTTGTATGCAGCCAACCCGGGTTCAATTCCCAGCATCCCATATGGTTGCCCGAGCACCACCAGGAGTGATTCCTGAGTGCAGAACCAGGAGTAACCCCTAAGCATCGCTAGGTGTGACCCAAAAAGCAACAACAAAACAACAACAAATTTAAAAATTATAACTGCCAGGTGGGGCCCAAAGTCTCCCCACAAATAATAAAAATTAAAACAGAAATTTAAAAAATTTTTGGTTCTCTTCCTCAAGAGCCCTGAGTCCCCTGAATGTGGAGATGAAGACTAGGAATTCTTTGCAGAGTGTGCAAAATAATGGCATACTTTAGAATTATTAATTCCAGAGAATTAATGTATTAATTCTATGATGAAAAATGTATTTTCCCACAATACCTCATAGTAACACCTTCCCCCAAACCAAACCAAACCAAACCAAACCAAACCAAACCAAACCAAACCAAAAAAAACATGACTTAAAGTGCTTGAGGTTATTGCTTGGGGAAGTTATTTTTTTACTAAGAAATGTAGGTGGTAGAGAAGGTACGTTTGCCGGGGCAGAGGTTAGTCCAGAGAATCTTTCAGGAATCTGTCATGAGAGTGTCTTCTAACCTGATGCACTGAGTCATGTGACCCCAATCTGGGTTTCCTGATTCTTCCTTGGAACTGTCTAGTCAATATGCTGCTTATCTCCTTGATGTGAAAAGAATTAGTCCTTACAAGTTACTCCAAAGTCCTTGGAAGACAAAGTTTATATAGCCAGGAATCTGAAGACAAAGAAAATCAAAGCAATTCACCAAGAACAAAGGAAATGGAAAAGAACAGGAAAATAAAAGCATATGGATGATTGAAGAAAAAAAAACCCTAACAAATCAGAGTGCACATTCGCAGAAAATAAAAAAGAGGGTCACTGCAGAGAGATAAAAAGTTATATGTCAGAAACTGCAAGCAGACAATGGGATTGCATGAGAGAACATTAACAGAAAGTGTCCTCATAGAGGTCTGCCTCACAGATTTTTAGGGATCTGTAAAGGAAAGCTGTGATCAGTGCATAGCAGAGAGAGAGAGAGAGAGAGAGAGAGAGAGAGAGAGAGAGAGAGAGAGAGAGAGAGAGAGACTTTGTATGATGAATAGGGTCCAGGATGTGACTCAGTACAAAGTGGATTCTTTATACTTTATACTTTATCCCTGGCACCAAAATAAAATTTAAAAATGAGATGAAGTAAAAATAGAGATTTTTTAAAAGAAGGTCAAAGTATCATTTAGGGTCCAAAGACCCGATTTAAGAGAAACAAGGGTTAATATAATTATAGGCTTGAACCAAGGCCAACAGTGCTGATCTCTGGTGGGACAACTTGTGGGCTCTTTGTCCTTTTCAGCCCCTTTATACCTTATTATGTCTATTATGAATTTGGACTTCTTTATATCAAGGGCAAGTGGTTAGCACCCTTAGAAGGAGAAAGCAGGATGAGACTGATGCAGGAGCCCTGAGCAGTGGATCGGCAGATGAACAGGCAAACAGAGCTGTGGAGTGGCCCCAGTGGGAGGGCAGTGAGGATGCTGGAGCCTTGGTCTTGATTGAGGAAAGGAACAGCTGGAAGCAGCTCTCGAAGGCCCATTCGGTTTCCCTCTAAGGCTTGCTGCTGAGTCAGGTTGCCACCTTTTGTTTTCTAAGAACTTAAATCCCTTTCCAATGTTCTTCTCAAGTTTGCCTTCCCCACAACATATTTTCATCTCCTCTCTCACAGGATCACTGTGACTGGGTGGATTCATTGAGCATATGGTTGGTGCCCACCTTCTTTGCTCTAAGCTCTGGAACGCTCTACCTACGCTAAGAAGGTTTAGATTAGTGGGTTTTTTTTTTTTTAAATCTTTTCTCAGACGACCAGTCCTCCTATCCTACTGATTGGCACTTTCGTCTTCTGCCATAGCTCCCTTGGAATAAAAGTTTATGTGATTTTTCACCTGGGGTCCTCTTGAAATCTTCTTGGAACTCTAGGAAACCATATGGCTCTGTGCTGAGAAAAACTGGTTTAGATGATGGCAGAAGAGGCTAAAATGCTTGACTATTTCTTCCTCTCTAATCTAGAATGCATACCCTAGCAGGTGAATCCAAGGCAGAATGAAAGAATGGCCTCTGTTGGAGTTTGAGCTTTCTACCACTTACTGGTTGTGTGATCCTGGTCAAGCTGCTTCACACAAACAGCTTGATTTATATCTTGTATCTTCTGAATAACAATGGCACTTGATTGTATTGGAGTAGCTAATGCTATCTGCCCAATCTTAAAACAATATGAAGCATTATTAAGCTTCCCGACATGTACACAGCTGAGCCACATGTTAGTTTTAGGATTTCAGATTCTTATACTGAAGACTCATCATGAGTCTTACAGACCCAGAGTACAGTGACCAACACACTCTCTTTCACAAAGTTAAAGCATTTAAAATTGAGATGAGGTGGAAGGATGGGTGTTCCATCATTGTATGACTGAAACTCAAACATGAAAGTTTTGTCACTGTAACTCGCAGCGATTCAATACTAAATAAATAAATAAATAAAATGGAAGATTCAGGGTAAAAAAAATTGAGATAAGATTCATATGATCTAAGCTAGCCATTTCAAAGCACTCCTTCAGTGGCATTTAGCACTTTCATTCATTCTGTCTTTTGAAAACATTAGAGTAACTGTCATTTGGATTGATTCTATTTTATGCTATTAGGCTGCACTGTAGCCTGGTGCTCACCTTCTTGTGACCTCACCTAAAGAAAAGTCTTTCGGTCTAAGTTGAGTGGAATCTGCTGGATCATGTAACCTACAATGACATTTTCAGTAGACTGTCCACTGCTCTCCAAAACTCTGACATTTCTACCAGCAGTACCCAAGAATTCTAACCAACAGAGGGAGGTGCATACACTTTGCCAGCTACAAGCAATGAACCACAGCCAGGGACGGGGCTCAGGGGATAGCGCATATCCCTTATGTGCTGTCCTGGGCTCTAGTTTGATCCCCAGCATTGCAAGGCCCTGCCCCTCTCAGCAACACGAATTTGTTTCTGGTGACCCTACACTGCCGGGTTGGACCCCCCTGTGAAAAAAACAAACAAACAAGTGCCAAAGCAATGGTATAGTGGTTAGGGTATTTGCCTTGCATGCAGCTGACCTTGGTTTGATCTCCAGCACTCCATACGGTCCCCTGGGCATTACCCAGAGTGATCCCTGAGTACAGAGCCAGGAGTAAGGCTTGAGCATTTATAGGTGTAGCCCTCCCTCCCACCCCTCCCAAACGTAAGCAAATGAAAACACTAAACAAGTGATGAACCAGTTCTATCAAACTTCAACATCAACATGGAACAATCTCAAGTCATGGTAAGTGAAAAGGAGCATTGCAGAGCATGGAGGGATTAGAAGGGTCTCCATTTCATCTGTCAGGCTTTATTTCTAACTGTGAAATACTAGGAAGGACTAAAACAAAATATCAACAGATATCCATTGTAACAGACGGGAAAAGGAGAGTATTTGATAGATTCCTCTCAAAAGATTTGTTGTATTAAAAAAAAAATCCTCAGTTAAAGGGTGGGGGAACTAATGTGCTGAGATTCCTAAAATACACTGCATAACAGATTTTTTTTTTTGAGCAGCTTCCAAATTTGGACACACGGTCCCCATGCAGAGGTTCACATTAGTGGAGCTGGCTAGTCTTCTCTTGCAAACATTGTTTTAAAGCCTCGATAAAATATCAAGGAATTTTGGAAGTTCTTATTTTTAGCCAGTCAAGTGAAAATTTTCCACAGCATGTCAAATGAGTGCTCGAGTTGAAGCCTGCCTGGTTGGCTCCACCTAACTCTGCTCACGTCTCCAAACCTTTCCAAGACTATTCTGGGCCCAGGGTGGGGGAGGTGACTCACTGCGTCCCCCCTCCCCCCCCATCTATTGGTTCAGGTGAAATCTGATGAGAATGAACATCCAGAGCCCTTCGCAAAGGAAGAAAGTCAGAGACCCCAAGACCAAGGGAGATTGGCTTAGACCAGGGCTGAGGACAGTCGTGAGGGCACCGTAGGCATCTTCATTGGCGTCACTCACAAGGTGCAGGGCACACCCAGGCCAGCACCTGCTTCCATGGTGTTTCTGGAGAGGAAGCATTTGGAGGTACCTTTGCAAGGATGAACAGACACATCTCAGGCCTGCTTTGAATGTTATCTAAAGTATCAAAATAAATAAAGGTGTGTAGATCAAAGCCTTTCCAGATGTCCCCACTGGACTGAGGATCTCTGCTTCAGCGGAAAAGGCGAGTCCAGCCCAGTGACTCCCAGGATTGGGGCCCATCTGGGCCTACCCTGTCTTCCTGAAGGCTGTGAACCTCAGTGTGACTGACTTTCCCTCAGTTTTTACCCCCTTTTCTGGCAAGGTGATTATGATTCCCCCAACCTGGGGCTTCTTTGTAGATTCTGGGAGGCACTTTGCATGACTGCCAATTACTTAACAACAACAAAATCTAAAAAACTTTCATCTAAATGATAGCCTTGGAGGCAGGCCAACTTCCTTTCCCTGCTTTATAGATGAGCTTACATCTGTAAAGCCAGTTACTTAATCTAATTGACAAGGAGGGATGACCCTCAGGTCTTAGATGTCTGGACCAGGCCTTTATCCCTGGCCAAGTGTCTGCCCCTGAGCCATCACCATCTAGAGTCAACTCACTTTTGCCCAGACCCCAACACAGGGAGGGTCACTTCCCCTGCTCAACTCATTAGGACCCCTTTCGATCCTGTTTTCTTCTCACTAGTTAAGCCAGCACAACGTTTATCAGCTCCTGTGTGTTATCACCAGGGTTGTATTTTAGAGACGGGACTAAGTCTCTTAGCCCTTCCAGTCAGCCACTAGTCTCAGAGAAACAAGCTGTGTTCATGTGAAAGACTTGATGGAGACCTTCCCTTCAGAGTCTCAGTGTAGCTTTAAGTTTCAACACCTATGTTTTTACCAGTCCGTCTGTATGTCTTACACATGCACACCCCCCCTCACCCCCCCCACACACAGAGAAATGGTCCCTTGCACTTCTTATCTTTGTACCCTTTCTCAAACTTCCGTGCCTCAGTTTCCTCACCCACAAAGAGAGGAACTTTTTGAACCCCAGGAAGGTACAGGTGGTCTTTTCCAGGATGTCTAGAGTAGGTCCTGTCTAGCACAGGTTATCAAGGCCGAGGAACAAAGGTCAGTCAATGCCCTGGGGGCCTCAGGAGAAACTGTTACTGGGACTTAAAGCATGCAAACTACCTGGATTTGGGGACATCTCCAGAAATAATCTTTTAATCAGAGAAACCTATCTTCCAGCAGGCAAACACCCAGAGGCAAGGCTCTGTCCTTGGAAGTTATCTACTGCTCATCATGTGCAACCCTTCCTTTCTTCTGCACACCCCACGGCCTTTAGCCCAAGACAGAGAGCCCTGGTAGGCTCCCATTTACTTTGGAATTTACAACCACGTAAACTCTGTACACATGTTATTAGACTGGGCCTTTCCCCTCTACTAATCTGTTGGATGTTTTTGTTTATCCAGCTTCAGAAGAACCCAAAGGGGTACAGGAGTTTTCCCCTGTGCCCCAGGAACATTAATTATTATTATGTGGCATCTTCTGGGGTTGATTATAGAATGAGATGCTGTATAGAAAAGCATTTTTTATAAACTTGAAGCAAGTTTTCTTCTACAACTCTGTTTTACTCTCCAGCCTGAATTCCGTCCTTCCTGTCAAGACTGTATTTCTTGACCCTTTAAAACATTTCTCAGCCGAGCTGAGAGGGAACCCAAGGGTCTTTCCCTTGGGAAAGGGAAAGAACAGAGACTCCATGCAGAAACAGTCACTGAGTTTCTTTCTAGCACTTGTCAGGGGAATCTCTGTTTATTTAGTTCTAACCTAGAAGACCTAGAATCTTCCCTCTTACCAGTTTCCTGTCATGAAAACTTGTTCCAGTTCCTGAAAATAGTCAGGCCTTTTCATTTCCTCATTTAAAAATATGTATCATACATTGCCTCACTGTTTTCTGTTTTGTTTTGTCTTGCTTTTTGGCTTTGGGGCCACACCCAGCTATGCTCTGGGCTTACTCCTGAACTCAGGGCTCACTCCTGACAGGGTTTGGCGGTCCATATGTGCTGCTGGAATCGAACCCAAGTTGGTCAGGTGCTCGGCAAGTGCCCTACCTCTGTGCTATTACTCCAGCCCCTCACTGGGCTTTTGTATCAAGCGAGGTATCCAAGTATGTGATTTTCCCTCCCCCTTGGGTTAGCCCCTCAAGGACTCTGTGCTTCAGTTTGTTGTTCCATGAAATGCGGACAGTACTACTTAGCTTACATTAGGGTGGTTGATGACTTCCAATATAGTTTTCATTCGGGTTCTGAAAAATGGTGTCACTTGGGAACAAATCCCCCAGTGGCATCGTTCTCAGATCACTGACCCTGAGCCATGCGTGGGGAACACAGGCCCACCTGTCTGTGGGCTGCGGCCACATTTCCACGGTCATTTCACAGAGCCCCTGGCCCTGGCCTGCCAGAACCCTGACACCCTCCACCTCCCTGCGGGGCACTGCAGCCTCTGAGTACCTGCCACTGACACATCCCACCCCCTTCCCTCTCCCTGCCCCCCTCCTCTGCGTTTCAACACACACACCACAGTCCACCCACTGCTCTGGGCTGCGAACACAGAGCCCGCTGCAATGCTGCGGGGTTTCAGAAACCGCCAGTCACATGCTCCCCTTTCCCACCCTGCCCCTCACGAATCAATACTAAAAAGGCTCATTATGAGGAGATAAGGAAAACAGGAAACGCTCCTGAAAGCCCCCAAAGACCCTCAATGGGAATAATAATCCCCCACCTCCCCCACTTTCCCCCCACCCCCAGAGGCCACCGGCTTCTTCGGAAAAGAGACCCCCAGCCCCCACCGCTCCGAGCCCACCCGCCTCCCCTGCATCTCGGCCCCAGAGGGGAGAGCAGGCACGGCTGGGAGGCGGCCGCGGCCAGGGGAGCTGGCCGCTCTATTCTGGGCACAGTTTCAAGGCCAGCTGCAGGGAGAACAAGCAGCCGCTGTGAGCCTGCAGCTGGCGGGCGCTTGGACCGGGGCGTCCCTCACTGGGGGGCTATTTAAAGAGACCCCAGCAGCCCACCCTGCCCTCGCAGAAGGTCCCCACATCTCTCTGGGGGTCAGGTTCCCGGCCCTCGGGTCCCTCGCTGCAGTCCGGGAGGGGCGCAGAGGGTTTATCGCACCCTCCAACCCCCCACCCCAAAGGAGGGCCGGCTCCTCCGCCTGCCGCGCCCGCGCGTGGGTGGCACCGCCAGGGGACACGCAGCCCCTGTCCCTGCGGCCTCTGCGCGCTCTGACAGCGGAGCCAAAAGTTCAGGGAGAAGCAGGCCTGGCTCCGCCCGCCCGGGCTGGTAACCCGGCAACCGTCTGCGGGAGCGGCAGGCAGATGAGTTAAGGAGAAGCCGGGATCGCTGGCTGGCGGTGGTGTTTGTGCAAACTCGCCGCGAGCAGCTCCCTTCCGCCGGGCGGGGCTGCCCCCACCCCTCCACCCCCCACGCTGCGGGTCTCTGCGGGGCCAGGCCAAGCTAAGGGGCCCGGAGGAGCTCCCCCCCCACTCGCCCCCTTCACTTGTTTTCCTCCGGGGAAGCAAAAGCACAGGACTTGCAGCTCCCGGGGTGGGCGGGAGCGGGGCCGTGGCAGGGCCTGTGGGCCCCCAGCGCTGGCAGAAGCGGAGCTTGCTTGGCAGAGAAGCTCTGCGACCTCAGGGCATCCCCAGCAACCCAGACCAAGTCGAGGTTGGGGGCGGGGGGGCAGGGATGCGGAGGGGGAGGCGATTCAACTCGGGAGGGAAGCGACCCACAGGCAAATCAATGTGCAAGGCAGGCAGCCAGCTGTGCCCACATGTGCGCCAGTGGGGTTGGCTAGTCGGTTACAGGGCCCCAGGCGATGTGAAAAGGCAGAATGAAGAACTGTAAGGCAGTGACGGAAGAGCATGAAGCCTGGGGGCTCTTGGGAGCAGCTATACCTCCCTGCGTCCAAAAATAAAAAAGAAGAAGAGTCTGAACAGCTCGGACAGCCATTCTTCACCCTTGCTTCCTGTCGCCATCAATTCCAGACTTTTTGTAGGAGTCGGGGAGGGGCCTATCTAGGGATACTTGGGAGGCCCTGTGGTGCCAGGCTCAAATCCAGAGCCTCACACATAAAAGGTGTGTGATTCTTCACATGAGCCATGACTCTCCTCCTCAGTCCCCAGACTTCTACCAGGCTTGGGCATCGTCTCTACTCCAACTCTCCACCTTGTGCAGGCAGCACCTACATCTCAGCTTCTCAGAAGATGGGGAAACGATAAGGTTGTGGTGGGAAGAGGGGAGAGGGCTGGAAGTGGTCCAGGGTCCTCTGAGCCACAAGGACTCCTGGGACAGGCCACATCAGGCAGGCCCAGCACCTGGAGTCTTCACTGAGGATAGACGAAAAAGGATTTGGGAACAGGATGGTGGTATGACCAATGGATTGCTCTCTGGATCACTAATTAAGCATCCAGGGGAGCACGTCCTGGGAGTGTGTGGGACAGTCAGAGAGCAGAACGGAGCGCCCAGAAACCTTTGCCCTACACAAGGACTCACCTCCAGTTCTATGTGGTCATGCAGTTTCTTGCAGGTGGCTGCAAAGGTCTCCGAGGTGCCAAATTCAAAGTACCACAACTTGTTCTTCATCCTGGACCAAGAAGCAGAGAGTGGCTCAATATTTCACATTTGAAATGACCGCGGGGAGGAGTTACTGTATAGGGACTGCGAGAGGCAATTCTTAGCATCCCCAAATAGTGCATTTTCAGAATTTGTTGATCAAGTGATTAGGGATGAATTTTTTTCTTTTCTTTCTTTTTTTTTTTTTAACCAATCTTGATAGGAATTCAGAAAAAAAAAACATTCATTTCTTAGACATTCTGGACACCCTGGGTAAACTTCCACCTACTCTTTGAGCTTCCTGTTCAAAGCAAGAGAAAGGGCTCCTCTATCTGGACCGAGGGAAGAGTTCCGGGACTATCAACCAGAGATAGCAAGTGACAACATGTTCTGGTGACTGTTCTTTCCACTACAAATGCTGGGAAACTACAGGTATATCCCTCTCAGATATAGTAGTGATATAAAGGTCCTCCTTCAGAGTATTTGAGACCTGAGGGATGGACATCTTGAGATAGGCAAGAGATAACCTCACATGAAGCTACTTAGCACATATGTACTTTGTCCACATGCTAGCTAATGGGGAAAGCAGAGTAGGGAGAATCAGACACATATTTGCAAGTGACGTTGAAAGAGAATGTCAAGGTGAATTGTCTGGTAGCAGTAGCCTCCTTCTACCTCAGGCCATGACAAATCTTCCTTTTAAGGATAGAATTTATTACATCTGCTTCAAAGTAATATCAGCATTTTGACCTCAAACATTTCCCAACATTTTCTCAGAAGGGAAAAAAATCAGTGGGGTTCCCATGGAGTTGGAGGGCCCTGCAAAGTCAGATGGTATATCCTGACTCTTGGTTGCTGTGATCAAGTGGTGTCACCAGGAAGTGTTTCTGAAGGTCTCTCATTCCTTCCATCCCAACTGTCATCTCGTTATCAGGGGGCTGGCTAAGAGAAGGGACACCTGTCCAGCTTTTGAGTTGACAGATTTTTGTGAAGGGAGGCCTAAACAAAATCACATTCTTCTTGGCACTCAGGAAAAGAGGAAGCCACCTTACACATGTGTTACCAATTTGTGGACGAAGAGAAACGAACATTCTGCAATGCAAAGAGGGCTCTTATTTCTTCCTAGTTTCCCTTAGGCCACAGCAAATGAGGGTTCAGGGCAACAGATAGAATTCTTCTCCCTGCATTTTTCAGAAAGCACCAAGAACTTAAAGATGAGGCTGTGTTCTTTCATTGCAGCAAGATTCCTAAGACCTAGTAGGTTGGGATGTAGCTTTTGTGACTCAGTATGTGTGAAAAGAAGTGACAAGTGTTGAAAAGAATAAGAATAAGCAAGACCTGGGGAATTATGCTGCAAGAAAGAAATTTAGAAAAAACAGGTGTATTTTAAGTTAGACTAGTGCTTTTCCACCCGTGGGCTGTAGCCCAAGAAACATCTCTTAGCTTTCTGGGTAGCCAGATGGGGTCTGGGGCAGGCTGAGCTCTGATACCTAGACAGTATCCCCACCTATATTCCAATGGGCATGACACATGTTGTGTTTTCTATGCACACTGAAATACTGGGAAATATTCTAGATCACTGGTTCTCTGAAGCCATGTGATGTGTATATCAATCACAAGAAGAATTCATTACAGTGTTTGGGAGGAGGATTACAGAGTCCTCGTTTTCTAGCAAAAGCTGCTAACATTACTCTGAGGATCACCCTTGGAATTGTGGGGAATCCCCACAAAGGATGTTAGTGGTTTTCACCATTAGAATTAATTAAAAAATTCCTGAAAAAGTGTGGTTAAACATTCTGGCTCCAGTCTGGCGATAGTTTCAGAGACTATTGTGGCATTAGGCCTAGGAAATGCATTTTTTGAGTGCTCAGGGGATCTTTATGCAGTTGTTAGGACATTGGCAAACATTCCTCTAGATCCCAAAGAAATAACAACTACGGAAGAGAGGAGACTGATTAAACCTGAAAGAGAGGACTCTTCAGGGACCATCAATGTGGGTCAGTGCCTTTCAATAGACAATGATGATAAAAGACTCAGGAATGGGCAAAACACAGACGGCCATAAATGTCAAGGCTGAGCACCCCTTTCCAGGAGGGAGAGTCTCGAGAGTCCAGAGACCCGCATGTGATCCCATCTTCAAATATCACTGCTGCTCTGAATCATGACTTCTGCAAGTTATTGCCAGGAGATTTAGAGTTTTAATAAAAATTCCGGAAGCCCCAAGTTATTTTTTGCTTGAGGTGGCTCTTCTGATGATCTAATAAGGTTAAAATGTCATGGTTATGTTGGTATCGAAGAATGACTGCAAAGATCATGCGGATGGCTCATTTGTTGCTAGCTAAATGGCCAGTGTAGGCTCTGTAACCTTTAGTAAGTTACTTAACTTTTTCAAGCTCCAATTTCCTCATCTGTAAAATGGAGTGAATAAAAAGATCCACTTTGAAAGGTAGTTGAGAAAATTGCATGAGGTGATGGCAAAGCTGTTCATATAATGCTTGTACATAGTGAGCTCACCAGGATTGTTAGCCAATTAACTCATTAGTTGTCATTTCAATGTCTTGAGCAGGCATATTGGGATTACCCAGTAAAGCAAAAAGCAATGATCAGGTTGAGAAGCCAGTATGTATTCAAAATGTTCTGGAACAGAAATATAAATGTAATTATGTTTGTCAGATCATGTGTCTCGATTGTTGGCTGAAAATATACCGCTCTCCATGTTGCTTAATCAAAGATATTTTTCCAGAACCCTAGACCATACTCTAAACTTTGCATTACTATTTTTTTCCTGGACACACATTTGTTCAAAGATGTAATGGTGACTGAGAATAATATGCTTCTAATAAAGTCTTTGGTGAGAGATAAAATATCAATTTGAGAAACTTTCATTGCTCCACAGCCGGTTGGGGGTGGGAATGGGGTATGTATTCAGTACAATGAGAGAGGAAAAAATAGCACTTACTGAGCCAGGCACCTGGAAAGCACAGACAAGGAAACCATACAGGTTCGTGAACAAAGTCTTAAGCACTTAAGTACCCAGAAAGAGGGAACAACCAATTCTTAGTAGAGCCAGAGCAAGCAGAGAAAGCATCTTAGGGAGGGAACAAACAGTCAAGCTCTGAAGAATATGGAAGAAGAGGAGAAGGAGGGAAAAGAGAATTCTAGGTAGAGGAAGGAGATAAGGCAATGGCATAGGGCAAGAGACAGCAAAGGTCTTCTGGAGGCTGCCTGGAATTCAAGGGCTGGAGAGTTTCCAGGAAAAGCTGGAGAGGCAGAAAGAACCAAGATTATGAAGACTGATGATGCCATGCTTAAGTGTTTGGGATTTATCTTAAAGTTTATAGTGTGTCATGCACCATCCGTGTGTGTGTGTGTGTGTGTGTGTGTGTGTGTGTGTGTTTTAGGGGGGGCTTGCAGGGGGAGCAGTGGTGGTACTAGTGACCTGATCAGATCTATGTTTTTAAAAGATCATTCCACATCCCAAGTGTGGAAAGTGGATTAAAAAGAGTAGGCAGAGATCAGAAGCTTGGAGAAGAGTTTGGAGGTGGTAGAGAAATCCAGGATATAATTAGAAAAGGGCCTGAACAAAGGGAGTAACAACGCAGGGGGAAGAGAATGAATTCCCACGCTAACATTTAGGAAGTGAAGCTGACAGGCAGGGTGGTTGTAAGCAGTGACTAGGAAAGAGTAGTCAAAGTGACACCCAGGTTTTTGTCTTAGACCACACGATAGCTGACAGGTGCCATTCACTGTGAGAGGTACATGGTTCTTCAGTGGCGCTTCCCTTTGTAATAAATTATTTTGATCCATCCGTGATGCATACATTCATTCATGCATGCACGCACACATCCATCCATTCAGCCATCATACATCCATAGAACACCTCACACATGGCAACAAGTTCATAACTGGCTTGAGCCTGGAAATAAGAGATGATTAAGAGAGCCAGAACCTCTATGCACAGAACTTACACTTTTTAAGAACTACATTAAGATGCTAACATTTTATTTCTGACCAATAGAAAACCATCCAAAATCTAAGAGTTTTTCCATTTTAGGCCATACCTGGCAGTGCTCAAGGACTATTTATGGTTTTGTGCTCAAGAGTGGTCCCTGGCTATGTCTGGGGACCATATGTGGTGCTGGTGATTCAGACCAGGGCCAGACACATGCCAGGTAAGCTCCCTAACCACTGTACTATTTCTCCAGTCCATCATAATCTAAGAGGTTTTATTTCTCTTTTAATTCAGACAGATTTTGATTAAAAGTGCATTCTATTCCCATGACCTTTTGGTTTTCTACTCTGTGAAACATTTTATATTTGTATACTATGTGAAGAATTTTTATTTTATTTTATTGCTTTGGGGGCCACACCTGGAAGTGCTTAGGGCTTATTCCTTGCTCTGTGCTTCAGGATGACTCTTGTCTGTGTTGAAGGGAGATACACAGTGCTGGAGGTTGAACTGTGATCAGCTGAATGCAAGGCAAGCACCTTAACCTCTATACCATCTCCATGGCACTATGTGAAACTTCTTGAAGTTGTATGTTATCTCTTTTAAGTCTCTGAAGAACCCTATAATGTAGATGGCTATTGTACAAATAAGAAAACTAAGACGTGTAGGGGGGAGGGAGGGAGAATAAGTTACTTGCCTAAGATTTCAGAAGGCGTAAGTGCATGGGGTGTTCAAACCCTGCCTGTCCCCTATCTTTGCATACTTTTATAGATTGTTGGTGTGGGATGTTTACTCCAATTACATATACTAGACTTCTGTGGTTCTCCTTCTCCAGGTTGTTAAATGGATGCCTTTGGGGACTGTGGCTGTGAGGGGTTGCATATACAATCTTTCATGAAGATAGTCAGCCCTGCCAGCAACCATTGAGTAAGGGAATGCGTATTTGAATTGGATGAGTCACTGACTGTCTGGACTAGCTATTAAAGTTCTTTTAACTTTCATTTATTTATCCTTCTACAAAGGAGAACGTTATTCTCTACCCCAAAATGTTGTAAAGTTCACATGGCAAATGCAGTTGTGTCACCTCCTGGTCTTGTATATTTGCAACCTCAGATAGTCAGGGAGATCAGAATGGATCCACCCAGGACCGCATGCATTTTTCTTGGTCTTGGCTCAACCAGAAAAGGGAGTATGCCCTTGGGCCAGCTGCTCAAGCCAAAGAAGGGAAACAGGAAAGCTGGGTGCCGTTCTTGGGACACAAACAATTTCTCTTCGGGTTCTCTTTACTTCAGGCTCAACATGGGCCATTTCCAATGGCTCATTATAATAGAGGGCAGTGTGGTCTAATGCAGATTCCCAGAATGGAATCAAGGAGCCTGAATTCAAATTCTGACTTGGTCTTGTAAGTATTGTGTAACTGAGAACATATTCTTGCTCTTCTAAGACTCTTTACCCATAAATTAGGCTGAACTCACAGTGTAATAAATATTCAGGAGATGTGTGAAATGATTTAGAACAGCTTTCAGTCTGTGGAAGATCCTAATCTCCACTGCACATTAAAAGACTGTTGATTACTGTACTGATGTCTTGTCAAAATTAATGTACTTTCACTAGTGGAAGGATGGGCGTTGGGACATTGTATGACTGAAACCCAACCATGAACAGCTTTGTAACTGTGTATTTCACAGTGATTCAGTTTAAAAACATAGATAAAATAGAGAAAAACAGAAAAAAATTAATGTACTCTATTCTTGGAAAAGTCACTTTCCTTTTTATTAAAGGAAAGTAGCCATTAGTTTTTATTTTAAATGGCATGAAGGGGGATCGCTTTTTTAAAAAAAATTATAATAATTTTATTTCATTTTTATAAAGTAGTTCACAGTATTTGATTACATTTAATATTTGAGCACCAATCCCACCACCATTATACCTTTCCATCCTGAACCTCAACCCCTGCACCAAGCAGAACCGAAATAATTTACTATGTATTGTTTGTTATGAATAAACCATTGAAAATACTCCAAAAAACTTTTCTTAGAGGAAAGTCTGTGAAGATTGCTGTATCTCAGCCAGGGGTCATGGGCCATTAAGCCCTTCTATAAGAGGTTACAAATATGTTGTTAAGGGTTGAGCCTTGTGTGCGTATCTATATCTCTATCTATCTATCTATCTATCTATCTATATCTCTATATATATATCTATATCTCTATATATATCTGTAAAAATACATTTCCCTCTAAGATTGGTTACCTTCTACTTTAAACCACATCAAATGTAGTGCCCTACTCTTGGAGTATGAGTGGTGTGACGTATGAGATTTCCAGGGATAGGTTTAGTTGTGGGTGAGGCTCGGCCCGAGTGTGTGGAGAGTGGCTGTGAACATGGTGGGGAGGGATCTCACCCGCTCAAGGGGGATTGCTTTGATTGCCTTTTTTCTTGCCACCAAAATGATTTAAGGTATAAAAGCAGAATCAGAAAGAGATGGAGACTTATTGAGATAAAGACACAGGAGTAAAAAATGTCCTGCAGATCCTGAATGACCAAGATTGGCCATTAATGATGGGCCATGAGCTGGGTATTGGCATCAGGTCAAGTGACCTAAGAGAGACCCTTTCTTTGTGTGTTGGGGTGTCATTGTCAGGACTTCACTGGCAGGTTTATCTAAGGTTCTTTCTATGACTGCTCTAAGGTCAGGAAGGAAATCATGCTCCCAGTCCACTGCTGTCGCACACCAAGACACCAGTATGCAATGCAGTGATCTGAATTATTTGTTCCTGTTTACCTCGACAGAGCAGCTCTATACAGCACAGAGTGTTGACAAATTATTAAATTATTTCTCCAACTATCTATCAGGAAGATTTAGCTATTTGCTAACCACATGTTTTCTCTCTCTCACACACACAAACATACACACACAAACACACATCTGCACATACATACACACAAACACACACATCTGGCGGGCTCAGGGTTTATTCCTGGCTCTGTGCAATGGAAATCACTCCTGGTGGTGTTTGGGGGATCATAGGTGATGCCAGGGACCAAACTGGGGTCTCTGCCGCCTACTAGGCAAGCCTCTCAACCCTGTACTATTTCTTTAGTCCTTACATCAACTCTTTGAACTCTCAGAAGAACCCTCTGAGAGAGGTACCATTGCCTCAAATAAGGAAATTTACAGATTTAAGTGAAATTTACTTCAGCTCTTCCTTTACCAACATCAACACCTTTGGTAAAAGGTGTCTTGGTAAAATCATGTGATGACTTACAGTTCAGGGTGAGAAACACAGTTCCCTTCTCCTTTGCCAACCTGGGAGCCTAATGCCAATATTCCTTCTTCCCCTCTGAAGATGTTTCCCTAGGCTCTTCACTTTTCATTTCTCGTTGGGGCATTGCTACTGTTGCATGTGGCTCTAGCTTTTGTCTGTTTTATCTTCAGCTGTACAAAAACATGGCATCTGGTATCCGAGAAGCTAGGGCTCATGCCTGGCTCTACCATTGTCTGCCTGGGCAAGTTATTTAAGTTCTTTGAGCTTTCGTGTCTTCTTCTACAAAAGGAGAACATTATTCTCTACCAGCCAAGTTGTGAAGGCTGTGTGGCAAACACAGAGCACCAAGCAGGTGTTTGATGCATGGCAAGTGCTCACTAACTTGTTCCCTGTTGCTAGGAGACAGTGGTACAGGGAAACTTACTTCCCAGTGGCAGAAAGAAAAGGTAGGGGTAGGAGTATAGTGTGGTCTAGCCCAGACAGCCAATGTTTTTTTTTTTTTTGGAAGAAAATAAAATTCAATGTTTTCATGACTTCTGGAATGCTTTTTCTGCATCTCTCTTCCTGCATTTTTTTTGGCCCACCATTTCTTTCCTTCTTATAATCACCTTTCAGTTGCAGATGACTAATCCTTAACAGTTGTCCTGTGGCGGATTTCCAGATCCATGAAACTCTAGGTTCACTGCCAGGCTCTAAACTAACCGGGTGATCCTCTTCTTGAGGCCAAAGACCCTCATCTGGCTCCAAGGACTCTCAGTCACGTGGATGAGTGGGAGATAGCAGCATGGCACTCGGGTCAACTCTATTTCTGGGTGTTCTCAATGTCTCTCTGCTTTGTAAGAGAATAACACTGATGGCACAATAGTTAGTTGCATCTTTTCAGTCGACGGGCAAGGTGTGGGGGGAATGAGACTAAATTAGATTTTTTTAAAGTTGCTGTTTTTGGCTTTTTATTTTACTGTCTGTTCGCAGTTTAGGGCTGAAATCAATCATGAGTCCCCGGGAATAGCCTGTTCAGGATGTCCACAAGCACAACCAAACAAGCTGCTAGGAATTTTTACCGACAAAGACAACAAGCTTGTGATATCCCCCCCACCCACATTTAAGAAAATTATTACCTCGAAGTTTTCAGAGCAATAGATTTTTGAAGTGCTCAAAACCGGAAAATATTTCTTTGGGTTTACAAGGCCACACAGAGAACACTACATCTATTTCTAGAAATAGGGGCCCTTCGCGTCAAAGTCTTCCTCTGTGTGGTCTGGGCTTTGATGATCAGGTTTCCTGGGTGGGTCATGACTCAGATAGGCAGTCAGGCTTCTGTGCTGGCCCCGCACAATAGACTCTACCAATAAGCTGGTGTTCTGTGCTGTGGGGAGGGGTGGAAGTTCTCGGGCTTGCTGGTGTGTGCTGTGCCAGGAGCTACCTGGGTCCCCTGGCTTCTACTTCTTCAGCTAACAAGAGAGCTCTTCAAACAACTCTGTCTTGGAGTTCTCCCCAGGCTCCCGGATCAACTTGTGATCATCCAACACAGAACAGGGGGAGAAGCCTGGTGTGCCCCAATAGCCATCATGGGGGAGCATGGGCCCAGATACGGCCAGAGCTGTCACTTTTGAAAGAGAAGCCAGAAATAAGTGCTTTTATGTAAAATCTCCTGATTATTAGTGTTGGTGACTAATTCAACTTTGAAAAAGAGCCCTGCATTGGCCAAAAACTACACATCCGGGGAAAACTATGCCTAGCCAACAGACTACTTTGGTACATGAGTTGTAAATTTTAATACGACTCATTTCAATGAAAAAAGTGAACTAAATTATTTCACTTACTGCTCTCCTGGGGAAGAGGGTGACCAGAAATGGCTCAGGGGTGAAAGTTTCTGCCTTGCAAACGTGAGGCTGAGAGCCTGAGCTCTCAGAACCACTATTATGCCCTGAACTCGTTCTGGGAGTGCTGCTATTTAGAATCCTGGCTCCACAGAATTTACTGTCTCAAGTGTGCTGCGTGCAGGTGTGTTTGGGCAGCGGAGGTATGAGCAACATGACCAAGTGTCTGAGCACCATGAATAAAGAGTGTGACCCCTGGTGAGCAGGTGTGCAAGCACTGGAGCCATGCACGCAAAACCCCGGTGAGGGCCACAACCAAGCATGCAGGTAATCCTCAGTCATGACCACAACATCCACAAAGAAGAGGGAAGTGGTCCAGCGGGGGAGGGTTACTGAGTTTAAACATGAAGTTCTAAAGTGTTTGCTAGTGGTTCTGGGTGTGTCTCTTTAGCACTCAGCTAATGATAGCAGATGACTGTTGGGTATTAAGGTTAAGAATCATGCAAAAATCCAACAGGCATAATATAGAGGAACATAGAGCTGATGTTATTCACCCAGAGTTCTGATAGAATATTAGTAATCAGAGCAAGCACACTTTATTTAAATCTCAAGTGCCTTTAGAAGTTTAGTCATTGTGCTAACCAATGCTTCGATAAAAGGTTTGAAAAAGAGAAAAAAAAAATTTGAGGCAGGTTGTTGGTTGTAAGGCCAGGATGCCAAGCCCCGTACAGGCCAATGACTGCCACCTCACAGGTGCTGCAGAGGCCATCTGTGTCACCACACACCCAGCTGCCCTGGCCCATCAGCGAGCCTGTCACCACCTCTAATCCACCCTGCATGCTGTCCCCTGTTCTCACTGCTTACTGGCGTGGGTATTCGATGACTCCCAAGCATGGAGCTGTAGATGGAAGAATCTTTTCGAAGAGGGGGCAGTGGCCCCTTTGGCTCAGGGGAAAGTGAGCCCTAGCCATCAGGAAGGAGCTTTATAAATAGCTGTTTTTGTTCTCTGAGTGTGACTCTTGTGCCTGTTGTTCCTGCCAACAGATTTGTCTTGGCTCAGGGTATTTCAGCTTGAAGGCAAGGTATTCCCTGGCTGTTTTCCACACTCAGGACAAGACTGGCATTCAAAGCCCCCAAATCAAATCAAAGATGCTGAATGATGGAAGGACAGAGATCAGTGAGAGATGAGAACAGGGCCTGAGCAGAAAAGAAGGGGACCAAAAAAGAGGAGAGAGCTCAAGAAGGATCTAAAGATTGGGGGGAAAAAAGATCAAGAGAGGAAGGAGATGTCTGTCTAGGGTATATTTTATCGTGCAAACATGTCTTCTGATAATCTGGGAGCCACTTCTTAAATCTTTTTTTTTTTTTTTTTTGCTTTTTGGGTCACACCCGGCGATGCTCAGGGGTTACTCCTGGCTCATGCACTCAGGAATCACTCCTGGCGGTGCTCGGGGGACCATATGGGATGCTGGGGATTGAACCTGTGTTGGCCATGTTGGCTGCGTGCAAGGCAAACGCCCTACCCGCTGTGCTATTGCTCCAGCCCCTAAATCATTTTTTATGTGTAAAAAGTTACCTGAAAAAAAAAATCACAGATGAGAGATCACGGACACTTAAGGAGTACTTTGGGACCCAGGGATTCTCAGCCAGGAGACTGCAGGTCCCAAATAATGGTCCAAGTGTGAAAGAGGTCAGTGCATGGGTTTCTGTCAACATTTCTGAGTGTGGAGTAATATTTGTGCAATTAATCATAATAAGAATTGTAGAGAAAATATTAAGTGCACTTTGTGTGTGTGCATGTGCATGTGTGTGTGTTCGTGTATATGTATGCATGAGAGAGAGAGAGAGAGAGAGAGAGAGAGAGAGGGAAAGAGAGAGAGAGAGAGTAGAGTTACATCAATCACATCGATACCTCTTGGTGACCAGAGGTGCTGATTAAAGGGCAAATAGATGTTGAATAAGAACAGGAAAAACCATTGATTTCCTAGAACAGCTTTTGGCTGACAGAAGTATTACTGGATATAACACTGTAGTGGAGGGTGTAGAGGAATGACTACAAACGGTACACATACTACTTGAGGTGAAGTGTACTTTGAGAACTCCAGAGCAGTTCTGGATGGTGATGCTTGTCTAAGGCCTGGCAGCCTTCTCAGTGGGGTCCCGGCGAGGAAACTCTGAGCAGGCCTCGAGCGCCAACTCCCAACCGCAATCCCTCAGCTGCCTACCCTCAGAGTGCCATCTTCAGAAGGTGTGGAAAGTCAGCCAGAGCTGTGCCCCCGTGCCACCCTTCTCGTTCCTGCTTGCATTCTTGGTTTGATTTCCTCCTCGGGCCTCAGGCCTGGACACAAGATCCCAGGTGGAGTTGGTTGGCCATGGCTGTGTGGAGCCTGCGGCCTCTGTGGACTTCTATTTTATTTTTTATGGTAAAACACATTTCTTTTGAAGTAAGGGAGAGAAAGAGAGATACGTGCTTAAGAGAGAACACAGTCTTCTCCAGAGTGGGAAAAAGCCTGGGTCTCTCTCTTGATCTCTGGCTCCATTCTGGTCTTAAGTGAACAAACAGCCAAATCAGGCACAAAGCGACCTCTCCACTCCTTCAAGGCTAAGTCTGGGCTCCAAGGAATCTGCACCCTCTGAACACTAATTTCTATTTAAAACTTTTGTCCCTCATGGACTAAGGATCTATTCTCCTTGGATAGGCTCTAGAATTATCCAGCACCTGACAATATCTCCTCCTCAGGGAGGGATGTCAGACACAAAGCCTGCCACAGACTAAGTCTGCTCCTCCTCCAATCCCATGCAACATCCAGAGAAACACACACACATCCACATCCACACACACACGCACACACACACATCCACACAGATAAACACATGCACACACATACTCACACACATAGACACATACACACATGCTCTCATACGCTCACACAAATACACACATACACTCGCACATTCACATACATTCCACATGGGCACTCATAGAGCCTGAACCAGGGAGACTTCTCTGAAACTATCCACTGAAACAGACCCACAGACCCTGCCTTTCTGAGACTGCAGGGTTACCCAGGAGCCCCACAGTCCACCTTGAGAACTTCGGGGGATGCAAATGCCATTCCATGATCCTGCCACTTCCGGGGGGACCCTCACGAGAGCAAGCTGGTGAGATAGCCAGGGTTTTCCCTCCCTCGAGGGCAAGTCTCTGACTGTTTTTCCGGTTAGTCGCTGTCTTTGCCAAGAGAACGTAGCTACCTTCTCCAATCTGAGAAAGAAGAAGAAAAGGGGAAAAAGAATCACAGAATTTGGCTGCTTCTTAGTAATCCTTTCTCCCTTTGAAGATTTATTCGTGGAAAGAAAATCCCCTTCAGGCCGATTTGGCTGAGGCAGGAGGGGAACTGAATCAGCTTGCTCTCACATTTCTCAGACAGCAAAGTCAAATACTGGGACCAAGAGAAACTCCAGTAGAGGGGAAGAGGAGGGCAGAAGTCTCTGTGTGTGTGTGTGTGTGTGTGTGTGTGTGTGTGTGTGTGTGTGTGTGTGAGAGAGAGAGAGAGAGAGAGAGAGAGAGAGAGAGAAGGAGAGAGAGTGTGTGTGTGAGAGAGACAGTATGTGTGTGTTTGTGTGTGTGTGCAAGGTGTGGAGTGCTGAGCAGTTCTTTGCTTCTGAGCTAAACTTCAGCAGTGTTCACACAGCTTTAGCCCATGAGTTGGAACCTGAAGGAGGGTGGGTGACAGTCAAGGCCCAGGTGGTTAAGTGTGGCTCGCTGGAAGCTAAGCTCTGAACAAATGCCTAGTGAAGGCCCGCCACATTGCAGGAATGGAACTCTTGCCAAAGGCCACCATTTCCTGGCTCCTCACCCAACCAGACTCTGTTTGTGGCAACAAAGACTAATCCCAGAAGCAGGTCCATACCCTACCCCTATGGCTACTGCCAGGTGGGCCCCAAATAAAGCAGAGCTTTGCCCTCTCTCTTCTCTCCCTCCCACTCCAACTCTCACCACACACACACACACACACACACACACACACACACACACACACCCCTCTCTGTGTGGGACATCATTTCAGCCTGCACTGATTCATTATTAGTCGTATGCTAGAATTGCATGAGCTGTTTTACAAACCAAAAGGTATCTTATGTTTGAGCCTCACATTTACAGTTGAAGGCAAGCCTGGGTTGGTTATTTTCCAAGTGCAGTTGTTCCTTGGGAAAGGCAAAGCTAAACTGGAGTCGTGGTAAATGTAGGCTCTTCTCTCTTCTCCCTCCCACCACCAGACTTTCTGAACCCCAGGCAGTGCCTGATTTATACTAGGTCAGGTTACAAAAGTTCCTTGGTTAAGCCAGTTGTTTGTCACTCTGAGCACATTTCCCCATAGAAACATGCTGTGTTGACGCTGGGTTCCCAGACCAACTTACAAAGTCCATTGACCTATCATGTATCCACTGTGTAGCCTGGGAGAGCTCCATGGAGTGGAAGCAGCACAGCCAGGACCTAGAAAGCATGTGCTCAGTCCAGTCACTTTCTTGTTTTGTAACGTCGGACAAGTCATGGGTCTCTGTCCCACAGTTTCTTCATCTTTGAACGGGGATATTGTCTACATGAAGAAAACGTATGTATGGTGCGTGGTCCACACTTGAGAAAGTACCACAGAGCCCCGTTATCACAAAACTGATACTGTGGTCTCACCGATTGAGTTCCAACTTGAAATACAAGTTGGGAGTTTTTTTGCAGTTAAATTTGGTGTGGGGAGTCTTGGCTTTCCTTAGCTTCCTGGGAAAGAAACACAGAGACGCTTCCATTCTGAAATCCCTGGTGTCAACGCTGCAATGAGGGCTGACCGGGATCAGAGGGAAATGAGAAGGAGCAGAGGTAGGAAGGGTCAGAACGGGCACAGCTTTGGTCCGCCTTGTATTTCTTCCTTTTGCTTTTGTAGAACTGCAGTGATCTGGGCTACTTGCTCTTACGTTCCCTGTGACTTCGACCTCATCAGCTAGTTGGCTGCCTCCTGATTAGTACTACAGACAGTATAAGTAACACTATTCTCTTCAGCAACCCAACCTTTTAACTCATGACATTATTAATAAGGCAAGCCAACAATGCATAAGATTGCCCAGTGAAGATCTGCTTTCTATCCGATTTCATTTTCTCTCTACACCAAATTTTTTTTCTTTTTGGGTCACACCCAGCAATGCTCAGGAGTTACTCCTAGTTTAGACACTCAGGAACTACCCCGGCATTGCTCGGGGGACCATATGGGATGCTGGGAATCGAACCTAGGTTGGCTGCGTGCAAGGCAAACACCCTACCCACTGTGCTATTGCTCCAGCCCCTCTCTACACCAATTTTAAATATCTTAAATAAGAAAGTCCCAGTGAGAGCCTCACTCTGACTGTGAAGACTGTAGTAAACGCTGCCAGCAAACTCCTTCCTCTTTCACCTTCTTGAAAAATCTCACCTGTATGCTCTCTCAGTTTTGCTTCTATCCTGACAGTCATGACTTCTTGTGCCTGAAGTCACATGACACTCATGTCAGGGACTGCCACCCAGCCAGCATGGCGGTGTTCCCCACCAAGTCTCTGCTGTTTTGGAGGACCTACTTATGACCCTTTCCCACTTTCCATGCATTCGGCCATGTGTCCCCTCTTGCTTGGGGTGTGACCCCACCACTTCTGTCAAGCTCCTTACTTCTACCTCACAGCTGCTGCCCCTCTGTGGGCTGTGATTTGAGAGTTTCATGGGACCATTCTATTTCATTCCCCCCCCCCAACACACACACACACACACACACACACACACACACACACATCTCCTTTGAAATCTCTCCTGCTTGATCTTCAAGTTTCGAAATACTCCTTTGGTCTATGTGGAAAGCTCCCCACACCTTGCCGGGGGCTTGTCATTCCAGCACTGAGATCTCTGATCAGAAGGGACAGTCGTTCTCAGGTCAGTGACCCAGCCACTCTGTGTCCACCACACGTGCCTGTTCCTTCCAAATTAGGACTCACAACTGAGGAGACAAAAGCCTCATCCTTTAGTTTCCCACCAGAAACCCCAGAGACCTCAGTGTCATTGGAGATAATACTGACCGGGCTTTTTCTGGACATGAGACTTGCCCTCACCCCAACAGCTGAAAGGGAGAAAGTCTATTGTTTTAGGAGTGTGTCAATTTTGGGGGGCAGGGAGGGAGAAAATAGGGTCTCTCAAACAGGTTTTCATCAATATGAATTTAGCAGAATACTCTTTTTTGGTGAGGGGAACTCTGTAACCAGGTCAACTGGACAAATTAAAGACTATCTGCTCTGCATGGTTTTAGGTGTATTTCTGATGTCCCTGGTCTGCCCCTGCTCTTTTTCCATGAATTTCTTTAACACCCAGTGGCCTATACTTTAACTTATGCTGCTTTAATATGTGCTCAAGGAAGATAACCTGACTAGTTACGCCCCGAGACTCTTGTCAGAGATCAATCAGGGTGGTCCTGTTTGCTGTATTACCTTTTCCAGAATGTCCAACTTTATCCTCCTTGGATACTGCCCCATGCTTCTTTTTTTTCTCTCCTAATGGAGATGGGATATTTCCTCTTTAAGTCCATGTTACACCTGTGTGTTAACCAGACACTAATTTTGCTTCATGGTCCCTTTCATCTTCTGAATCCGATTCTCTTTCTGAGTCACGACTCTTAGGACACCTAAGGAAGCCTTCATCAATGCAGATACATTGACCTCCCAAGTTTTCCTCAAGCCCCTTCAGTGTCTTCTTTGGAGGGAAGTGATTGGCAGATGGAGTACAAGGTTAATAAGTAGGCCAAGGAAATAATTGGTGCCCACCACATCTCTAAGTTTATATTCCCTGGGAATCAATGTGACGTTTTGTGCTAAGAATCCTACAAGGTCTGGAAGTGTATTTATTTGATATACATGCAGTGGCTTTGAAAATTGGAAGGTTTTGCACACACTCCCTGCTTTTCTTGAGAAATCAGATCTGTTAATACTAGATTGCTTTCCAACTTAGCAAAAGCTGGCTGGAGCTGAATACTGGCTGTTTCCTTTAGAGAGAGCACATGGTTTTGACTTTGCAACAGTCCCCACCACTCCATAATGTCTCACTTACACCTACTTCCCTCATTTAAGTGGACTGCTGGGTCCTTGCTAGCATTTGAATTCACAATCACTCACACAGAGAGCTATTGTTTCCTTCTGGGAATTTTCCTAGAAGGCACAGCAGAGCCTCTCTCCTAATTCTTTCCTTATCTCGTGCTTCCCATCTGAGCTGCTAGTGTCTTGGGTTATCAGTCCTGATACATGTCTGATGTCGACATCTGGCCATCTGCAGTCAAGTAAGCTCTGAGCATCTGCGAAGCGCATGTTCACAGAAACAAAACATCATCCCAAGACCATCCCTTCTGGGAAAAATATTTTTAGTTGCTCTGTATTTATAAATCATGGAATAGCCTGGTAGATTTATCAACTCTGACAAACACAGAACAGTGTGTAATAAATTTGTTCTTTAATCACTGGGGAAATAACTATATCTCATGTCTACCTTCCTCTTGAATTTTTTACCTGGCATAACATAGATGATGATCATAAATATTAATGTTATGCTACTAAAAAAAAAACGTTTTGGAGTCACACCTAGGTGTGTCCAGGGGTCACTCCTGGCTCTGTGCTCAGGGGTCACTCTTGGTTCTGAGCTCAGGAATCACTCCTGGAGGTGCTGGGGCACCATATGTGGTGCCAGGAATTGAATCCAGGTCAGCTACATGCAACATCAGCACCTCAACCACTAAACTCTCTGTTTCTGTACTACAAAGTCTTGATTGTTGAAAGACAAATGATCAAATATCTTCTCCAATTCTCTTTTCCTTGACTTACTATTGGCCATTTATTTTTTTAATTTTATTTTTTAAATTTTAAAAATTTTATTTACTTATTTTGCTTTTTGGGTCACACCAGGCGATGCTCAGGGTTTACTCCTGGCTCTGTACTCAGGAATTATTCCTGGTGGTGCTCGGGGGACCATATGGGATGCTGGAAATTGAACCTGGGTCAGCTGTGTGCAAGGCAAACACCCTACCCGCTATGCTATCACTCCAGCCCCAGGTAATTTAAAATGTTTCTTTAGTCCACTTACTACCAGTTAGGTGAAGAAAAAAATTATAAGTACAAATAACAAACGAAGCTATCAGCTTAAATCAGAGGGTATCTTGTTGTTTGCTTGCTTCATTTTTGACTGTACTTGGGGCTTACTCCTGACTCTGTTCTTAAGGCTCACTCCTGGCATGCTTGGCAGACTATATGGGGTGCTAGGGATCGAATCCATGTCAGATGCATGCCAGGCAAGTGCCTTACCTGTTGTTCTATCTCTCTGGCCCTTATTCTGTTGTTTTATCATTGCTCTCTCCCTGCACACATCTCCTGAAACCCAAGTTGTAAGCAATTCCATCTCTCTTTCTGACCAAGTTCAGAGACAAGGTGACACAAGAGGAAATGGAAAACATAATTCATTAAAATGCTGTGCAGATAGACCCAATGAAAGTTTTACTAAGATAAAAATTTGTGATTTTAATTTAATTTATGATTTTAATTTAATTTGGGACTGGAGTGATAGCACAGCGGTAGGGTGTTTGCCTTGCACGCGGCCAGCTTGGCAGAGCCAGGTTCGATTCCTCTACCCCTCTCGGAGAGCCCAGCAAGCTACCTAGAATATCTTGCCCCCACGGCAAAGCCTGGCAAGCTCCCCGTGGCGTATTCGATATGCCAAACACAGTAACAAGTCTCACAGTGGAGACGTTAGTAGGCCTGTTCGAGCAAATCAGTGAACAACGGGAGGACAGTGCTACAGTGCTATTTATCCATGACATTCCTACCACCGCTTGACCTGGGGTAACCCAAACCTGGAGACCATAGATACACAGGCAGCTCCCTGAGTTCAAAGGCAAGGTAGAACACTTGTCTTGATTGGCATTTTGGAAAGCTCTCCAAAAGGCTCCACTTTCAGGATTAAAGGGACTCTTCATTCAACAGAATACAAAACATCTTGTTACTGGATGGTGAGGAATTTCAATCTAAGTGGATGTTCAATAAACATGAATATTCAGCAATTATATAAGTCCCTGATGCTTTAGCAATTTGGGGGTTATAAGGACATTCTTGGAATGAGAAGAGTCATTCTTTCATTTAAGAGCATTAGAAGATTGAGAAAATGCTTTCTTAGTGAAAGCAAAATGATAAGCTCCCACCAATGAAATACTTTTACAGTCTTCAAAGTAGGGATTGATGACTCTTCAGGTTGATGTTTATAGAAGTTATGCCTATGCTGGGAAGGACACTGAAGCCTAAAGTCCTGTCCAAAGTTAAGATTCTATAAGTCATTAATTCAAAGACAAATCACACGATGTTCCTGAAATAAGAAATTCTACAATGTGTTTGCTTATATGGGGTTTCATTCTTCTCTCTACAAAATTCTGTCCTAATCCATACATCAAACACATGCTGGAAACATTTAAAATTCATGCATACTCTGATTATCAAAAGCACTTTGTGAGCTAGCTGTAATTTTTTTTTTTAACACAACAGAAAACTAAGAATGGAGAAGTGAATAACTTTTGCAAGGGGGGCCAGAATAGGTAAGAACCAGGATGGGAGCTGAACTTAGCTATTCTGATTGTGAATGCAGCGAAATCTCCGGAATTAGTATCTACATTTCACATAAGGGTGACACAGCCTGACATGGAATCAAATCATTCTTCCTCACTTTTATGAGAGATAATTCATTTATTTCATTTAGGAGAATTACTGAATTTACGGTATAGCAATAGATTGCTTTCAAAATTCCCTTTGGTCAAAGAATAAACACGTGAAATTTTTTTCTTAGTAACTGGCAATCTAAATAGCACTGTAGCACTGTCCTCTCATTGTTTATCGATTTGCTCAAGCGGTCACCAGTAACGTCTCTCAACAAATTGTGAGACTTGTTGTTACTGTTTTTGGTATATCGAGTACGTCACGGGTAGCTTGCTAGGCTTTGCCATACGAGCGAGATACTCTCGGTAGCTTGCCGGGCTCTCCAAGAAGGGTGGAGGAATCAAACCTGGGTCGTCCGCATCCAAGGCAAATGCCCTACACACTGTGCTATCGCTCCAGCCCGGCAATCTAAATAAAAAGATAAAATTTATCACTTGAATCTTGAGAATATCTACTACTTTTGATCACTTTGTAATTAAACCTGTGCTATATGAACAATTTAAGGAAATATATTGGAATGAATATGCTAATCCCAACAGCTCTAAATATAAAAATGGAATCTTATATTGAACCAAGCTATAAGATGGGTGTTTATATGCAATATATGTAATAATATGTAAAAAAAAGAACAACCTTCCAAAATTCTAATTAGTAAAGTACCGTAGAGGTTTAAAATACTCTAATATATTGATTCTTTGGAGCTGAAAACAAAGAAAAACATGGCGAGCTAAATTTAAAGGTCACCATAATCAAATTTTCCATAAAAGAACCTCAAATTATGGGGTCCAGAAATGAAAAAACACATGATTTTAATTTATTTTCTGATATGGTTTTTTTACATCCTTAAGTGAAGAACATACTTCAAATTCAGGGTTTGTAAGAAAACTTTGTGGCTGGTATCCTTAAAACAAAACAAAACAAAACAAAATTCCTCATCATCCAGTTATTTATGTCTCAGTATTTCTGCTTTCGATGTGTATGTCTGGCCCCAATATTACACCAATGGAATAGACCCAATTTCCTTTGTCTCCCCTCCCTCCAATTTTTATCAAAGTACTGTGATTTACAATACTGTGAATGATAGTTTGGTGCACATATCAGCGCCACACCCACCATCTCCTTTTCTTCCTGTTTTCACCTGGGGTTATTTATGTCTCAGGATCCCTTATCTCTGGTGCTGTTGCATCATTTCAGCAAAGCCCAAGACATGGAGGTCCCTGTGGTGTTGTGATCCCTGAGATATTTGCTCATGAAGTTTTGTTTTGTTTTGTTTTAAGAAAAGATTGTTGGAACTGGAACTATAGTACATTGGGTAGGATGTTTGCCTTGCACGTGACCGACCGGGGTTCAATCCCTGGCATCCCATATGGTTCCCCAAGCACCGCCAGGAGTAATTCCTAAGTGCAGAGCCAGGAGTAACTCCTGTGTATTGCCGGTGTGACCCAAAAAGCAAAAAAAAAAAAAAAAAAAAAAAAAGTCTTTATCCTTTCACTGATCTCAAAAAGCTTTTGCTGGAGACTGGGGTGAGGTGAGGCAGCAGGGTGGATGGCTCAGTGGCAAAAGCTTCTGCCCAGCAAGCATGGGTCACAGCTTTGATGCCTGACGATGTCTGCATGCGCTGACCTCAGCCTGATCCCAGACTCTACTGTCTGGGGCCCTGTGTCACACAAAACATGTAACTCCAAGAAGATGTGCAAGCACCACAGCGGAAGTGTGGGACCCCTGAGGGGAGCACCGCAAACTGAAAATATGAGAGTGCTAGGTCATTCACTCCCTGTGAGCGGGCGCCCCAAGTAAAACTGCATGACCGCTAGCGAGCAACTCATGCAAGTGTGTGTGTGTGTGTGTGTGTGTGTGTGTGATGCCTAGTTTTTGCAGCAGCACAAGGAAAGGGGAAGTATATTTAATTATTATTATTGTTGAAAAAAAAAGAAACAAAACAGAACAAAAACCAGAAGCTGGTACTGTGTGTAAAGGTGTTTGGCTGATCCCAAGTTCAATCTTTGGCACCACATATGGTCCCCCAAGAACCACAGGGTCTCCTTGAGTGCAGAGCCAGGAGTAAGCTCTGTCAGTCCAGTCCAGAATGATCTGAATCAGGCCAACGCTGACCTCCAGACTCTCTTAGAATACTCCCACAGGAGGTGGGCCTCCGCAACCAAAAATCAAACCAAACCAAAAACACAGAAGCATTTGCTAACAGACTACCTCGCCATGCACTCAGTCATGGAATAATGTTTAAATTCCATGCAAGCTGTGGCGACTGTCGAACTCACCTCACAACTGCCTGCCTGCGCATCTTCCCCTCATGTGTCGTGGTGAGCAAGCTTACCACCAAGGTGGACAGAGAACAGTTTAGCACCCGAAAAAAATAACTGAGAGAAGACAAAGAAGAAAAAAATCAAAGTATGGGGCCACAGAGTATGGGGCCACCTCTTGTAAGTGAATTCTAGGAAGCATAGAGGCCAGTGTTGGCCTGCTTCAGAAAGTTCTGGACTGCATTTTGAGACAATTCCAAACTCCCAAAAGGAGATCTCACGCTAGATTCAGGAATAAGGCACCTCTGCACGAAAGGCAAGAATAATGGAGCATCAGATGGTAAAGCTGCTGGACACATTGAGGGGGAGACTTTGAGAAAGGAGTCTGAATACAAGGCAGGTGAGTTGCAACTCTAGACTATGGGGTTGGGAAGAGTGCTCTTGTGAGTCAATAATACCACAAAACACAAGTCCTGAGTGAAGAATATCTGAGGCTCCAGACTTTTTTGGTCCACAGCCCTCTTTCCAGAAACAGAATCACCCAACACTCTTGGAAATCTTTATTCTTTAAATGAACAGATGGGCAGTCCTCACCAATTGCCTTCCGGACACTACTATCCCCCCTGGATCATTCTAGTGCCCCCTAGAGAGTCATGTCACCTACACTGGAAAACACTGGGCTAGATGAATGCTGAGACAATGCTAAGGGATATCTTGGGGATCAAACTGGGAACTGAGGTACAAAGGATAGAGGGAGTCACGTCGGGGGTCATGCGAGTCAGTTGTGGGGTGAGAAGCAGAGGGCCCCTGGGGGGTTTGGCAGGGAGCAGTGGGCTCTTCCCTGGGTTTCGAAAAGATGCTGCATTTATCATTCCAGACACACCGGCCATCTCCTGTTCTCAGAGACCTTTCCCAGACATTCCACGTGTCTCTCAATAATTCACTGTAGACGTTAGTACATCTCCAGGCCGGAGATTCATCCACCCAAAAAGATTTTTCTCGCTCATTCTTTCCTGAGCCCAGATGAAGGATAGAGAGGTGTGGTCATTGCTTCCTGCGGGTAATCCTCCTTACCCCTGAGCCCTGTCCCATCACAATCTCCCTGTCTCCTCTGCCAGGGGAAGGATTTAGTGTAGTTATGTTTTTTTCCTTTTCTTTTCTTTTCTTTTCTTTTCTTTTTTTTTCATGGATCTTGTAAGTCGTCTCCATGCTCTTGTCTAGTCTCTTTATCGGTTTGCTTCTAGATTATGGGGTACTGACCACGGTTTTCAGTCAGGGAAGTGGGGCCAGGCTAGGCAGCAATCCTGTTTGCTGGCTCTACTTGCCTGAGCACGTTGTTTAATCTCACTGAGACCCAGTTTTCTCAACGGTTGAACAGGTCATTACTTTTTATCTTATTCCGAGAAAGTTGTTCCAGTTAAAAATAATGTGCACCATCTGGGTGGTGCCTCAATTTCTCATCTCCCTAGAGCTCAAGATTAGTATCTCAAAGATGCCTTTGGGCTACTTCAAGACTGGACAATTTCTTCTTCTTTTTTTTCTTTTTGGGTCACATCCAGTGATGCTCAGGGGTTACTTCTGGCTCTTCAGTCAGAAGTTGCTCCTGGCAGTGCCTGGGGAACCATATGGGATGCTGGGGATTGAAGCTGGGTTGGCTATATGCAAGGCAAATGCCCTACCCGCTGTACTATCACTCCAGCTCCTAGACAATTTTTTTTTTTTTGGCTTTTTGGGTCATACCTGGCGATGCTCAGGGGTTCCTCCTGGCTCTGCACTCAGGAATCACTCCTGGCGGGGGACCATATGGGATGCTGGGAATCGAACCCGGATTGATCGCGTGCAAGGCAAATACCCTAACCACTGTGCTATCGCTCCAGCCAAGACAATTTTTTCTTAAGTTTTATTATTTCCGTGGAGTACATTACCAGGACCCCCTTACCTATCTGCCTGCAACATTCCCATCTCCCAGAGATTTCACACCCACCCAGAGAAGGGTAGACCTCTTAGAAAAGGAGAAGTTACAGAAAAACCTAAAGGTAATGATGAGGTTACAAAGGGACCATCAACAGTGCAAGGCTTTCTTTTCATGACAATGCTCAGACTAACTTTTATATGCGTAGAGGACTCCAGAAAAAAAAAAAAGAAAAAACCATTTAGAAGAATTTCATATAACCTTCTCTCAAAAGTCATTTGGAGTTTGGTCTATCAAGCCCATATTCTCCCTGGGACACTTAGCTTTCTAGGTTTCTTTGCTTACTCTCTTGTTTAAGGTCATGTTTTCTCTTGAACACATATTCTCTTCCTTCTCCCCACTCTCATCTTTCTAAATAAGTTTTCTTCAATAAAAAGTACCTTTCTTCAAACAATGATAATAATGATAATATACACTAGAGGCTCCTAAACTGATTTTGACAACTGTCTTCTTGCCAGAAATAAAAACAACACACATACACACACATAGACCTCCAGAAAACCAACTCCTTCCTTCCTTCCTTCCTTCCTTCCTTCCTTCCTTCCTTCCTTCCTTCCTTCCTTCCTTCCTTCCCTCCTTTCCTCCCTCCCTCTCTCCTTCCTTCCTTCCTTCCTTCCTTCCTTCCTTCCTTCCTTCCTTCCTTCCTTCCTCCCTCCCTCCCTCCCTCCCTCCCTCCCTCCCTCCCTCCCTCCCTCCTATCCTCCCTACCCTCCTCCCTTGCTTCCTCCTTGGATTTTGGGCCACACCAGCTTACCCCTGACTGTGTTAAGAGATCTTCACTCAGTGGTCCATATGGGATGCTACATGCAAGGCCAGCCCTACCTACTATACTATTTCTTCAGCCTAAAAATTTACCTACTTTAAATGGTGGAACTGAAAGTGCCACCCAGTCGCATCAGAGGCTACTAGGGCCTCCATGGGTAGTTCCAGTGGCTTCCAGGGGTGGTGTCACCCCCTTGGGAAACGATGATGTGCATGAGATTCTTGGACACCTTTAATAATAAATGACAACCTCTATGTTAGTAAGGGCTGGAACAAAGATTAAACTGGGAATATCACCTCTCTAAGCACTTCATTAACATCCTTGTATTCACTAGTCACGTGTGCTTACAGCAGGGATCTGCACAGAGTTCCAAAGACAACTCTTGCTGCCTCTCATGGTCACATAAAACACAATGTTTATTATAGGATGCAAAGAAACCAGGGACAGGACCGGAACTCTAAGATTTATTTACCCTTCACACAAATGTTGCCGCATAGCATATCAGATAACTATTTCATTTGCAATGAGTAATGATTCCTTTAAAGGTCTCATTGAACAAAATCATTTGTGTTATTAAAATTGGAAATGACTGATAAAACTCCCAAAGCAGATAAATAACTCAATCAGTTTCTTTATACCAACTTCCTTTCATAACCCGTAAATGTTATGATCTTAATAATTAAACTGGTATATGCAGTGTGACCTTAAGTAAATAAAATTATGCAGTGAAAGTCCTGAAGGAAAATACGCTATAATGTTCTGTTTATTTCTTGGGAAGACAATATGGTTTACTTTTTATAATAAGTCTCAATTACTTGTCTAAAGAAAAGCATGTTCAAAAGTAGTTGATACAACCTTATCAGAACATTAACACAAATTTAAAACCAGCTCAAGATTTGATCCCCAGCACTGCATGGTCCCCGAATCATCACTGAGAGCAAGCCTACAACACCAAGCCAGACGCAGCCCCTGCGCAATGATGAATTTGGCCCCCAAACTGATAAATAGATGCACACACCCATTCATCATGACTAATGTATCAGTGTTTTACTGAGAAAACCATCTAGATGAAGAAAAAGGATCAACAGAGAAAGCTCCCCTCCATCTGCCCTTTAGGAACCCTGCAGACGCCATCTACTAGTAGTTAGCAAAAAGCTTCCAGTACAAGTGGCGGTGGTGGGAAACGCCAGGTCTCACAAGACAGGGGGGAAGAGTCAGTCCTTCTCCTGACCCCCACCCATGGGACTCTGAGAATATGCCCACACACAGCCACTATCTACTTAAGCTCCCACACGGCCATGATCCAGAGACACACAAATGAATCTCGGACCCGAGCAACTTGTTGCAGCAATCTCCCAGACCCTAATTACTAAAATTTCAGAATTCCTAGAGCATTATATTATATTCTATTGTATCCATAACAAGCAATACAAAATGCATTGTTTAGCATTTTCTTTTGGTCAGGTCTGAGTGGTAGTAGGACTGATCTCAATATTGAAGGTAGCCAAAGTAGAGAAAGAGAGTGTTGTGCAAATTGTCTGCCACACAGGCAGGGTTAGGTGTGGAAGAATCGGGGGGAATACTGGGGAGTTTGGTGGTGGAAAACGTGCACTGGTGAAGGGGTGGGAGGTCGATGATTGTATGATCGAAGCTCAAACATGAAAGCTCTGTTACTATACCTCACTGTGTATCAATAAAAAGGGGGGGGGGGGATAGAGAAATCTTAGGAAATAAGGGGCACATGCTTGAATATACATGTGTTTGGTCACCTTCCCGGCTCCGAGCACTACCAGGTGTGCATCTGGTAGGATGAAGAGAGCCACATCTCTGAACCTTGCACTCAACTACCCGGTCCTGTTGACTGAGTCCCGCCCATTGGGGGTGGCCCCCAAGGCCCCATGAGCTTCCTTGGGAGCCACCCCACACCCCTCTACCCCCGCAATAATTAACAAAAGAAAAGATGAAAAGAAAAAAAAAGTCTCCTATTGCTACATTGATGACTCATACTCTGACCAATAGATATTTATCTGTTCCTCTTAGACAATCACCAGATCTCAGAGTTGAGTTTTAAGGACTTCTGAGTCATCTAACTGACTATTATCTGATGTGGGATCTGTCTTTGTAATAATAAGAATATTAATAACAGCAGCTAACATTGATGCGCCAAACCTTTGTAATGAACACTTAAAGCCCACTGTTTCATTGGATCTTTAGAAGAATTCTGTGAGAGAAGGCACTTGTGGCCGACAGAATGTGTTCTGAGGATACTCATGCTATAATCCCTGGAATCTGCGGACATGACTATGTTAATTACATGGCAAGGGGACAACAGTAGCAAATGGAATTTATACTGGCAGTCTGCTGATTTTGAAATGGGGAGATGATCTTGGAGCTTCGAATGGGTCCATGTAACCACGAGAGGAAGAGGGTGGCAGAGAGATACTGTCAGAGATTTCCATGTGAGAAAGGCCTTCACAAAGACCACTGTGGGCTTTCAAGATAAAAGGGGCCACGAGCCCAGGAATATAGGTGACCACTAGATGCAGGACAGAGCAAGGAAATAGAGGCTGTCCTAAGGCCTCCAGAAAGGAATTGGTGATGCCCTGATGCCATGAGGCCTGGGTTAGTCTGACCAACAAAACTGTAATGTAACAGAGGTGTGAAGGTGTGTGGGTTTGAGTCACAAAGTTTGTTACCACAGTCATAAACAAACAAACAAACAAATAAAAAAAACCCAAACCAAATACAACATTATATTTCCAATTTTGTTTTGTTTTGTTTGGGGTCATTCCTGGTAGTGCTTGGGGGAATCATATATGTTGTCAGGGATCTCAGCTGGGTCAGCTGAATGCCAGGGAAATACCTTATCTCCTGTATTATTTCTTCAGCACTAACTATAATCCCAGCCGCGGTGAGATTATAATCCCCGGCAGAGTCTGGCAAACTCCCCGTGGTGTACCCAATATGCCAAATACCAGTAACAATGATGGGTCTCATTCTCCTAAAGAGCCTTGAATATAATCTCAGGGCTAGGATGAAGGAGACGTTACTGGGGCCTGCTCGAGGCAATCGACGAATAACAGGATGGTCGTGATTCGTGATTCGTGAACTATAATCCCAGTTTACAGGTGAGCTCACCAAGGATTTGGTGAATGGTTGGTGAAACTCCAGCATTTGAATCCAGCCAGCCCGACCCTTTTCATCATGCATTTCCACAGGGGCCCTCAGAGAACTGACCTGATTTTAAAACAATGGAAAGTGCCTCTTTCCTGTGCCCGGTACCCCTGACTCTCATTGGTGAAACCAATGTCCTTCATTTGGGGCTCAAACTGGTCTATCCAGTTGCTTTTCCATTAATTTATCATGCAAAGTTACCTAGTATTCTCTATAAAAAAATTCTTTTAGGTATCTAAAACCAAAACTCATTTCTCCCAAGGTCTTCTTTCCTTTCAGTCCTTCCTTAGGAGAAAGCTTCTGTGTTCCAACACTTTCTCAACCCTCTCTCCCGTCGGAAAGCATGCCACTGAGAACTTCCACTTGAGGACCCAGCCAGTTTCAACCTCATTTTGAATGTGTGTACTCTGATTTTCTCCCACAGGGTTATCAATCTGACCTTGCCCTTCTGAACTTGATTATACACTACAGTTTTAAGCTCTTTGATGGAAATATTTCTAGAAATCAATCAATAAATAAATACTGATAACATTTGGATTATCTGGCCTAAAGACTTGAAAACATAGCTCGCTTTTAAGTTCCTTTTGATATTATCACAAGCTGATCTCACTCTTTGTTGCCATGAATCAGACCTTTTTTCTCTGAGAAGAAAAGTCCTGTTATAAGCTATAGTAAAGAATTGTTCTGGGGAACCTGCAGCTTTGTAGGGAGTCCTTGAGGTCGAATGGGCTGCTTGTGGGTGCTGGTCTGAGGAACTGTGTTGTTCCAACATGAACTGAGGAGCTAGGAGGAATATGAAGAAAAGATTGAGGCAAGTGTGACCCCCATCTGACTATTACAGTGTGAATCTTTAGGGCAGAAAGACTTGCACACTTACATAAATAAGAGTTTAGTGTACTAAAATGGTTGACCAACTGCAGTTTTAAATAATCTACAAAACTGCTCTCTTGTTTCTGCAATCATCAGTTGACTCTAAGTAAATCAGACAGAAAAGCAAGCACCCAAGCAAGAAAAAGACCCCAAAACCCAAAACCTCCTTCCCCCACTCCCACCAAAAAAAAAAAAATTCCAAAACAACAAACAAAACCCATAAAACCCTCCAAACAAAATTCTGGCCTTCGGCATTTGAAATATAATGAGTGTCTGGTGAAATAAACATGAGCTCAATATTTCATTCACTTTATCTGGTTCTCTCTTGAGGAGGGACGGGAACAAAACACTTTTGTGTGTGGAGGGGTAGTTCATAAACATTTCAGTTTTGCTGTTGGAATTGACTTGAAGATTCAAAGGCATAAACTTATCTAGTGATATAAGAATAGAAAAAGCCACAAATAGCTTCGTCTGTTTTTTTTTTTCCAAATCTCAAATATTTGAAAAAATATATCTGATATATTGAGGGAAACAGGTGTAGAAAGATAAACCTCCTCGGTCCCTAAGGTGTGTCTTTTGGGGGTACCGAATATTAGATGAGGAAAAGCAAAACCCATTTCACGGAGCAGAACTGAAGACTTCACTGGTGAGGAATTTAAACCCTGCTCTTTTACCTTTCTGGGAAAAAATGAGATTTTAGACTAACATACTGGACTATTGCATAGGAATCCTAGAAAACATAATTTTGACTGGTTTAATTTTCAGATTGAAAGAAAGAAAAATCTTATGCACATGGCGATAAGTTAATATTTGTGATTACTGAGCCCACCCCAGGTATTCGAGAAAAGAAGCCTCTCCCTCCCAGAAACGAATGCCTTGAGCTTTGCTGGTTTCTAGTTTTGCTTCTTATAGAACTCTGTGTTCATCAGCAGTGAGGGAAAACTAAGATCAATGAATGAAGCATAGACATATCCTCTGGCATCTGATACCTTGCACCAGCCACGGACATACCAAATCTCCATCATGACTTGCAGCTGGTAAGCCCTAAGTACCCATCTGCTCAGGGCGTCTGCCTTGTAACTAACCCTTCCCCATTCCCAACTTTGTTCCTCCTGTTACTGTACCAAACGAAGCATGCAACCACCTTCCCTCCATGCTAACTTCTGAATTTGCATTGGACTTAGAATCTTGCATTCAGACCCTAAATCTTGTATTCAGACTCCTGGACCAGGAAAAAAATATTCTTTTTCTGTACAATTTCAGTCCTAGTAGAATCCAGCCCAACCCTGACTCCATTGTCTGCCAAATCGGAGAGGAATTTAACAGATTCATTGTGTCATGGCTGGAGTCTTCTCCAACTTTTTATTGTGCTCCAACCTCCCAGGTTACCTAGGATAACAGCATAGCAAAGATCCTCCCATCTGCAATTCTATCAAAAAAGTTTTCTGGAATCCCTCTATGGGGAATGCTTTAATGCTAATGCTTTGACAGGAATTTAAGGCAATGCTCTTCTTAAGCTTGTCATTCAATACAACAAATGTTTACTGAGAACCTACTACGTGCTGTGAATGTACACATTATTAAATACTTTGAGCAGCCTCACAAGATTTTCAGGAAGAAAGGATTAAAGAGATTAAGTAACTTGCCCAAGGTCACAGAGCTAGGGGCAGAGCCAAGTTTTGATGTCAATTCAAACTATACCCTGCTGCCTCATTCTATAAATAATCTCTTAAGTGCTTAGATATTTGCAAAATGTATTCCCAACCTCTTAAGGATTCAGGCTACATTAGGGCTTGAGGGGAACCCCTCATTAACTGCTCCATGGGCCTGCCTCCAAGAAAGCTAACACTCCAGAGCCTGTTAATTACCCAAGGGCTTTTGGAAAAGGTGGTCAGCTTCCGGTAGGAAGGGAGCATTGTTTCGGTCCCTTTGAAGACTAACAGGAAATATCTTGCTTCAGCCTAAATTGCTAAGGGACATAGTCAAGTGCATGGCACTCAACAGGTTTGGAATAACACATTCCTCAAGTACTCTGAGTTTCTGACCCGCAACCAAAAAATTCCATAGTTAGACTTCTCTTCCTGGACACTCACTGCCAGTGACATTAGAAATTAGGCAGTACATCTTCCACGTATACAAAACCAGTCACAGAGACTTAATTTGGAGACTTGGGAGACCCTTGGCACTCTGGAAGTCTTTAGTAGCAACCCCAATTGGGCTATTGATACTGAGTGCTGCCTTTTTGAGGGACTGAAATCCCTCTTCTTCCTTCCCTAGTTGAAACTTTCTTTCTTCCAGTTTTTAAACTATTTTTTCCGACTCATGAGCCCAGGCAAATGTGTCCTTTCTTTCTTTCTTTCTTTCTTTCTTTCTTTCTTTCTTTCTTTCTTTCTTCCTTCCTTCCTTCCTTCCTTCCTTCCTTTCTCTTCTTTTCTTTTCTTTTCTTTTCTTTTCTAAGTCAACTCCTCTCCTTGCCAGCTCATAGGTGTGAGAATTGTGTAGTTCCACAGGTTCTCCTTTCAGAAGGTTCCTGCACCTGGTTTATGTTCTGTTGTCATAGACTTGAAATCCTGTACCATTTCTGAACAAAGGGTCTTGCATTTTTCCCTTTGTGCTGCACTGAACTATACAGGGCTGGGGCCATAGCACAGTGGGTAGGGTGTTTGCCTTGCATGTGGCCAACCCAGGTTCGATTCTTCCGTCCCTCTCGGAGAGCCTGGCAAGCTACCAAGAGTATCCTGCCCACACGGCAGAGCCTGGCAAGCTCCCCGTGGCATATTCTATATGCCAAAAACAGTAACAAGTCTCACAAATTGGAGACATTACTGGTGTCTGCTTGAGCAAATCGATGAACAATGGGACAACAGTGCTATAGTGCTACTGCACCTTAGAAATATCTCAGTCAGACCTTGCTGTGGATGTAGAGATGGCGGGGGGTGGGGGGGTGTCATACCATGCAAGGCAAGAGTGGGAAGTATCCCTGGGCTCCCTGTTTGGAACTCAGCAGGCATTTTTTCCAGAGACAACTCAAAAGGGGGATAGAGCCAATGATAGTTAAGCCTTCTGTATCCCTGATGTCTTTATTTCTGAAATGGGGACAGTAACATTTATCTTTGTGTGTTATTGTGACATTGAGTGAGATTATAAATAAAGTCCCCACCGGAGTGTTTGATTCACAGCAGGCATTTGCTAAATGAAATCTATTGGAAAAAAGTAGGTACAGTAAAAAGTTTGAAGCCTGGAAGTTGGGAGTTAATTAGAAGATCAGCCTCTCTGTTTGAAAAGATGTATGGCTTCACTGGAAACAGCAGTGTTGGTAGGGTTGTAATGAGAAAGGAACCCTCATCCACTGATGGTAGGAATATTGTTTGGTTTGGCCTTTATGGAAAGTAAAATGGAAAGCTATCTAAAAGATAGGACTGGAACTCCCATAGGGCCCAGAAATGCCAATTCTTGGCATCTATTCCCCAAACACAAAATCATTCATTTGAAAGGATATATGCACACCTATATTTATCACTACACTTAGTACAAAGAAGACAACCCGGAAACCCAACTATGGATGAGTGGGTCAAGATGTTGTGGTAAATTTACACATTGGAATACAATGCAGTTTTAAGAAAGAACAAAATCATGCCATTTGAAATAAAATGACCAGAACTAGAGGATATCATGATAAGTGAAGTCAGTCAGAAGGAAAGGGATAGGCACAGAATGATCATACTAGGACTTAAAGATACACAACAAGTTAACAACAAAGTTGCAAAGGCAACATATAATGAGAGAACTGATGCACACAATTGAGTTTCGGGTGGGAAGGGATGCTGTTGAGAGGGAGGGAGAGGTGTTGGGGTCCTTGGGAGAGGGAAGTAGGTATACAGGTGATAGGTGTGGTGTTGGAACTATGAGCACAAAAACCTATTATTAACAATATTCTATACAACAGAACCAATGGGGGGAAAATAATATGATAGTAATTAAATAACTTAGCTTCTTCAAGAGTCATTCTATCTGTAAAATGGGAATGCTAAGGTTGGCCTTGTGTGGCTATTTGGGGATTTGAATGATTTAATGTATTTAAAGGGCCTCATGTATCATCTGGCTTAGTATGAGCTCAAAGAATAGCAGTTTTTGGGTCAGGGAGATTATACAGTGGGTAGGGTGTTTGCCTTGCAGGTATCAGGCCTGGGTTCAATCTGTGGCATCACAAATGATCCTTTGAGCTTCACCAGAAGAAAGCACAGCCAGGTGTGGCACCAAACCCAACCCAACCCAACCCCAAATAAACAAACAGAAAAAGAATAACATTTCTTAGTTTGGTTCCCTTTCTCTACACTGCAAATAATTTATAAGTAATATTGGGATATGACTGTTAATAAGTTTCTTATTAACATACAACATCCAGAATAGGACATGAGCTATTGAATTTAACCTGCTTATATGCAAAAATAATTTTGTAAAAACAATTTGAAAACGATTTTTTCTAGACTAAAGATTCCTTGTGTATTATCTGCCCTGGAATCCTAGGATACTTTCCTACACATTAGAATCTCAATAGAATTAAATCTCAACAATGATAATTTTTATAACTTCCTAAATTAGCCATTAATAATTAGTCTGTCGGTAATTAGGAAGTAACATAGCAAATTGGGTCTCATCTGTGCTCTTAAAGACCTTTTCTTTCTCCTGCCCATCACACATGGCTCCTCTTCCTGTGTCTTTTGGTCTGGTCTTGCCCCATTTACAAAGCTATTCCTCCAGGGAACACATAACTTACTTTTGCGCAACCAATCGCCTTCCCAGGGAAGTACCTGTGTAGAGAGGCCACTGGGGAAGAATTTCCTGAAATCCCAACAACTGATTCATAATTTGGAAGTCTCTTAGGATTCAGAAACTTCAGAACTGTGGTTTTTAAAATTGTAGGGCTAAATTCTATCAGAAATAGCCCAGGAAATGGAATAAGCAATGAAAAAAGATCCATATTTCCTGATAAATCCTAACCTAAACTAAAGACTCCTGTTTCCTTATAAATTCTAGCCCAAGCTAGTCACAGATTCCTGGATCAAAACAAAACAGCTACAACTCTCTAGATTTAACCCTGGGGTTAGCCCCAGGGCCCCGTTGAGCGTGAATGGACACAGCTTCCAGCCCAGTAGTGGCTAGCAGTTGGAAAACCTAAGTTCAGAGGAGTAAAGTGAAGCCTTGTTTGATAATATCGTTTACATTTCCAAATCCTGGGTATCAAGCTTTCTTCCTTTCCCTTGTGGCCCTTCCTAAGTTTAGCCTTGGTGTAATGGGGTAACCATGGCTACAACCACCTGCCTATTTAAAATGTCTCCAAAGCTAAATAAGGAAGGCTGAAGAAAATGGCTGCTCGCCTGCCTCTCAGTGGACAAATCAGGCACTTCTGGGTGTTCTCAGTAGGAGCAAATAGGACCCGGGTGGCAGCAGTATGGACTCAAAATTCCCAGTGGAAATTGTTCTGGAGCTTGGGGGACGGGACCTCCTTCCAGCCCACAGTGTTTTCACTCCTCAGCAGGCACATGAATTTGCATGTGATCCCTGTTCCTCCAAGGTTTAGGACTGTACTACCCTGATTCCAGCCTGGTGAGGTGTGCCCCTAATTGCAAGGAGTTGTGTTAATAATGTAAACCGGCCCGCCTGCTCCTCTCTGGAAAGAAAGATGGCGGCCGCACGGGAGCCTTGTGGAAAGCGGGTTTGAGCCGGGCTCGGGGGAGCGGCGGGGACCTCATGGGAAGGGGGGCTTTGTGGGCCGTCCCCCACGCCCCACCAAGGTCGCCAGCTGCCCCCCACGAGCGGCTCTCCGGCACGGCCACGGCCCCGGAGGCACAAGGACTTAGCACAGAGAACCAGCCGCTTGGAGCAGAAAAGCAAATGGACTTGTGTTGATCCGCGCCACCAAGCCTGCCCGGAGGGGGAAGGGCGTTGACCAGCCCGCCTGCTCCTCTCTGGAAAGAAAGATGGCGGCCGCACGGGAGCCTTGTGGAAAGCGGGTTTGAGCCGGGCTCGGGGGAGCGGCGGGGACCTCATGGGAAGGGGGGCTTTGTGGGCCGTCCCCCACGCCCCACCAAGGTCGCCAGCTGCCCCCCACGAGCGGCTCTCCGGCACGGCCACGGCCCCGGAGGCACAAGGACTTAGCACAGAGAACCAGCCGCTTGGAGCAGAAAAGCAAATGGACTTGTGTTGATCCGCGCCACCAAGCCTGCCCGGAGGGGGAAGGGCGTTGACCAGCCCGCCTGCTCCTCTCTGGAAAGAAAGATGGCGGCCGCACGGGAGCCTTGTGGAAAGCGGGTTTGAGCCGGGCTCGGGGGAGCGGCGGGGACCTCATGGGAAGGGGGGCTTTGTGGGCCGTCCCCCACGCCCCACCAAGGTCGCCAGCTGCCCCCCACGAGCGGCTCTCCGGCACGGCCACGACTCCAGGGCACAGAAACCAATCTCTTAACTAGCTAACTTTTAATAGAAATTCTTCCAGGGTCAATAAGTAAAATAGCAGAAATTCAAAACCGCGCGGCCGCTATCTCGGCCGCGCGACCTCATTTTATTCTTAAACCAAGTTGTAGAAAGCAAATCATTTCACAACGCTGTTTCAGCATGTCTGATTGGGGGGGGGGGGTGGGTCGTAAGCTCTAAACAATAGTTGTGCATCTTCTATCGAAATAATCTATCTAGTCAAAGTAGATAGAGTATTAACTAGAACTCATCTGCCTCACAATAATTGGGAGGGGTGGGAGGTGGGGGTCTATTGGGGTTCGGGGTTAAAAATGAGTATTGGTAAAGGGAAATGTGTTCGGTATCTACATGACTGAGACCTAAACCCGAAAGCTCTGTAACTTTTCCCACAGTGATTCAATAAATAAATAAATTATAAAAAAAAAAAAAAAATAATGTAAACCGGGAAGAGGGAAGGGGGAAAAAAAAAGTCCTTCAGGTCATTGTGAAGTTGTTCAAACCTTGCGTCGAAATGCACAATTGCCACTTTATTTATTTATTTTTATCTGACAGAGGTGTCTTTCTAATTGCACTCAATCCTATGGATGAGTGATGATTTTTCTACTTATGTCATATGTTGACCTGTCAGTGGATTTCTGGAATAAGAACTTTCTCCCTGTTTCCTTGCTGTCTGCAAGCTACAAAGGTTTCACTTCTTTCTGTGCCAAAAGACCACTCAGTGGACTGGCTGGCACAGCTTGTCTGTTCCCAACACGCTCTCTGTCCCTCTCCTTCGGATTTTTTTTTTTTTTGGCTTTTTGTGTCACACCCAGTGATGTACAGGGCTTACTCCTGGCTCTGCATTCAGGAATTACTCCTGGTGGTGCTCGGAGGACCATATGGGATGCTGGGAATTGAACCCGGGTCAGCCACCTGCAAGGCAACTGCCCTACCTGCTGTGCTATCCCTCCAGCCTCTCCTTTGGATCCTTTTGTCCATCTGGTTCTTCTCCCAGGGTTGCTCTTTCCATAAGCAAGTGACTGTCTTGGTATAAAAGGATTTCCTGCTGGAAACCTTCACACCAAGTTCTGTGCTCTGGCTTTGAGTTCCCACAGGTCACCTCCATTCATTCACACCTCCTGATGCTAGTCTGTACGTATCTCTGCCTCCCAGCAGTGTGCCACAGGACAGAAAGTCCAGCTTGCACCTATGCCCAAGTCCTGAAGCTCAGTCCCTGCTCTGGAGTCCATCTTCAGAAGATCATTCAGCTCAGGGAATGGATGAATAGATGAACAGAACCTCACAGAATCTCGCAAGCACAAGGCATCTCAGCAAGACTGTGCACACGAATATGCGTACACGTGTAAGAATAACAGGGAAGAAAGGGCCTTTAAGTCTGGATTGGGTGGAAGTGGCTTATTTTAAGTGGTTCTGAAAATCTATGAGACATTTTATGAGAGGAAATTTGGAAGTTGGAGGCTATGTAGAAGTCATGTCTGTAGCATGTCCGAAGCCTGTGCGTGGGCTTTGTTGTGGGCCAGCAGGATGGGAAATGCCTGGATGCAATGCACACCGTTCTGTGGGTACTCGGCTACTCTTGGAGCCCACGGTCACTCTTTCCTGAGCCAGACTCTGTTGCAATAGCTTCATTACCTTCCATTTTGGATCCTTAAAACTCTTCTCTGCTAACCTCCCACAGGCAGCAAGGCCAGAGAGGAAGGAGGAAGGACTAAAACGGAGATCCTCAGAACGCACTTCTTGAACCGTCCTGCTACTAGACCTGGCCTTTGGGTGGTTTATATCAAGCAAAGCCCTTCCACGCTGTCTGAACCCCTTTTGCCTATCCACCAGAGACCCCTTGGGCCAGGTGAGCTGAACCCAGGGAAGGAAGAACGAATCAACCAAGGAGAAGAAAAAGAGAAAGAAAATGAAAGGTTGAGAGGGAGAGAGAGAGAGAGAGAGAGAGAGAGAGAGAGAGAGAGAGAGAGAGAGAGAGATCTCTGGGGTTCTCCTTTCTTTTCTGGATCTAGGATGCCCACTTGGTCTAGAGTGGGTACCAGGTACCAGGATACGCCGCCTCTGCCTGGGCCTCCCTCTACTGCCCTCTGCTGCTGGGGGAGCAGAAGGACACTGTGCCGGCCCCCGGGGGCCGCCGCCTTGGAGCCCTTGGAGCCCCGGATTAACGGGCGTTTCTGGCCACGCGCGGTGCCTACCCTCTCCCCAGCGGAATCGCGGGAGGGGCCGGGGCCCGAGCGGTGGTCGGCTCGGGAAAGCAGGGGAGCCCCTGAAAGCGTTCCGGAGCAGAGCGCAGATACCCCACCCCACCGCACCGCACCCCACCCGGGCGCCACTCGCCCGCCCTCTCGCCCCTCGCCCGCCGCCCCTCCCAGGTGGCCACCCGTCTTCGTCTCAGACACGGGGACTGTCCTTCCTGCAACGTGGCAGGACAGCGAGGCCCGGGCGGGCGGCCCAACCCAGAACTCGCGAGGGGGAGCAGGTGGCGCGCAGGGCGGGGCGCGTGGGGGGTGGGGGTGGGGGGGCGCCCCGAGGCCTCTTACCTGCTGTTGAATTTTTCCGGGTGTTTCTCTCGCATCACGTGGAATCGGTGTGCAATGGATGCATCCTGAAAGGGAAAGAGAGCAGGGCAGATGCTGCGTGAGAGGTCCTGTCCGCGTGAGGGGCTGGGAAGGACAGCACCCAGGACCCCCTCCCCCTCACTCCCCAGCCCTGAGGCACCCACTTCAGGCTTCCCTTCCACTCCCCGAGTCCCCCTTTCAAGGACCGGAGTGTCACCAACATGAACACTCGCAGATCCAGTCTCAAGGAGAGAAACCGTGCCCATCACTGCCACAGGTCAGAGTGGAGGCCCTCTCCCCTCCCCAGCCCCCTTGGAGAAGGAAAGTGAGGTGCATCTGTGAGCTATTGGGGCAAAAGCCCAGAGTGGGCTTTTGAAAATACCTCCCATGCTAACTTTTAATTTTTTTTTAAACAACAACAACAAATCTTTTTAAAAATTTGTGAATATTTTAAGACTCACGAGAAGTTGTAAAAATAGAACAGAGTTCCTGTGTCCCTTTCACCCAGCTTCCCCCAGGATAACATCTTACATAACGAGAGTACAATGTCAAAACAGGAGCCTGAGGGTGGTAGTGGCTGTTCTATATTAACTCTGAACCACCCAGAGCCGTGCAAGTGTCGGGGAGCTTCGGATCACATGCTGAGAGATAATAAAAAAAGAGACATTGAAACTTGGGACTTCGGCTTTTCGATTGCTCTCCCCAGCATCAAGTCCTCACTATCGCATTCTACAGGCTTGCTGCTGTTCGGCCGCCTCCTACCACCCCTTTCTACGGGATCTGCCACCTGCCTCCAAGAGCTCACAAGGACTCATCCCTCTGGGCTGACTCTTCAATCTGACTACAACTGTCATAGCCCGAGTCCCTTCTGCGGCCTCCACTCCCTGCAGTGGACCATCTCCACTCCCTGCAATGGACCATTATCTCCATTCCCTGCAAAGGACCACCTCCACTCCCTGCAATGGACCGTTATCTCCACTCCCTGCAACGGACCATCTCCATTCTCTGCAATGGACCATCTCCACTCCCTACAATGGACCATCTCCACTCCTGCAATGGACCATCATCTCCACTCCCTACAATGGACCACCTCCACTCCCTGCAATGGACCATCATCTCCACTCCCTACAATGGACCACCTCCACTCCCTGCAATGGACCATCTGGACCCTCTCCACTCCCTGCAATGCACCACGGCCACTGTCATGCTGGTTCCTAGGTCATGGACATGGTGCTCTCTACATTGTTACCTCCAGAACCAACCTTGAGCTTCATACCTCCAACGCCATCCTCCACCCTTGCTGATGATCTCAGTCATGGACCCCAGGCCCCTGACCTGTGTGGGTGGTAGGCTTTAGGCACAGACAGGCTAGCTACACTGAATGCTGGGGGAGTGATACAGAAACAAAGGAAACTGATTCAGATTTGTGTAGGAACACTGCCCCCTCCACCCCCCATCCCAAATTCATTGACTGGAATATGTGGTTAAAAGAGGCCTATAATTCCAGGCTGTGAATTTTCAGCCAATGCATATTAATTTATCTTCTCCACATGGAAACTGTTTAAAAGAAAATTTCTGAATTTAGAATTTTTTTTTTTAAACTCCAGGAGATATAGCTCAGTGAAAAGCTTATTTTGATGTGCTATGTATGAAGAATAAGTGACAAGCTAGTGGTGGGGATAGAAAGCCTGGAAGCAAATTAGGGGACCAAGGGGAGCTTTTGGGGGAGTATTTGCACTTGTCAGATGAGTAAGCCCAGCTAGCAGCCTACCAGTGAAAAGGAGAGAGAGTGCAAGTCAAGAATTTGGGCAAGTCAGAATTTTATTTTATGGTTGGCAAACACTCCTTGCTGAAATAACTAGCTTTGGGAGTTTAACATTTAAACTCGAGCTATAGATTTATTTATTTTTTTAAAGGCTGACAGCGATGGAGGGCTTGGTGGAAGAGAGGTTATGCAAAGCAGGGGCCTGCGGTCCCCAGGGTCTAGTCAGCCCCCATGGAGACGGCTTTGAGCTCCTGATGGAACCCACCTCCCTCTCTCTGAGGGAGTTTCAGTGAACATTCTGAATAAGATTCCTGAGACATCTGTCAAACGCTTCTCTAGAATTCAAGAAAACATTCCATCTACTTGTGTTCCTCTGAAGCACTCATTTTCTTCTGTCAGGAACAAAGGAAAGAAAAAGCAATCACGCGTGATACTTCACTGCCTCCCGCCCCCAGGCTGCCGGCCCTGGCTTCTCATTCTCTGGAACCTAGGCACCACCCCAGTCTCTAGGCCATTCGATGAACTCTTGTTATTTTCACAATAACGTTTTGTCAGAGATTCTTTTCACGGAGAATGAACTTGACGATATTATTAGTTAAGAACATGGTTCCTAATGTGATAGTGTCATTCCTTGGTAAACAACACAAAGGAACAAGGGAGAGGCGAGCCACTCGTTGGCTGTTCAGCCTGCAGAAAGCAAGGCGGGTGGGCATCAAGGGGGACGGGGTTTTCTTCCTAGGAATACTAAGAGTCCAGTGTCATCTTTCTCACTCTCTCACCTGAGCTTCATGGTGATCACATAAGTCACCTGGGCCGGAGGTGGGGACAGGAGGGAGGGGTGGGGGGAGGGGGAGTGTCCACAGGCATCAACAGCATATGGAACTGGGAGCATTTATACTCAGTTGTGATTTTCATTTGAATTTTGGAAAAGAGTGAGCCAATGGTTTGAAGTATTTTCCTGGAATGATTAGAGCAAATGGCGATTTCTGTCCTCAATGGAGGGACCGGAGATGGCCATCCCCAAGCCGCAATAATGATGATGGGGTCGCTGATAGCCTGACTGCCTGGGGTTCTTTCTAAGAGTTCTGGGTTGACAGCACGGCCACAGCCCCAGAAGCACAAGGGCTTAATGCAGAACCCAGCAGCTTGGAGCAGAAAAGTGAAAGGACTATGCGTTAATCCAGGCAATCATTTCTGCCCAGAGGGGAAAGGGTGTTGCTCCCTTCCGCCCTCCTCCCTCTGGAAAGAAAGATGGCGGCCACATGGGAGCCTTGTGGACAGCAGGTATGAGCCGGGGGAGTGGGGGCAACTAAAACCTCATGGGTCGGGGGGCGTTCCGGTCCGTCCTTCACGCCCTACCGAGGTCACCAGTCGCCCCCCAAGAGCGGCTCTCCAGCACGGCCATGGCCCCAGAAGCACAAGGACTTAATGCAGAACCCAGCAGCTTGGAGCAGAAAAGTGAACGGACTATGCGTTGATCCAGCCCATCAAGTCTGCCGGAGGGGAAAAGTTGTTGCCCCATTCGCCCTCTCCTCTCTGGAAAGAAAGATGGCGGCCACATGGGAGCCTTGTGGACAGCAGGTATGAGCTGGGAGTGTGGGGGCGACTAAAACCTCATGGGAAGGGGGGCGTTTCGCTCCGCCCTTCACGCCCTACCGAGGCCACCGGTTGCCCCCCGCGAGCGGCTCTCCAGCACGGCCACGACTCCAGAACACAGAAACCAATTTCTTAACTATCTGACTTTCAGCAGAAATACTTCCAGGGTCAATAGGTAAAATAGCAGAAATCCAAAACCAACATTTAATTCTTGAACCCAGCTGTAGAAAGCAAATCACTTCACAATGCTTTTTCAGCATGTCTGATTTGGGGGGGGGGGTAAACTCTAAATAATAGTGGTGAATCTTTTATTGGAACAATGAATCTAATCAAAGCAGATAGAGTGTTAACTAGAATTCATCTGCCTCACAGGGACGGGGAGGGGTGGGGGGGTGGGGTTTTATTGGGGTTCTTCATGGTAAAAAATAAGTATTGGTAAAGGGAAATGTGTTTGATATCTGCATGACTGAGACATAAACCTGAAAGCTTTGTAACCTTTCCCACAGTGATTCAATAAAAAAAAAAAAAAAAAAAAAAAAGAGTTCTGGGTTGAGGAGGAGAAGGCAAGCAGCCTGACCTGTGATTTTTTTTTTTCCTGAGCTGAAGCTGTGATATGGAAGGGAGGGATAAATTGCAGTTTTTGCTCTTCTCTCTATATATACCCTCTGCATTAATGCTTTATCTTGATGTCTTGTTGGAGTGATGGGGAAGTTAGAAACCTGAGCAGGTCACTAAGCACAAGGAACCAGGAGGTGGGAGCTCTGAGCAGCCCGTTTGAAGAACCTGGGAGAGAACTGGTCACAAATCATAAGGCTTTTGAATTAGAACAGAAAGACTCAAACCCACCTGCTCCCTGGCCAGGGGAGTGGGGCCACCGAAACCATTAATAAATTAATAAATGTGTCTATGGGACCTAAAATAGAATTTATCTATCACAAAGATTCCCAGCAACAAGGGACCCCTCTCTAAGTCCCATGTCATATTCCTCCTGCCTCAGTGTACCTCAGTGTATTGTGAGGAAGCACCCCATCAAGACACCCCATCCTTATGCCCTTTTTCTCTTTGTTTCACCATTGTTATGACCGCCAGAAAAACTTCTATAAAAACTGCTCTGGATCCTTGTTCTAGGCCACAATTTCAGGGGATCATCTAGTCACGGTCTGTCTTGGCGTTAAATAATTAAATCTTCTTACTTTCTTGCCTAAAACAGTTTTGGGTGTAATCAATTAAGCAACTTCCATTACAACAAAACTTCACGGGTATGGATGGATAAAAGATTGTTGTACTTCTTGGATTCTATGCTGCTGAGTTGCCCAGCTTAGTGCTGCCCAACTGCAATAATTTAAAACATTTTCTAGATGCCAGATCAAAACTAATGTCATTATATTTGAAGCAATAACTATTATGCAACATGAAGTTATTGTAAAATATTTTTAGAAATTTATACCAACTTCCTAAATGTTTTTCATGTCTTTATGGTTATAGTATCTCTCAGGTAAGACCGGTCCCAGTTCAGGAACACAGCAGCCACATGTGAGCACACAGGATGGTACAGGACTAAAGCACTTTGGCGGGGGCTGGAGCAATAGCACAGCAGGTAGGGCATTTGCCTTGCACGCGGCCAACCCAGGTTCGATTCCCAGCATCCCATATGGTCCCCTGAGCACCACCAGGAGTAACTCCTGAGTGCAGAGTCAGGAGTAACCCCTGTGCATTGCCGGGTGTGACCCAAAAAGCTAAAAAATAAATAAATAAAATAAAGCACTTTGGCAACTTCTGGAGATAAAGGGTGGAAAGGGGAAATTAGATGGATTATTTAAATTTTGGATTAAGGAGCTGAGCGATAGCACAGCATGTAGGGCATTTGCCTTGCACGCGGCCAACCTGGGTTCGATTCCCAGCATCCCATATGGTCCCCCGAGCACCGCCAGGAGTAATTTCTGAGTGCAGAGCCAGGAGTCACCCCTGAGCATTGCCGGGTGTGACCCAAAAAGAAAAAAAAAATTGGATTAGTCTGAAAAATTATGACTGGGTTTAAAAGAGAGCAGACCCTTCCTCATTCAAGACAATTCAGGGATCCTTGTTGTCTTGGGTCTTTCTGTCTCTCCATGTCATAGACTGAGAGTGAGGGAATCCAAAAGTTTGCAAAGAAAGTGAAAACTAACAAGTTAACTTGTGATTGTGGGTAGTGAAGTCTGAGAAATATACTTAGCGAGGTGGGTTTTTGTGACGCCTGTGGCCTCCTCGGCCACTGGGTTTCCTTAACATCAGAAATAGATTTCATTGACTCAAGGGATTAGCTGTTCACTCATCCTGTTAAAGCTCAGTGAAAGCAGAGCCTTTGCGGTTTTCAGACTTACACATACCCCAGGAATTATTTTGCAGTCCCCAACTTCCTGTTACTGATACCTGGCCATCCTGACATTTCTGCAAATCCAAAAATAAAGATCAGGGAGGAGGCCAGAGGAGTCGGAAGATGTAGCATCCTGAATGACTGTGTCTAAACTTCCTGCCAGTTATGTTATCACTCAGGGGGACTAAGAAAATCAAGAAGCTCAATTCCTCGCTGGTGGTGATCTGGCATATATGTGTAAGTGATGGGAATGTTGTGACAAGGACAACCTAGTCACTTCCTGGTGAGGGCAGGAGAGTCAACCCTGCTTCTTATCCCTCCACTTTGTAATCGGGTCTGCTGGCATCGAGGGGACTGACTGAACTGTCAGGGCAAATTCTTACCACCTCAAGGTAACACAAGCCGGCGGTGATTGTCATCACCTTTATAAATGCAAGGCAGTAGACATTTGATGCCGGTAAGATGTTCCAGGTCCTTCAAAGGAGGCAAGGACCTTGCCAAAGTCTTTGCAGAGCTCTCTTTGCCAAGGGAGACTGACTCTAATCATAAGGAAGTTACACTGTGGGTTGGTTTACATACCTACTTCTCCTCTTGCAAAGTTTGGGAAGTCAAATAGGGAGCAAGAGCTTCTGCAAATGTCAGCCCCAGATTCTGTTAGGGTTGCGTGTTGGTTACTTGTTTTCTCAAGAATTTCCCTTTCCAACTTTTAAAGAGCGAGCACACAAATCCTGCAAACATTTTATTGAGAGAAGGCTGACAGTACACCGATGAGATAAAAACAATCCTGGTGGCTCAGTACTTTGTAATCAAATGCTAAGCATGCACAAGCGAGAACTTGGTGGGAGAAAAATCACGAGGGAGACAGTGTGGAGTTCTTCATAATTTTAAAGATGAACAGGTTGGATTAGTTTAAGTCAGCACAAAGAAAGAAATACCTTGGCCATGATGAAGAATCAGTTTGCATGGGCTTTCCTGGGGGGACCTGGGGGACCAGTCTTTTTCCTGTCCTCCTAATTCCTCTTTGTCTTTCCTTTCTTTCCTCTCCTTCCCACACTCCCTTCCTTCCAACTTATTTGTGAGAGGGTATTAGGCCCATGACCAGTCTTGGTTCTTAGGATTAGGGTTTGGCAAGCCAGCCAAGGGGAGGTTTTCTTAAAGTTATGGGGTTCCCCTCTTTTCTATCTTTCCTTAACTTCCTTTCTGTCTTCCCTTTCCTTTCTATCTCCCTTCTTTTCTATCTTTCTATTTTTCCTCAGTTCTAGTCTCTGGCCAATTATGGAAGACTTCCTTTGACCATTAGCTACTGAAAAGGTTGTTTTCACTCACTCAAGACAAGGTTGACACCATCTGCATCAGAATGATCTCAGGGTCTCTTAAGAAATGTAAATAAATTCCCAGACCTAGTCTAGATAGGCTGAATCAGAACAACAATCAGGGAAATCATATTTGAATTTCTGACAGAAGGCAGGGGTAATGATCTATTACACATGAAAATTTGAGGATTCCCCCCCCCCCCCTGCAAATCCTGCAGAATTTGGAGCATGTAGAAAGAGGGGCTGTGTTGAGGTTGAATGGCTCGGCGATTCACAACTCAAGAGGTTCCTGGAGTTCAACCACCACTAACCAGTCTGCAATTGTCTTAGCTGCAGTTTATTCCCAGAACTCAAAAAAATGAGGACTCAAAACTCAAAAAAATAAGGGCTGTGTCTACCAGTAAGAAAACTGTACCTGTTGTGCAGAGGGTAAATATTAGCAAGTTATGCTCAGGTTCCATAGAAAAAAAGACAGGATGCTTTGTCAAACTGTACTGGTGGGAGGCCCATACTCCAGAAGCCCCTTATAGAAGATCTCTAAGTTATGTCTCATTTGTAGGAGTCAAGACTGTGTTCCAGTAGGAGAAAGTAGAGTCTGATCAGGTGTACAAGAAGGACTTGGGAGCCAAGGAGAGTAGGGAGAGACCTACTCAAGTCAGAGGATGGAAATGGAAGAGGCCCAGAAAAGATGTTTTCCTCAACTGAGGCTAGGGGTCTAGAGAGATAACTAGATGCTCTACATGCTGTCTCCATCATCTCAACACCTGAAAGTGGGTCCAGCTATGCCTCTCTCTTCTGTTTTAGATGGATAGTACAGCGTACAAGAGGATGACCCTTGGAATGATCAAACTATTCCAAGGCTGGATACTAGGAATCTCATGTGGTCTCTCAAAGCACTGACAGGAATAATTCTTGAATGCAGAGCCAGGTTGGTGTGGACCCAAACAAACAAACAAACAAACAAACAAACAAAGCTCTCTCTGTTTTACTAATAGAACAAGAGTGCTGGATTAGGACTCAGAAAAGGAAGGCAAATCCCTTTAATCTGACCGGTTCCACACCGATAAGATGCAGTTAATACTATTCTTCTGTGCAGTCATAGGAATCATATTGGTAGATATGGTATATTTTAAATCCTGTAAATATAAGGTATTATTATTTTTAATCCTTTCCTTACCCATAGGTCTCCTTTTAGGCTTATAAAAACACAAACCCTTTCCTTAAATCTGTTCTTCCCCTTTTCTTTCCCCCTTAAAAAAATTACCAAGTAAAATGTAAACAAGCACAGGAAAGATGGTAGATGAGGATCAATCTCAGGCTAGAGGGTCGGTCTGGAGGGACTCATACTCTTATATAATCAGATAGCAAAATTCTAAACAGAATGTCAGGCTGGTCGAGCATCATTTCAAAGGGAGAAACAAGAGAGGGCAGGCCCTGGCTTTAGAGTGAGGCACAGTATCCCTGAGCACCTTCTCCCGTCTCTGGCACTGTGCTCGGTCCTTCTCTGTAATTCAGGGACAGCAGGCACAGTTATCACTGTGGGTTACTGGGAGCACCAGACTAGTCTAGCACAGTGGGAAGCCGTCAGCAGGTGCTAACCCTTGCTAGCATCCTTGAGACACTCCCTCCTAAACTCCTGATCTAGTCATGGAAATGACCCACCTGGTTCCTCCTCCAACTTGTCCCCAACATTCTCCATCTGATTTTCTTCCTGCTAGAAGCTGAGTTCAGTAAAACAAAGTAACTGAGTTGCTGCAGATATGGGGGGCGGGGTGCTGGGGAAGCAAGGAGAGTGGCGTGTGTGAGTGTGTGAATGTGTGTGTATGTGTGTGCGTGCATGCACATGCATGTGCGTGTAAGTGTGTGAATATCTGTGTTTATGTGCACATATAGGGAAGAAGACAGACACATAAAACTAATCCTTTAGTCTAATGCAGACAGTACATGATGGTGGGCAAAAGAATGAGGAGACTCCAAGGGGGAGGCAGAGCTCAATATAGATCAGAGACAAGTTGCCCCAAAGCCCTTGGAGTGGAGGGAACAGGATTGGGATGAGAGGGAGCGAGTAAGAAAGAATGAATTCTGTGAGCTAAGTCAGCTCGGTACTATAAACATTTCCTTTTTCAGAACCCCCAAACTCTTCAAACTCACACGAGATGTCTCTTCCTGACCTTGTCTTGTGGTTATTTTATCATTTTATTATTTTATTTGGGCTGAAGCGATAGCACAGCGGGTAGGGCTTTTGCCTTGCACACGGCCGACCCGGCCCACCCAGGTTCGATTCCTCCGCCCCTCTTGGAGAGCTCGGCAAGCTACCGAGAGCATCTTTCCTGCACGGCAAAGCCTGGCAAGCTACCCGTGATGTATTTGATAAACCAAACACACTAACAAGTGTCACAATAGAGACGTTACTGGGCCTGCTCGAGCATATCAATGAACAACAGGAGGACAGTGATAGTGACAGTGATTATTTTATTTGGGGGGGCTCCAAAATGGTGCCCAGGAGAAACCGAGGCCCTTCCCGGTGATTCTTGGTCAAGTCAAAGGCCTGAGGTGCAGTGCTGTTCAGATCCTCGGGTGCTGGGGGTCTCCAGAAGCAATGCCCCTGAACCTTTGTACTACCTCTCAAGCCTCTGAGGTTCTTATCACTATTTTCTGGTTTGGAGATCATACTGGAGGTGCTCAGGGGTCACTGCTGGTGCTGCTCAGGGGCATATATGATGCCAGGGATTGAACTGGGGTCAGTGGCTTGCAGGCAAGTGTCTTAATCCTTATACTATCTCTCTGGCCTACATGTAGTCAATTTTTTTTGGTTTATTTATTTATTTGAAAAAGTTGGCAAAACCCTGCATGACATTGAAGCTAATGGTATCTTCAAAGATGTCATGCCACTGGTCAAGCAAGTGAAAACAAAGATAGACAAATGGGACTATCTTAAACTAAGAAGCTTCTGCACCTCCAAAGAAACAGTGACCAAAATACAAAGACAGTCTACAGAATGGGAAAGGATATTTGCTGAATACATATCCGACAAGGTGTAGTCAATTTTTGATGTTGCCTTTTTTTCTGCAGGGTGGGGCACATCTGGTAGTGATCAGGGCTTACTCCTGGCTTTGTGCTCAGAGATCATTCCTGGCAGTACTCAGGGGATCAACCAGGGTTTAGCAGCATAAAAGGCAAGTACCTTAATCCTGTGCTATCTCTCTCTCTCCTGTCCCTGCCTTTTCCTTTTTGAAACTTATTCAAATTATCCAAAGGACAAATCTATCTTAATTTTCTTAGTTACAATTATGGGGGAAAGAAGAAATATCTTCAATAATCAAAGATGGGTATTGGTACAATTGGGGTGTCCATCCTTAGGTCAGATGTGCGGGTATTTGGGTTCAAGTCAAAGCCCTGTGGCCAGCAAGGATGAGAAAAGACAGTGGACACCTAGGCCCCTCCTTACACACTGGGCTTTCTTGCGCAAGCAGGAAGATCAACTCACCACACCAATGGAGAAGTAGTTGTTCATGATGCTGTATGGAACCTGGTCCCCATTCTCCACCTCCTCTCTGGGGGTGACTTCTACATGCCAGCGGTCCAGCATCACCAAGGGGCTCTGCTCAATGTCCTTCAGGATCTTCGTCAGGCTGCCCCCTTCATAGCCTGTGGAACCACAGCACCGCATTTACCCCCAGATGTCAAGAGCTGGCAAGTTGAGACACAGGCAGCTGTCAGAAACAGCACCCCTCCCCTCTCCCCCTCACGCCATGGTACTTGAGCCCAGAGAATCCCCCGTGTCTGAGGACCAGAGGCCCCTGGGTCATGGAGGAAGTGAGTTGGGGACACACAGTTGGGGAGATATGGAGCAGAGGAATGGGGGTGGGAGCCTTAGCCTGCTCTGCTGGGGCAGGCCTTGGAGGCTGGGAGGCCGGGATGGCTAGGGAGTGGGTGATGGGAGGACAAAGGCTCTGCTGGGCCTCTCTCTCAGGTGCACATGCAGTGCACAGAATGGTAGGTTGGTCCCAGGATTCCTATCCCCTGGCATAAATGCGTCACCCTGGAACCTAGGGACAAGAGGGCACCATCATCATCAGGATTAGATTTAATAGGTGGCCCAGTGGCTGGTGAAACTGGGTAGCTAGGTAGCTCTGACTGGTTGAGTCCTTACAAAGCTTGAGGGTTTTCCTCAAGAAACAGGTTTAAAGGGCCAGAGCGATAGTACAGCCAGCAGGGCACTGGCCTTGCACGTAGCTGACTCAGGTTCGATCCCCAGATATGGTCCCCTGAGCCCTGCTAGGAGTGACCCCTGAACAAAGAGCCAGAAGTATGTCCTGGGCACCACCAGGTGTGGCTCAAAATAAGAAAGAGGACCCTCCTGGCAGGAGGATGGAGGCGGAGGTAGCAAGAACCACGAATGCTCCTGGCTGACAAACAGGGATGAGAGAGGGGCTGTGTCTCCCACAAGGAAGAGAATTGGCCAACCACCTGAGTGAGTCTAATTAGAAGCAGATGCTTCCCCAGAGCCTTCAGGGATCCTGATTCCAGCCTGGGGGGCCCCAGCAGAGAATCCAGTCATGTTCCAAGATTTCTGTGTTAATCTCTCTCTTCTGTCTTTCACTCACAGGAGGCACCAAAAATCAAACCCAGGGCCTCACACATCTGAGTCATGCATTAGCCCAGCCCCAGGCCTTCAGGACTTTGGAGTCTACATGTGGAGGGACAGAAAGGTCCACACTAAGACTTCACTGGTTATAAAATAAATGGGCCTGCGACCTAGTCAATGGATGCTTTCAGCCTCTCGCTATGATTCTTAGTTACACTACAGCAGTTGAAAATACCCATGAAAGTGAATTAAGATGGGAGGGTAGGAAGAGAGAAGGTCTTTTCTTTCAAACAACTCAGTACTACTTAGTACTGGGGCAATCCTGATGAGCATTTTCAGGTTGCCAGGGCTTTGCCTAACTCCTTAGGGATGTGTCACAAGACAGATATAGCAGTGATATTAGCTCCGGGGTTAAGGGCTTGTGCCGTGCTGGGAGCACCGGGCTGGGGTTTCTGCATGCACTTTAAAAAAAATGTTTTTTAAATTGTTTTTTGGGGGGGAACACACCTGGTGATGCTCAGGAATTACTCCTGGCTTTGCAGACAGGGACTACTCCTGGTGGTGCTGTGACTGTGGGGAGCAGAGAGGATGCTGGGGATTGAAACCCGGTTGGCCACGGGTGAGGCGAGGGCCCTCCCCGTTGCTGTTCTGGGGCCCCCTGCACCAACTCTGTGCTGAGTCATGCTTTGTGCTGAGTCATGCTTCCTAGAGAGCACTTGCTGGGACAAACTGCATCTCTCTGGAACAGAAGGCTCCTCCTCAGCCTCGGTGTGTGGCTGAGGCCCCTGGCTGCTTACTCTGAGCCCACCTACGAGATCTCTGCCTGAACTGGCTCTGCTCACAAGCATGCGCCCAGCTCTGAACCCTGATCGCGGTCCAGCCTGGTCTGGAGTTGCTCAGCCATCTGCAGGCCCGGGCTGGGCGGGGGCGGGGGTGGGGTGCTGATTGCAAAGTTCTCTTTACTTAGCTCTCGCCCCCTCACTCTGTGACCACTCTGGGTGCCCGCCTGGGGAATATTTCAAAATGAGGGTTCACAGAGGTCCCTCGTGGCTGATAAACTGCCTCCTGAGTTTTGAATGCATAGAAAGATCAGTAATTTGGAGAGGGGGGAATTTCCTATGGAAAACTACAGTCTAAACAGCCCCTTCCAGGGACAGACAGAGGAGGGGAGGACAAAGGGGGCCTGGCTACCCCAACGTTTCTGAAGATCCAGTGGGGAAGGCAGCTTCTACACTGCTGGTTTTCTGCAAGGTAGGAAGTACATGGGAGGGGCCAGCACTGGCCCTGACATGAAGCAGAGTGAGGGACAGGGGTGTGGCCACAGAGTCGAGCTGACTGTGGAGGTGAGCGGAGGGTCTGTCTGTTGAACCGGACCCCTAAAGTGCGGGGAGGCTGAACTCCTAAGAGCAGGCCGGGACTGACGTGCTCCCGTGCACACTTACCTCCACCCCAGCGGAGACAGCGGGCCAGGTCGTTTCCCGTTCCCAGGGGCAGGACTGCCACCGGTGGGTGCTTGGTGAGGTTGGCCTTATCTGCAACCCAGGCAGAGGAACAGAGATGAGAATGGTTAAGGGACCCCGTTAGCCGTGATCTAATACTAGAACCCTTCCCTGGCACTGCGTGTTTCCACACGTTGCGGGTTATGCTGCCGCTTCCTCAAGCCGCAAACTCGGCTCCCTGTGACTCGTACCTTTTTATTCTGCTTTCATTCTCCCTCCCTCCTTCGGGTGAGACCACAGACCTCCAAGCCAGCTGTTTGCAGATTTAATCCTGAACAACAGCCAGCACTTCCTTCTCCTATGCCTCACAGCAAGCCTGCAAAGCATTCCTGTCCTTTCCAGAGGCAAAAAAAAAAAAACAAAAAAAACAAAAAAACAAAAAACCCACATGTAGAGAAGGAAAGAATGTCAGAGACGGGCCCAAGCCCAGATCTCTGCCGTTTTGAACCCACATCTCTGACCCCGCGCTTCTACTCACTCCAGATCCTGGGAGGGCGCACAGAGAGTAAAGCAGTTTCTGCCCTTGAGACCTCAGAAAAGAGCGTGGCCTTGGCAAACCCGAAGGAAGATACCGCCCCTGAAGCCACTCAGGGTTGAAAACACTGTTGTCTAACAAAACCTCCAGGTGGGTACCAGTTTGCCACTTCTCCCACCTGCCAGGCTTGAATCTTGCAAATACACAGATTCCTGCCCTTATCTTACAACCTGGCTTCCCATGTTGGTTTTGAAGGCGGAGCAGACTGAGCCATTGCAGGAGGTGTAGTAGAGTGTGTATTTCATTTACTTTTTTTGGAGTCACACCTGGCGATGCCAGAGGGCCTGGGGTCACACCTGGCCACCCACAGAGGAGGAGGAGGGAAAGTGATGCTGAGAATTAAACTAGTGCTTCAGCTCTCTCTCTTTCTCTCTCTGTCTCTCTGTCCTCTCTCTCTCTCTCTCTCTCTCTACACACACACACACACACACACACACACACACACACACACACACAGCCCTAGATCTTAAATATGGCTCTGTATCTACAGTGGCTTGCCCTCTGCTGAGACGGAATGTTGAAGCAGGAGATACTAGAACACTGGCACCCACTGGGCACTGGTGTCCGAAGACACACCAATCATCAGGGCTTCTGGTACCCTGGCATATGAGCAAAATGATTGGGAAGTGCAAGTGGCAGGGTTGGAGGTCAGGCAGGAACCAGCAGGTGGAGTGTATGTGGGAGTGACCCCCGCAAAATGAGAGTTTTAAAGACTTTTCCTAGGTCTGTTACCCACTATTATCCAGTTTATGCCAGAAACAGCTGAGTTCAGGCAAGACCAGGGTGAGAAGGTTTTGCTGCCCGGAGGGTTGAGAAGAATGAGCAAAGCAGTGGCCCCTCATGCTCCCAGAACACATAGATCTCATCCACGCCTCTTTGCCTCTGCTCAGGCTGTTCCCGTTGCCTGGAAGGTCCTTGTTTCTTAGGTCTGTTCTTTCTGCACAGCGAGTCGACCATCCTCAGGGTGGGGAAACTTTAAACGTGGATGCACCCCTGGGTTTCCCCATTCCCACACCCCATATCCATTCACACATCACATTCTAAATGCTCTCTCAAGAGATCTCTAAGTTATCTCTTCTCTCTGCTCCTACAGTGATGCCTGAGTTCAGCCTTAGGTACGATTCCTTCCCAGTGACCTTGCTGACGCAGCTTAAGCTCTGGCCCCTCACAGAGTCCTGCATATGTCCCAGGAGGCCAGTGCCTGAGCTACCAACTGGACGGTGTTTGTTCAACTGAGCTCATGTTCCCTTCTGTCTAGGTATCCTGATACAATAGGGCTTTCTAGATTATTCCTTTCTCTCTTGCCTCACCCTACTCACACCCTATTCTCTCTCTCTCTCTGCTGGGAATCAAACCCGGGTTGGCCGCGTGCAAGGCAAATGCCCTACCCACTGTGCTATTGCTCTAGCACCAGCCTCTTTCCTCTTAGCTCACTTTTTAAATGAAAGTGTTTTCGGTGTCTCACATCACAAACTCTTTGCTGTGTAGCTCAGAAAGCTACACTTTGGGAAGCCCTCTCTGTTTGCTCTCATCTAGACCAGGCACCTCTCCAGAATGTTCTGAAAGTACCAGGATGATCTCCTCGCACTCTCTTGGAACTGACCACGGTTATATGTCACTTAGTGATAGTGACCCGTTCTGAGAAACATATCGTTGGGTGCCACTCTCATGGTTCAAAAATCATAGAGGGTACTCCGACCAACTTAGACAGTCTATCCCCTCCTTATCAACAGCTCCATCAAGTTAGACAGTGTACCTTCTTCCATACCAACAGATCCACCGAGCTAGATGGCATGCCTCCTACATACCACAGATCCACCAACCTAGATGGTGGAGCCTAGCACAGAGTTTGTACCATGAAGGAAGATGTCCTGACTGCCAGTGTCATTGTTGACCAATACAATATGAGATATTTTAGCCTCCCAGGCAGCTAGACCACACTCACCACAATCTCACCAAACATGGTTTCTGGCACATAACAGCTATCAAGCAACAATGCTGTGGGAAGGGATATGATTCAGATAATGGGAAATACAGCTCCTACTGTGTTTACTCATCATAGAATCGATGAGCGATTTCAAATTTATACTGAAAGCAGAGGCATGTTGCCCTCCCATGAGGTGGCTGAGGTTGGGAGGTATGTCAGGGAAGGCTCCCTGGAGGAAGCTACCCTTTCAGAAGAGTGGAAGCAAAATGTGTCTGAGCAAGTCCAAGTGTGCCTCTGGGCAAAGGCTCTGCAGCGGCAGGGGTGACAAGAGCGGTGGAGGGATGCCATAAGGCTGGAAGAATGGGTCAGCGGCCAGCCCTAGGACCTGTAGGTCATTTGAAAGGTTTTGTCTTTATCTCACTAACAGGAAGTGGCCAATAACCTTCACACACAGCACCAATTCACTGGCCCTCAGGAATGACCCTGCTGGCTACCGGTGGAGGACAGCTCAGTGCGGGGCAGAGTGAGGGTGTGGCGGGCGGTGAGGGGCCCTGAACAGGGGCTGCCCTATGTCCCCAGCAAAGGAACCAACACTACGGTTCACCTCTCCCCGTTGCTTTAGTCCCCTCTCTGCCCCCGCCCTGGTGAAAGCAGATGGTCTCAACCCACTTCCCTTCCTTCTGCCTTGAGTGTCTCTCACCCTCTGGGTCTTCGGCAGATACATTTACGCAACACGGCACCAGAGCCTTCTCTATTTCAGAGGAGGAGAAGCCCTGCGTGTAGCTGCTGTTGCTCGGCTCCTCCCGCCTCCCACCAACCCCTCCCCAAGTCAGAGCAGAGGTGACAGGCGCGGGGGTGGCTGCTTGGCAGGGCTGTGTCCATGGAAACCAACGTGCCTGCGAGGGAGCAAAGGCTGCAGGTGCTGGGCCCATCCATTCCGGAGAGTCTCCTGGCCACTTCACGGTGGGCCTCACCTCTCTCTAGGATTACCGAGATTTGGCGGGGGGGGGGGGGGGGCTGTTGGGATGGGATGAGGCGGTCTTCCAAGCAGTGCCGAGGGCATCCGGGGTCCCCTCTAGGTGACATCCCACCAACCGGCTGGGGATTCAGTGCTAAAGCTCCTTAGATCCTGAGGTACTGGGGATCACAGGAACCACCTTGATGATGCCTGGGGTCCAGGGCTACACCTAGGAGTACTAGGGAGGCCCCAAGGTGCGGGGATGAACCCAGGTCCCACAAAGGCAAGGATGAGACCTAAGCCCTGTCCTACCTCCTGGCCCCTGCGATGACCTTTTCTCATAACCTTCTGGGCCCTTCTCAGCTCCAAACCATCCAGGGTCTTGGGATTTTCCAAGATTGGGCACCACCTTCTGTGTCAAGTCCACATGTCCCAGTGCCCTGGCCTTGCTTCTCTCTGTGTCTGTTCCTCTCCCCTCACACTCTGCCTGGATCCTGCATGGTGGCCATCATGCTGCCTTTAGTCCTGGGGCCTGCTCCTACCCCAGGGCCTTTGAATTTGCTGCTCCTTCTGCCAAAACTGGTCTTCCCCACTGGGTGTCTGTTTGGCTCAGTCTCCTCCAGGTCTCCATGCACAGGACACCTGTCGGTGAGGGTTTAGTGCTCTGAGCCCCCTTGGTCCCTGCCGGGCTGTTTCTCCTGCTTCTTGATTACCCATCTCACCTCTCGCAGAGGGGCTGAGAATTTTGTCTGTTCACTACTGGGCTCCCAACCTCCGAGGGGGAGCTGACACATTAAGATTCCTGGGGAGTGTTTGTGAAATAAATGACAGAAAGGCAGAAGAAACAGAAGCTCAGAAGCACTCCCAGAGCTCACCCAACAATTTCCTGGGCTGCTTCCCTGTCTTGATAGGTTGTGTCCCCGCGTTTATCTGGGAGCTTCAGATCTTGAATATACCCCCATTGCAGAATTTCAGAGTTGTTCTCCATCATTTACGAAAGGGAGAAGGGTCCAAAGACCTACAGATCAGGCCAAGCGTGACCAGAACCCAGGTTGCCTGATTTCCAGCCTGGGCGCTACTCACTGTCCTCCAATCCAGGCAGAGGACAGACTCCCCAGTGTGAACTGCATTGGCTTTCACTTCCCGCCAGTGCTTTCTCCACTCAGATATCAGTTTGCCCACTCCCCGCCCTCATTTGCCTGGCCACAGTCTCTTCTAGAGCATTTTCCTGCCCACCCCTTCACTCTGCAGATGCCTGAGCCATGGACATGACGGATGTTTTTGAAGTGAAGCCTACAACCAAGTGCTCACATCGATCTCCATGCAGATGCTTCTATTGTCCTCTCTTTTCCCCTTTTTCCATCCAAAAACAGACACTGAGTCAAGCATTAGGTTCAAGAGTAGACATGGCTTCATTTCTCTTTCGTTTGTACTGCCTTCCTCTGACTTTAAATACATTTTCTATATATGAAACAGAAGGAGCCTTCCAGCCCATTCTTACCAATGCAATCCAAAATCCAGCCAACTGTTCCATCTCCTCCACAGGCCAACACGCGGAAGTCTGGCGTGTCGTGGAAAAAGTTCAATCTGGGAAGAGGAAGAGAGAGACAAGATGATCTGCAGCTCTAGACGGGAGCGGACTCTGCATTCACAGAGCCAGAGTCTCGCTTCTCCCTGAAAGGATACAGTGATTGTGATTCCTTTTGGAGTGGAAAGTTTCACTTAAAGGCCCCAAACTAGAGTTTCCTGAGCTCTGCCATTCAGGAGAGAGAAACCCCACTGCAGTGCTATGTAGGAGCACAGGAGAATCTGAGTCAACCATCAACACTAACAGAGAACAGTTTTCTGGAAACGCTCTAGCATGAGGGCAGCGAATCCACCGTTTCACCAAATCCAGCGAGCCCGTTTTCACTCCTCTCTGGCCTCCTGCTTGTTCTCTGCTCAAGAGTTTTAGGTTCATGCAGTGACCTGCTGGTGAGCTCCCTGCACCCTCACCTGCTGGCCCTGGGTAGACTAAGGCGACTGATCAACCTCTTAACCCTTTCAAGCCTTTTGAGCCTAAGGACTCCAAGCCTTCAAGGCATTTGTGGACAGAACCCAGAGACAGAATTCATACACTGGCCACAGAGAACACAACAGTTTTGTCTTCCCCTTCAATTGTAAATGTTGGCAGTGGGTCACAGAGGAAATAATAATACCCATGACTTTGTCAGCAGCTGAAATCATAGGGATGTTTAATGTTTCATCATGATAGTGGCAGATTGCTCTATCATTGATGCTTAGCACTTTTTGATTTATAACAGTTAACAGGCTTGCCCCTGGACCTTGCCATACAATGTATTGGTATAATCATGTGTGGGTAGGGCATTTGCCTTGCACACAGCCAACCCGGACAGACCCGGGTTCCATTCCTCCACCCCTATCGGAGATCCCAGTAAGTTACTGAGGGTATGGTGCCGGCACGGCAAAGCCCGGCAAGCTACTCGTGCCAGAAACAGTAACAACAAGTCTCACAATGGAGACATTACTGGTGCCTGCTCGAGCAAATCAATGAACAATGGGAGGACAGTGCTATAGTGCTACTGTTTTGATAACTTTTTTTTCATAATCATTAGTTTTCTTGGTGTGGCTGGAGCGATAGCACAGCGGGTAGGGCGTTTGCCTTGCACGCAGCCAACATGGCCGACCCGAGTTCGATTCCTCCGCCCCTCTCGGAGAGCCCGGCAAGCTACCGAGAGTATTCGATATGCCAAACACAGTAACAACAAAGTCTCCAATGGAGACGTTACTGGGCCCGCTCGAGCAAATCGACGATCAACGGGAGGGCCTTTACTTACTTTACTTTACTTGGTAACCCTACATCTTTAAGTTATGTACTAAGAAACAGTGCCCAGAGAAGGGACTATTTGGGCTTGATCAGATTGCTGAAGAGGTTCCTAGCACACAGAGGTTAGGAAACTGCTTCAGAGCAAAGGTGGCCTGTGGGCTGCTGCCAGAGAGGGAACTTGGGAAGTTCAAGGTTCTCATTTCCTCTTTGCCCATCGGGGCCTTTCTGAGACCCAGATGCTTACGTGGGGAAAGGAAGGGTCTGTCTCTGCTCCAGTCTCACACAGGAAGGCGAAACTCAAGGCCCCCAAACCCAGAAGCAGCCTCGCGCCTTGTCACATAGGACAAAGCTAGTTTAGGACGAAGGAGGCTTATCTCCATCAGCCTCAGGGTCCTCCCATGGACACTCCGGGCATTCTGGGAAGGGGCTGTGAAAAATCATGAAAGGGGGGTCTTGGTATGACATGAGGAGACCAATACAGGGGGGCTACAGGCAGGACACAGGTGGGAGAGAGGAGAAAACTCGGGGCTAAAGTATTGCAGGTGGAGGCCTGGGGCTCTGTCTCTGGTCCCTGGACAGCAGTCTCTGCTTTCGGGGGCACCCGAAGCTGCAAAGGAGGCTCTGTTTAGAAACTAAGTGGAAAGATCCTCCATCATGGTGGAGGAGCTGAATTTGCAACCTCGTCTCTTGTTTAAAATGGTCTTTGGGGGCCAGAGTTACAGCACAGTGGGTAGGGCATTTGCCTTGCATGTGGCTAGCCTGGGTTCAGTTCCTGGCACCCTGTATGGTCCCCTGAGCCCGCCAGGAGTGATTCCTGAGCACAGAGCCATGAATAAGCCTGGACCAAGCACCACCTGGCGTGGCCCTCAACCTAAACTGACACCCTCTCCCCCCCGGCAACAAATTAAAAATATAAGACTGCCACTCCACAAATAAAAGCTCTGTGTCAAACAGCCAAAGACAGGGCAGGCATCCCTTTAGTTAGCTCTTTCTCCACCTTTTCCAGGGGTCCTGCTGAACCCGAGCAGAAACACAGGCTGGGCTGAGAAGTGGCTTGCTGGGGGCTAGAGACACTGTGAATAAGGGGCTTGTGTTGTGCATAACCCACCTGGGTGCATCCTCGGCATTTCTTTTCTTTCCTTTTTGGATCACACCTGACAATGCTCAGGGGTTACTCCTGGCCCTGCACTCAGGAATTACTCCTGTTGGTGCTCGGGGAACCATATGGAATGCTGGGGACTGAACTTGGGTCGGCCACGTGCAAAGCAAATGCCCCACCCGCTGGACTATTGCTCTGGCCCTATCCTTGACATTTCATATGGGCGTCTGAAACATGCCAGGAGTGATCCCTGAGCACTGCCTCGTGTAGCTCAAAAGCCAAAAAACCAAACCAACCAACCAAACCAAACCAAACCAAAAAGCAGAAAAAAAGTTGAAAAGAAGGTTGGAAAATGGCTTTCGTGTCCAGGCATCTGGGGACTGGGCCGATGCAGCCCCTTGCTGGCCAGCAGGGGTCTCCAGAAACCCAGGTCTTTGAGTGCCTTCCTGCTAAAGGAACCTGCAGTTCACCAGGACAGCACCCTACAAAAACCAGCTGCTCCCCCTGACGTTCGGTCAGGCTGCAAAGGGGCCGGCATGTCTCTTCTCATAGCTCTCCCTCTCTCACACCTTCTGCGGAAGAGCAGTGAAATAGCCCAGCGTTGGTAGAGGCAAGTGGAGAAAGAAGCCCCTGGGAAGGAAGTTTAACCTCTACAATGGAGAATCCAGGTTGGGGGTGGGATGGGGAAGTAATGTCATCGAATATCCAATTGTCTGAACCCTAAAATGCCCAGCTTTGGGACACAGAACAGAATTGAGTCAGTTGACCTGACTTCTGAGTGACCCACTGACCATAATACGGAACTTTCCTTCCCTGGGTCAATGCCGTAATAGGTAAGGCACTTGCCTTGCATGCAGCAGACCTGGATTCAATTCTTGTTACAACATATGGTCCTTCAGGCACCGCCAAAGAGTGACCCCTGAGCATAGTAGAGCCAGGAGTCAAGCTGGAGCACTACCAAACGTGGCCCCCAAACCTAACCAAAACAAAAAACCCAGAAACTCTCTTTCCCTGATGATTCAACAGAAAGACACCAGCAAGTACTACCTTGCAAACACTCTGCCTGCATCCCTGTAATCGGATGCAAGGGCCTTCCGCTTTCCCTTCTTAGAGAACCATCCCCTTTGGCGGGAGACTTTAGGGGGAGACTTCCCCGAATTATACAAACTGGGTGCTCCTGAGTTTCTCCGGGAGAGAGAGTCGAGGCGAGGCCAAGAAGCAAGCAAAGGGATGCCGTGGGAAGGAGGGACATGCCGAGAGAGAGGACAAGCGGGGGGCTAGCAGCAGAGTCAGGCACCCTCTTCAGAGAGGAGGGAAGAAAAGACGGTGTCTCCATACCCGGGTGTAGGCCCCCCATTGTCCAGGTTGAAAACTTGTTTGGGGTTGAGCAGATAATGGAATTTCCGAAGAATTCTACGGGAAAGAGAGAGAGAGAGAGCCAGAGAGGGGGAATGTTACTGAGGGGGACCACCACCAGCCAGCACGTCATGGGGGGAATAGGGAGAAGACGAGTTCAGGCCTGTGTACCTCCATGTCCCAGTCCACTGGCGTCAGCCCCTGCCAACCTTCCCCCTCCCCACCCCATCCAAGCTCTTTCTTGCACAGAGGACAGGGCAGGCAGGCCCAGAGGCCATACGTCCATTCTCCCAGTGGTCTTTGCTTCATGGGCCCCTCCTCCCACATGGTCTCTGACTTAAGGGGTGTGATTCTGCCTCAAGAACCCCTCCCCCATGGGCCATGTGGTCTAAACTCCTGGGATCAGGAAGAAATGCAAGAGTTGGTGATGGGAGAGGGGAAGACTGAGGATGAGCCACACACAGGCTTGACTTAGGGTCCAGGTGGAGATAAATCAGGTGCATTCGGGAGACAGCCTCCCCCGGGCACGGGGCAGGAGGCTTATGGTTCTTGCTTAAACACAACTTCTAAGTTATTTGACATCTGGATTTCTGAATCTGTCCAGGACCCCACTGCTGAGCAGAACAGGGTAGTTTGGCTGTTTCTCTCTGCACAGTTAGTGCTCCCAGAAGATGAGGCCCTTCCTACACTAATAGGATGATGGGTTCTCTGCTTTCTCAAGGGTGGGGCAGACCAGGCTTCCCAACCAGGTGATCTCACCATATCTCTTTCTCTCTCTGTCTGTTTTGGGGACACACCTGGGAGTGCACAGGGTTTACTTCCCGATGTTTACTTAGCAGTGACCCCTGGCGGTGTTCCTGAGCACAAAGTCAAGAGTGGACTGTATGGGGTGCACCAAAGATTAAACAGAGGTCAGTTGCATGCCAGTTGTCCTAGCCCTTGCCTAACCTCTCTCTCCAGCATCTCAGCCCCTCACCATAGACTTTTTTTTTTTGCTTTTTTTGTGTCACACCGGCGATGCACAGGGGTTACTCCTGGCTCATTCACTCAGGAATTACTCATGCCGGTGCTCAGGGGACCATATGGGATGCTGGGAATCAAACCTGGGTCAGCCCATGCAAGGCAAACACCCCATCTGCTGTGCTCCCATCCTCACCATATATCTTAAACAAAGAAGAGGTTGGGGAACCCAGGAAGGAGCCTCAGATGCTGGGCCGACTCTGAGTCATAATAGTGGCTCATGGGACAGACCCCTCGCCACCACCCAGCAGGGTGAGAATTGTTCTCACAGACGAGAAAACCAAGGCCCAGGGATATTCAGCCACTTGCCTCAGGGCATCAAGTGGTGAGTTCGAGGGGTGGGATCTGAAACCAGATTCTCCTAGGGGTGAGGAAGAAAGGCCCGAGTAAGGGTGTCCCAGCCTCTGTTTTGCAAAACATACCTTTCTCCTTGTCTCCCTCCACTCTTGGGGTTCACCAAGACCAGCAGGGGGTGGGTACCTGGGGTGGGGATAATCTTATACTTGAAAAGATAAAGGAAAAAGAAATTAGTTCCGCTTCAGCCGAGAGGGGCAATGAGGTGAGCGGGGCCTTCTGTCCCCACGCAATGACAAAATGACGCTAATGGGATTGCCCACCCCCAGTGGCCAGCACCTTCCAGGCCACCCTTCCCGCCAGCACTCCTCATGCTCCTGCTCCCACATTTCCCACGGACCTGTGGGCACCTCCACCTAGAGGTACCCACATCGTCTGTGCAAATTGGGCAGGCCCCACAGTTGCTTTCCTTGTGGCTGGGACCCCAGAGAAGACCCTTTCCTGAAACTTCCTTCCCTGGAACATTCCTGAATTCTGGCAGGGGCCACAGGATTGACAATGCTTAGACTTTTCCTCCCATGTCAAGTGAGCCCTTGAGGCTCTGCTTGAGTTCCCAGAACTTCACATCAATCGTGCAGAACCTCTAGGGACAGCTCACGGCCTAGGGGATCGAGTCCCAGTCACCTTGCCCATCTGCCCCATTATCTCTACTCTCCTCTGACCCTTGCTCCCACTCCAGCCCAGGCAGGCTCATCCCTACCCATGAGTGTCTGTCCTGCACTCTGGCTTTGCTTCAGCTCCAGGCCTGAAATGCCCATTTCCTTCCTAGAAACCTGGGGGAAGAAGGGGACGAACCTCCCCACCTCCAGCTCCAGCTTAAAACCAAGTCGATGTCACTTTCCTTGATTCTTACAATGAATGCAATTGCCCTGGGAACACACGTGTCTAGATTTCTTTGTTTTTTATTGTTGCTGGTAGGGTTTTTTTTTGTTTCTTTGGCTTTTTTGTTGTTCTTAACTTTCTTGGGTAAATGCCTGAACATATCGACTGTATTTCAAATGTTTGAGGAACAGGGTAGAGACAGTGTGTTCAGGGGGAAGAGTTGGTAGCTGAAAAACACTGGTGCTGGTTTTTCTGGGGGCTCGAGGTGTTGACTCCTGCTCAGTTGAAAATCTGCAAATAACTTTGAAATCCCCTTAAACGCAATTATAGTTTTCCCTTGATATTCTCAGGGTAATTAGTTTCAGAACTCCTGCAGACACTAAAATACACAGATGTTCAAGTTCTCCATATTCATGGCCTCAGCCAATCATCAGAGTCGGTGGAATATGTAGGTGCCGAATCTGTAGCTGTGGAAGGTCAACTACATTTACTGGAAACGCTCTGCGTTTCCCCCCCAGCAGGCCTGCGGATGTATATAGGCCTGCTCAGTTCTAACTCATGCTGCTCTTGGGGCAAGTGGAGAACCCGCCCAGGTCAGACAGGTGTGGAATGTTCACTAAATACTCGTGCACTCAGTTGATGGCTCACTACACACTAAAGGAGGCCTGCTCCAGTCAGTAACTGATGCGTGCTTCTCTAATTGAGCTATAATGCCAGAAAGCCCAGATCTGTATTGTTTGAAATGGACAGCAGAATTCTCTAGGCTCTTTTGAGATTGTCTCATCTATCCAGCATAACTAGTTTTGTGACTCCAGAGGCATATTGGAGGCTGAGGAATAATTATTCATCCCCCAACCCACACCCAGTGGTGCTCAGGTATCACTCCTGACTGGGACCATACCAGGATCCAAACCATTGTCATGACTGTGACTACATACAGAACAAGTGCCTTAGTCTCTGTACTATCTTTGGGCCTACGATGATCAACTCTTTATATGGAGCAATTCTTTATCTAAATATCAAAACTATTTAGCAACTACCATATTTTATTCTGATTTTAACTAACTTCGGCACCATCTTTTAAAAAAGCTTCACACAATAGTTCCATAGTTCCATTCCACCTTTTGACAGGAAAAAAATTGGCAAAAAATCTGCATCAATAATTCAGTACAATGTGGTATACACTATGGGCCTTATTTGAAAAGAGCAGATGCAGGATAATTAGACAGATGGCAGCTATAAAAGGATATACCTGAGAGAGAGAGAGAGAGAGAGAGAGAGAGAGAGAGAGAGAGAGAGAGAGAGAGAGAGAAAGAGAGAGAGAGAGGGGAGACAGTGGGAGAGAGAGCGAGCACTCTGCCTTATTTTCTGCCCTTCTAGGTATCTAAACCTTTCCCCCATTTTAACATCTATCCCTTATGTTTCCATTTTCAAATCACACTAATCTCCATACGTGATTTTGAGAGGTGGGCTGGGAAGGGATTGCGATACTCCTTTGCAAACCACAAAACAGAAGGCATGAGAGGTGGCCCTAGTTTTCTGTGTCCTTTCCTCGCATTCTTGGCCCCCGGCCAGACTACCTTTTCTGCATTCCCAGGAAATTTGAGAAAGGAACACATACACCAAGCTGTTCATTAGTGAATCCGAGTCAAAAATGAGTTTAAGGGTGAAGAACTTTTAGAGCTAATTAGCTTTGTTTGGGCAGGTCACATTTTGAAGACAGCTTGGTGATTTGGGAAAACCTATGACCTATTTTTAGTCTCCCCTCCTGATACTATTTAAGAAGTGTGTCTATTGAAGTTCTATGTCACTTATTGCTGAAAGGGTTAAGAATCCCGTTAGGATCATTGTGGGATTGACATAACTCCCTTCTCACCACTAGCCCACAGTCGGGCAGTCGAGGGTCACTCAGAGGCTGGAAACAGAGTGTCCTCTGAGACACAATCCATGAGGGGAAAAGACAAATGTCGAGACATATGTCTCTCAATCCCGAACCCTGTCCTCTTCTCCACAGCCTTGAGCCACCTTGGACTGGGCACAGAGCCCGGCTGGCAAAGTACCTGCGTTACAGGTTCACCCTTGCCGGTCACGGTGCCATCCGTCTTCCCATCCTGCTTGTCCTGTGAGAAGAGAGGAAAGCAAACCTATTCTGAAAACCAGAAAGCCGAACAGCAAAACAACAACCAAGGTCTGTACAAAGGAAGGTCAGAAGACAAACGGTGAATACAGAGAAGGAACAGGAAACCAGGCAGGAGTGTGTGAAGGGTTTTTGCCAGTGGAGTTTTGAAAATATATATATATAAAAAAGATGATTCCCCAGGGTTTCTGAAGACTGTCCAGGCCTCTGTTAGCAGTTTCAGGTGAAACTGGCAAGAATCTGTGCTGATTCTGCCTGTGCGTCAGCCCTGGGAAATAGCATCTGAGATTTGGGGTAGCATTATGAATGGGGTGTGGAGTAAACTTTTTTTCTTAGTATTTCTTTTTAATCTTTATTTACTGTTTTGGAATGCCTATTTTTAATTTTGGAGGTTTATCTCATATATTGTAAATGCTCAAATCTATATCTATAACTGTGAAATGTATTGGGAGGGGTTCATACCTGTTGGTGCTCAGGGGTTACTCCTGGCTATGTGCTCAGGGATCACTCTGGTGGTGCTCAGAGGACCATATGGGATGCCCTACTCACTGTACTATCACTCCAGCAAATAACTTGGTGAATTTTGGACTATGAATATGCCCTTATATTCACACTGGTGGTGTTGGAACACTAAATGCTTGAAACAGGTGCATAATAAACAACTTTGTAAAACATGGTGTTTTTAATAAAAATTAATTTAAAAAAAAGAATATGCCCTTATAGCAACCATCTCATTAGGTCTAACTCCTTTGTGACCTGATACCATACTGATACTGCTGATTTTTAAATTTGATATAAAGAAAAGCAGTGTCTTTTTTTTGAATCTAGCATCAAGTCTGAGAAAATCCATTTTCTGTATCTCTGCATAGTTTATTCCAATGCAATGTATTTACATTATGAAAATATGCCTCAGCTTATTTATCTATTAGCTTGATTCCAGTTCTAAACTCTGAATAAAGTTGAGAAGAACATTCCTGTCCATGCCTTTTGGTGGAATAAGCTTCTTGGGTATGGACCTAGCAGGAAATATGTCAGGCAATAGACTTTGAGTTTCTACCCTAGTAGATATTGTCAAACGATCTTTCCAAAGCAATGGTCTCCTCCTGACCATCTTTTTTCACATGAAAAAGGAACAACTCATCAAGTTAAGGGTGAGATGAGAGAAAACAGTGGGATTTGGTGACATCTTTAAGGGAGAGAGGGCAACAGTTAAGGTCTGTGTTGTTTGCTTGAAAAAATGAGTCTTCAACACAGTAGATTAATAGTTTCCTATGGGAATAAAAGGAGTTTAATTTAGTGCTTTCACTTCCAAGTGGGGTTGAGACAGCTGACTGGACATCCTCCAGGAAGAGGGAGATCCAGGCTTGGACAGAGGACAGAGTGACAGGGCCAGGGCCGGGAGGACCATGCAGAGGGAGCGGTGGAGGGTCCTTGAGCTGGGCTGTCTGCCAGGCACTTAGGACAATGTGGGAAACACGATGGGCACCTCAGAGGGTTGTGGGAGCAGCGGGAACCAGTTCTGACAGGAGAGTTGGCTCTCACAATGAGACTGGGCAGCACCGGAAACACCGATCCTCGGAGTTATGGAGGAAAGGCTTGGCGGGATGAGGAGGAATGCTGCCCACATCTGTGAGCTGAGAAATGAGGGCCCGGGTGGTGGTAGCACTTACCCGGGTGACTGGGCATATCGAGGTGGGTAGCAGAATGTGGTCTCTCAGCTCCCCACCATCACACAAGGTGGACACTTCACACTTGCGGTGAGACTGGGGGTGCAAACGATGAAGAGGAGAATGAGTGACAGCGTCAAAGAAACATCAAGTAGGAGGCTTTAGAGTGTGCTGGAAGGCTGGTGTCTAGTGCCCCACCCCCCCAAATCCTGACACCCCGGTGGCATTGGCAATTTTGCTCTGTGTGTGTGTACGTGTGTTAAGAGATGCCAAGCCCGCTGTGGGCAGAGAGAAAGCCCAAAGTCTCCTGGGGTAAACTGGGCAGAGTGGGTCTTTGGCCCTTATGTGAGTCCTGGGCCTCCCTGAGATATTTGTTCTCTGAGGCTCTGGGCTTCTGGAAGGAAACAAACCTTGAGGAGCAAACTCATGGGAGGCTGGACAGAAACCATTCACTACCTTGGGCATTTTAGACTCTGACCTGAAGGCACATTCTTTTGGTGGCTGATACTCAGGAAGGGGATCAGGTGTGGCCCTACAGGTCTCCCCAGAGAGGGCATGGACATGGGCTGGGGCGGTGAGGCAACTGTATAGGAGTGTGCCTTCCTCTGACACCTGGGCATCACAGTGCTGGTGCTCAGTTCCTCTCCTGCTGTCAGTGACCCAGGACCCATAGGTCAACTGCTTGTTGCTTTTCCTGACTGCCCAGATACACAGATATTACACTGGCCACTTCTTCCTAGTCGGTGCTTGCCCCACTGGTACCCTTCTGGGGGTGTCTCTTGGTGATCAATGGAGGCACTGCTGACTCTGGTCACTGAGTGGGGGTTCTCAGAGCCCCCCACAATTATGCTTCTCTGGCCTGTTCACGCCCTCTAGTGGCACATCCATGGCTTCCTGGCTGCACCCTGTGCAGGGGGAAAAAAAAAGACCACACTGAAAAGAAGCAGGGCAGCCCTGGGTGCAGACCCACCGTCATTCGGCACCACACGCAGTGCCGCGCTGTGACACTCTGGTAGCACTTGATACTTTTATGGCACCGGTCACACTTGACGGAGCAGTTCCCTTCCACCCACGCGTGCTGCATCACCTGCAGGAGGGAAGGGAGGGATACCAGGAAAGGCCACAGAACCACGTTTCCAGGTTCTGGACCTGAGCCAAAGGGTACGGGATGTGGAGAGGTGCAGCTTCCTGTTGAGCGGGTACCCTTATTGGATGCTCTGCTGAATGGCCCTGAAGTGGTCCCTTCCTGCCTAACTGCCCGCACGCTGAGTCGCCCTGACTGCAGGCCTTTGGATGAGTTGAGTGATGCTGTCTGGCAACTGCATCTGTCTTGGAGAACTTGCAGAGCCATGTGCTCATGTGTGGGAAGACATTTGTGTTTGGAGTACATAAAGTTTTAATTATGAGTGAGTCAAGCTGCAGTTTCCTCCCTGCAAAGAGTTATTGGTAAACTTATTCTAGAGCAGAGGTTCCCAGACGTGGTAGAACTAAGGTAGTGCTCCCCATCCCTACCTTTCAGAAAAATAAAAACCAAACCACTGTATCCCCTTTAAGTCTACTTTCTTAAAGTGAGCAAACAAGAAGCTCCCCTGAACTACCTCGGAGGCCACAGTCACACCTCCATAATTCAGCATTCTGGGGGACAGTATTTCCCACTTTGAAGAACACTGTTCTAAAGGATGTGCCACATGTATTTCATAACTTCTCATCTTTTGCCATGCACCCCTGAGGGTACAAAAACTGGATTTCACCTTTGATAGGATTGCACAACCTTTCACTTTTATTTTTAGTTTTGGGAACACATCTGGTGATGCTCAGGGCTTACTCCTGGTTCTGTGATCAGGGATCACTCTTGGTAGACTCAGAGGACCATATGGGTGCTGGAGATCAAAACTGGGTCAAACACATGCAAGGCAAGCACCTTGCCCACTGTGCTATCTCTCTGGTCCCTGTATAACTTTTTAAAACAACATGGTTTTAAAATAAATATTTTATGATTTATTACCGGTGTTGAACTTTAATGCCTAATATATATATGAGGTCATGTTAAGATTTCTTGGGCAAAAAAGCAGTGATGAATGGGAACGTTTAAAATGCCCTACTCTAGACTGTCACACTACATTTGCTCAGAAGATGGTCCTTATACCACTTTGGCAAAAGCAAACAAACTGAGGTTTCGGAGAGATTAAGTGGCCCAAGGTGCCAAGGTTGCTAAGTGTCCCCGCAGGGATTCAGAGTCAAGCCTCCTGCCACTGCCTTGCCATTTCTATCCACTTCTGGGCTGAGGAGAGATGGTGAAGGTCTCAGGTTGCCTTCTGGAAGCTCAGAATATTGTGTGTGCTTTGCTAGTTCGTCAGGGGCCTCTGTCTCTTCAGTGTGTGGTGGGTGGCCGGAGAGGAGGTGGGCCTGACTGAGAAAGAAAGGGCCAGTGTGCCCTGGTGAAAGAGACAGGCATGAATGGTGCGTATGGCGTGAGTGGAAGGAACAGATGAGCAGCCATGCGGTGTCTCATGGGGCATGCATGCACGTATGTACTTGGAGGTATCCTTCTGGAATCCTTTGGGGACCTCTGGTTGTCACTTCCGCTTGCTAACCTCTCTCAACTCAGACTCCTCAATGCACTGACTGCTCCTTCCGCCAGACATCATCATGCTTTAACCCTGCTCATCTTTGTTTGTTTGCTTTGTTTTGGTTTTGGGGTGGCATCCCTGGTTGTGCTCAGTGCTGATTCCTGACTCTTGCTCAGAGATCACTCCTGGTGGGCTTGGAGGACGATATAAGATGCTGAGGATTGAACAAGGCAAGTGTCTTACCACTACACTGTATCTCTGACCCCAAACCCTGCTCGTCTTAAGGAGAGTCTTATTTCCAGAGTGGCATCACTTAATGGCCAGGAGAGAACCTAGGAAACCATTCCTGACTTCTTCCCTTCTCACATCCCTTTCATCTGCATCACCAAGTCCTGGTGATAATACCTCCAATTTCTTTCTCTAATTTTCCCTTCATCTTCTTCACTTTGGACCATTAAAACACCCAACAACTGGGTCAGTCAGTGGAAATTCAGCACAAAAATGGTCCTCCTCTGCTTTCTGTCCTGCACCCTGGTTAGCGATGAACTGAACTGTCAAGCCCAATTGGCCTTTAGTGTGTTCATGGTCTTCAGTGATGCTTGGCGGCATGGCAACCATCTTTCCATTGACTCATCTGGCCTCTCAAGACCACCCTCAGGCTGGGTCAAGTATTCTCAGTCCTAGTCATACCAAGCCAAGTATAGCTTCCATACAAAGCCACATCTGCAAGGCCATGCACTTGGATCTGCTTCCATCTGGGGCTCCTTGTCCTTTTAACGTCTTGTGAATTCCTCTTGATTTTGGTTTAAGACACAATTCAAATGCCATCTTCCTTGTGCCACTTTTCCTGGTTACCTTGCTGGCCAACTATAGGTCTCAACACAGTACAACTATTATCACACATTTCATCTCCCCTCCCTCCCCCATCTCTCTCCTTCTTTCCCTCTTTTCACCTTCCTTATCCCTCCCCCCGCTCAGAGTCCTCTAGCAGGCTGAGCACATAACCTGTACGCCCCTAGCACAGTGCACATGGGGGCACCAGAGAGGCACTAAATGGATTGATGGATGAACAAGATGGTTAAGGGGGGGTTGCCGAGGCAGTGTTGAGCAAGAAGGCAAAGCTCCCACAGCCCTTCTTGCCCAGCATCTGCAATGACGGACATGTGGTCCCAGATGCACCATGCAGTAGCACAAGGCAAAAGATGTCACCAACCTCATTGCCTTTTTTGGATTTTGAGTACGTTTTGACACATCCAGGAATGTTTTTGGATACGCAGCGTTCATGGACAGTGTATTTACAGTCTGAAACAAGAGCATGAAGAAAATTTTTGTGAGTGAACACCTAGGAAAGGCCCAACCACTACGCTTGATGTAAGGTCCATGTGTCCTACGGGGGCCACAGGGAGCTCGCCTTGCCCAGAGGAAGATCTAATGTCTCAAATTGAGAAGAGAATTTGCTGGAGAAGAGGGTCAGACCTGACTCTACACTCTCCATCCTGCGCCACTGCTTTTCACAGCAGAAAGCTGACGTGGTAGGAAAATATTGCCAGCAAGGTGCTTTTTCCTGAAGTGGCTAGAAGGCATCATCATCATCTTAGGCCAATGATCGATGTATACAGGAGTGTTAGGGAGGACAGAAAGGTCGGGGGCATGGGAAAACACAGCAGAAAACCTTTCTAAGTGTGGAATCAGGCAGACCTGGGCTCTGTCACTTTATTTATTTATTTTTTAAAATGTAGGAGTATTGCTATTTATTCAGCCACTGATTAGCTGATTAAATTGGGCATGAACTCCACCTTACCTTTTTTATTTAATTTTTTATAATTTTATTTATTGAATCACCATGAGAGCAGTTGCAAAGCTTTTGGGTTGGACTCTATATAGGTTGGACTCTATAGGTTTATTAAACCTATTCTCACTGCACCTCTCTGAAGATTCAGAGTCTTCCAGAAAATGAAAATAAAAATCATCTCTCTTTCTCTTTGCAGGGCTTTTGTACGATGAAATGAGGTCATCTGTATAAAGTAGCATGTGTCTTGTTTGGAATAGTTATTCCACAAATGATTATTGTTATGGTTATGGCCGCGACTACTGACTGCTGTGCAAACACCACAGGCCTCGACCGCTTCAGGAAGCAGACAGGGGTTGTCAACATGACCGAGAGCTGCTGAACCCACGGGTTCTGCAAAGGCTGCTGGGCTCATGCTTCAGTCTGTTTGTTGGTGGACATCGGCCCAATTTTGCTATGATGGTCTTTATGGCTGAGGTGACTTCCTCCCTGGGATTGGGACCACACCCAAGGGCCCTCCTGGCAGAAGGCCCCCACCCCATGCCCCGTAGTCTCTGACGGGTTCTAGTTGAACATTTTTTTTCAAGACCAGCTGGCAGATTTAGTTGTAACAAGCAATATAAAATAAATTATTTTGTGGCTGCTAAGGGCGCAGGCTTGGGGGTGGGGTGGTGGTGGTTGGGAAAATGGGGACAACGGTGAAGGGAAGGACACGCTAGTGGTGGGACTGGTGTTGGAATATTGAATTCCTCTTACAAAAGCACCATGAACAACTTTGTAAACCAGTGTCAAAGAAGACTAGGTGGCAGAACTCTTCCCATGTACTCTGGTTCCTATAATCTTCTCATTGCAGCAACCTTCTTTCTCTTTGCTTCTCGAATTTTCCCTCTTTCCTGGGGGTATCCCTTCATTCTTCCATCCTTTTCCTCCATCTTTTTCCTGCTCTCCTTTCTAGTCTTCCTCCATCCCTTTTCAAGTGTGTGCTTGTCCTTCTGACTTTATTAAATGGGTAATAAAGCAAAATCAATGGAATGTTTTTGTTTCAATGGCCAATATAAATTAGTTTGATATGGCTTAATAATTTTTAAAAGTTAGGTTCTTACCACCCAGAATATTGGCAGGCAATACCCTCCAAATTAGTAGGCGCTGCTTTCTAATTAGGTGAAAACCTCATTCATCTCCCTCTCCCCCCCATTTTCCTCCCCAAAAGGGACAGCATCCGATGACAGGATTCCAACAATAGCATAATTCTAGTCCGTTTGACTGGGGCAGGGAACAAAAACATCATGGAGAGTTTCAGTTTATTCCCTGCTGATGGCACAATCTGGGTGGGCGCTCATGCTGGAAAGCAGAATGGACACGTGTACTTTCCACGGTTCAGTCACATGCATGTGGAAAAGGCTGGGAGGGACGAGTACTCACAGATGCAGCACAGGCCTTGCTTCCGCACACCCATCAGCATGACGTGGCAGAAGTTGCAGTAGGTTGGTTTCTTGAAGTGCTTCATGACCCAAGCGTGCCTCCCGTCACCCTTGGAGCCCTGTGGAGAAAACGGAGCAGAGAGAGCTTGAATGGGGGCCTCTGAAAACGTCTCTGACTCCCCTCCCAAAAGAGTTTTCTTTTGTCTAAAAAGGCTTCTGTGCATCTTTGGAAGACAAGATGCTCGTTCATTTCACTTTTCTTCTAGAACTCTTGAAAAAGAGACACAGACCAAAACAAATTTCTTCATGTAGATATATTTTCTTTTTTCTTTCTTTTTTTGCTTTTTGGGTCACACACGGCAATACTCAGGGGTTACTCCTGGCTCTGCACTCAGGAATTACTCCTGGCAGTGCCCGGGGGAACCATATGGGATGCTGGGAATTGCACCCAGGTCGGCCGTGAGCAAGGCAAATGGCCTACCTGCTGTGCTATCGCTCTAGCCCCTAGACATATTTTCTAAAGCTACCAAATATTTAAAACCAAACTATCGAAGTTGGAGCAGGTATAGGTGAGATAAAATATACCTTCTGCATGAGTGGTGGGCTGGAGTGATAGCACAGCGGGTAGGGCATTTGCCTTGCATGCGGCCCACCCAGGTTCAATTCCTCCATCCCTCTCGGAGAGCCTGGCAAGCTACTGAGAGTATCCTGCCCGCATGGCCGAGCCTGGCAAGCTCCCCGTGGCGAGCTTGCTAAAAACAGTAACAACAAGTCCCGCAATGGAGACGTTACTGGTGCCCGCTCCAGCAAATCGACGAACAACGAGAGGACAGTGCTACATGAGTGGTGGAAGTGTAAAGCAGAATACATTCATATCTATTTGCATGTCTTTCATCTGCCTGTCCATCTATCCATATATCTGTTATTTTTATCTCTGTATCTACATATCCACACGTTTACTATTTATCAGAACTGTGATACCATCTTTAATGAGAAAGCAGAATGCAAATTTGATGACCTACTTTTCTACCTACCTCTGTATCTTTCTTCCATCTATCCACCTATCCAATATATATCTATTTAGATGTTCCATCCATCCATTTAACAACATTTCAAATGTTTACATTTGATTTCTAAATTATGCTTCTTGGATTCTATCTTACAGAAATAATTTTTGAAAAACAAACATGTTTTTCCCTTTGTCAGCTGTTAACCTAGCATTATTTAAAATAATGAAAGGAGAGGAGAGGTAGTATAGCAAGGAGGGCATTTGCCTTGCATGTGGCCAACCTGGGTTCGAACCCTGGCATCCCATATGGTCCCCTGAGCACAGCCAGGAGTAATTCCTGAGTGCAGAGCCAGGAGTAGCCTCTGAGTATTACTGTGTGGGACCCAAAAAGCAAAAAATAAAATAAAATAAAATAAAATAAAGCTTGAGGGCCTGGTAGGGTGCTTGCCTTGAAAGACAGGTCCAGGTTTAAGTCCTGGCACCCATGGTCTCCCAAGACTGCCAGGATTGAACACTGAGGACATAGAAAGGAGTAAGTCCTGAGCACCATGGGGTGAGGCCCCCAAACAAAAAGAAGCTAGACATATCTGAATGGTCTTAAAATCATCAAAGGGAATTATTAGACATTTGTAGGATTTCATGTTAAGTGGCCAGCAAAAAAATCTATTTTGCAATATTCTTCTAATACTGATGGCATAGGAAATATTCATGATACTATCTTTCTGTTTGTTTTGGGGATATACCAGCAGTGCTATGGCTTAGTTCTTGGGTCTGTGCTCAGGGATCACTCCTGACAGTGCTTAGGAAACTATTAGGTGTCGGGGTTTGAAACACAGTCAGCAGGTACTTTATATCCCTGTCCTATTTATCAGAACTGTGATACCATCTTCAATGAGAAAGCAGAATGCAAATTTGATGACATGTTATGACTTTAATTTTACATAACAAGATCTCTTATGGGAAGAAAAGTCTCTAAGTTATCAATAGGGATTAATACAACTCTGGATTTTTAAAAAAAATTCTCTAATTTCTACTTTCTTTTAAATTTTCTAGATTCTCTAGAGCGAGTTTGTACTAGTTTTGTAATCCAGAAAAAAGTTCAGTGAAAAGTACTTACGTCTTTCACTGACTTTTAGTGCAACAGGTGAAAGAGGTTGAGAGAGGATTAAGCCTTTTCCTGCCCAGAATTATTATCCTTGCCTCTGAAACAAATTCTCCCCTACCTAAAAGATAAGCCACACTTCCTGCAGTCACACACCTGGTCTGGACACTCAGGACTTTCAGCCTCACTGAAGATGGTGGCTTTAGGAGCATTCCTCCACAGAGACTGTTCCTGAAACTTTTTCAAAGACCACACACACACACACACACACACACACACACACACACACACACACACACACAAATCTACCCTCTGAGGCTGTTTGTGAGGTCGGTGAAACTACCACAGGAAGAGTAGGATCATGTCAGGTTCTGGGAATCCTGCATGCTGGACTCAAACCCAAAGCCAGCTATTTTTTTCTGGGTTTGTGCTGGTCATGGTCATATCTGCTCGTTTGCCCCATGCCTGCCCCCTCTTCCTCTCCATTAAAGAATCTCCCATTTGTTGCTCTCCGGACCTCAGAGGTTTTTCCTTCTCACCCACCACTTCAAAATCCTGCTTTCGCCAAGACCCAAGTTTTAGAGAATTATAGACTTTCATTCCCCCTGATGGTTCCCGTGTTAGTTAATCGACTCAGAAATCCAACAAATGATTCAGTAAAGGATTGGTTTGTCATTTATTTGTGTTTCTGTAAGAAGTGAAAGAATGTGAGTGAAGTTCGTAATCTACTGCACGACACATGGTAGTGGAAAAAGTGTTAGACAGATAATAGGGACACAGGAATCCAAGCACTGTTTTGTGTGTGTATAATGAGGTAGATTTAGGCCTGTACTAGAGAGCAAAGACTTGGAGAAGTTGCCTACATAGCCCAACGCCGAAATGTAAGGCAGTCAAGGACTGAGCCCAAGGACCCAGGCAGTCGTCACCGGGCCTTTGAGAGAAAAAAGAGAAATTCCAGCACTTTCAGCACCCACCTTCTTTTTCTTGGAGAACAGAGACTATCATTGACCTGAAAATACCTTAATTAACTGTGTCAGTTAGCGAACTTTCCTTTTCTTAGGTCCTGTTTTCATAGCTACAGGGTAATATGGCAAGGGACTCTGCCAGAGGCATTTCTGCTGGAGTTATAGCACCATCCTGTGGCTCTATCGGGGTTGCACATTGGAAGTGGTGGGATGCGGAGGAGTCATTCTGCGCATGCCTAGTTCTACGCTGTCATTGTATTCAAGGACAGATGTTTCCTACAGATCCAGTTCTGAGACCCCTCACCTCTCAGGGGTCGTGTGTGTGTGTGTGTGTGTGTGTGTGTGAGAGAGAGAGAGAGAGAGAGAGAGAAATGTGGTTTATAAACATATTTAATTTTGTGCAATTAAAAAAGAAAATCACAAAACTTTTGAAAGCCAATTTCACATTTGTTTTTCTGTTGGGTATTTTCCTGATGTAAGTTATGGTTTCTTATAAGGTCGATTTGACACAGAAGAAGGGTGAAGAGATATTCGGCTTCACCTTCCCCATAAAACAGAAACAGTGAATCCTACCGTGAAGAATTGGGGTCATTTTAAATACAGCACATCTAAACAGAAAAAAGAAATTGTTTTGGGACAGAGCAATAGAACAGAGGGTAAGGCATTTGCTAGCTCCCCATATGGTGTTCTGCCAGGAATAAATCCTGAGCACGACTGGGTGTGACCCTCCCCTGAAATTTTTTGTTTCCTTATGATTTAAACATCCCTGTTTCCCGGCAAGCTACCGAGAGTATTGGATATGCCAGACACAGTAACAACAAAGTCTCCAATGGAGACGTTACTGGGCCCGCTCGAGCAAATCGACGATCAACGGGAGGGCCTTTACCTTTACCTTTCCATGTTTAAGATGAAAACTAAGCACAGTAGACAGCCCACAGCTCATTCTTTCACTTTTACTTTGGTAAAACCCTGAGTGAATATTGATAGCAGAAAGTAAATCTTACTTCTCTGAATTTCCCCAACTCCTAACTCCCGTGGATTCTCTAATACAGAGAGATCCTGGAAGGAACCATTGAATGAGGGAGATACCTGCTGTTACTGCAAGTGGAAGGTGGTCCTTGGTACCAATAAGCAGGTACCCATGGACAAGTCCATTTCCTCTGTGACCCTCCATTTATAAAATGAGGGTAACAAAACTCTTCTCCAGTTCTGACTTTCCTAAGAATTAAGCAGGGAGTTGAGTAGATTCTGGTTGCTTTATTTCTTCCTAGCCTTTGGAAAGATCTGGACATACCATGAGATGATTATAGGATTCTTAGTTCTTGGGTGTTGAAATCAAGGTTCAGCTATTGTCCGGAAATGCAGATATAACAGATGGTGACGCTGTGGGCAATGATGGTCGGCTAACAGCTCTATTTACTCCCTACCCTGGTACAATGTGAGATTCTTTACATCACTTGATCTCATTTGGGTCTTGATCTCTTTCTTGGCCACTAACTCTCTCTTCTACCATTTTTTTTCCTACCAGACAAATGAGACCCATCCTTGGGAACATTATTTAATATCCTGTTGTCTTTCTCCATGATCTTCACTGTCAAAATCCTTCAGGGCTGGGAAAGACAGACCATCACGTTTTTTCCCCATTGGTCTCACTCCTAAGTGTTGAGATGGGAGCGAAGTATCTTAGAAATCAGATCCAAATGCATTCCGGCTCTTCCTTTTACTGCTTAGGTTCAGAATCTTAGGTTGTATCACAGAAATTGGGAGCAATACCCAATTGTTTTTGATTACTAGATAAGACAGTATCTTAAAATATCCCCAACTCATACCAGATCACAATTTTTTCTTTCCCTTTTTGCTTCCTCACTCATCCCCGTCTAGCTTTTGGGAAAACTTACCTTGTGGAAAAGGTAAGATTCTTCCTCAACATCTGCTATGATTTCCCTTTGTCTGGTAGCCTTTAAGCTTCTGGTGGGTGACTATGCCCCTTCATAGTTCTCAGAACTTTATTTGTGATACTTTATTAAGTGCGTGATGAATGAATAAATAGGAACCTATAAATGAACAGAGGGAAATTGAAGGCTTTGAACTTGGCCTTGAATAGATGGTGTGTCCACTAGGAAGTCTCAGACAGAAACCAAGTTGATGTACACACCAAATATTCAATTACATATGGGGTCTGGTGCTCCTAAAATCAAGATTGCTCTAAACTGCAGCCTGCTGACTTACAGAGTCATCCGTGCCCAAGAGAACCAGCAAGGGGATGGTGGTCATTCCTCCATGAACCCATTCCTCTAGAGACACGAAACCATCCTTGTCATAGTCCATCCCTTGCAACATCTCCTTCAGTATCTGTGGAATTCAGAAAGCAACAATTGTCCACTTTAATTCTCCACTTCTCTATCTCCCCACCCTGTTCCTTCTTGTTAGTTCTGTACAGTGTGGTTTGAGTTTAACTCCTTAACACCAGTTCAGTGTGAGCAGAGCTGCAAAGGAGGAATTTGGAATAATGTCATGAGGTTCTCAGGATTTCCTCCCAACCTTGCCTCAATCTGATTGTGTGGCCATGAGCAAATCATCTTCCCCACAGCCTTCCTCCCATGACTCCAGGGTTCTGCTTTGTTCATAGGTGAAACAGAAATACTATTGCTACATTAGCAGAATTATGTTGAGGATTAGAGGAATTGGATATAAAATGCCTATAAAAATTAGAAGTACTTAAGTATAATTATTGCCATTGCTATTAATATTCTCAGTGACTGAAAGAAAATTTCAATTCTTTCTAGTTATGAATTCCTTGATCTAGGAAATTCTATTATAAAAATTTAGCTCTGGTTAAAAAGGCCAGGTATAATAAATTGAATGACACCCACACAAGTTGAGTCTGGGGGAGCCCCTCCTGGAAATATCTGCATTCTAGTTCTGTTGAGTTCCTTCTTATCTTGGAAATTCACTGGGAAGTACCACCATACTTCTGGAAACTTACCGGCCTGAGCTCCGTGGGATCCCACTCCAGATACTGGGCAATGTGTAGCATTTGGTTGGCGATACGGTCCATCTCCTAGAAAGCATCCAGGGGAGAAAGCAGCTGAGACGTGCATTGGGGAGTAAGGTTCATCAGCAAGCCAAGGCGGAAGCCTGGCAGGGCAGAGTGTTAGACACAGCCGCGTCACTCCCTGTTTCTTGAGCTCATTTGTTTCTGCTCCTTCTGCCTTGCTCACATAGTTCAGAGGAGGTGGGATGCTCACAAGAGACACAGAACATAGATATGCCAGGGGAATAGAGAAGATTCACAGAGCATAGACCTTCTCTTGGGCTAGAGCATTATTGGGAGTGATCCCTGGGACTCTGAGCACTGCTGGGGAGGTCTCTATGCAATTATTTAAAGTAGAAAACTGCATAAAGGGATCATGGGTGAATAGAATACTGCATAAAGGGATAATGGACAAATGGAAGGAAACGGGCATCTAGGTGAGCCAGGGCTTGGCATAAATTCTAATGGAACAGACCTTCATCTCTCCCCCTCTGACTTACACAGCAGAGAAAGCACCGCCATTTTCTCCTTTTCTGTGAATGAAGCTCATGAAGAACCTATAAATACTTACAAGGAGGTTCCCTCTTCCTCCCCTTTTCACTTTTTATTTTCACAGTTTCAGCAACTCACAACATAGCTATACCCCCAGGGACCAGTTCCAGTCAGGTGCGGGGCTACTGTATTGGTCCTAGCTCTGGCACTGTGATTAAGATTCTTTTTTGGCATCTCCTCTGTTTCCTTTGTACCATGTCCAGCTGTGAGCCCAGGACTCTGTGAATAGGAAATTAATGAGCAGGATGATGAGTGAGCCTTTCATCTGGTCCCAAGACCAGTCTCCATCTAAAATCTCACAGAAATGTTGGATGCTTATGAATCAGCGGTCTGAGTTCCACAAAAGCATACTGCACTGGGGAGGGGTCTGCATCACTTGGACACCATCGAAGAAAGTATACTTTATATGCAGGGCACACCGGCAAACTGAAGCAAGATTCAAAAGTGTTACTTCTACTTGGAGGAAAGCATGGTCAAAATACATGAGCTAAAACCAAACAGTTAAAATGGGGTTTTGTTTATGTTAAAAAAAAAAAAAAGAATCCCTTAGGATCAGCGAGCTAGAACAGGGGTTAAGGCATGGCCTTGCACACAGCTGACCCCGGATCAGTCCCTGGAGCCACTTATGGTCTCTTGCATCCTGCCATAGGTGACTCCTTATCACAGAACCAGGAGTAGTCCCTGAGTACCCACTGGGTGTGCTCCAAAACAAACAAACAAACAAACAAACAAAACAAAATCCCCAAACTCAACACCCCCAAATCCTATAAAGAGGGATTGAGGTAGTTCAAAGGGAGGGAAACTATGCTGTGTTGTGTGAAGCCCTGAGTTCAATCCCTGTGATTGCGTGATGCTGTCTGAATCAGTGGTCCCCACCAGGCCTCTGGGTTGAATTGTCAGGTCTGAATCCTTGGGGTGAGCAGTGTTGGGAGTGACCCCTGGGGCCCTGAGCACTGCTGGGGAGGTGTCTATATAATTTTTAAGTAGAAAACTGCAGAAAGGGATAGTAGACGAATGGAAGGAAATGGGCATGTAGGTGGAGCCAGGACTTGGCATAAATTCTGATAGAACAGTTTGTGAATCTTGTTGAATCCAAGACTCAGTGAGAGAACAGTGTGATTCGGGAATCAAGAAGAGTCAGTCTTGATAACAAAGTGGGAAGATCTCTGAAAGAACCAGTTCTTTGAATATGTCTATGTCGCTTGTCTGGACCATATGTGGACACTTAAAGAGTCATGGAGGGGTGGGTTTGATTCTGTCCCTGCTTTTTCTTTTTTTTTAGAAGAAGAATTTAATTTAATTTTTTTTTTTTTGCTTTTGGGGTCTCACCTAGCGATGCTCAGGGTTTACTCTTGGCTCTGCACTCAGGAATTACTCCTGGCGGTGTTCGGGGGACCATATGGGATGCTGGGAATCGAACCCGGGTTGGCCACAAGCAAGGCAAACGCCCTATCCACTGTACTATCACTCCGACCCCCTTAATTTAATTATTTTTCTTTTTTGGGTCACACCCAGTGATGCACAGGGGTTACTCCTGGCTCATGCACTCAGGAATCACTCCTGGTGGTGCTTGGGGGACCATATGGGATGCTGGGAATTGAACCCGGGTTGGCCGAGTGCAAGGCAAATGCCCTGCCCACTGTGCTCCAGCCCCACTGTGCCTGCTTTTATGAATAGTATCAACAAACTAGAGCCTGAGTTGAGAAAAAAAAAAAGCAAGTAAGAACTGGGAAACTTGATCTTGGCGATGTTTGATTTGCAGCCGAACACCGCCTAATACAGCACACTTGACAAGCGGGACATATGTGGAAGTGTCTTCAGAAGAGTCTGTTGTGTGAATCAATATCCCATGGGTCAACTGTCCTGGTCAACAACCGAGGGCAGAGGTAACTGGAGGGATGAGGGGAGGCCTCTTTGGGCTTTAAGACTTGTCTATTTGGGTGTTCACAACTGACTTGGGATATGGAAAAGGAGAGGAAAATAATCAGATTTTCTGTTTATAAAAATTTCCCCTGAAGGCTAGGGGTACCTTTAGGCAGGAGGACGCCCTTCCTGAGGTGAACCCCAAAAGGTAGGATCTATTTTTAAGTCAAGGCTGAATTCCCTGACACTGAGACTGTTCTCATAGAGGCTGCAGGTCACCTGCCCGGCCTTCTGGGGGCAAGAGGGAACTTCATCTGGGATTTCACTTGAGATTTGCCGAAGCCCACGGATACCACCTTCAAAACTATGTCCAGAAATGAAGCATTTCTCAAGTGCACTAGTGCACTAGTGCAGAGTCAGACACCATCTGTTCCTGTCTGGAGGATTTCAGGGGCCTCCTAACTCAGAGCCTTGGTTGCCAGCCCACAGCTCGGGTGACCCTGCTGGGACACAAGTCTATCCTGCTGCTCCTCCACTCAGCATCTCCGATGGCTCTGTTTCTCCCGAAGCAAACAGGCACCTTCTCCATCACCTAGAAGACTCAAGCAACTTCACAAACTCCCCTAGCCCCAACCCATTACTTCTCTGCCTTCAGCTTGTGCTTCTCACTCATCCTTTCTTTATCCTATTCCTGCCACTGTGTCCTGGTTCTCTGAACAATCTTTCAGGTGCCCCTCAGGTCCTTCCCACCACAGTTTCCCTCTGCCTGGAAAGTGTGCCCCCCAGAGCCCCCTGACTTATTCCTCACCCTTTTCAAGTTTCCATTTGGAAGCCCCTTCAGGGCGTGTGTGTGGGGGGGATCCTTGACTTCTCTGGCAAAAATGACAGTTTTCACCAAAATGCTTTCTTAGCTTCCTTGTCTTCTCTTCTGACACACATGTCACCCCTCCGGCCTTCGCATACTCTGCTTCCTAGCATGTGTGCGCACTCCAGAAAGAAAGCTTCATGAAGGCACGGACTTTTGTCAGCTGTCTTCGCTGACAGCTGCCCGTGTTTGAAAGAGCACCTGCCATATGGTAGAGGCTCAGTAAATATTTGTTGGTCAAGTGTCTGACACTTTGTGATTCTCACACAACCCACGCCCAGCAAGGCAAGAGTGGCAGTCAGGAGCCCTGAGGCACCGTGGACTTTAGAGGGATTGGGATGAATCATTGGTCTTCCTTCCTCCTTCAGATCTGTCTGACTCACACTCAGCTTCATGTAATCAACTTCAGAGCTTTTCTGTTAATGATGGGTGATGACGAGCCTGCTGGTCTCTATCTGCCTCTGTCCCCCAACCCCCACTCCCACCCACCCCCACCTTCTTCCTTTTTCTATTTCTCTCTCACTCCAAGATACCTGACCTATTCCTCACAGGTGTTCCCTGGTGCATCGAGTGGCAAGACTGGGCGTCAGTGCACATCAGCAGTCACCTGACTTCATCCTGACTTCTAACCCAGGTCTTGTTGCCTTCCCTTCTTCCCATTTCCCTTCTGCCCCTGTCTCCAGCAAGAATTTACGAAGGTAATTTCTGAACTGATTGGGAAATGAAACGAGGGGAGGTACATCTCTCCTTTCTGAGATTTTCCATCTCTTCTTCTGAAATGAAAAAGCAACTTGGAGTTGACAATCCTCCAGGCTGGAAGTAGGAGTGTGTGTGTGTGTGTGTGTGTGTGTGTGTGTGTGTGTGTGTGTAAGGGGGTTTCTGCTTAGATTTCTGCCACCCATACTGAGACTGCTTACTCCTAAAGAGAAGGTACTGAGAGGGTGTCAGACCCTCCCTCTTTCCCCCCCAGCCTTGCTCAGGTCTCAGAGTGAGAGCTTACCGCTTGGTCCAGGAGGCCATTCTCATCCAAATCATAGAGATGAAACATGACTGCAAGAAACACACACAAAGGTGAGGCTTGAGGAGTCCTCCAGGTTCTAAGGGCAAACTGCCTGATGCTTTGATGGCCCTGTTTTTAAATCAGTTCTGACCATAAAGGGATGAAGGGTTCATAGCCAGTTCACTCACACCCAAGGCACAGTCTGATTTTATTACAGGACGGAGATGAGTAGGAGAATCAAGCTCTCTACTTCCAGGCCTATCCAGCTGTGGTCAAGGAGATGATTTCCTGTAGCGTATGAACATTGTTGCTCAGCTTCCTTCTACTACAGCTCAAAGCCAATGGCAGCTAGTGGTGGGATACAGGCACGAGAATTCTAGCTGGACCATTGCTTCTATAGTACAGAGTGTGGAGTTAGATTCCAAACCTGGAGCTGATTTCCCATCTTTTTTTTTTTTTTTTTTTGCTTTTTGGGTCACACCCAGCAATGCTCAGGGGTTACTCCTGGCTTTGCACTCAGGAATTACTCCTGGAGGTACTTGGGGGACCATAGGGGATGCCGGGGACCAAATCTGGGTTGGCCATGTGCAAGGCAAATGCCCTACCCGCTGTGCTATTGCTCCGGCCCCCTGATTTCCCATTTTTAGGTGTCAAATAATTCATCTAACTTCCTGGATTTAGTTTCTTTACCTGAAAGATGGGCTGGAGCGATAGCACAGCGGTAGGGCGTTTGCCTTGCACTCAGCCAACATGGCCGACCCGAGTTCGATTCCTCTGCCCCTCTCGGAGAGCCCGGCAAGCTACCGAGAGTATCTCGCCCGCATGGCAGAGCCTGGCAAGCTCCCCGTGACGTATTCGATATGCCAATCACAGTAACAACAAAGTCTCCAATGGAGACGTTACTGGGCCCGCTCGAGCAAATAGATGAACAACGGGAGGGCCTTTACCTTTTACCTTTACCTGAAAGATGGATATTATAATAGATTCTTTTTTTGATTTTTTTGTTTTTAAATTTTTTATTAGTGAAACACCATGAGGTACAGTCGTAGACTTACAAATTTTTGTGCTTAGGTTTCAGTTATACAATGATCAAGTATCCATCCCTCCACCAGTGCCATTTTCCACCACCACGGTTCCCAGTATCCCTCCCCCCCATCCCCCCCCATCACACCCTGCCTCTGTGGCAGGGCATTCCCTGTTGTTCTCTCTCTCTCCTTTTGGGTGTTGTGGTTTGCAAAAGAATAGATTCTTTTTTTTTAAAAGTCAATTTGTGAATACAGGTTGAATTTTTCTAGTTTATGAAGATTCATAAGTAAATGAAAGGTAAGATTTATTGTCCAAGGAAAATAAAAACAAAAGTGTTTTTGAAAAGTATTATTTTTCTCTCACTGATGCTTATATATGGAATCTAATATGTATCATGTGTTGCCCTGAGTATTTTATCATTTTATTTAATCCTCATAATGCTATGAAGTAGCTTATATTATATTTATTTTTATAAACTGTCAATATGCTCTTCAGAACCATCCTCTATCTTATTCTAGTTGTAGGGAGGTGAGGTAGGACAAGGAAGTCTGGGAAAGAAATTTCAGCAGTCAAATGCTCATTTAGTGCAAGGCCTGGGGCTTAACATTGAGGCTTTCTGTACTCTCTCTTATGTAAAATGAGAATAATCCTATCATATCTAGAGTTTTTGTAGGTTAAAAGAAGATAATGAATCAAACAGCTCAGCAGAAATAAGGTCCCCAAGATGAGCATTATTATTGTTTTTTATGACATTGGCCATAGCAGGGCTTGCAGGTCAATACATCCATACCTCCCAGTTGATACATTTTGGCATAGCAAAAAGAACGGCCTGTTTTCAATCATTAAAATCAGAAGATAAATAAAATTAATTTGGTTTAATTTTTTTTTAAGTGAATTAAGATGGGAACAGGACTTAACACACTTGCCCTGTACACTGCAGACCCTGATTCGATCCTTGGCACCATATATGATTCCTTGAGTACCTCCAGGAGAGATCCCTAAGCACAGAGCCAGGAGTAGACTCTGAACACCACTGGGTGTGGCCATATTCTCTGCCCCTACCCCCATCCAAAATGAGTTAAGATAAAAACACTGCCGGATATGTGAGTGACTTTTTCTGCAACAACAACAGATTCCAAGGAAAAAAGATGGTGAGAGAACCAAAGATTAATAAGAGATGGAAAAAATCATAACCATAAGCCAATGTACATTCAAATAATTAACTTTGAATATACAAGACAATTGGGGAAATGTAAATGTTGACTAAGTATTTGATAACAGAAATCATGTTTTTTTAATCATGTGACAATGTTATTGTGCATGCATTTAATAAAAAGTGCTTTTTAGAAATACATGATGAAATATGTACAAATAAAATAATATGATGTTTGAACTATTGCTTCAAGATAGATAATCTGTTGCAGATTGAATAGTAAGCAGTATAATTAAAATGATATTGACTATAAACTGATAATTATTAAAGCAGGGTGCCAAGTATATGGAAATACCTATTTTTTTATGTTTGATATAGCTAAAACTTATTCTTCTTTTATCTATGTTTGACATTTTCTATACCATGTTATTTTTAATACAGTTTATGTTTACTTCCATTACAAATAGAGGCTATATTAAGAGTCACTAATACGAAACATTAGCACATTCTCTCTTATAGCTGTAAGCAATATATCCCTGATACTCAACATCCAGTTAAATGCTGTGCATAATTTGACATTTCACTCCTAACATTAACTGGAAGACATAGACATTTACTATATTTGCTTCCTAATTAGCACTTTAAGCCTGCAGTTGTTAGTAATGCAAACTTTGGGAAGATTTTTTAGCTCAGCTAATGAGCAAACTTTCATTTTGTTTTTGGCAAAGGTTGACCTTGGCCCAACTTTCCTTTGATAATGTTTAAGTTTCGTTGACTAGTCTAATTATCAACTGGAATTTTGACTTTTGTTATAAGAATGTGTTTTCCTCTTGATATTTATCAAAGCCTCAAGGGAAGTCCAAACACTACTCAACTTAAAACAAGATCCTATCATCCTCGGTTTTTATTTAATTGTATTATTATTGAAGGCTTGAATAATTATTCTTGAATAATTGTATTATTCTTTAATTGTATTATTACTCTAAAGGCTCACTCAAGGAGGCCTGAGGAACCCCTCTCGGTGATTTTTGGCTAACCAGAGAGTTCAATGGAAGGGCTTGAGAAGGTTCTTTGGGCCCTGCTGTGCGCAGGTGCCTCCACTGTCAACCAGGTGATGTCTGGGGAGACTTGAGGGTTGCACCTGCCTATGCTTGGGAGACCATGTGGTGCCAGGGATTGAGCTGGGTTCAGTCACATGTAAGGCAAGTGCCTTCATTCTTGCACTCTCTCTAGCCCTTATTTTATTATTTTTACAGGGGCTACTCCTGGCAATGCTCAGGACTCAAGTCACTCCTGGAGGCACTGGGGGGTGGGGGTGGGGAGGGACGGGGACACAAAATCCTGGAGACCAAACCTAGGACCTCTCACATGCAAGGTCAAATGCTTTACTATGTCCCCTAAATCCTGCTTTTAAACTTTGCTGTGGACTAAGAGCTAGTGAGATCATCTCTGAGGAAATCTACCTGAAGGCAAGCTGTTTTAGTCATTGTGAACTTTTCTATGATTCCCTGACCCAAAATTATTACTCTCTTCCTGAAGATAGATTTTTAAAACCAGCATCAGTAGCATGGTGAAACCGAGTTCATCTCCTTTTATTAATAAGCCCTCTTTCTTTGGAGGCCAAATACCGGGGACTGGATGGGAGGAGAAATGGAAATGAACTTTAATATCGAGGTTGATTAGATCTTAATAACAGAACCTTTCTGAATTGAAGAGCTATTTGAGGACAGGTGAGGGGAAAGAATACATGTTGAATGTCATCCCTGGAAATAGCTACTAAGAGGGGACAGTGGCTATTCTGCTTGGGGACTTTCAAGTCCTGCTGGCAAAGGAAGGGACTCTTCATGCTCTGCAGAGTCTTCCTTTCCCACATGATGTTCCTGAGTGCAAAGGACTCAGCTGCATTTCCCACTCTATGTACAGTTCTGTGTCCCCAAGTGGATCCTAGGAAACTGATATCTTTGCTGAAGGACAGACAACCTCCCCAAAGAAGCAGAATCCTTATGTGTGAGCATTCTCAGCTCCATCTCCAGCTGAGAATGAAGCTCAGGCCCTAGAACTTCCTTTAAGGAAAAGCTGCATCCCTAGACAGGGCATGTACTTACACTCCAGTTTATCCTGAGGTCTCCCGGTCTCCAGCAGGGACAGGGAACACGCGACATCATTCAGGTACACTATGGGGGAGCCTGAGCCTGAAGACGGAGTGGCAGCATTTTCCAGGGTGGTCACAGCCACTTGGTCCTTAGCTGGCACTTCCTTCTCAGAGCTTGTGCAACCTGTGACAGACAAAAGGAAAGCATTAAAGGGTATTTCATGTGAGATAAATATTAAACTGTGTTTTTCAATCTTTTTGTTACAATAGACCTCACCTCTGGTGGTGCAGTGCCTCGGGCCTGGTGGTGGTGGGGGGGGGGGGGGGCGGCAGGGATCACTTCTGGTGACAAACCAACAGTGAGGCCAGGTGGTTTGATCTCTGATTCTGTGAGGCAGTGCTACCCTGACAGATGTTAGTAGGGGCCACCAAGGGGCTATGTGATGCCTAATTCTAAGCCAGACCCTTAGGCCCTAAGCTTATGCTCTCTACCTCTTATACTTTCTCCCTGGTTCAGGCACTATACATTTTACATTGGAAGTAAGAACTACATATAAAATATTTATCTTCCTAAAATATCTATCTTCATAAAACATCTTCAAAAGCTTTTGGCTCATAAATCAAATTATTATCCTAAAAATCTGGTTGGTATTGGTAGTTTCTTTAAATGGACCCTGTCTAACTGTTTTTAGAGTCTATACCCTTGAAAGAAATTTACCTGCAAAGTTTCAGAGAATAAGAAAGTGATTTTAGTAATTTCAATAGATGACAGATAAACTGAGCCTATTTTGGTGGAAGATACCCAATTTGCAAAGATTATTTCTGTTGGGATGCCAAATGTCCAGGCACATGGATTTTGGCCTCTCACATTTTTCGTCTCAAATACATTTAAAGATAAATAAATGTATTTTTCATCTCAAATACATTTAAAGATAAATAAAAAGATGACCACTCAGATGGCAAAACTGAATTGACAACAGTTTTCTGAATACAGTGAAGAAGTTTGACTAATTACAATCCTAATCAGTTGGATTAAGAAAAATGCAGAAAGTGGCTTATTATAGCATAGGAATGGAGTAAGTTTTTCTCTCTGAATTTTTTCTTGATTGCAGGTTGCAAGACTTCCATGCTTTCACTCTCTGTTCAGAAATATAAAATTATAACTAGCCAGAAAGCTAGTCACCTGCATTTTAATGTGGACTGCACTTTTTTTTGAGGCACTTTAAGTATTATCTCTTTTCCCAGCATCTCTGTATCCAGGCTGATCAGTAATAGTCTCTTACTTGTATGACTGTGCAACTCACATAAAATACATGAAAAAGTAAAAAAGAAGACTAGCAATGGAAAATCCAACTCAGGTGTTATAACGCTAAGCAACAGTGTTATAACCTTCAGCATAACCTTAACAATGATGTCTTTCAGGAGGAAGAAATGCTACTAATGCCATGTTTGTTCAGAGAACCAAAGTGTGAAGCAGTGAAAGAAATCATTTCTTAATAGGTCAGTGAGCTAGAGAAAAGTCTAGCAGGTCCTGGCAGATAGGCTGTGGTCTAAAGGAGCTACCCATCATTCCTAAAGACAGTGGGTTAGACCAAAGGCCACACTCCGTCTGTATCTATGTTACAAAGGGTCTTGTGATGACATTAGGATAGAGTCTGAGAAGCAGAGCTGCTGAGTAAGGTGTGTAAGCTCCATTCTCAAGTTTCAGAGGACAAGGTCTTTGAAAATAGTTTGTTACTTCATATGAGACTGACACCCAAGAACAGTAGAGACAAGGGCCAGGAAGATTGCTCCATAGTTGGAAGTCTGCCTCATGAGCTGGAGGAGAAGGCAGCTGGAATAGAAAACGGATCACTAAGTCAATGATGGTTGGAGGCATGTTAGGGATGGGAGACGTGTGCTAAAAGTAGATAAAGGACCAAATGTGATAGCCTTGTAGTATCTGCATTGCAAACCATAATACCCAAAAGTAGAGAGAGAGTGTGGGGGAAATTGCCACAGAGGCAGGGGTAGGGTTGGGATAGGGGCGAAGGATACTGGGAACATTGGTGGTGGAAGATGTGCACTGGTAGAGGGATGGGTGTTTGATCATTGCATGACTGAAACTCAAACATAAAAGCTTGTAATTATCTCACAGTGATTCAATAAAAAAATTTTAAAACATAATTTGTTACTGGACAAAACCCTATAGGGAGATCTAACCTCAATTACACACAGAAACAGAAAACCTCAGGGATGAGCAAGTTAAGATAAATATAGAATCGGATTCGATTTTTAAAAAGCATTGAGACCAAGAGGAAGGGCAATGCAATTAATAGCCATGAGGATTATTAAAACTATCACCGGAGAAAAGCTTACAGAAAACTGAAATATATAATTTATAAGATAAATGTGAGAAGTCCTTTCCATTGGTTATTTTACCCTGACTTGCTTTAATACCATCATATTATTCACTTGTTAAGATAATTGCTTTTATTCAAACTTAATTGTAGTAACTGGGACCATATTTATCCTCCCACCAAAGACAACTAAAACACTGGACAAATATATGAAACAATGGTTTCCGAATGTTAACAGTACCAAATGATAATCCCAGGAGGTGGGAATACAAGAAGACGATTTCTACAATTGCCATATTTTATTTTCTGGAAAATTTTTTTAGGCTTCAGTGCAGATCCTGGCAGTTTATATGAATTTAGAAGATAGAAATGGTAGTCTGGGGGTCCCAGGTGGATTGAACATAGAGAGAAAATCACCAAAAGATGAAAAAGCTGCACTAAGAAAGAACTCCAGAGATCTGCAGAAGGTTCACTTTGAGTAATTGACAAGGAGCTTTCTTTCATTAATTAGTTGAATGGTGATTAGTATACAGATTTCAGCATGAGGAAGAAATTAGGATTAGAAAATACAATTCCTAGATTTCACAGAGAATCAAGAATCCTATTTGTGTTCACCCACCAGAATAGAGCATCTTCACAACTCACAAATCATTAGATAGAGTATGAGAGTTTTGCTTTTGTAGACGGGAAAAATTAACCCTATAATAATAATGACGCTCTGTAACAGTACCTCTCTATAAAAATAATTGGTTCTGCCTAACAAATCTTAAAAAGGTTGTCCCTCTAACAATCAAATTATTTTTGGGTCAATGATACAGCTCAGAGGGTTGAAGCCAACAATCAAATTATTTTTGGGTCGATGATATAGCTCAGAGGGTTGGAGCATGTGTCTGACATAAACAAGGCTCTAAGTTTGACGCCTGACCTGAGCACTTCCAGAGGAATATCTGTCAGTGATCCCTGGGGTCGGCAACCTGAGGCTCGTAGGTCATTGCCCCTCTTAAGTAGGACTTTTTTCAAGTAATTCTAAGTACTTCATTTATACCCAACCAATAAAGCCCAAGAATATTTATAGAATACAAATTGCTCAGTATTCAACAAGTAAGAATTTGTGATGTATAGCATAAATATATTTTCAGGTAGTTCAGATGTTTAATAAGCATATGAAAAAAGTGTTCATCATCTTTGATCATCAGGGAATCAAAATCAAAATGCCAATAAGGTATCACCTCATACCTCACTGAGACTGGGACATATCAACAAAAATAGAAAGAACCAGTACTGGGTAGATATAAGAAAAGTAAAAGGAATCTTTATCCACATTTTATAGGAATATCATCTGGTACAGCCTTGACGGTAAACTGTGTGAAGACTAACTGAAAATTAACAGTTAGGTCTTCAATGCAGGCCATTAAAATATGCAGATTACATTAAACATTTAAAAAATGATTTTAGCAACAAAAAATTATTCAACAACTAAACACAACACTGCTGATCTTTAAGTCTTTACTTGCTGAAAAAGGCAAAATAATTTTTTCAGATAAAATTCTATAAAGCTTTACTAAACAAATTGTAAAGAAAATCCATGTACATGATATAGAAGGATAAAGAATACTTAATCTGGAAAACACTTGGGTAAATACAAGAACCATGTTCTTCATTTAGTTAATCTTTTCTAAAATAAAATTAATTGCTAAAGCAAATACTGTAATGTGTTGTGTGATTTACAATTTAATATACAGAAGTGGGCTGGAGCGATAGCACAGTGGGTAGGGTGTTTGCCTTGCACGTGATTGACCCGGCCAACCCGAGTTCGATTCCTCTGCCCCTCTCGGAGAGCCCAGCAAGCTACTGAGAGTATCTCACCCGCATGGCAAAGCCTGGCAAGCTACCCATGACGTATTCAATATGCCAAACACAGTAACAAAAAGTCTCATGATGGAGACGTTACTAGGCCCGCTCGAGCAAATCAATTAACAACGGGAGGACAGTGCTACAGCAGTGCTATACAGAAGTGAAAGGAATGATAACACAAAAGGTCTTTTTTTACAGGATAAATTCAGTTTTGTTGAAGTCCACTGAATAGGCTCACTTCCTCTGATTAGTCTGAGCTTCTATGCCTGAAATTAGTGTAATTATTGGTATACAGAATATTGCATGAGGAAATGTACTTTAGTAAAAAAGGGGATGTCTAGATCATCCTTGAGCCCAGTGTTTAAATATAGGAATAGCAGAGGAGGGAAGAAATCAAAGGGGGAAGACAAGAACCGGAAGTAATGGGTGAAGGGCTTCAATTATCCTGGTGATACCGACAAGTGTGTTAACCAGATATCCAAAACACAGGCTTCACAAAACTGAGGACATGAGATCTAAGCTGCAACCACTGAAACTGTGTAATGGGCCTGTCAACTTAACAGGCTTGGGTGGAGTGGCGGTTGAGGTGGAGAAGGAATCTGGGAAGAATGATGGTGGGAAATTGACACTGGTGGTGGGACTGGTTGAAATATTATATGTTTTAAACGCTACCACCAGTAACTGTGTAAATCACAGTTCTTTAATCACTGTCACTGTCCTCCCGTTGTTCATCGATTTTGCTCGAGTGGGCCCAGTAACGTCTCCATCATGAGACTTGTTACTGTGTTTGGCATATGGCATATCAAATACGTCACGGATAGCTTGCCAGGCTTTAATGATTTTTTAAAATGAAATTAATATTATCAAAGGTTGATGGGAAATCCTCTCTGCACAGCACAACATCAATTCCTTCTTTCAAACATAATCATGCCCCTGCTTGCATGCAGATAGCAAATTAATCAAAGAGAAATCTGCAGGACTTTTACATCCATATAAATATGCTTTCAATGGTCCCACACTTTATCTTATTTATTATCTTTCAACACATGCTTTTATTTATTTTTAAAAACAACACAAAAGTCTTGATGGAGGAAATTGAGGTCTATTGTTAAACTGCTTAGTGTACATGCAAAGTGAACAAATATTAATTCAAGGTAGATTGTGCTAAGTGAAAAAAATCCCCCCCAAATAATGCAGTAATGCAAGAAAGAGTTATAGAGAAGAAGGAAAGAGACTGAAATTAAAAATTCATCAATTTTAAAAGAGGCAGAAAAAGAGAAAGAGAGGAGAATGAACAAATGGAGCAAATAAAAAATAGTGAGATAGTTTAAAATCGAACAGTTTAAATGATCACATGCAATGCAAATAAACTAAAACTAACTAAAAGGCAGATTGTCAGATTCTATAAAAAAATTCTACAGAAAGCTTGACCTAGAAGACTGGTTCAAGCTGGAAGAATAGGGAGAATTTATGTTTATCTCATCTTGCTTTGTTAGCAAATCTACACTAAACTTGGGATCTATCTACACAAAAATTGACCTGAAACCAAGACAAATGAAACTTTGGTAGGAAAGAGTAAAAGAACAGAACTCAGATGGACTTAAGACAAAGAGAAGCTCTTTTTTAACAAAAATCAGCCACCATGAGATACACTTGTCAAAAAGTTTTTCATGATTGGACTTCAGTCATACAATGTTCCATCACCCATCCCTTCACCAGTGTACATTTCCTACCATCAAGATCTTCAGTTTTCCCTCAGCCTGCCTCAGTGGCAGGCACCTCTGTCTGTCTGTCTGTCTGTCTCTGGCATTATGGTTTGCAATACAGGTACTAAAAGGTTATTGTGTTACTCAGAAAAAAAATCCCGTTACAGGTTAGTGAACTGTAACCAGAAAAACAGATTTTATTTGGAGGTTTTAGAAGGTGATGAGGGAGGGAAAGAGAGAGTAACACACTCAAGGGAGAACATGGGCTTCTCCAAGGGTGGAGAGAGCTCCTACACACACACCCCAGCATTAGCTGTGGAAGCATAAGCTTCTCAAGAGGGGAGATGGGGGCGTCACATGTGCTGGGCCACGTGGGCACAAGCAGCACATGGGATTGGGCAGCATATGCGCCACAGAAAGAGATTCTAAACAGAAGAAACTTACCCTCTGTCTTAGGAAGATTTGCATCCAACGCTCAGCACCCCAATCCTACAACCTTTATTTGAAACACTGGGACAGGAGACGAGAAGCTGGAGGGTATAAAGAGGGTGCAGGGGCACTGTCAGGCTCCTTCTGATTTTCTCTCAACCTTGCTAATAGTGCTGGTGAGACACTGCTAACAGTGCTCACTCTCCATAATAATAGAATTCAAGGACAAATTCCTGAGTCATTCTTCCCAGCCATTGCACATAATTGAGCTTGCCGAGGCCTGAGAGATAATCAAGTGTGCTTTCTCTTGGCAGACAAACAGACCTGGCCCCTGCCAATGCACATCAAACTGCTAGCAGGCAAGCTCTATAACAGAAGCTACATACAGAAAAACATAACTCGTTACCTAACTTGTTACCCAGTGTGTTCACCGTGCTCCCTTGTCCACCCCTGACCAGTCATATTTTGCTTTTTCCTAGCCCTAGCTGGCCTCAGCTTGCGTGCTCTATCATCAGATGGGATGGAGGTGCCAGCCTCCTCTTAAATTTTTCTGCTAAAGAATAAAGTAGATGAACCAAAAAAAATACAACAGAGTAGTTCAGCAACCAGACGGAATAAGCCAGAAACTGAATCAGTGAGCTTGAAGGTAAAGTAGAAGAAATCATCTAAAAGACCAGCAAAAATAAGAAAACACTAAAAACAATGACATTAACACAAGCTCAATATGTGACAGCATCAAGATGAACCACATTTTCATTTAGGAGTTCCAAAAGAAGAGGGGGGGAAATTCTGTTTTTGCAGGAGCCTCCCAAGCAATGCTCAAGTGGTCCATGGGTCATTTCTAGAGATGCTCAGCCAACCAGCTTAGACAGTTCAATGCTAGGGCTTGGTGATGCCGCGTTGCTTAGGTCCAGTAGTGCTGGGGCCATGAGGGCCACACCCAATGGTGTGTGGGGAATGTGGTGCCGGGGAATAAACTTGGCTCCCTCAACGTGCAAGGACCCTGTCCTTAGCACATAGCATGCCGCCAGCCTTAGGGCGGATTTCTCCTTTGAAGAAATGAGAGCTGAGAATTTCCCTAAACAGAAATAATAGTCATCCAGCAGCAATGTCAAAACTTTTTAACAAATGGTGCAGGGGGAAAAAAAGAACTTTTACTTGCACCTTACACCATAAACAAAAAATTACTAAAACTGGGATAGAGATTTAAATAAAAAATCTAAAGCCATAAGATTTCCAGACGTGCATAGGAGAACCTGTTTGTGATCTTAAGTTACACTAACCACCAATTACCCAATACAGAAAATAAAAAGTTTGACTTCATCAAAAATAATAAAATTTGTTCTTCAAAAGACATTTAAGAAATGAAAAGAGGAGTCACGGACAGAAAAAATATTTTCAAGTTATACCTGATCAAGAACTTGTATCTAGAACATATAAAGAACTCTGAACATTCAATAGAAAATCAAATAACTCAGAAAGTGGGAAAAAGATTTAGACATCTCGCTAAATAAAATAGATGTCAACTGAACACATGAAAAGATGCCCAGTATCATTAGTCCTTAGGGAAACTAAACAGTGAGATGCCACCTCACCCACCCCTCTTAAAATGGCTAAATAGCAAAAAGACTGCCATACTGAGTTACACATGGGAATCTGAAGCAATAATATAAAATACTCTTTTATCTTTATTTTTTGGGGGGTATTCAGGGGTTACTCCTGGTTCTGCATTCAGGGATCACTCCTGAGGGATTGGGGTGCTGGGGATTGAACCTGTATTGATTACGTGCAAGGCCAATGACCTATCCACTGTACTATTGCTCCTGTCCTCTTACTTTTTTTTAAACTTTTAAAAAATGTATTGAAGTTTTGTGAATTACAGCATTGTTAATGATGGTTTCCCAGGAACATAATTCCAACCCCACACCCATCACCAGTGTGCTCTTCCTTCTCCCAAGGACCCCAATGTCCCTTACATTAACACCCTCCCAGACAACTTAGTTTTGAGAATCAGGCATCCTATTGTGTTTCCTCTGCCCCTTTATTGCTACTTTGTTGTGTATATCTTCAAGTTCTATATATGAGAGAGACCATTCTCTTTCCTTTTGACTGACTTCACTCAACATGATATCTTCTGGTTCCATCCATGTTGCGGTGAATTGCATGATTTTGTTTTTTATTTGAACTGCATAGTATTCCATTGTGTATATATACACTACAGCTTCTTGATGACAGCCTTAAGTCCAGGTGTAATGACATAAATCTCTTCATGTGTGAGTTCTTGGGAAGCCCTGCCTTGTCCCACCTTTTCTCTTAGCCTCTGTATTGCCGTCACTGCTTTCTCATTGGGTCATGTTGGCCTTGTGGGAAGAATTCCAGACTAGATGCAGAAAATGAATATTCTCCTACAGGGTTCTGCTACATGGTGTGTGATCTTGCATAAATTAACTTACTCCCCCACACTCAACTTCATCTCTTTTCTCATCTCTTACATTGGGGACCTGCATTAAAATTGCCTGGTCATGTTCTCACAGGACATGAGAGGTGTTCATGAATATACTGTTAAGTGAAAAACAAAGTTGGATCCACACTTACATATAAAATCTGGTGACAATTATATAAAATATTTTTAGGAAAAGACCTACAAAGACATGTATGTGCAACTGCGTTGGTAGCATTCTGAGTCCTTCCTTCCTACGTTCTTTTGTTCTTTCCTTCCTTTTTTCTTCCCTTCCTCACTCTTTGCATTTTCTACAATATGGGCAAAAAAATTATAATTGGGAAAACTAAGAAAAATGAGGGCCCTGATTTGATATTTTAATATTACAAGTTGCTGGAATGTTTCCACAATTGGACAAACAAACAACATAAAAACTAAGACCAGTTTTTCACATTTTGGGGATTCCTCTTGAAGTTGTAGATACTTGGTCTAAGAAAGTCTCTTGGTAAAGAATTGGAGCCAGATGCTTTTCACTATTTTTTCTTTTTTTGCTTAGAATCACAAAGCTTCCAGTTTTGCCTTTTCTTCACTTCATGAGGAAAAATATATGTCATAACAAGCCTGCTCTATTCATTTTAAGTTTAAAACTTATTTTTGACTTAAATTAATATGACCAAGGAGCAATGGATCTAGCATGGTGAGTGGGGTGCTGGTCATGGAAGGGATGTGGTAGAGTCTCCCCCTGTTACTGTCCCTGAAGTTCATAGGGGGCATCATTGTCTTTCATTATTGTTTTCTGGCATCATATCAGCAACTTGGAATTTGCCAAATTTATGATCCCGAATCTTTAGCAACCATTATCTGCTTTCCATCTATTGTGAATTCTTGATCTTACTGGTCCTTCTGTTAAAACATTAAAAACTATAATCTTTCAAATAATCTTTTGGCTGTAACTGAAAAAGATTAGAAGTACATCTAGTATCACTGGAAGATATCTTCTCTTCCTAGATTCTTCATTATAATAGGTTCTCAGAGGATTAAGATAATCTCTTTCATATCTTGTTATTTATAGATTTTTGAAAGAACAAGAAAACTCCAAAATGTCTTTGTTCTCTGTGTATATCCCAAAGGCTGAAATTTATTGCAAGGCTTAATTTTTTTTCTCCAGATGATAAGGCATAAGAAACACATCTGACCTGAGATTTTCTGTATTTGAAATTCCAAGAACAACTTAAAGGAAGAGAGACCCTGAGAGCCCTTTCATGAGAATAGCACGTCCAACTGAGACACTTGGCGACTAAGGGCAGAGGTGCAAGGATATCTTGGCAGATCGTGATCAGTCCAAAGGAGAGTCAACTGCTGGAGGGTAGCCAGGAAAATAATTTCCAATATTTACTGAACATTTAGTACATGCTAGGAACTGTTCGAAGCATGTTTCACATGTACCTCACTTAAACCTTTATATCAACACTTATTATCATCTCTTGCTATAAATAGGGATACCGAGGCACAGAAAGAGTGGACGCTTTAAGACTGGTCAATTTTGGTTTGAATCTCCAGCCCTGCAGACACACAGAGGTATAGAATCTCTTGAAGTCTCACTTCTTTAATGTATAAAGCAGTGTGATCTTGAAGGCTCAATAAAATATGTAATAAAGCAGGTGCTTGGCACATAGATCTTTCAGACATAGTCAGCCTGCTTTCCATGGCCCCTCCTAAGTGATTAAGATGGCAGCATTTGGATGTTGTTGGAAGTAAATCACAACAGTCTCAACCTCCTGCCTCACTCAGCTAGAATAGTCACAGTAGTCAACCCTGGAGCCAAGTCTTTGCCAACTCTTTTCTCTCTGTTCTCTGTTCTCTCTGTTTCTGTCTCTCTGTCTCTCTCCCTCTCTCTCTCTCTCTCTCACACACACAATTATGATCATCCTGTTGTTCATCAATTGCCTCGAGCAGGCACCAGTAACGTCTCCTTTGCCCTAGCCCTGAGATTTTAAAAAGTGCCATATTCAAGGCTCTTTCAGGGTTAGGAGAATGAGACCCATCATTGTTACTGGTATTTGGCATATTGGGTACGCCACGGGGAGTTTGCCAGACTCTGCCGTGTGGGCAGGTTACATTTGGTAGCCTGCCGGGTTGTCCAAAGTAAGAGTGAGATAATAAAATGACTATAAAACCCAGCTCTCTCTCTCTTTCTCTCTCTCTCTCTCTCTCTCTCTCTCTCTCTCTCTCTCTCTCTCTCACACACACACACACACACACACACACTCAAAGTCCAATCATACATTTTCTTCAGATAAGGTGCCCCTCCCAACTCCCATACTCCACTGTAAACCCATCAGAAGTAAACATTTAATAACCCTCTTTTAAGAATCTTCCATCCAGTTCCAGAATCCTACCACTTGCGATTTGTGAGGTCCCGTGACAGAGAAGCAGACAAGAAGATCACCTTTTGCTTATGTTTTTCCACTCTCCCCCAAGGGTGAGGTATTACCCGCCCTTTCCCCAAATCTTCTATTCCAAAAGCTTACCTGTATCTGGGGCACAGGCCTCATCTGCTTTGGCAGCATTATCCTCATTTTGGATGTTGGGATCTAGAGAACAAGGAGAAAATATCAACAACAGTCTGTAGCCTCCAATTTCTTACAAAGGGGCAGGTAGGGGGGTGCTTCTCCTGAGTATGGACCACAAAGTGTGTGTCTCTGGGTTACTATCAGTTGGGTTCGTGCTAACTTCTTGGGCTTAACTCTCTTCCCTCATAATAACCCAAGCTCCAGAAAGAAAGTGACTCTACCTTACCCTTCCTTTATACTCCCAGGCTAGTCTCAGTCTGGACACAAACCCTAAACATGTTCTATCCATGAAAAGCCTTTTGTGGCCCTGCTGTATGTGAGCTGGTGTCTCCTCTCCCCCCCCCCCCCCCCGGTACACTCCACTCTGAGTGGTAGGATCTTTATTACTACTAACTGTGGGCCCTAAAAGGGGAATAGACCTGGCTCCCTGGTCCCCATTCCCGCCCATAGGGAAGGCCCTGCACTCAGGGGACCCTGTGCATAGTGCGATGGTAAGTGGGACAAATTTCCCTTCCATCTTAGAGAATACCGGTCCATGTACCTGGGCCACAGGCCTCGCTGTTGCTGGCCCCCTCCTTTGGATGGTCAGGGGTCTCTTGTCTGGGTTTCTGGCTGAAGGCCAGGAAGAGATGTGTACTCAATGGCTGAGGAAGGTCCACCTCCAGGTATGATCTCATGAACAGCTTGAAGACATCATAGCTAATCGGCTGAGAAGGAACACAAGGGAAAAGTCAGTGGAGAAAGGCCCAGGAGAGGGAGAAGAGGAAAGGGAAGCTGGCAGGGGAGAGAAAGAGGGAAGGGGAGGTAGAAGGAAGTGAGAGGATTAGTGAGGGTGGGAATGCAAAGGGTCAGGGATCAGCAGAAAGGAGGAAAGAGAGAGACCAGGTTGGTAGTTACGGGTGGGGGCTGGCGACGACAGAACCAGAGGAGACTTAGCCATCTGACTAGATGGAGACTGAGCACTGTTGGTGGGGGTCACTGTAGGGGCTCTCCAGGAGTCCAGACACATGGGAGGGATGAGGCCAGTGCTCTGGAATCCTAGTGAAGACGAAGAAGATTGTAGTGGAACACATGAAAAAATCATCGGGGCTGTAGGAATAGCACAGCGGGTAGGGCGTTTGCCTTGCATACGGCCGACCTGGGTTCGATTCCCAGCATCCCATATGGTTCCCCAAGCACCACTAGGAGTTATTCCTGAGTGCATGAGTAACCCCTGTGCATCACCTGGTGTGACCCAAAAAGAAAAAAAAAATCGTGTCTTCTGTGGTATCTTAATTTTCTGCCTGTTCTCCAAGTGAGGTGATTCCCAAGTGGTCACATCTCAGGAGACGAGAAGACAGAAAAAAAGGGACAGGCTCTGCCCTTCATTGCTTTCCTAACTGACCTTCCTTCAAGGCAACAGGGGAGCATGCCTGGCAGAGCAGCTCTCAAAACATGTTCTGGGGGAGATTTAGTCACAGAGAGAAGCTTGGGAAGTCAGGGACAGAAGGGAGAGCCAACGCACATCTTAAACTTGAAGCTCTCCCGGCTGTCTCTCTCCCAGCACTGCCTGGCTTCAGGTCCAAGGCTGGGAGCCATCACACCAGAAAGTGCCGTGGCACCCAGCAAACACTCCACAGCAACAACAGTTGGCCATGAGTCATCGCTGGCTTGAGTTGTGATGGCATCAGATTCTCCAGCAACTCAGCAGAGGATCCTGGAAATTGCTTGAGGAAGCACCACTCTGAGTTCTGCGGGGCAGGCCGGCTTTGGTGAAGAATAACAGCGATGATCAGAAAGTCCTTTAGGGCATCTACTTGGCTCTCCTTCCAACAGCCTCACAGCTTGTTAAACCCCTGTTTTGGGGGGAGGGTCTAGGAGCTGCCTTCCTGGATCTGAGAGCTGGTTCCTATGCACACAGTCAGGTTTAAGAAAAAAAGTCTTGGTTCTGCACTCACAGGCAGGTTCACTGGGCCCCAGGCAGAGCGGTGGAAGTCTGATCTAGTTGGACAGAGGGCAAGGACAGTCTTACCAGATTACAGGACCTCAAAGCAAATGGTAGACTCACATTTCTTGTGAGCTGTCAGTCTCCCCATGCCTTTACTGTCCTTGACTTGGTCTATTTCATGAGTCCTCTGTTTCTCAGGCCCACACCCTTGCCACCTTTGCCCTTTTCTTACACACCTTACCCCTTTTCCCTGTATATCAGAGAAAAATAATTTCTTCTTCTTTTCCCAGTGGAATCTATTCACTCTGACCCATACTTCCACCCTCCCTGCTGTGAAGGCATCTCTCAGCATCTGCTTTTCTCCCTGTGAGCACATTCAAATCATCATTCCAAAGAGGTGGCTGCCTACTAGAACCACGAGCCTGGCCTTCCCTTCTGACCACATGAGCTATGATGTCTAACTTTCCTTGGGAGAACTGAAATTGCTTGTCTCCAAACTTTCAAAATCATATATCCCTTGAGAATATTTTTGAGCATGCATTCCCTTCAACATTTATTGATAAATAATACACATGGACTAATCTGTTTCTATACTATTCATCATAAAAGATATCAAAAAAATTGAAAAATAGGAATCAGATAACAAAAAAAGCAATGTAGACAGGTTTAACTTCCACATTCCAGTGGGTAACCCCCCACATTCCCTGAGTCCTGTGGCATCCACAGCCATCCCATAATCCCACTTTCGCCTATGTTTGCAGCTGTTTCAAGTTCTGAGATCATTCTGGTCTTCCATTACTTCTCCTGTGGACCTTCACAATTTTGTCCTCCCTGAACTCTGTGTTCTTTCCTAGATAAACTTCTGTGCACTTTACATGAACGGCTTCCTTCTCCACCTGTTAAAACCCTAAGCATCCTTTAAGGTACAACCAAGATGCCACCTCTTCCAGGTTGCCTGGGATTATCTCCTGTGCCCAAACCGCTATACTTTCCAACCTAGGTTACTGTCTTTTGACACTCATGACTGTTTCATCTATTAATATATAGTTGTTAAGCAACTTATTCAAGTCCTGTACTATATCTAGACTTGGCTAAGCTTCTGAAAGATAGTCAAATGTCTTACTTCATCTTTGGGTACCACCATCCCATCAGTGTTTGTTGATATTTTAATGGATGCTGAATTCCTAATGGATGCCCTTAGCTTTTTCAATGGTTACCAAGTTTAATGCACTAACCTGTATGCACCAAACCTTCTTGGTGCCAAACACAGTACTGATACTTAACAAAACCATGAATGAGGCTTGAGTCATTACCTTTAAGAGACGCAGTAAAGGCATTACAATTCTAATAGAGAGCAACAGTTCTGAGTGCTATAGGAAAAGAGACGACAGGCAGCTTGAGAACTTAGGATGTAATGATGACTGAATGTATGTACAAGTACTTATGGATCTATAGTGGTAAAGGATAAACCCAGCAATATAGACCATGCATGAGAATGAGCCTTGCATGGGGAAGCATTCATGTTACAGATGCTCTGGAACTCAGAGATTTTCCCAGGCTGGTCAGCCTTCTGACCTGACTCCTGGTCCTAAGCTCCTATTCCTTCATCTGTCACAGATGTCGGTGCTGAAAATCCCTGTCACTCCCTCTACATTGCCTATCTTCGGAGAAACACTGCTATGTGCCACTTTTAGAATGAGAGCTTAGTCGCAAGAGAGTGTACTCTTTTTGAGTACAGACAAGGCTGAGAGTAACTGCTCAGTAAAATGGTGTGATGGGAAGGGTGGGAGCCTGAGAACCATCCCTAAGCCAGAGAATCTGCCACCATGACACCTGTTGGCAATTTCCTGAGACCTTGGCATAATATTTTAGGCCTTGCCATTGCCCCGTTCCCCTTTCTTCTCAGGGAATGCAACTTCTGTGCAAGAACTAGCTGGACAATTACTGTCACTACAACCAGAGTAAAGAGAAGGTATAAATTCCTAGAGACTGGGTGGAACACTGACCCCACACTTCCTAGATGGCATCACATTTAAGTCTCCAATAAATAGTGTCAGATGGGCCTAGAACTGCCCTTTTGTGGCTGAGGACAACTGGGAGAATACAGCTTGCTCAGAGTGAGAGGGCTAGTGGCAGGGATGCAATAGATGCGTGCAAGTCGTAGATCTCTGCATCAGCCTTGTCCCTTCTACTCGGCTGGACTCTCGCTTGCTTTCCCAGATCAGTGTCACTCCCTTCTCCAGGCTCCCCTGGCACCTCTGCAAACTTTCCCCAGCGCAGGCCCCTTCCCACAGCGAGCAACTTTCTCACGGAGACAACGTCCTGATGGCAGCAGGAAGCCATCAAGTTGATGAGAAATGAAACCTCGGTTGTTTCCCCGAGCCTCTGGCGGGACCTTACACCTACTAGCAGCCAGCCCCACTGTGAGAGAGAATAGAAGCAGAGTGACAGACCTCCGCCGGGACCCAGCAGGGCTGGCCTGGCGGAGGTGGGGGTGGCAGCTGCCTGGTAACTGCCAAGCTGCTGCCAGCTTGGGAAAGCTCCCAGGCCTTCACACCAAATTGTTCTCCTCCTACTCGGCAGCCCTGGGGCCCACAGGATGATTAGCAGCCCTTGCCAGGCTTTGTTCAAGTGTTTCAGGAGCTGGGGGTGGTGTGGTAGGAGGGCAGTGAGTTTTTTGAGGTTTTTTTTTTTTTTTGTCAGCTCTGCCATCTTTTTGGCACGACTTCTTAGGAAAGTTCTTCAGAATGATGCATGCTCAGTCTTGCTCCCCAATTCTGGCCATTTTTCTCCCGTCCTATTCTCCCTGTAATGAGCACTTTCTCTTCTGAGCCCCTCCAAGGCATGCTCCAGGGCAGGAGCTCTGGGGCTCACTCTCAGTGCTCAGCAGAGAAGGAGATGACGCAAAGATTGTGGAAAGACACGATTAAGGTAGGGAACCGGCTTCTTTCCTAGTTGGTCCTGTCTGTCACTTTCCTACGATCGAGAGTGATGTCACTGAAGGACCGAAGGGAGGGATGAGTTGGAAACATTTTAGAGAGGGCCAGGGAGATTGTTCAGTGATCATCCAAAGCCTGTGCATGGGTCAGAGCTGCATGGTCCCACAAGCACTACCAGGTGTAGGTCTGGGGATCCCCAGCACTGCTGGCCAGAGCACCATGGTATCTGGTTGGCCAAGCAATGATGGGAGTAGTCTTCCAAAAAGATTCAACAGATTCTGGGGAGTAGGAACAGAAGAGGCACCGTATACAGGGTAGCAATAAAAATTTATTACAGTTAAGGTATGTGTTTACAATGGTGTTGACAAATTATGGTCATGACGTACAATTACCTCACCTCACTAACACAAATGAGGGTGCATTTTTTAAGTGGATTGTAAAGTGTTAGACACTTGGCAAAAATGATCTAATCTAATTTACTCATCTGTAATTTTTTTTCTGGAACATAGCAGTGAACAACAACAACAAAAATCGAACGTGAATGAGACACTTAAATAAGTTATATCAAGTGACAGATGGTGAAAATTACAAAAGACGAAAGCATGGCAGAGCAGGGGGATGAGAAGTGTAAAGAATGAGAATTTCAAATCTAAGCTAGGGAAAGTGACATTCACTGAGGTCATTTAAGCGAATACTTGGAGGAAGCGAGGAACAAATAACGGGAAAGGGATGTTCCATACAGAGGCAAAACCAGGTGCAGAGATTAGAGTAGTCTTAGCTTGTTTAGCAACATTGAGAGAGCAATATGCTTGGACAGAAAGGAGAGGGAGGTTATGGGAGGGATCAGAGAACAGAAGGGTGGACATGGTAATGACCTTGACTTTTACTCTGAATAAAGGAAGGAGGAAAACACGAAGGATTGTTCAGTATAGCAGTGCAATGATCTGGCCTTAGTTTTAGCAGATTTTCCAAGAAGTATAATAACATACTTTTTGTTTGTTTTGTGGCCACATCCAGCAATGCTGAGGTCTTACTCCTGATTCTGCACTCAGGAATCATTTTCTGAGGCTTGGGAGACCCTACATGGTGCTTGGAATCAAACCTGAGTCAGCCACAGGGAAGGCAAGTGAACTACTAGCCATATGATGACTCCATCCTCAACAGACCTTTTCAAAAACTTTTCAAACTCCAGAGCAGAAATAGGAGCCCCTTTAGGTGATTGAGTAATCCGGGCAGAACATGGTGATGCCTCAAGTCAGGGTAGGAGCGTGCAGGTGTTGTGAAGTGAAAGAGTTTGATGACAACTTGGATGTGGGAAAGAGAAAAGCTGATGATGATTCAATAGTTTTAGGTTGAAAGCTTTGAAGAATAGGCGTTACCATTTACTGAAGCAGGGGTAACTGCTAGAAAAACAGATTTTACAGGGGAAGTTCAAAGAGCTCACTTTAGCACGTTAGGCTTCAGGCGCCTGTTTGAATTTTAAGTAGAAATGTCAAGTAGAGGAGTGAGAGGAAAACCAGGAGAATGCAGTGAATCTCAAATTAAAAAAGTGGAGAAGGAGCTGACCAACTGTGTTCATTGTGCTGTTGAGGAAAATGGCCTCTGAATTTAGTCACCTGGAATTCATGGGCTCTCTTGACCAATACTCTGAACGGAAGAGTGAGGTTGCATATTGATTGTGGGGCTTTTAAGAAAATGGAGCAGTGAAATTTAGACAAATAACTGCAACAGCTTTGTGATAACGGGCAGGAGAGAAATGCGGTGGTAGCTGGAGGGAGAAGTGATGTTCAGGAGAATGCTTTTATTTTTTTATACAGGAGAAATGACCGTATGTTCATATATTGATTTTTAAGAACTATAGGAGAAAGATGATGATGGTGTGTGTGCATGTGGACATGTATGTGAGAGACAGAGGGAGAGAAAGAGGGATAAACAGGGAGAGGGGTGGCTGGAGTGATAGCACAGCAGGTAGGGCATTTGCCTTGCATGTGCCCAACCTAGGTTCGATTCCCAGCATCCCATGTGGTCCCCCGAGCACTGCCAGGAGTAATACCTGAGTGCATGAACCAGGAGTATAACTCTGTGCATCTCCGGGTGTGACCCCAAAAGCAAAAAACAAGCAAGCAAACAAACAAAAAAAAATAGGGAGAGGGAGAGCATGAGAGAGACAGGGAGAAACGCATTCCTGAACCAATCAATGACTCTCAATAGACTATAAAGAGGAGATTGAGTGTACACCTGGAGGGCATGGACTGAGAAAAAAGCATGGAAAGTTCATTGCGGGCAATAGGAGAAAAGGTAACAGTGTAGGCATGTGAGTACCAAAAGAAATTTGTGGGAGATCTCTTTTGATTGCCTAAATTTTCTCAGCATAATAGAAAATATGGTTCTATTTCTAAATAGAAAATATGTGCAGGGGAACCCAAAGTGAGAGATTAGAGGAGAGAAAAGAAGGTACAATAGGAGAGTGAAAAGGGAAAAAGGACATAGGAAACAAAGTTCCAAGTAATACCAATGGCTCCAGATTTATGGGGAAATATACTGAAAAGCCAGGTTTTATGGGTAAGCTAAATTATCAGGAGAGAAATTTTTGAAAAGTTGGAAAGTACTTTTTTTTCCTTAAAAAAGGCTGAAATAGAAATGTTCTTACCTCACGCAGGTCATATTTTTTGAGGCTCCCATCTTTATTGAATTCAGCCAATACGTCCTTTATCTTCTTGGAAGAATCTAGGGAGATATAATGTCCATGTGAAACACTGGTGAACAGCAGATGGGAGCTGAGCCAACTAAACTCTTTCTGGTTAACCTGAGTTACAGTGGAGTGAGTCCTCATGTACAGGGACATATAGAGGAATTTTATTCCTATATGACTTCTGATTTCTTTTTTTTTTCACTTTATTCTCTCTCTTGGACTCTGTGCCAGGTGTGGGGTGGGTGAGAGCCCTCCCCACCCCAAGGGACCCAGCCCGGGAAGCTGACCTCCACTGTCGAACCATCATCACGCTCCAGGCTGTTTTCTGGATGCTCAGGTGAGCCTCACATAAGAATGAAGTCCCATGGAACCCAGATAATGCAGAACTTTGTGACCTTAGACTGAGGACTCAACGGGACCTGGAGCAGAGAACCTCTGCCTGCTTCCCCCAGTCTCTGCTGACTCAGGGATCACACCCATAAGCCACACCCTGCCGGCTCCATATAATCTCCTCATCGGCCACCCTCCAGAACTCAAGGATGCTCCTCCCAGACGAGAGTATAAAAGAAGGTTCCCAGAACCATGCCGCTGGACTCCACGACAGGCTGTGGGGCAGGTGAGAGCCCTCCCAACTCCAAGGGACCCAGCCCTGGCAGCCGAGCACCACTGCCCAACCACCGCCATGCTCCAGGCTGCTTTCTGGACACATTATAAGACACTTCCTAACCCATTTATGCTTCTTGGAGAGCCTGGCAAGCTACCAAGAGTATCCTGCCCGCACGGGCAGAGCCTGGCAAGTTCCCCGTGGTGTATTCAATATACCAAATACAGTAACGACAATAGGTCTCATTCCCCTGACCCTGAAAGAGCCTCCAACCATTGGGAAAAGATGAGTAAGAAGAAGCTGCTAAAATCTCAGGGTTGGGAGGATAGAGACGGTATTGGCGCTTGCTCAAGTAATTCGACGATCAATGGGACTACAGTGATACAATGACAGTGATTCTCTCTCTTACTTTATGAATTATTTTTAAATAAAATCTGATCAGTGTTATGTTCCTGCTCAAAACACTTCAATAGTGCTCAATTTCCTCAGAATAAAAGCAAATCCACTTAGTTCTGTATAAGAGTACTTGATGGTTGATTTAGCCTTCTCCTTAGTTTTTACCTTAACCGTGATTTACCCCACTTTTTTTCATGTAGGAGTACTGCTATTTATTCAGCCACTGATTAGCTCATTGAATTGGGCATAAACTCCACCTTACTTTTTTAAAAAAATTTTTATAATTTTATTTATTGATGCAGGATATATATATATATATATATATATATATATATATATATATCGATTTGCTCGAGCGGGCCCAGTAACGTCTCCATTGGAGACTTTGTTGTTACTGTGTCTGGCATATCAAATATAGCACAGCGGTAGGGCGTTCGCCTTACAAGCGGCCAACATGGCCGACCCGAGTTCGATTCCTCCGCCCCTCTCGGAGAGCCCGGCAAGCTACCGAGAGTATTCGATATGCCAAACACAGTAACAACTAAGTCTCCAATGGAGACGTTACTGGGCCCGCTCGAGCAAATCGATGATCAACGGGAGGGTCTTTATTTATTGAATCACTGTGAGAGCAGTTACAAAGCTTTCGGGTTTAAGTCTCAGTCATACCCGTACCTTCACCAGTGCCCATTCTCCAGCCCCCAAAACCCCAGTATACCCCCATCCCACACTCTCCCCCTACCTGTGGGGCAGATGATTTCCACATTACTCTCTCTCTACTTTGATCACATTCAATATTTTGACACCAGACCCACCATTATTGTTTGGGATTTTACCCCAACACTCAGATCTGCTGAAAAGTCAACAGTAGACAATATGTTTTCTATTGCTGGTTAAGAATAACATGATGTCGCATGGCTGCAGTAGTGGCCACGCGATTTTGAAATTCCAAAATTTTAACACTTTAATCTGGAGGGATTTATGCCAAAAACTGCTGGGTTCTGATATTTGTTCCTGAGTCTCTGGGATCATGGCTGTTAAGCAGCTTGATGATCAGGAGCCAGAAAGGCCGTTCATGGACGGCGACTCGGGGTCTCATTGGGACGAGGAGGTAAGGGCCGGCTCAGTCCCCATCTCGTGAAGCCCCACGTGTCTCATCACTGAGGGCCCAAATCTGACTGTCCAGTGGCCTCTAGGGGATGGCGGCCACCGAGCCGAATAGGGGGAGCAGGAAGAGGGACAACACCCTTTCCCCCCTGGGGTGGCCCAGCAACAGTAACCTACTGTGGGTCTGGACATATTTCTGCCAAAAGCCACTGGGTTTCAAGATTTGTTTCTGAGTCTCTGGGAACATGGCCGTTAAGCAGCTTGATCAGGAGCCAGAGAGACTGTTCATGGGCAGTGACTCGGGATCTCGTTGGGGTGGGGAGGAAAGGGCCGGCTCCACCCCTATCCCGTGAGGCCTCATGTGTCTCATCACTGTGGGCCCAAACTTGACTGTCCAGTGGCCTCTGGAGGATGGTGGCCACCGGGCTGCCAGGGGGAACAGGCCAAGGCATGAAACCTATTCTCACCTGGGGTTACCCAGCACCAGTAACCTACTTCAGGGACTGGACGCATTTTTGCCAAAAGCCACTGGATTTCGAGATTTGTTTCTGAGTCTCTGGGATCATGGCCATTAAAAGGCTTGATCGGGAGCCAGAGAGGCCATTTGTGGGCGGCGACTCAGAGTCTCTTTGGGATGGGGAGGAAAGGGGCAGCTCTACCCTCATCCCGTGAGGCCCCACGTGTCTCATCACTGAGGGCCCAAACCTGATTGTCCAGTGGTCTCTGGAGAATGGTGGCCACTGGGCTGCCAGGGGGAACAGGCCAAGGAACAAAACCTATTCCCACCTGGGTTGGCCCAGCACCGGTAACCTACTGCAGGGACCGGACGCATTTTTGACAAAAGCCGTTGGGTTTTGAGATTTGTTTCTGAGTCGCTGGGATCATGGCCGTTAAGCAGTTCGATCAGGAACCAGCGAGGCCATGCCTCCATTTATGTAGCTGAGCTGGAGGTGGTTTGTGGGTGTGTTTCCCACATACCTAAATTTTGGCCGTTTACTTTCTTGGTAAACTTTGCCTCAAGTTTTTGGGGTCTGGCCAAAGGCACAGCAGCAATTTCAGGGTATCTGGAAGTCTGAAGGCACCATCAGGCTGCTGATGCACTTGTCTCACAGGTACAGTTGGACCTACTGGCGGCACCATACCTCCATCCCACTTTTTTAACCACATACAATCATGTTTCCATAAATCCTTGACTACACTCTGTATTCCTTTGTGAATCTGTTCTCTGTGTTGCAAATTTACTACTTTTTCCAAATGTCAAATCTTTTCCAGAAGGGAAGAAGATCTGGGCCACACTCATGAAGGTTAGGGAATACTCCTGACTAAGTGCTCAGGGTTACTTCAGCTGTTCTCAGGAGACTATGTAGTCCAGGGATTGAACTCAGTTCCCCTGCATACAAAACATACCCACTAATATTTTGAGCTATTTTTCTAGCCCCAGAAAGCAATGTTATTTATTTATTTGGTTTGGGGGACACACCTGATGGGACTCAAAGGCTATTTCTGGCGCTGTGCTTAGGAATTACCCAGGGAATGCTCAGGGGACCATATGTGATGCCAGAGGTTGAAACAAGGCTGGCAGAAGCAGCTGCACATGCCCTACTCTCTGTATTGTCTTTCTGTTTTCCCAATTCCTGTTTAAAATCTTTCCCTTACCATTGAAAGTTACTACCTTCTGAATTTCCCACATGGCTTGTATACAATTCTGTAATACTTGCAATGCAGTGTTATAACTCCTGACTTTGTTCTAACATGAGAGTTTTTACCCACAGGCTAGTGAGTCTTTGTAAAAGATACTATATTGTGACACAAAATTACTGTCACTGTCACTGTCCTCCTGCTGTTCATCGATTTTTTACACCCAAGGTCAAATACTATCTTCCTTATAGGCCAGTCACCTAACCCTACACACAGTAATGTTTCCATTGGAGACTTTGTTGTTACTGTGTTTGGCATATTGAATACATCAGGAGTAGCTTGCCAGGCTCTGCCGTGCAGGCGAGATACTCTCGGTAGCTTGCCGGGCTCTCCGAGAGGGGTGGAGGAATCAAACTTGGGTCGGCCATGGTGGCTGTGTGCTAGGCAAACGCCCTACCACTGTGCTATCGCTCCAGCCCCAGTGACACATAATTAGTGTTCTAAAAATAAAATATGATATGATGAAATAGCATCTGTGTAGAAACTAAAAAACATAATTTTGGGAGATGATTGGGCACACCTGGCTGTACTCAGGAGTAACTCCTGAATCTACACTCAGGAATTATTCCTGGAAGTGCTTAGAGGACCATATGGAATACCAAGGATTTAACCCAGGTCATTCACATGCAAGGCGAGTGCCCTACCCACTGTATTATCTCTCCAGCCTCCCAAACATAAAATTGTATTGAATTAAATAGGATGAGTGGGAAGCTCGCTTGGACTCTGTCCTTGGTGCTGAAACAAAGATCAGGCTAGAGCTTTAGAAAATTCTGCTTACATAGGAAATAATTCAGGAGGATGAATAGATAAAAGAAATAATAACTTATTTTTATATTTACAATAGAAGTAGGAATCACAAAAATGTAAATTATCATCATTAGAAACAAATTATGGATATTCTGGGTGCATCCTTTACTATTGCCAACTCTCTAGAAATGAAAAAAAAAGAAAAACAAAAATAGAGTTTATGTGTGCTCCCTGTCTTTCAATACTGTAGGTAATCAAGAGCTTATCATGCTCCACTCTTGGAATTATTTAAATATCAGCACAAAGCGCCATGTTTTTAAAAGCTGACATAGGTTGTTTGGCTCACTGTATAGAGGCTGTGTTCTGTCAGGCCTCTATAAAGTAAATGTGCTCATTGGTTAGGGTTTTCTTCACGACTCTGCTGAATTGGATTCAATCAAGCACAAGTTATAATCATTTCAGGATTGAGACATATTGAAATGCCACTGGAAAATGCTGCTGTTGCCTAAAAATGGACATTTCTTTTTGAAATTCAAAACAGATGTCAGAAAACTAATAGCTCAGTGAGATCCAGGCAGCAGATGCCATCAATTTGGGTTGCTTCCATTCAATTCAGAAGCACTATGGAGGGAGAGATACTGCAAGGTACTGTTGATGAACTGGGAAGATGATCTGAGTCATTACGGTAATAATAGCTCCTCCTTTATTGGGAACTTTACTTCATATACTCACATACTCAGCCCTATCAATCTATGTATTTTGGTCAATATTTTCTTCAACTAACAGGCAGAGATATTTAGAAGTTTAAACAAACCACCTTAAAGTCCAGGTTTGAATTCAAGTCTAATCTAGCTCAAACATCAAAATACTATCCTGTAATTTTGTAAGCACCTTTCAATATTACCTCACAAATATTTGCTAACAAAAGGAAAAATTTAACCAAAGATATAGCAATTAAATGAAATTCTATAAAGTAAGAAGGAGGAATAAGTAAAATTAGGATGTTTGTAGGGTTAGGTGAATGACCTATAAGGAAGATAGTATTTGGCCTTGGGTGTAAAAAAAGGATATGGTTTTGAAATGTAGGCATGAAATAGAGAAGACATTATCAGCCAACGTGAGCAAAGATGAGAGAAGGTCAAATGGAACATTTAGGAATATTTAGCACCAGGGAGTATTTTGAGTTATATATGGGGGTCTGAGTGTCAAGTTTTGAAACTATTAAATACTTTGGATAATGGATTAACATATCTAGGTTTCTTGTATAAATGCTACTCAGGCAACAGAACAGAAGAAAGTTCAGAATTAAACCAGAGCTCAGTTAAGACTGTAGTTAAATCATAAAAAAAACTTTAAGAAGCAGCTTAATTATTTAGGAAAATACACAAAGAGAGATTTTCAACTCAGAGTGGCCAATTTAAAAATAAATAAAATCCTTAAATTTTCTTAGCAAAATTTTCTTAAATCGAATTCTTCTTTATACTTAAATAAGATGTATTTGGGAGCATGGCTTCTGCAAGAGTAGTGTTAGGCAAGCATTTTGATTGAAAACTAGGAAAGCAAATTTACTTGAATGTATACTCATGATATTACTTTCAAATTTTGGAGACTTCACTGTTTCTTCTAAAAGAAATCCATTGGGCTTAACGGCTCCAAGGTGAGATACAATAATCTTAACAAACTTTATTCTAAGGAAATCTTTTTTGATCATTTTTAGTGAAATCTTCATAACAAGCAATATAAAATAAATTTTTTAGGACCTGCTATTGGGGTAGGCTTGTGTGGTGTCTGGGAAAATTGGAAATAATGGTGGTGGGAAGGTATAATGGTGGTTGGATTGGTGTTGGAGTATTGAATGTAACAAATCATCATGAACAACTTTTTAAAAATAAATAAATTAATTAAAAAAAGAAATCTATTGGTTCCAATGTTCTACCAATTTATTTGTGAAATACTCCTTTTATTATTAAAATGTATGAATAATGTTTATGTATATATATCTTTATACATTTACACATATCCAATCTTCACTTAATCACTTAATTTCCCGTTAGTCGGCGATTTGCTCGAGCGAGTGCCAGTAACGTCTCCATTTGTCCCTGTCGCGTGCTAGTGTAGCCCAATGGCATCTGTTCGCTCTGGGAACATGAAGAGCCTCAAACCAATCGTTCATGATCTTGATGAAGAAGTCTGACAATCTGATAGGTGGGCGGCCATGCGGTCTTTTGACATCCCGTGGAATCCAGTCAGTAACAGCTCTAGTCCAGTGGTCGTCTTTAAATCTCATTACGTGACCAGCCCATCTGATTTTTGACACCTTGGCAAATGAGACAGCATCCCTGATTCTTGATTGTCGACGGATGTTGGAACTCTGGATTTTTTCTCTCATTTGAGTGAAACGTGATATTCCAAGCATAGCTCTTTCTATTCTTCTTTGGGAGACCTGAATAGCGTTCTCATCCTGTTTGCGTAGGGCCCAGGTCTCTGAGGCATATGTTAATGCAGGAAGAACAGTGGAATCATAGAGATGTGCCCGGAGCCGGAGGTTCTTCGTCCTCTTAGCTATTTCTTCGACGTTCTTGAAGGCGTTCCAAGCCGCTCTCTTCCTCCTGCGCAGCTCGGGTGCCAGGTCATTTGTCATGTTGACTTCTCGACCTAGGTACACATAGCTGTTGCATTCGGAGATGGTCGTTCCATTGAGAGCGAATGGGGCATCAGGAACGAGGATGTTTCTTATAAACATTGTCTTCATAAGATTCAGCTGTAGTCCTACCTTTCCACACTCACGGTCAAAGACGGCCAGCATTTGTGCCGCTTGGCTGATGTTTGGTGTTATTAAAACAATGTCATCAGCAAAGCGGAGGTGGTGTAATTGCCGACCATCTATCTTCACTCCCATTCCTTCCCATTCCAGTCGTCGCATGATGTTCTCGAGGGTGGCACTGAAGAGTTTCGGTGAAATGGTATCACCCTGCCGAACCCCTCTCTTGACATCAATGATCACTTCTTTGTAGAATGGTGAGATCCTGGTAGTGAATCCGCAATACAGCTCATGGAGGATCTTGATGTATTGGGCTTGAATGCCCTGATTGGCTAGGGCTTCAATGACTGCTTCCGTCTCAACAGAATCAAAGGCCTTCTTTAAATCAATGAACATTAAACAGAGCGGCATCTTGAACTCCCGAGAAACCTCAATGAGTTTGGTTATTGTGTGGATATGGTCGATGGTGCTGAATCCTTTGCGGAACCTGGCTTGCTCACATGGTTGTCCTTCATCTAGTGTTCTGCCAATCCTATTTAGAATGACTCGAGTGAACAACTTGTAGATGACAGACAATAGGCAGATCGGGCGATAGTTGCCAATGTCATGGATGTTTCCCTTCTTGAACAGTAGTACGGTCCTGCTGGTTTTCCATTGGGATGGAACCTTGCATTCAGACAGCTAGTGAGTGAAGAGCCGAGCCAGTGTATTGATGAGTACTGATGGCAGGTTCTTCAGGTGTTCAGGTCTGACCTTGTCTGGGCCGGGTGCTGTTTGTTTCTTTACCGACGAAATGGCGTGTCGGATTTCGGAAGGGAGAACGTTGGGAACGACATATCCATTCTGTGGAATTTGGTATGTCGGCAAGTGGACATGGCTATCGAACAGATTTGAGTAGAAGTCATGGATAATCTTCTCCATTGCCGTTCTGGAGGATGTGATGGATCCATCAGGACGTCGGAGGGCAGTCATCTTGGTCTTGTAGTTGGCGAAGGACAGGCGGGCATAACGAATACTTTTCCCAATCTTCACATTCAAGTAAATCTGCTTAATTTTGTTTTTTAAAAGTTGGTCATGAGGATTTAGAGTGGAGGGCACTAGCCTTGAATGTGGCCAACATGGGTTTGATACCCAGCACCCCAAAGAGTCCCCAAAGCCCTGTTAGGAGTGATCCCTGATTGCAAAGTCAGGAGTGAGAAGAGCGAACTGTGGCACAAAAACAAAACAAAACAAAGTATATCATGCTTGTTTGTGTTTCTTTGAAGAATTACAAGCATCTTATACTAGTAAAAATAGCACCACACTGTAGCACTGTCCTCCCATTGTTCATCAATTTGCTTGAATGGACACCAGTAACATCTCCATCGTGAGACTTGTTGTTACTGTTTTTGGCATATCGATATGTCACGGATAGCTTGCCAGGCCAGAGTGATAGCATAGAGGGTAGGGCATTTCCCATGTACGTGGCCGACCTGGGCTCGATTCCTCTGCCCCTCTTGGAGAGCCCAGCAAGCTACCGAGAGTATTCTGCCCGCATGGCAGTAAAAATATAATAAGAAATATACATCACTGTCACTGTCACTGTCCTCCCATTGTTCATCGATTTGCTCGAGCAAGCCCAGTAACATTATGATACTTGTTACTGTGTTTGGCATATCGAATACACCACGGGTAGCCTGCCAGGCTTTGCTGTGCGGGGGAGATACTCTCGGTAGCTTTCCGGGCTCTCCGAGAGAGGCTGAGGAATCGAAGGTGGAGGAATTGAACTCAGGTTGGCCAGGTTGGCTGCATTCAAGGCAAATGCCCTACTCGCTGTGCTATCGCTTTAGCCCATAAATATACATAGGACTTGTAAAATTGAAGTTATTGGTGAAAGTAAATGACTACTCTAGCTTTTAGACAAAATTCAACATTTTCCTGAATTCAACTTAAAATGACTCCTTAAGACATCTAATTTTTAAAAATACACTTTGACAGAAACAACCAAAAATGTCTGTGGTAAACAATATTATCAATTAACATTAATTTACAAGTGGGAACACTGTAGAAACTGGTTTTGTTGCTTTGCTTGTTTGCTTTGATTCTCAGGTAAATACATTTTGACAAAGAAAAATTGGAGAAGAAAGTTATATTAGAAATCTCTGTTCAGAGGGGCTGGAGAGATAGCACAGCGGGTAGGGTGTTTGCCTTGCACGTGGCTGACCCGGGTTCGATTCCCAGCATCCCATATGGTCCCCTGAGCACTGCCAGGAGTAACTCCTGAGTGCAGAGCCAGGAGTAAACCATGTGCATCTCCGGGTGTGACCCAAAAAAAAGCAAAAAAAAAATCTCTGTTCAGAAAGAGTATGGGAAATATTGTCTGCCATTGAGGCAGGGGGAGGGTGGGAAAGGGGGGGTATACCGGGGATATTGGTGGTGGGGAATGTGCACTGGTGAAGGGATGGATGTTTGATCATTGTGTGATTGTAACCCAAAAATGAAAGCTTGTCACTATCTCATGGTGATTCAATAAAATTAAAAAAAAATCTCTGTTCAACAGATAAAATTAAATGTTTAAAATTTCGAGAGGTTTCTGGCTCCTGGAAGTCCACAAGGGATCTTGCCACACTGTGATTTTGATTGGTTTTATAGGCTTTAATGAGCTCAGCGCATCAATCACTTTCACTCTAAGAAAGGGGAAATCACCTAATTCTCAAATGTGAGACTCATCACTTGATCCTTGCTAATGAATTTCTCCGTCGATTTCTCTTTTTTTGTTGTGCTCTACTTAGTCCCATTTTACGGAGACTTAAGAACAAAGAGAGACTTCTTCCAAGCATTTTCTGATCTCACCTAGGTTTCTTTGGTGCTTCTAACACTTACAACCCAGGCAGAAAATTCCTTGTCAAAGCTGGATGGTGACACCGTCAGACTCAGAGGCAATGGATATCCATCACTCAAAGGTACTAAGTGGGGCTGTGTCTGCCATTATTTTCAACAACTCCTATTGTGTTGAGAGTTTACTATATGCTAGGCACTACTCTGCGCATCTATATTTTATTTAGATATTCAACACTACTGTCAAATTCAATTATTATCTCTATTGTAGAGAAGAGAAGTGCAGGTTTTTAGAATTGAAGTGATTCTTTCAAGGGTTCACAGTCATTTTTATTTCTAACTAATCTAATGACATGACAGAGCTGTTGGCTTCACATTTACATACTGGTAAGTCAGACCAGGCTCTTCCTCTAGGGCTGGGTTCTCAAATCTGACTGCATGCTGGAATCATGCATACCCGCCTCCGCTCTGGAGGCCAGGCCTTACTTCAGGCAAACAAGGACCCAGAAATAAGTATCTTTTAAGCTTCCTGGAGATACAAATGTACAATCAGAGTTGAGAACCTCTGTTCCACAATATAATTTCCATGTTAGAAAAGGGAGTATCATGCGAAGCAGCAAAAATCTGTGAAATTTGTTTGGAAGAAAATTCCAAATTATAATTCCCAAATGATTGTAAATAAAGGAGAAGTGTTTATAACTCTGCTGAATATAAAATTGCTACACGTGGCAGACTTTCCCATTTTTTTTTGTTCGTTTGTTTTTTCTTTTTGGGTCACACCCAGCAATGCTCAGGGGTTACTTCTGGCTCTGCACTCAGGAATTACTCCTGGCAGTGCTCAGGGGGCCATTGGGATGCTGGGAATTGAACCCGGGTTGGCCCCGTGCAAGGCAAAAACATACTATCACTCCAGCCCCAGTCTTTCCCATTGTTTAAGTGGATAGCACCAAAGACTCCACTAAACAGGTCAACGTATTCTAGCTGCAGGGCACGATGGAGATATGTTTTTGCATCAACCCATGCAGGCAGGGCTATTAGCCTGAAGTCTTTCTTCAATTAGGCATTTAGAAAACTTTCCTCTTGATGCATAGGAGAAGCAATGCTGCATTTTGGAGAAAAACAGATAAACTCTCTCTACGGGGGAGAACTATCACCAGGAAGATGTGTCAATGATTATAAAGGTGGCACTCTCTACCTCAACTGGATGATTAAATCAAATAATTTCTTTGATTAGGATCACCACCTTTAATAATTTCCCTGAGATGTTTTGGTCCAAAATTGTCTAGGTGCCAAGATTCAGTTCTGAAACTATAATCAAGCCATTGTTCCCAATGTTTGAGAAAATTCAAAGCTTTTTAAGGAGCAAATTTGACTCTCCTCACCGGACTCACCTTTGCCACCGCATTTGTGTGGGACATGGATATTCTCCATTTAAATAAATAGACAATGGAAAAATCAGAAGCTCAATCTCTGAGCACTGTCAGGAGCACTGAGCCCCCAAACCACCTTTCCAACTAGGAGCAACCAGGCTTCAGAACAGTGAATGGGAAGCTCGTGGAAGTACCAAGAATCAGAAGCAGAGGCTCATCTTCCAGTGAACAGTTCACTATACATGTTCCTGTTCCTATTCACTGTTTATTCCCACCTTTAAGCACTGCCTGCCAGAAAAATTGATGTTCAATAAAGAGATAGGAGATAAATGAGGACTACAAAAGGGATGTGCCTGTCATGTATGTCCCATGGTTCTATATTCCACCAGGGCAGAAAAAGGACAAGGTAGACCAACTTTGTAAACTGTGGCTTCATGTTGGCCTAGGGGAGCTGCCAAAATTTCTGACTTTCATGAAATCCTGGCTTTCATGCCTATGGATTATGCATGAATAATCTGGGCTTGAGAGAGTGTGTGGGCGGGATATCAGAAGTGCTCAGAGCTTCCCAGGTGGTTCCATTACACATCTCCTGCTGAGGACCATTGAGACCCATCACACTCACTATGGAAGGGAATCCAGGGAAATGATGACTCTTACAGAGTGTTCTATGTAGGAGAAGAGGGAAAGGCTTCACACTGAAGCAGAGACAGTATTGGCTGATGTAAGAAAACCCTGTCTGGGCTACTAAGATTTTCTGATTCAACATAAATGATCTGAATGACTCGAATAAGCAAAAACTAGTACCACCAGCAAAACTTCCTTTATCTCCAAATATGTTGACCTTGGCCATCATATTTCAAGTGAGGGTGGAGGAAAGACTTACTCTGTACTTCCCGGCAAGCAGAATCTCTGGTCCAACAGCATCAGCATTACCTGGAATCTTGTTAGAGAATTTCAGAACTACCCCAGACTTACTGACTCAGAATTGACCTTTCAGCAGGAGCTCCTGGGAGATTCATGAATCAAGTTTGAGAGTCATTGTTCCAAAGAAATCTTTCTCTGTCCCTAGATTCTGTGACTGCTTATGAGCAGAATCCTAGTCATCACTAAGGAAAAGAAGGCCTGCTGTGCAGAGGGAGATGTGGGTGTGCAGCAGTTGTGGTCATCCCTTTTAAGAGGGGGTGTCCTTCAAGGACTCCAGAAGCCTGCACATGTTCCAGTAAGGGCTGCTTGGTTTTGATCTGACCCTTTGTGGACTCTATGGTATTGAAATAACCCTTCACAGACTCCATAGACATGTCAACAAATCTCACCAGCAGGCCAGTATCAATAGCCACATTTCTACCGGGTATACACAGAACCTAATACTGACATACAAAGCAGTATCAGCCCTACTGACACCGCGAATACAGATGTTCCCAGTTTCCAGAACTGGGAGATATTTTCTGCTTGTCTATGCTGCTTAAATTATGGCACTTGGTGGCTGTGGCCTAGCAAACAAACACCCCCTCCCATATTCATTTTCTTGTCCGTGGGTTCAGTTCAGCCAGCTTTGGCTGAGGTGTTTCCCTGTGGCCTTAAACTGGTTCTCTGCTTGTGTTGTGAGCACATTTCTATCTCCTCCATGATACTCTGATTCCTCAAGGACAAGCCCTAGAGCTCCTTTTTTCATTCCTGACAGGGCCTGCTACTTGGCTGACCTGTGGAGCAGCCCGAATTTAGTGGAGTTCACCCTGGAGGGCTATTCCTTGCACTGTCAATACATCAGTTTCTCTACACCTATTTGGGTCAGAGATGATGCGGCAGGACCCAAGAGGGAGGCTGACCAGTAGATGGATGAAGGCCCTGCTGACTCAGGAAGGGCACAGGTCAAGGCTGTTAGACCTTGAGGGGATCACAGGAAGAGATGGTCTAGTTTGGTGTTTCTAGTCCTTTTCCAATCATGGTGCCTTTCTGATCCTTTTTTGTTGACTCTTAAATCTCATGCCATAGTCCCCATGGTTTTATTTTTCACTTAAGGGGCCCCTTGTTGTAACTATCTCACGGTGAATCAAAAAAAGACGGGGGAAATAATAATAAAATAATAAAACAAAAAAAGTAATGTGGAATCCATGCCCAATTTGATCAGCTTAATCTATGGCTGAATAAATAGCAGTACTCCTACATTAAAGAAAAAAGGGGGGCGCTTGGAATATTCTAGGAATCCTTGGTGGGAGTCATAAAGCCTCCAGGTGAGAAATTCTGGTCTTGTTCAACCTTTTCATCTTGAGTAAGAGGATGCTGAGGCAGATGGAGGTGAAGGACTGTCTTGTAACAGAGAAGAGCGTGAGCCCCCAAATTGACTTTTTAACCTGAATCCCCAACTAGTGCTGTGGATATGGGCTGGCTGGCCCGTGGTGGTGGGTGGTGGGGAGGAGCAGGCTGCCAAAGGGTGCTCTGAGGGTCGCCTCTACAAGCTCCTTTGGACAGACCAACGTGCTAGATGATCTGTGAAGTACAAAATCGCAGAGACAATGAGAACAAAGGGGTGAGGCAGGCAGAGCAACTGCAGCGACTTCAAAGCAAAGACTCTAAAAAGATGCCACCAGGAGGACTGGTGAATGGTTGGAAGTGACCACAAGGTTGTGGGGGATGGAGGGTAGTTAAGATAGAGGAGGGTCCATTTATCTGGAGTTGGAAATGATCACTCTAGACAAGAACTGAGGCTGAAAGTAGGTAAAGGGAAATACATGATAGTCTTTCAGCATTTGTATTGCAAACCAAAATGCCTAAAATGAGAGAGAGAGAGAAAAAGAGAGAGAGCGAGAGAGAGAGAGCGAGAGAGAGAGAGCGAGCGAGAGAGAGAGAGAGAGAGAGAGAGAGAGAGAGGGAGGGAGATGCCTGACATAGAGGCAGGCGGGGATGGGGGTGAAGTAGGGGAAACTGGGTGAGGGATACTGGGGACACTGGTGCTGGGAAATTACACTGATGGAAAGATGGGTTTTGGAAAGTTGTATGACTGAAACCCAATCGTGAACAGCTTTGTAATGATCTATCTCACAGTGATTCAATAAAAAAAATAAATAAACAAAAAGGTCCCACTGCACAAAGATGGCCACTGAGTGTATGTGTGTGCAGAGCACAGCCTTACGTGGCACCTTACTCCAGCCCAAGCTGTGTCTCATCACCTTTCAGGATTCACAGTGGCCTGTGGACACACACACACACACACACATTCAGTGGGCATCTGTTGTGAGCGGGGGCCTCATAGTCATCGAGACTGGAGGCACTGAAATTGTTCCTGGATGCAGTTAAGGGGACATCAAGAGCTCCTCCACCCTCCACCCTATAAAAGCTCAGGGTGCTCTAGGACAAACTCAAGAGACATGGATTCTACATCCTATACCTCACTGAAAGAAGGCTTCGGAGGATATTCAAATAAATGAATATGCATGTGGCTTGCAGGCCTTCCAAACTTAGGCTATCAAGAGGCTCAAATTTAGGCTAGCATGAGCCCCAAATTGGCTCAGAAATTATTTACATTACTATGTTAGATGAGAAAGGCGGGCTGGAAAAAAATAACATCATGCAGAAACTCAACCAGGTAAAGCAGTAAGTATCACTGTATCACGGTCATTCCATTGTTCATTGATTTACTCGAGCAGGTGCCAGTAACGTCTCCATTAGTCCCAGTCCTGAGATTTTATGATCCTCTCCTTATTTGTCTTTCCCAACACTGCCATATTGAAGGCTCTTTCAGGGTTAGGGGAATGAGGTCCATTATTGTTACTGTTTCTGGTATATCGAATACACCACAGGTAGCTTGCCAGGCTTTGCCATGAAAGCAGTAAGTAAAGGGTGGGAATGTGGCAATGTGCTCCTAGAGTTAGGTTGTGAGTTTTAACTCCTTGGTTTTTTTTTCCTGTACATCCCCAAATTTTGTGGTGGCTATGCATCATTTATAAAGAGTAAAAATAATTGTGTTTCAAAATGAAGACTCTAATTCTGTTTCATAAAGAAACCAAAGCTGAGACCTGACCACGTTCTCTTCACCTTTGCAATGTTTAAACTGTCCTCACTCTCCAGAAATGGCTTCCCCGACAATAAGATATAGAAAGCAATAATTCATTTACTCACATTCGCAATATTTCTGGAGTTGTTCGAATTCTTCGGGAGTGAGGGAAACCCAGCGTTCCTCACTCATCTTTCAGCCGGCTGTGGATGTCTGAGAACACGCACAGAACTGTATTCAGGGTGATACTGGGGCCCGGACCGGCACCTGGCTCATTGAAGGGATGCTAGACAAGTCCTTCAGGAAACTGCTCAGAGGCCAAGTGTCTATGGTCGCTGTAGGCAGCTTTCCGCAGATGAGCGACTAGTGTTGTTTCTCAAACAACATTCTTCTATCTGCAGTCCAGGCGGTTTCAGAGATCCTTGCTTTTCCTGGGAGAAGTAAAAAAATTACATTGAGAGTGAGAGGGTGCAAGTGTTAGAATATATAAGCCATCTTTTCTTTTTATTTATTTTTTATTTATTTTATTATTATTTTTAATGAATCACTGTGAGATGCAGTTACAGACTTAGAAACTTTCATGACTGCGTTCCAGTCAATGTTCAAGTACTCATCCCTCTACCAATGCCCATTCTCCACCACCAATGTTCCCAGTATCCCTACCCCCACCCCCACCCCCACCCTTCCCATCCCCTGCCTCTGTGACAGGCACATTCTCTCTTACTCTCTCTTTCTTTGGGGTGTTACGTTATGTTTGCAATACAGGTGTTAAAAGTGGTCATCAAGTTTGGTCCATAGACTACTTTCAGCATGCATCTACTATCCCAAGCGATCCAACCATCATTTACTTAGTGCTCCTTTCTCCACCCCAGCTACCTTTTCCCCCAGCGCATGAGATCAGTTTCCAAGCTCTAGGGCAATCCTCCTAACCCTTATTTCTACTGTCCGTAGGTGTTAGTCTACTATTTTGTTACTTTATATTCCACAAATGACTGCAGTCATTCTATGTCTGTCCCTCTCTTTCTGTATTATTTCACTTAGCAATCTTTTCTTACATATAAAAAGAAGACTCTCCATGTGCTTTTTTCCCCCTTTTCTGAGAACCATGAAAATAATTTTTTTGCTCCATTTTTTTTCCTACAAGGACCTTGATTCTTGAGGGGAAGCAATTTATCATCTAAGACCTCTGAAGAGAGCAGAGACCAGGCCAGCACTTCTCTGGACAGTTGTCTGGCTAGGGTGGGGCCAGAAACCAAATATGACTAGGGGACCACATCCTGAACTCAGAGAACATTTTTTTTTAAATCTATTTTTGTTCTGATGGGTTTTGAGGACCACACCCAGCAGAGCTTAGAGGACCACATATGGTGCCAGGGATTGAACTGGGATTGAATTGCAAGTAAAGCAAGAGCCTTACTCCCTGTACTTGGACGCCAACTCTTAGAAATTTTAAGGGTTTCCTGTGAGAGGTGGTATTAAGGCCACTCAATGGCAAGTCAAGAAAAATGCCTCAGGATTTGAATACCTCTGTAATAAAGAAGCACAGGGCTGGGAGCCTTAGGCCTGGGTGATTTGAAAGGTGAGCCATTTTCTCCTCCACTGATTTCTAATTTCAGAGTAGCTCACCTCACTCTGAGGAGTCATTCTGGAAATTCAGCCCCCTGAGCCTCACCTCCCAGTACCAAAGTTTGGCTAATCTACTTTTGATGGAAGATGCTCTTTCCTCAGAACCGTGAATGCAAGAGGAAGGTTTCTGTGTGTGTGTGTGTGTGTGTGTGTGTGTGTGTGTGTGTGTGTGTGTTTGTGTTGTGGATAGGGGCAGTGGGCAGTGGGGGAAGGCAAAGGATGTATTTAAATCCTCACTGACACCTTTTCTGTGGCACCCTCCAAGCACAGTTCACTTCATACTATTGGACATGCAATCAGTTTAGTGGGTTGTGAAATTAACATCAGCATTTAGAAATAAGAAACGGGTTAGGATAGAGTGAAATGGAATTAATTCAGTTTAAAATAAAAGTGTATCTCCTTTCAGTTAATTGTACATGTGTATAATGACTGTGATTTAAAATGTTTATTATTATTATTATTATTATTAGTAGTAGTAGTAGTAGTAGTGCTGGGGATTGAATCCAGGGCCCCATATATATAAAAGGTGTGCACATTATTGAGCTGACCCTCTGTCTCTGAAATGTACTCCTTATTGTGGATTGAGGGTCTATCTTATTTTTCTTTTTATTTTACTTTGAATTTTTTTTTGGAGGGAAGGGAGAGGTGGAGGCTCCCTAGCAGTGCTTGAGAGCTCAGGGGTCACTCCTGGAAATACCCAGCTCAGCTGAGCGGAATTAGGGGCTTGGTACCAAAGCCAGGAAATTCTGGCGACTACTCTGGCTGCAACTGGTGATGCCTGAGGCATTGCCAGGCTGGGGACAGAATTCATGATCTTGTGCATGTATGGCATGCCAGTTCTTAGTTATTTTCCCCTGTTTGATGGAAGTTTTGGAAAGTCACTAATCTAATACACCAAGCAGGACAAATGCTCAGTTCCAAGGATGTTGCACTGCTTGGGTCCTGCAAAACTTCCTAGGGCTGCACCCAGTGATGCTCCCAGGGAGCCAGGGACGGAAGCTGGGTTGCAAGCATGTTCACCCCTGTGCTATCTCCTTGGTCTCTAGAAGTAAGAACCAACCGAAACACAATCTTCCAATGCTTGCAAAGCGTGAGTGTAGTTTCAGTGAAACAGAATCTGTCACAGAGAGTCAGATTTTAGGGAAAGTCTGGAGATCTGGGGCCTATGAGGAATAATGGGAGGTCCGGGGAGGACACTTCTCTGAAAGTGTGATAAACTTGATTGGTGTGAACCAAGTCCAAGGGCTGGACTTGACCTGAGGAACAATACAGGAGGTTCTGACTTTAGAATGAAGTCCTAGGGCCAGAGAGATAGTATAGCGGGTAGGATATTGGCCTTGCATATGGCCCACCCAAGTTCAATCCCCGGCATCCCATATGGTCCCCAAGCACTGCCAAGAGTGATTTCTGAGTGCAAAGTCAGAAGTAAGCCCTGAACTCCACCAGGTGTGACCCCCAAAATAGCAAAAAAACACCCCAAAACAACAAAACCCCAAAATGAAACCAGAATGAGTACCTTTCACCAAACATAGTTTTCCTACAGTAGGTGTGGTTCATGGCTGGGGAAGGAGAAGCCTGGGTCACCGGGAGCATGCCAATTCTAGTTTCTTTCCTCAACCAGCCTGCTTCTTTCCTTAAATGGCCAGCCAAGTAGGTCAGCTCTCAACACCTGGTCGAGGTGCCCAGTGTTTTAGCAGGCAAATCCCACGGGTACCTTTAGGGCTGCCCTTGCTTCCTTTGTCTTCTGTAATCCATGCAGAAAACAACTATGCTGAAAAAATCTGTTTTTCCCCTCTAGAATTACCCCTACCACTCCTCTGCCTCTCCTTCTGCCAATGCTAAATACTAAATTTCCAAAACTTTATGGCCTCCTGATTCTTCTTCAGCCCTTACCTGAGGAATCTCATCCCTCTCCCTAGCCCTAGGGACTCCCTGCCATGCTACCCTCCCAGTACTGTTCTCTCTCCTCATTTCTGATCTGAATAAGCAATGGTCTGCCTCCTACCATGCATGTCCCAAGCCTCCCCAGACTGGCACCTTCCCAAGGTCACAGTCTGCCCCTTCTCTATATTCTAGTTGTGCCCAAGAGGAGTCCATATGCAGATCAAAGGCCTGTGGCTCAGACTAAGCTCCTTCTGTTTCTCTCCTGCAAAATCCAGGCACCAGTCCTGAATGCTTTCCATGAGGCTTGCAGTTTCATTCACTCTGACCTTGATCATCTATTCTTTGTCCCCTAATCCCAGCCTCCAACTTGTATTCTTGCCTTTGGGTTTAGCCTTCCTCTCCCTCGAGCACTCTCTCAAGTGCCAACCAGATCACATCTCTTCTGGTAATACAATTTTTCAGTGGTTTCTACTACTTGCAGAATAAGATGCAATCTTCTTCTTACAATTCAAAGCTCTTTATGATCTGGCCTCTGATTGCCAATTCAGTTCAAAAGCCAGAGGTGACCTTTAGAAATGTTCTTCATCATAATTAGGAATTCAGTATTACAATTCATGTTACTTCTGTTGCTACTACCATTAAAGAGCACTTTACACTGTATTCTTTGCTTTAATGTCGATCATCGAATTTGGTACCCTTAACAATCATGCGAGTCAAACATTGCCTTCCCTAATTTTTGATGAGTTAAGGTGTTTATTAAACATAGTGAGGGAGAAAAAAGGATTCCATGAATGCCGAGAGGATTTCTCCATTATGTACCATTCTGTGGATTTTCCAAAACATGAGTTCTGACAGACCCAAGGACACATTGCATGACAGAATCAACTGAACTTCATAAAACTTAAAATCATAAGGCAGAAGATTTGAGTCTGGCTTTGCGTCTTACTAGCTATTTGACTTCATGTAATTTTTGGGGGGTAAACCTTGGCTTCATTTCTTTATCTCAAAGAAAAGGAGGGACTGGAGTGATAGTACAGTGGGTTGGGCATTTGCCTTGCACACGTCTGACCTGGGTTCGATCTCCGGCATCCCAAATGGTCCCCCAAGCACCGCCAGGAGTAATTCCTGAGTGCATTGCCAGGAGTAACTCCTGAGCATTCATTGCTGGGTGTGACTCAAAAGCAAAATAAAAAAAAAATCAAATAAGTGGAGTTACAAACAAGAGAAACAAAACAACACAAAACAAACAAACAAAAAAACCACACTGTGTTAGTGTTAAGATTGTGTTAGTACACACAAAAAACCAAACCACACCCCATCCCTTAAAGAACCACCCAACACAGTGCCCGTAAAGAACCACCTAACACAGTGTCATTCAAGCATTCATAAAATAATTATTATCATAGTGTTGCAAATGCAATACAGCAGCCACGAAGGTAAAACTGAAATCATCATCTTGCAGCAACTGGGTAAAAAGTCTGAGCTAGGCCATAGTTTTCGGAGCTTCATCTTATCCTGCTCTATGCTGCTGTAATTTTGTTATTCACTCATATTTTTGTTTGTTTGCTCAGGGGCTACTCCCATGTCTGTGCTCAGGGATCATTCCCAACTCTGGAGATCATGTGGTGCAATGTGGTTGTGGTTGTACCTTTCCATCTCCAAATGTCCCTAATTTATAACCAAATTTTATTTCAACACTCAATGCTTAAAACCCTTTAGACCCCCAGAATCACCAAGCCAGAGCACCAAGCCATGAGGCCCATACTACTGGGTTGAGAATCACTGGGAATGACCCCTGGAGTGTGCCCCTACCCTTAAAAAAAATCACCTCTTCAAAGGCCTCCCTCCCCTTCCAGGATAAAGGAAAGACCCCTTTACTATGATCCTTTACCCAAAGTACAGTTATCTTCCCATCCTAACCCCAATGACCTCCTTCCCCTACATACTCTACATTCAATTCAATTTAACCTACAATCTTCTTATACACCTAGCAAAGCTCTTGGCACGTGTTAGGGCCTTATAGATAGACCACAGGCCACATACACGCCATGCCTGACTCTACCAGAAATGCCCTGGGCTCCTGCCTTCCCATCACAAACCACTGTTCAGGTCTCTTCTCTAAGAGAACTCTTTTAGAATCTTTGAGTAAGTAACTATTTTCCCAACTGAGTTCCACAATAAAAATTCTATTTTTCTACTGTAGTATTTGACTGTCCTATGTTTATCTTCTTACTTATGTCAAGTAAGAAGACACTTGAATAGATGATTAATAAGTGAGTTGGGAAGGATCATGGTACAGATGTGTACAGACAACTGGGCAGGAAGTAGGCAATGTTTAATGTATTTGAAGCCAACATATACGTGGAAAATGCTTCCCTCATGAGCTGATGTCACCACAGAGAACGGGGCACAAGGGAAAGAGGTATATGTTATAAGAACTCCAAAAAAATTACTCATCACATTTTCATTGTTCTACTGTAGTTCAGTACTTGTCTCCATTTGTGGAAAATATACCATTATTTATTTCTCCCTTGCCACCCAAGTTTGTTTGCTTTTTGGGCTACACTTGGCAATATTCAGAGCTTACTCCTGTCTCTGCACTCAGAGATCACTCCTGGCGGGGATTAAGGGATCATATGGGATGTCAGGGACCTAATCTGGATCAGCTGTGTACAAGGCAAGCACCCTACTTGCTGTGTTATCTCTACATCTCCACCATTCTTTATTTCTATCCAGAAAAGTTAAGGGCCTGAAGTAAGCTTAAGTGTGCAGAGGAAATTTAATCTGACCTGTGTATGTTCTTCTGAAAGTGGATGAGCAATCAAGTCACTATCAGATAGACTAGTTAGAAGACGAGTAAATTACGTAACTACACAATTAGTAAAAATCAACATGGATGCAGACTGTAAGTAAATGGGGCAAAATGAGATATATTTTTTTCTGAGCTAAGGAATGGGATGGGGGTCTGGACTTCAAGGAGAAGAAAGACTCACATGAGAATGAGTGGACACAGATGACAGATGTCCTGTAATTACAATTTTGGCCTGCCGTGTTGACCATGTTGATAGGTTGTCCAATCAGAAAATTTTTCCTGGTAAGCAAATCAGACTACCAAGTAATATCCCCAATTTCCATTCTTAAAGGTAGTGAAGAGAGTGGGGATTGCTTTTTGGTTTTTTTTGGGGGGGTCACACCTGGAGATGCTCAGGGGTTATTCCTGACTCTGCACTCAGGAATCGCTCCTTGCAGTGCTTGGGGGGACCATATGGGTTGCTGGGGATCAAACCTGGGTCAGTCACATGCAAGGCAAATACCCTACCTGCTGTACTATCGCTCTGGTTCCAGGAGTGAGAATAGTTTTACATGAAGTTTCAGGGTCTCTATTGGCTTTATTTTATTCAAAGCTTAGGAAGGCCTATTCTGAACATATTCAAGGGGCTCTTTATTCAGCCTGATTTCCAGATGGTAACTGCTGATGGTGCTTTCACAGGAAGGTCCCTCTGGTGTTTTGTCCTTTGATAGAAGTAACAGTAAACACATGTGGTTTGCTCCAGTCGACATCACTCAGCATTTCCCTTTCTGCAGTTAGAACTATTCCTCTCTGGGAGGTTCTTTACAGTATGAACCATCTTCCTATGACCACCTTGAACATCTTTTCTTACAGGAAAAGATATGTAACAGAGTTTTCTAAATAATGCTCTGATTGGATATTGTCAGGCTTGGATGCGAAAATGCATTTTATGTGACTATACTTATGCCACTCTGAGCACTTGCTTCAGTGCCTGGGGCCTCGGTTTCCTTGTCTATAAAACGAAGGGGTGGGGATAATGGTTTTAAATGTAGTTCCTCGCTCTGTAATTTCATATACTGGATCAAACTCTACTTGTTCTTTACAGATGTCAGCATGGAAATCACAAGTCGGGAGAAAGCAAATTCAACAGGAATTGAATTGCACCCAGGTCTCTCTCAATTCATCTGAATGCATCAGCCATAACCAATTATCCAGGAACAAACACCTCTTCATCTCCTATGTGCTCTCATAAGAACATTAATTCATGAGTTTGGCATTAGACTGGGAGATCTTACTCATATGTATCTGATGATTTATAACAAATTCACAAAGAACTTATTTTTTATAAGGGATGAATGACAAAAACCTAGTAAAATAAGAATCCCTCTCATTTTCCAGACTTAGAGAGAACTACATCTTGATAGCTGCACCGTCTCAAAGCCTCTCTTGCTGATCTATTGCCCACTCAGTCACTCAGTTCAGGTGTGGCCAACTCTAACATGTTCATAGACCAGATGGGGTAGTTTCTCTTTGCTCTCTAGTGGCACCTTGGGCTTGTCTCCATAGTGGCTCTGACCACACTACAGTGTACTTGACAACTCTTCCTTGTGAAATTAAACTTGTTCAGGGAAGACACTGCAGTAGCCTGGCTCCTTATACCTCTAGCTATTACCAAACTCCTAAAGGGTTATCTCTTCACCACTAGAAAATATATTTTCTACCTCTCGTGGTGGAAACCATTTTTGTGAAGCAAACGATCCTACCAACACTTGTTTATACTTCCCAGAAGGAAAAGAACGGGATGATACAGAATTGGATGAAAAAAATTAGAGAGGAACAAAAGACACAGTTGGTATAAAATTAATGCTAATATCATTTTGGAGACACTATTTCCACTACCCAGCCATCGCCACACTCCAGGACGCTTTCCAGACACATCATAAGACACTAAATACCCATCTTCCGGAATTGTCGTACCGTATTTGATAGGGTTCAAATATGGTAACACCTACAAGGGTGATTAGAGGTCGCCCCAAAAGCCTCTATCCCTCTTGGAAAGACTGGCAAGCTACCGAGAGTATTCCGCCCACACAGAAGAGCCTGGCAAGCTATCCGTTGTGTATTCGATATGCCAAAACCAGTAACTACAACTGGTCTCATTCACCTGACCCTGAAGGCTTCACCGACATGGCAGCACTGAGAATGATGAGAAAGGAGAGGCCGACAAAATCTCAAGGCCGACCTAGGCTGCCACAACGAAGGAAGACAAAAATGATCGTCTGTACTTTCAAAGCACGTACGCTAGCATCAGATGCATCCATCGAGGACCTGATGGTACAAGCGCGAATGATCAAATACGACATCATTGGTCATTGGTCTGACTGAGACAAGAAGGCACGAATCTCACCATGCCGTTTTCGACACTGGAGAAGAATTGTTTCTCGGAACATGCGATAAAAGAGGTGTTGGAGGCGTCGGTGTCCTTGTCAACACAAACTTGGTCAAGAGCATTGATTCATTCGAATGCCTAACAACCCGAATCGGACGTTTACATTTGAATAGATATGGCTCACTGCCTGCAGTTTCTATCTTCGTTGTCTATGCACCAACATCTCACTATGATGAAAGAGAAATCGAGAAGTTCTACATGGAGCTAGAGAAGTTCTATAAAGAAGACCACACCTTCTACAAGATCATTGTGGGTGATTTTAATGCCAAGATAGGACCGAGAAGATCAGCTGAAGAACTTCACATCGGGACCCATGGCCTAGAATGGAACAAACAGGGTGAGAGACTGTCTGAGTTCATCATGTCGACCAAGACCATTCATGGTAACTTACAATTCCAGAAGGCAGAATGTAAACGATGGACATGGGAGTCTCCCGGTGGACGATTCCACAACGAAATAGACCACATCATATTAAATCGACGGTTTTGCCCGACCGATGTCGCTGTTGTCCCAAAATTTCGAACGGGATCAGACCACCGTCTCCTTCGTGCAAAATTCTACTTCACAGAGCGGGGAGAAAGGGCTGCAAAGTTCAAAAAGAGAACTCCCAGAATGACCACCAACTGGGAACTCTTTGGTACTATTGCGGCAACATGGGAAGATGTCATTGTTGACAACATTGACGAGGAATACGATCGACTGGTTCAGCACCTCCATGAATGTGCGAGGAACGCCAAGAGAGAGATAGCCACAAAAAATCGCCTATCTTCGAAAACTCTTGAGCTAATTTGCCAGCGTGGTTTGGCGCATGCCTCAGGCAACCGCAAGCTAACGTCCGAGCTCGCAAAGCAGTGCAGAGATGCGATCAAGGAAGACCTCAAAGAGAGAAGAGCAGAAGTGCTGGTAGATGCGGCAGAAGCCGGGAAAAGTATTTGTAACGCCCGCCTGTCCTTCGCCAACTATAAGACCAAGATGACTGCCCTCCGACGTCCTGATGGATCCATCACATCCTCCAGAACGGCAATGGAGAAGATTATCCATGACTTCTACTCAAATCTCTTCGATAGCCATGTCCACTTGCTGACATACCAAATTCCACAGGATGGATATGTCGTTTCCAACGTTCTCCCTTCCGAAATCCGACAAATCCGACACGCCATTTCGTTGGTAAAGAAACAAACAGCACCTGGCCCAGACAAGGTCAGACCTGAACACCTGAAGAACCTGCCGTCAGTACTCATCAATACACTGGCTCGGCTCTTCACTCGCTACCTGCCTGAATGCAAGGCTCCGTCCCAATGGAAAATCAGCAGGACTGTACTACTGTTCAAGAAGGGAGACATCCATGACATTGGCAACTATCGCCCAATCTGCCTATTGTCTGTCATCTATAAGTTGTTCACTCGAGTCATTCTAAATAGGATTGGCAGAACACAAGATGAAGGACAACCATGCGAGAAAGCTGGGTTCCGCAAAGGATTCAGCACCATCGACCATATCCACACGATAACCAAGCTCATTGAGGTTTCTCGGGAGTTCAAGATGCTGCTCTGTTTAACGTTCATTGATTTAAAGAAGGCCTTTGATTCTGTTGAGACGGAAGCAGTCATTGAAGCCCTAGCCAATCAGAGCATTCAAGCCCAATACATCAGGATCCTCTGTGAGCTGTATTGCGGATTCACTACCAGGATCTCACCATTCTACAAAGAAGTGATCGTTGATGTCAAGAGAGGGGTGCGGCAGGGTGATACCATTTCACCGAAACTCTTCAGTGCCACCCTCGAGAACATCATGTGACGACTGGAATGGGAAGGAATGGGAGTGAAGATAGATGGTCGGCAACTACACCACCTCCACTTTGCTGATGACATTGTTTTAATAACACCAAACATCAGCCAAGCGGCACAAATGCTGGCCGTCTTTGACCGTGAGTGTGGAAAGGTAGGACTACAGCTGAATCTTACGAAGACAATGTTTATGAGAAACAGCCTCGTTCCTGATGCCCCATTCGCTCTCAACGGAACGACCATCTCTGAATGCAACAGCTATGTGTACCTAGGTTGAGAGGTCAACATGACAAATGACCTGGCACCCGAGCTGCGCAGGAGGAAGAGAGCGGCTTGGAACGCCTTCAAGAACGTCGAAGAAATAGCTAAGAGGACGAAGAACCTCCGGCTCCAGACACATCTCTTTGATTCCACTGTTCTTCCTGCATTAACATATGCCTCAGAGACCTGGGCCCTACGCAAACAAGATGAGAAGGCTATTCAGGTCTCCCAAAGAAGAATAGAAAGAGCTATGCTTGGAATATCACGTTTCACTCAAATGAGAGAAAGAATCCGGAGTTCTGACATCCGTCGACGATCAAGAATCAGGGATGCTGTCTCATTTGCCAAGGTGTCAAAAATCAGATGGGCTGGTCACGTAATGAGATTTAAAGACGACCGCTGGACTAGAGCTGTTACCGACTGGATTCCACGGGATGTCAAAAGACCACGTGGCCACCCACCTACCAGATGGTCAGACTTCTTCGTCAAGATCATGAACGATCGGTTTGAGGCCCTTCATGTTCCCGGAGCGAACAGATGCCATTGGGCTACACTAGCACGCGACAGGGACAAATGGAGACGTTACTGGCGCCTGCTCGAGCAAATCGCCGACTAACGGGAAGTTAAGTGATTAAGTGATTAAGTGATCATTTTGGAGACACTATTTAAAAATAAAGGAATACAAACCAGAGCATATGGTTGAGCATTAAAATTAATGGCCTATAAATTTTTAGTTATAAAAACTATGATCCAATAAGCTTATAATAGTTCTTTAATTATGTTAAGATTACTGAGATCACCAATGAACTGTAACAACCATGGAAGTCTGTTACAGTCTAAAAATTCATACCTCCTGATAGTCTTGTCTTTTTCAGTCCCTTCCCCTTGAGTCTGGGCTTCCCTTGCCTTTTTTTTTTTTACTTGCTGGGTCACACCCTGCAATGCACAGGGTTTACTCTTGGCTCATGCACACAGGAATTACTTCTGGTGGTGCCCAGGGGACCATATGGGATGCTGGGAATCAAACCCAGGTTGGCTGCTTGCAAGGCAAATGCTAAGCTTGAAGAAAGCCCTGGTAGTTTCCATATGTGTGCTCTTAGGAGCACAGAACTGTCCATAGTGTCCACTAGAACCCCCCAAGAAGGTGACATAAAGACCACTGGACAGAGTGAGATTTAACATGACACGGAGGGAGACTGGTACAACCAGTTTGGTACAATCAGGTGATGTGAAAACCACATTTCTGAGCTCTGTGTGGCCTGTATGAGACCATTTCAGCCAACACTCAAAACTCATCCCAGCTGTGATGCCAGACATTCTGGATATGCAGAATTCTGTGGAATGAAAAACTGATGCTGATCCACTAAGCTTTGGAGTAGTCAGTGACACTGTCATAGATTACTAAAACAACTCTGTTAGTACTTAAGGATTCAGATCACACATATATCTGTTTAGCAACAGGATCTGTGTGATTCATGTTTGAACGGCAACTTGTTCATGTCTTAAAATCTAGTAATTGGAAAATTATAAGCTGAAAATAACTGATGCAAATATGTGGTACTGTGTGCTGTCAAGTTAACCAAATATGTTCCACAAACCAACTGGATAATGGTGAAGTTAAATGAACTCAATGCCTAATTTCAAAGGAAGAACAGTGGTAGCTAAGCACCACAACCAACTCAAACCAAGTCTGACATTGCAAGGAGGACAATGAGATGTTCCCTCAGGCCACAGGATTCCAACTATCTTGTTGAGGGAAGAGGCATCTATTACTGGGCATTAAAAAAAACCCCAGACTTCACGGAAAAGTAAATTAGAGGCCTCAGGGACCTTAGGAAGGAGTCAATTTCAGTTTGTGAATAGCAAATATGAGTTAATTCTTAATAATTCAGTTTGAAAATTACTAACAGAGTCCTTACACAAACACCAAAAATATGCCTTGGAATTCGTGATCCTTATAAGAATTTAGAAAAATAAACATTTGAGGATTTTGCATCCATTAATGGCCTCAGATTGAACGTGCAGATCCCGTCTCCAGGGAAGAGTGAAAATTTGAGGTTGAACAGAGTTGCAGTCAGATATTTGGGGGCTGGTACCTGGTAGAGATATACAGGCTCTTAGCAGATGCTGAGACCTGCTCCTGGAGGTGCCATTAGCACCGGAAGAGAGAGTCAGCGGCAGGGGGATGGCACCACAGCTTCTGTAAGGTCATTTATCCTTTCGCTTATTTGCTTGTTCAACAAATCACCCTAGGAACAAGCAAGAGCAACAACCTCCACTTAGTAGACCATAACACATCTGGGACTTTGCACATTTCTGCAACAGTCACCAGGCCTGTGAGGAATGTATTTTCTTTTGACCAATTTTCAGCTATAAAAACAGGCCCAGAGGGATTTTCCCAAGTTTACCCACTAGTAAATGACAGAACTGATATCTCCACCAAGTCTTGTTTAGTGTCTAAATCTGAGGCCTGCAGATAAGTACTCACCTTTGAGTCAGGCCTATGCTAAGTTTTGACAACATCAGTAAATCAAATATGAAGACCGTATACCTTCATCCTCAGGTTGAAAGGTAAATTGAAAGCCAGGAGAAAAATCATAGCTTTCACCTGGAAACCCAGTATTATTTGAGGAAAAGAGAGCAGAAGAAAATGCAAAATATGTAGAATTAAATATATTATAAGAATATATAATATAAAATATTATATATAAAATTTTTATATAGTATAGAATATAAGAAATAAAACAAAATAATTTTGCCACCAGTGTGTGGGGGGCGAGGTGCAGTTAGTATAGAGAAGGGACCAGTATGATACTAATAGTTGGAAATGATCACGATCACTCTGGACAAGAACTAAATCTTGAAGTGCATAAAGGGGTATACATGATAAATAATCTTTCAGTATCTGTATTGCAAACCATAATGCCTAAAATAAAAGAAAGAGACAGAGACAGGGAGAGAGAGACAGAGAGAGAGAAGAAAAGTGCTTGCTAAGAGGTGGGAGGTGGCGGGAGGGAAACTGGGGACATTGTGGTAGTATACTGGTGAAGAGACAGGTGTTGAAACATTATATGACTGAAACCCAATCATGACAACCCTGTATGTCAACTAAATTCAATTCAACTAAAAAACAAAAAACAAAACACAAAACAAAACAACAACAACAACAACAAAATCCTTGCCTTTTTCATGGGGCCATCTCATTATTTTGGAAATCTGTGGGAATGTTCATTCATTCTTCTGGCATTGCCACCAGGGGTGCTGCAATAGAAATGTTCAAGTAGTGGGTTGTAAAGACCAACACCAAGGTCTGATTCTGGACTCCGAAACTGAATGGCTAATGCAGGACAGAATCATGAAGTGAGCCCCTCAAGATTTACTGAATTTACTACCGGGGCAAATGATTACCAGGGGGAAACATCTTCCCTAGCCCATATCTAGGGTCAGGGAGTTTTCTGCTCAAAGCATCAAATATGATCCTAGTTTTTGAGTGTAACAGATGATAATTCAAATCTTGGCTCGACCCCCTACAACTCTGCACTCATAAATGAACTGTTCTTTATCACTAAATCAAAATAACAACCAAAAATAATGAGGGCAATACACATTCACAAGGCTATTAGGAGAATGATGCATAAACTGCTTCAGAACTACCACAATGTGATCCTCACACCTGTGAGACTGGCATGGTCCAGTAACAAATCCTCAGAACCTACAACAGACCAGTAGAAATTCAGGGTAGCCCAGCAGCCTCTTTTGAAAAGCCTTGGAGAGTCTGATGCACACCAGTGTTTTATAGCCACTGTTTTATGTTAATGTAAGCTACAGGACTAAGAAGAGAGGCACGGAAAACCTGGAAATACTACTTCTTCCTAAGGGGTGGGGGCCAAGGCAGTTGGATATTGGAACTCTCTAGTAAGTTGCACTTTCCTGAAGCGGGAAACATCACAGAGCAATAGGGTTATGTGCTTGTCGGACATCCTGCCTAAGCTTCTGAAATTCTCCTGTTTGATTTACATTCTCTGTATAATTTTCCTTTTTTATGATCTGGCTCTAATTTTCATACTCTGTGACACTCTGTGATCGATATATAATCTAGAGGGTCCATCTGCAAGGTAATGAGTTTCCTGCCATGAAGTGAAGGGATGCAAACAAACACACAGAGAAACCTGAGAAGGTGAGAAAATGACAGCTCTAGTGCCAACGTCAGAAACACAACTGACAGGGACGACACTGCAAATCATGGTCATGGGCCCCAGGAAGCTCTTGAAGAGAGACTTCAAGAGTACCAGAAATTGGGGTGGCAGTTGTGTGGTGTGTGCATGCAACCGTGTGTTTTAACAAAAGTCACAACAAAATCATCCCAAAAATACAGTATTTGAGTTTGGAATAATTCCGTTTGTAAAGTTATTGAGCTCCAGGAGACAGTTGTGGTGAATGGATCATAGGATCTCTACTTCATTAATCTATATATATATATATATATATATATATATATATTTCTCCCATATTTCTCTACCCTTCTCTGATTCTAATTCATTCAATGTTCAAGTAGTGGGTTGTAAAGAGCAACACCAAGGTCTGATTCTGGACTCCGAAACTGAATGGCTAATAACTGAATGGCTAATGGCTTCATTCTCCTTTCCTCTTCCTGCGTCTCACAGCAATAGTAACAACAGCTAGAAACAACAGCATCAAGAATATACCATCTATTTTGTTATAATATAATTATCAAGACAATACATCAATACAAGTATGATTAAGCCAAAAGCCCTACAGTTGGACTCCGTGTAGGCAGCTGAGCCACCATTCAAGCTTGGATGTCTGCCTGGATACAAAGCCTGTATTTGTCCCAGCATCTGAACTGCCTTTTAGAGTTTGGAACTTTATAAATACCATCTTTAGATCATAAACATCCAGAGTGTTGATTTTCTGGCAAATTTTGGAAGTTCAGTATTTAGCTGTTAGAATGTCTGAACAGTCAAGTGCCTCTTCCCACACCAACTCCACAGAAGCACCAATGTTCTAACAGTCAACCACAAAATAATGATTCAGCACCATGGACAACAACACCCGGGGCGACTTTTAACTCATTCTCACCCAGTTTGTTCTTCAATGGCCCCCTCTACCAGAGATGCTCAGTTCCCTAACTGAAAAGCACCCCATTAATAATCACTAAACATTACAACATTCCAAAGCAGCCTATGACATCCACTGAATTATCCTGTTGATTCCTCACTGTAACCACAAAGGTAGATACAAGTATTCTGCCTAGTTTGAAAATGAAGAAATAGAAACACAGAGAGCATGTCATTCCTCCAAGGTCCAGGTTTCAAAGCCAGACTGTCTAATCGTGTTGGCTGTACTTCACAATTACAGACAGTCACACAAAGGTACACTGAAATCACAAGGCAGTACTCAGCAAAAGGTAATCATCAAGAAGGTACATGTACAGTTAAAATAATTCTGATTTGAAGTTCTGTTTCAGAAATACCACAAGTTAATGGGGGGTTTGAAAGCGTTGCTCTCCTAAGAAAGTTAGAGGAGGTTAAGTGTGGGCCAAACTTGTTGGTCTATACCTGGTTCTGGTGTTTAGTCGGGAGAAAAAAGACACATCTGCTCTTTAGATCTTCATTTCTTAATTAATAATGTATAGGGTCTGGAGAGATAGTACAGCAGATAGGGATCTTGCCTTGTATGTAAACAACCCAGGTTTGATCCCCGGCACACCATCTGTTCCCTCAAGCACTGCCAGGAGTAAGCCCTGAGAACAGCTAGGTGTGGTCTAAAAATAAACAAACAAAATTGCAGAGTGGAATAATTAATATTTAAGGTTCTGAAAGGAAAGGTAACTGATTTTCTTTCAGAAATATTAGGCTTCAACTCTCTGCTCTTGATGTCTGAAATAATGATTCATGGACAGGCAAGAGCTTAGGGATTCATAATCATAAAATCAGTTTTGTAAGAAGTGTTAAAGGAGCTTCTTTACAGCACAGGACAAACTTTTCAGCACTCTGTCACTGAATACGGCATTTGCTTGTGCGCTTATGCAAATAAAGCGTTGCCCTCTATGCAAATAAAGGCAAGTCTGTTTATTTCTAGCTTCCTAAGGGATTTTATATTTATTTAATAATGAATTACTATTTCAATTATATTGAATGTTCTATGTCTGTCCATTTAGGTGATTTTTTTTATATCTACAGATATTTTATCATAATATTTCACTTATTAATGAAGAAATTAAGCATTATCTATAATACAATATTTTCTAACATAAAGTCAATACTCCTTCTAGGGTAAAACACACCTTTAAAAATTACTTTTTTTTAAATTGAATCACTGTGAGCTACAGAGTTACAATGCTGATCATGGCTGGGTTTCAGTCATACAGTGTTCCGATACCTATCCCTCCACCAGCGTACATTTCCCACCAACAGTCTTCCTAATTTCTCTCCCACCTACCCCCCCAGCCTGTTTCTATGGCAGGCACTTTCTTTCTCTTTCTCTCTCTTTCTTCCTCTCTTCCTCTCTTTCTCTCCTTTGGGGCATTATAGTTTGCAATACAGGAACTGAGAGGTTATCATCTCTGTTCCTTTAACTGAATAAAACACACCTTTATAGGCTTATTCATATTTAGATCTCCCTTAAAATATTTTTAATTCTCCTCACTCTAAAAAAATTTATATATTTATTTGTAGCATTTATCTGGCTGGAGTGATAGCATAGCGGTAGGGCGTTTGCCTTGTGTGCAGCCAGCTGGCCGAGCCGGGTTCGATTCCTCGGCCCCTCTCAGAGAGCCCGGCAAGCTACTGAGAGTATCTTGCCCACACAGCAAAGCCTGGCAAGCTACCCGTGACGTGTTCAATGTGCCAAACACAGTACCAACAAGTCTCAAAATGGAGATGTTACTGGGCCCGCTCGAGCAAATCGATGAACAACGGGAGGACTGTGTTTGACAGTGGACAGTATCTACCTGTTTCATGTAAATTTTAAAATGTATTAGCCTACAATTTTATACTATTAATTAAAAATTATATACCTAGGTAAAGGTAAAGGTAAAGGCCCTCCCGTTGATCGTCGATTTGCTCGAGCGGGCCCAGTAACGTCTCCATTGGAGACTTTGTTGTTACTGTGTCTGGCATATCGAATACTCTCGGTAGCTTGCCGGGCTCTCCGAGAGGGGCGGAGGAATCGAACTCGGGTCGGCCATATTGGCCGCTTGTAAGGGAAACGCCCTACCCGCTGTGCTATCGCTCCAGCCCTATATCGCATATACCTAGGAAAAAAGAAAATAGTTTTTCATAAATTTAGCATTGAATTGCAATTCTGTGGAATTTCAGGAGTTTAGCTTTATTCATCTGTATGTGTGTAGGTGTCAGCACTTCCACACACACAAACGTTCTTTCTCTCATATATGGAATATAAAGAAACATATAAAAGGAGCAACAAACGGCCAAAGTCGTTAGAACTGAAGCTTTTGTCTATAGAACTGAGCTTACATGGGAGGGGCGTGGGTGGTGAGAAAGGCCCTTGGAACACAGTTGGAAAGAAGCAGGCACCCAGGTGATGAATGTGGTGCTGGAATCAGTTATGCCTACAAGCATAATTAACAGTATTATAAAAAGGGATATGGTGCAACCCAGCAGGTCAACCTGTACCTGTGGAACGAGTGCATCAACAGCCTGATGGTGCCTTCAGGCTTCCTGATACCCCCAAATTGCCACTGTGCCTCTGGCCAGACCCAAACAACTTGGGACCAGTTTTCTGAGAAATTAAATGGTCAAAAGTTAGGTATATGGGAGCCATGCCCACAAACCATCTTTGGCTCAGCTACACAAGCTTATTTATTGGCCTTGCTACAGAGACCCATAAATAAATCTTAAAAGAGATCAAAATCAGCCATTTAAACACATTAAAGACCATGATTCAGAGACTCACAAATGAATCTCGGAAGAGAGCAGCACACCACAGAAATGTCTCCCCACCCTGTAACAGGCTGATTTCATCAGGGCACCTCGGAGGGAAGGTGTATCCCTCCGCTTGCCCCAAATGAACCCCAGTAGCCACAAACCTCCAGAACCCAATCGCCACCACACTCAGGGCAGACCTTTACAGGCTCATCCTGAGCACTGCACACATGAGAATGAATCCACTGAAAAGCCAGATATGTGTATAGAGACTGAAAACTCCAGGCTTCACGAAGTCAGGGATGGGCAACCTCGCCCCATCTCTCCACCCTTCCAGTTTCCTGGCAGTCATGCCCAATAACTGCCTCTGGAGACCATTTAAGCACTTTAACAGCCATGATTCAGAGACTCACAAACGAATCTCAGAAGAGAGCAGCATGCCCCAGGAATGCCTCTGAACCCCAAATATTTAAAAATTTTTAGAATTCCAGGAGTGCACAGCTGCTTTCATAGTTGCATGACATCTCAAACAATTCGTAACAAGCAATACAAAATAAATTATTTAGCATTTGCCTATGGGGCAGACTTGGGTGATAGTGGGAAAATTCAAAATAATGGTGGTGGGAAGGTGTAATGGTGGTGGAACTGGTGTTGAAATGTTGAATGTAAACAATAATTGAGAACAACTTTATGAAAACTAAATTTAAAAATTAAAAATTAAAAAAAGTAATGTGGGCTGGAGCGATAGCACAGTGGTAGGGCATGTGCCTTGCACGCAGCCAGCCTGGCCAAGCCAGGTTCGATTCCTCCGCCCCTCTCGGAGACCCCAGCAAGCTACCGAAAGTATCTCGCCCACATGGCAGAGCCTGGCAAGCTACCCATGATGTATTCAACATGCCAAACACAGTAACAATAAGTCTCCAAAAAATGGAGACGTTACTGGGCCCGCTCGAGCAAATTGATGAACGGGAGGACAATGTGGAGTTCATGCCTGCTTAAGTCAGGTTAATCAGTGGCTGAATAAATAGCAGTACTCCTACACTTTAAAAAAAATTACAAATATTGGTAACTTTTTTTAAAAAAAATGATGACTTGAGGCTTGGAGATAGTTTTTTTTGTTTGTTTGTTATTGAGCTACATTTGGGGTGCTCACAGGTTAATCCCAGTTTAGTGCTCAGAGGCTATTCCCAGCATTACTCAGGGGAATTATATGATACTAGGTATCAAATTAAGATATCCGTGTGGGGACATTTTAATGAAAATATAAATAGGCCTAGTCAGCACTTTGATCAATCTTCTTAGCACAGTATTTGTTTTCATATTTACTTAAATTATACTTTGTTGGGTAAAAGCAATAGTAAGATATTACTGCCACCTTATCAAATTGTTATCAATTAAAATCCTTGTTGGTAAGAGGGTAGGACAAAGAAACTCTTCAAAATTTGTGGTATGCAAGTAAATTAGCAAAAATAGCACAGTATATAAAAGAGGCGGGGGTGGGGGGGAGCTGGGAGAGTGATGGGAGGGAAACTGAGGACACTGGTGGTGGGAAATGTACACTAGTGGAGGGGTGGGTGTTGGAACACTGTTTCATTAAAACCCAATGGTGAACAACTTTGTAAGTGTGTATCTCAGTGATTTAATAAAAAAATTTAAAGGAAAGCATATTTCCATGTAACTTTTCTTTCAGAAGACTGACCTGAGAAAGTAACTATGACCCTAATAGCAATTTTCTTTCCACAACCACAATTACAAGATTTCATTTCCGAGAATTATGGTGGCATTCTTTGTAATATCACAAAAGTCAAAACAACATTAACAGTCTTACATTATGAAATTGTATAATACATTTTCTACATGTGTCTGGTGAAATGTGAAGTCACAGAAGCTCGGTAATCAAACACACTCATGGATGGGAATGTCTTGCAAAGATTCAACATCAACAGCCAAAAGTTAGTTTTAAATATTATAAATATTTGCAGCACGTACTGAACTAAACTGAGATTCCTTTTTGCAAAGTAAGATTTCTCCCTCCAGCTGCTTGGAAGTATTGCTGGCAGAGAGCTCTCAGCTGCCAACCCTTTCAGGAATTTCCTTAGCTGAACATGAACCCAAGGTCATGTTCCTTCTGGGAAGCCCATGTCCAATTACTTAATCATCAAAATGGGGGAATAAAAATGCCTGGTCCCATTGGGAGAATTGGGAAGAACTCATAAGGGCCATCCAAATTCAAGTCCTCCCTTTGCCAAACCCCTGCTCTATCTTGTTCCTTCCAAAAGGTGTGATTCCAAGAGGAGCCGAATAAGATGAGCAACACAGTTTCTATCACAGAACCTGCTTCTGAGGAAACAGGATCTGCAACAACATGGAAACTGAGGCAAAAGGAATGCATAACACAAAAAATGAAATAATATAACTGTATTAAAACCAATTGAATTAAAACCACTAGTGAAGAAAACAAATGCTCATTTTTTGGTTGTTGATAAAGCAACGAAACAGACTTATTTGGTAGCAAGGAGGGGAGGGAAGGGGATGGGAGGAGAGGGGAGGAGAAGAGAAAAGAGGGGAGGGGAGAGGAGATGAGGTAGAGTCTGAGGAGGAAGAAGTGGAGGAGGAGGAGAATCAACAATATTAGGAATGAATATTGGGACATAATTTTACATTTAAGAGATTTTATTAAACTAGAAAAGCCTAGCTTAATCCAAAACTAACAAATGAAATGGAATCAAATTCAAAAGTCTATTTACCCAACCTCCTGATACAGATAGTATTAAGGACAAGTTCTACGAATCATCAGGAACAGATAATTCTCCTCTTACATAAGCTGTTCCTGAGCATAGAAAAAGATGTTAAGTTGTAATTTATTTTTTGAGGCCAGCATAACCCGGTTACAAAAACTGAATAAGGAGAGCACGAATAAAAAAATTATAGATCGATCTAAATTAAGCAAAACTCCCCATAAAATGGCACAATTCAGTATAGTATTAAAATAACAATGCATAGGGTTTATTCTAGGAAAAGAATGGGTCAGCATTATAAAACATATCAAGATAGTTAACTATACTAACAGAATAAAAAGAGAAATGCACAAGATCATCTTAATATATTCAGAAAAAAAGCAGATAAAATTCAGCACCTAAGTCTGAACATAGTTCTAATCACATATATATGTAAAGTGAACATAGTTCTTGAACATAGTTCTAAGTATATATATGAAAGTGGACCGAACATCCTTTCGAATGCTTACTTACTAAGCACTACAGTAAATGTCATACTTAAATGACAAAATGTTAGAAGCATGGTTATTAGAATCAATGGTAAGACAAAGATGTGTGCTGTGATATTTACTATTAAACAATCCTAAATAATGAAACTAAATAATAAGAAGAAAAGGGCCAGAAATATTCCACAATGGGAAGGATGTTTGCCTTGCATGTGGCTGACCTGGGTTCAAACCCTAGCCATGTATGGTCCCCTGTTTACTGCCAGAAGTAAGGCCTAAGCACAGAGCCAGGAAAATGCCTGAGCAGAGTCTTGTGTGGCCCAAATCCAAGCCCCCATCCAATATATATATAGCTATATAGCTAAGAGGTGTTAGAATATAAAAAATAATGTCACTTATTTTTGGGTCACATTGAGCTGTGCTCAGAGCTTACTCCTGGCTCTGTGCTCAGGGCTTAATCCTGGTAGATTTGGGGAATCATATGTAGTGCCAGGAATTGAACCCAGGTTCACTGCAGACAAAGCAAGCACCCTACTCACTGCACTATTGCTCCAGCCCCATCATATTATTTTTTAAATAATATGATAATATACTTAGAAAAACCAAGAGTATATAAACTTCTAAGGAATTTCACAAAGTGGTTATATGTAAAATAAATAGTGAAAAATGAATTTCTTTTCTTTACACAAGCAATAACCAATTATGAAACATTGTGTTATTTGAAAAAGATCTTAATAGCACAGCAGTAGGGTGTTTGCCTTGCATGCAAGCCAGCCCAGCTGAGCTGGGTTCAATTCCTCCATCCCTCTCGGAGAGCCCGGCAAGCTACCGAGAATATCTTGCCTGCTTGGCAAAGCCTGGCAAGCTACCTGTGACATATTCAATATGCCAAACACAGTAACAACAAGACTCACGATGGAGACGTTCCTGGGCCCGCTCAAGCAAACTGATGAATAACGGGATGACTGACCGTGAAAAAAGATCTCCTTGGGCTGGAGAGATAGTATAGCAGGTAAGGCACTTGCCATCCACATGGCTGACCACGGTTCAATCCCTGGCACCACTTATAGTCTTTGAGCCCGATCAGGAGTGATCCCTGAACACAGAGCCAAGAATAAGCCCTGAGTAATGCCATGTGTGGCCCCCAACCCAGAATCAATAATTTATTTATAAATAAGTGAAAGGATTGCTTCCAAAATGGCAAAGAAAAACAGCATGTGCTCTGGAACAAATCTAATATGCTCAGAAGAAATTTCTAAATATTTACTGAAGAACATAAAGGAAAACTGGAATGAATGGAAAAATACCCTATTCTTGGTGAGGATGGATCAATTTTGTTTCAGTGCTAACTGGCTATGTGACCTTGGGCAAAGTGTTAAACCTACTCTGAGTCCCAGTTTCCTCCTTGGTAAAAAGAGAATGGAATCTTCCTCATACAATTACTATGACCATTAGAACTTGCAGACAGAAATGGTGCTAGTTTAAAAACTCAAAATTAGGAGCCTAAGAATGGTTATGGGTAGAGAATTTGCCTTGCAGGCATGTGGCTATGAGGTCAATCCCAGAACTGCCCCATATGCTAAGTCTAATCCCCGTCATCACAGTAACAACAAAGGAAAGGGAATTTTAAAAAAAGAGATTCAAGAAAAATTTGGAATGATGTACCTTAGTTTTGTGTGTGTGGCAGGGTGCACATCCAACTGCCTAAGGGCTTACTCTTGGCTCTGTTCTTAGGGATCACTACTGGTGGGTTTGGGGACAACATGGATTAGCCACATGCAAGGCAAATGCCCAACCCACTATATTATCACTCTGGTCCCTACCTTATTAATTTTTTAAATAATGCAAGTATATGAATGTGACTACAAATATTTACCTCCAAAGAACAGGTGAAAATTAAAAGCTGGTGTTTCATTATCTGTGGTGCTTTAATTCCTATTAAAAAGACAATTTTACATAATTTTAAAAGAGGGTCTAAGAGATAACAGGCTTCGCCTGCAAGAAGACACAGGTTCAATCCCTGGCACTGCGTGGCCCTCAGAACACCACCTGGAGTGACCCTCTCCAAGAACAGAGCCAGAAGTAGTCCCCAAACTCCTGCTAAATGTGTCCCTCAAAACACACACTCACATACACACACAAGCCCACCCACCCCCACGCACACAAACAGACCCCATATGAAGGAAATTCTTTTTTTAAACTTTATTGATTTCACTTAATTTTTTTAATTGAATCACCCTGAGATACACAGTTACAAAGTTGTTCACGATTAGGTTTCAGTCATACAAAGTTCCAACACTCATCCCTTCACTAGTGTACATTTCCTACCACCAATACCAATGTCTCCAGTTGCCCTTCCGGCCCCCACCCTCCCCATGAGGGAAATTCTTCATTTTTACCATCTTGGCCTGCTCTTTTTTAACTTTTCTGACATAATCTACACCATTTTTTCCAAAGTTTCCCAATAGTGGTGAGAGATGGGGCTCATAGAATGTTAGCTTGAAGATATAGGCCCAAGAAGCTACTACATGGAGCATGATTTAACTGTGTTACATATGAACATATGTAATGTAAGCGAGCTTAAAAACTGCACCGTGCACCTTTTCTATCTTTTTTGTATCTTAAGATTCTTATGTCTGTAAATTTCAGTGTGTGGGGAATATGTGCAAATATAAGTCCGAGTTCCATAAATTACCTGGGGTTGAGCAATAGCTCAAAGGGCAGGCAGAGGTCAAAGGTCTCCAGCCTATAAAGTCAGCAGGAGCCTGTTGGGGAGTGTGGAGAGGGGAGGGGGGTCCGCTCAGGTCAGGAGGCTCAAAAACACTCAAATAATCCAGGTGTGAAGTTCTCCCACCCCCGAATTGCTATTTTGCAACAGAGTAGTGGGCTCTCTAAACTTGCAGGTCTATTTTATTTCTCCTATCTTCTCCAAGAAAGTTTGGTGAAAATAATGATGTTTAAAAGGAAGTTATTCTAGAGCATTTTCCCACCTCTTGGTATGTGTGAAACACTTTGCTAGGAGCTCTGGGGGAAGAATTATAACTGAGCTCAGCGAAATGAAGTCCCTTGGGGAGACCTTGGAACTCCCACTGCTGTAGTGGGCAGAGTAGGGCAAGGACGGTGGAGTTCCCAGCTGGGAGACGTCTCTGGGCAAGAGGTGCACAAGGGTCTCTGAGCAGATGGGGCAGAGAGGAGAGACTTTGCACCATTGCACCCAACATGCTTGCAAGGGAGGAAGGAATTACCAAAACAAAAACTCCCAGACTTCTCAATCAGGCCTCACTGAAAGTTTGTCTGTGCTATGAGATCGTTTATCATACTGTGTCAGTGTCAATAAGAATGATTGTTAATAGATTCCCCAGTTCAAGATTCCATGGTGCCATTTCATTCCCCCCCCAAAAATTTTCTGAACCCCTGAGTTTAGTTAACTGGAGGATTGTGTGTGGATTGGGCACAAAAGCTTAGTCAAGAGATGGATCCTCTAGCCCTGTGACACATAAAAGGCTGTTACCCTGCTCCTTCATCCCATTGTTTTCTGGTAGATAGCACCATGTGCCAACATTGCTTACACCTGAGAATCGAGATCTCGCAGAAAGCAGGAAGGAACATAACCCTGGACTGGGTCCACCCAAACTTGGGTTTGTATCTGATTTTTTACATTTGCCAGATTTGGGCTTTGAACATATTACTTATTCTCAGTTACTCTCTGAGTCCAGGTTTCCTCATGTGGAAAGTGTGAATAGTGGTAGTGCCTTATGGAGTTGGATTAGACATAATGTGCCTGGCGTGTAAGACCCAGAGGGCATTAACTGCCTTCCCTTCGTCTTCATCAGATACAGGTCAATGTGTCAAGATTCCCTCCATAGAGATAGTACAGTGAGTAGCATTTTGCCTTACATGTAAGACCCAGGTTGGATCACTGGCATACCATGTGGTCCCTGGAGCCCACAAGGAGTGATTACTGAGTGCAGAGCCAGGAGTGAGCCCTGAGCACCATGAGAAGTGGTCCCAAAAGGAAAACAAATAAACATAAATTCCTTGGTACTTTGAGTGCTTTCCTGTACTAGAATTAAAGGGTTGAGGTGAGAGAGATATGGATTTGGGGATAAAAATCTTAGACATCAGTCCCAGAAAAGGGATGAAAAGAAAACACTCTTCAGAACTAGCTGTGAAAGATAGGATGTGATGCAAAGAAAGATTAAAGCAAAAAACCAAAACAGAGGAATAATGTGATAACTTGTACTTGCAAGGACTATGAATGGCTGGGAGCAGAAACTAGGAAAGGACAATGGAGATCAGAGTTAGTCATTTAGCTGAATGTGTTTGATAAATTATAGTCTAATTGAAGGGGATATTCTTCCTGGGAGAATCCCTTTGAACTATATTTTAAAAAAACAGCCAATAAAATTCAGCCTTCCACTTTGTGAAGAAAAAGGAAAAAATATTATTTGATTTTATTGTTTTGATAGGAGTGTGAAATGACATGCTGAGTTTAGTTTGGCCCAAAAGACATCCTGTTGCTCATGTAATCATATGCATTTATTCAATCTTTCAGCCATTTACTAGGTGTGACTTTTAAATACATAAATAGATCTAACTCTGAAACTTACCTTCCTCCCACCTCCACCTCCAAATCGAAGTAAAACAAATTCTACTCCATTTTTCAATGGAAATGTCATCCTCCACACTCATCAGGCTGGATACATTGATAGAATTTTCCTTCAATTCCTTTTCTCCTTCAAAGAATTTCAATACCAAATCAAAAACTAACTTACCACGTTTTATTTAATAGATTATTTTAGCTTGACAAGCATCCCGAGTTTGGGAGAAACCATCTCTTATTTGGCTCTCGTCTGTCTCCTGACTTTATAATTGCACACTCCATCTTAGTTTGCTTTCCACATGAACATTTTGTGAAACCCACTAGTTGTAATTACTTTCTTTCTCAAGAAGCAACAATTGCTTTCTACACAAATATTCTTCTTATCCAATTCCTGCTCCAGGCATTCATTCAAGGTTCTTCATCTCTCATCTGACTTGATCTTCCACCTGTTTTGAGGCAAGTCAGTGAAAAACTTGGAAATAGCGAGGGTGTTATACATTCTCTCTGCAGTTGGGGTTCTGGGATAAAAAGGAAGCAAAGGAAATGAAGGGTGTCAATACTGGTGGTAGCTTTCTGAGCCATGGTTTACTAGATACTGAGAGAGACAAGTCCTAAGAAAGGCTTGCTTGCACTGAGTATGGGAGTATGGGAGTGAGAAAACAGGTAGAACAGAACTTGAATCTATCCAGATTATAGGACTGGTGACAAAGATAAGCATGAGCAGGAAGGTGCTTGGTGATCCAGTTTACATATATAAATATATATATATATATGTTTACAAGGATTAAAAACTATATTTAAGGGTTGACATATCTGTATGACAACATGGCTTTGGATCCAGAATTGGTTTATGATGTGAATTCACAACTCTAGAGCTAGAGTACCTAGAATATTTCATGATTGTGGAGAAAAGAGTGAGAAATACTTGTGACACCCTTTCTTTTCATTTCTGCAGGTCATAAGGCCACAGGGAGGAAATGAATGGTACATTCCTACTCACCAGTGGTCCAGCAAAACAGGAGCTGGAGACTTGTACTGGCTGAACATTTGCAGAGAGGCTCATTGGAGCAAAAATATGAGCAAAAGAAATGCATGATTATCCCTTGTTGATACAGAATAAAGAAGCATAATTGGATGAAACTCTCTGGCTCTCGTTTTTCGCAACATAAATACTTCTTGGTGAAGCAGGCGCTGGAGTTCATTGATTTTTATTCTGCATGCCATTCTTTATTCTCTTATATTTCATTGGCTTTAGTCACATCTATTCTACTCTACCCATTCTTAAAGAATAAAGCATTCTATAAACTTGAATCTTGTCAAATAACAGGTCTCATTTTCATTGAATTAATAATAGCAAATGGATTTGGACAGGTCCTAGACTATATCATTTCTAAAAATTACTATCCTATATACTAGCTCCAGTTTCATTTCCCTCTTATTGCCAGAACAACTCCTACTTTGAGAAATATATCACAATTTTCCTTAGAATGTGTTAAAGTTACTCAATATGTCACAGTCCCTTAGATTACATTCTTTAATTCTTTCATTTGGGGGCCACATCCAGCAGTGCTCAGGGCTTACTCTGAGCTCTGTGCTCAGGGATTGCTCCCGATAGGGCTTGGCAGAACCATAAGGGGTGCCAACGATCAAACCCAGGCCAGTCACATGCAAGGCAAGTGCGCCTACCTGCTGTAATATATCTCTAGTCCCCATTCTTTCATTCTTAAATGGGAAGTTAGCTACATGTCCTTTGTATCAGATTCATTATAATCTTTAAATTCTTTATGAACTCATTTATTTATATCACTTAATGTGGTAAAGATTGGTGGAAATATACTGTTCCCTTTGGCAATCATGTCTTGAAAATTTTATAAATTTTGGTATTTATGTTAGACTGGGCTGGAGCGATAGCACAGCAGTAGGGCGTTTGCCTTGCACGCAGCCAACATGGCCGACCGGAGTTCGATTCCTCTGCCCCTCTCGGAGAGCCCGGCAAGCTACCGAGAGCATCTCGCCCGCACGGCAGAGCCTGATAAGCTACCCGTGACGTATTCGATATGCCAAACACAGTAACAACAAAGTCTTCAATGGAGATGTTACTGGGCCCGCTCGAGCAAATTGATAAACAACGGGAGGACAGTGACAGTGACAGTTATGTTAGACTATAGATATACTTAGAGATGTTACATGTACTAATATCTTGTGGCCTCATTTAATGCACCATTTAATGCTTTCTGTATTAAACCCTATTTTATCTAATATTAATTCTGCTATCCCTTCTTTCTTTGGCTCTCATGATATCCCCCCTTTTTTTCCCTACTTCCTGGCCCATTTTGTTTAAAGCAGTATATATTTAGAATTCGTTTTCTTTTCTTTTTTTTTTTGTCAAATCTATGTCTCTTTGTCTTTTAATAGAAACTATTAAACCATTCACACTTCATGTGATAATACGTTTGACCTCACTTCTGTCATCTTATTTTATACTTTCCTTTTTTATGTTCCCTTGCTATTTTCATTATTAGTTTTTAACCTTGGCCATAACATTCCAAACCTTCCTCCTGATTTTTAAGTTAAAGATGGCATTTCTAGTTTTATATTCATTCTTATTAATAAGTGTATTTTACATTCTATATTTTCCAAAGTACCAAGGGCTACCTCCTACCCACCTCAGAGGGACTGATCTGGATTATTTCAGATTCAGATTATTATTAAATTTAACATGTGCATTTTTATTGAGAATAATGTTTGACAAAAGAATTGCTTCAAAAATGCATTAGTGACATTTAGATATAAAATTTTACTTCTTGCTTTTTTCAACTTCTGTTATATACCACATTTTTGCCATAGTCAAATAGAAAAAAAACCTAGATCACTATGCAAAACTATAAACAATAGTTTACTCAAAATGGATTAAAGACTGAAATATCAGTCTCCAAACCATAGGATGCACAGATGAAAACATAAGTGATATACTCCACAACCTCAAAATCAGAGATGTATTTGGAGATTCAACTCCAATGACCAGAGAAACAAACGTGAGAATAGACAAAGTGAATAAACAGACAAAATAAAATATAAAAGCAAAATGAACTCTCTCATAAATAAAAAGACAAACTAGCAATGGGGAGAAGAAATCTTTACATTCTACATCTGACAAGCAGTTAGTATCCAAAATATGAAGTGAATTCACACAACTCTACCACCACAACAAAAATAAGCGAATCCATTAAAAGATGACCAAAAGACATGAATAGACACTTTCCCAAAGAAGGAATACAGATGGCCCATAGACACATGGGGAAAAAAGTGCTCACTATGACTTATTTAGGGAAATGCAATCAAAACCACAATAAAATATCACCTTACAGCTGTGAGAATGGCCTACATCAAAAAGTTGGAAACAACAAGTGTTGGTGAGAATGTGGAGAAAAAGAAACCTTTGCAACACTTGTGAGAGTGCAAACTAATGCAGCTGCTACGAAAAATGGTATAGAGATCTCTTAAAAAAATAAAAATGGGAGGCTCGGGAAATGGCTCCGCGGTAGGATACCAGCCTTTCAAGTCTATGGCTGTAATTTGGATCCCTGGCAACCCCGACATTGTTAAGTGTGATTCTAGTAGCACGGTCTTTAAGATGTCTGATGCCACAAGCATGTGACCTCAGGACACTGCAGCCAAGTGTGTAACCTCTGGCAAGCGCCGAATCCAAGTGTGCAAGCACCACAGCCAGGGGTGTGACCTCTGCTGCTGCACCCCAATCCAAGTGTTTGTAATTCCCCCACCCCCGTGATCTCCACAACTAAGTATGCAAACACCATAGCCACTTAAAAAAAACTATTAAAAACAATACAGTGAAGTGGCAGTTTTCAAAATCAGTATATATGGCCAGAGCGATAGTACATCGGGTAGTGCGTTTGCCTTGCACATGGCTGACCTGGGTTCGATACCCAGCATCCCATATGGTTTCCCAAGCATTGAGAGGGGTGGTGATTCCTGAGTGCAGAGCCAGGAGTAACCCCTGAGCATCACTGGGTGTGACCCAAAAAAGCAAAAAAAAAAAAACAACCCAGTATACAAAAATAAAAAATAAGAAAATCTGCCTCACACATATACAAAATGAACTAGAAAAAAATAGAATTCTGAATTTTGAAAATCTATCCCATTCACAGTCACATAAAGAATTAAGTGCCTCGAAAAAACTTAACACATGTATGAGATTTGTAAATTTAAAATTATAATATTTTTCTTAAAATGAAAGATACAAAACAATGGAAAGTTATCTAATGCTCATATTTCAAAGAATTAATATTGTAAAGGGCTGGAGAAATAGCACAGTGGTAGGGCGTTTGCCTTGCACGTGCCGACCCAACCGACCCAGGTTCCATTCCTCCGCCCCTCTCGGATAGCCCGGCAAGCTACCGAGAGTATCTCGCCCGCACAGCAAAGCCTGGCAAGCTCCCCGTGACATATTTGGTATGCCAAACACAGTAGCAGCAAGTCTCACAATGGAGACGTTACTGGGCCCGCTTCAGCAAATCGATGAACAATGGGAGGACAGTGCTATGGTGCTACAGTACAGCAAGCTGCTGGGTAATATTGTAAAAAGAAACATCCTACCCAAATCAATATACATATTCAATGCAATACCTATTGAAATTCCAATAGCATTTTTAAAGGAAATACTATATTTACATTACTGAAATCTGTGTGAAATCATAAAAGATTCTGAACAGCCAAAGTAAATCTGAGAAGAAAAATAACAGAGCCAACTTGTTCCCCAACTTTATTCAGCAAAACTATAATAACCAACAATATGATGTTGAAACAAATTTGATAAAAGGATCAATGAAATAGAATTGAAATCCCAGAAATTACTCTCCACATATACAGGTAGTTAATTTATGACAAAGGAATCAAGAGAATAAAATGGAGGGGAAATTTTTTTCAATAATTTTTTTGGGAAAACTGGATTGTCATGTGAAAGAGGAAACTGGCTTATTATCTCACACTATGCTCTAAAGCTAACTCTGAACAAATTTAAGACTGAATGTTAGACTTGAAACCACAAAATACACAAAAAACATAGGCAATACAACACACAATTTGGTCTTCAATGTTGTTGATTCCAGCAAGGGAAACAAAAGCAAAAATAAACAAATGGGACTACATCAAACTAAAAAACTTCTGCACAGTGAAAGAAACTCTGTTAAAATAATTAAAAGACACCCTACTGAATGGTAGAAAATATATCATAAATCTGAAAAGGGTCTAGTATTTAAGCTAAATAAACTCAGAGAACCTAAAAATAATAAAAACAACCCTACCAAAAAAATGGAAGAAAGAGCCGAGTAGATATGTCAACAAGAAGACATATAATTGGCCAATAGGAACATAAAAAATTTTCACTATCATTATTATCAGGAAAATGTAACTCATAAGGGTAATGAGATATCACCATACACCAGTGAGGACCACACACACACACACACACACACACACACACATGCATGCACGCATGTGCACACACACATATATATGAAAGTTTTGTCATATCCTGTTATATCTTCATAAGTTTATTAGCTTGAAAATTAAAAAATAAGATTTTTAAAAATTTTATATATGTTCCACTTAACAGAAAAATATTAGTTTTATGTCCTAAGATGTCTCCTGTCTTTTGAATTACTAAATATTGTTCTATGTATTGAGTGAGAGTGAGTCTGGGGCCGTCCCTCACAGGCACAAATATGATTGAGATGTATTTTCCATCATGTCCCATTAGCACGCCTATTGCTAGCTTTTTGTTAGTGTTTTTGTTGAATTTTAGGAGTTATTTATATAACTTGATACTAATTCCTTTTCAGGAATATTTTCAAATATATTTCTTCCATTCTTTGAAGCCCCGACAATCTGTCCTTCGAATCCTTCGAAATGCTTGAAAAATTCTTCTGGGAGTCCTTTTCCTCCAACCAACTTTTCCTTTCTTTTTGATGAAATAGGTTAGCTGGTTTTCCCTCACTGAATATTATGTGCACTTTTTATTATAGCATAGCAAATTTTCTGACATGTAGCTTTTATGTCAGATACCTCCTTTACTGGAAGTACATATTATAATGAATATCTTTAAAATCACTTATATATGGTTATTTAAAAAGAAAATTAGAGAGTATGAATTAAATGTGTGTGCTTCATCTCCCATTCAAATGGTAATATACTCCCTGCACCCAATTCACTATGGATACTGATTTAAAATGTTGATTCCAATTCCCTAACTCACTTCTCAATCAGAATCTCCAAGAAGAGAGGCTCCAGGCAAAACTAATACAAATAAAAATTCTAAAACCACTGGGGTGGGTAGTATCACATGAGCACTTAGATGAGAAAGCAATGATTGAGCGAAACTCAAGGTACACTCTAAGTCAGAGCAGGTGATTCTTATCTCTCTTTTTTTTGGACAAGTATATTATTTACATAAGGGAAATGTGACTGTGATTGTTAAGACAGACTGTGGCTATGAATGTGGGAACATTTAACTGTGTTTTCTGAAAAACTCTGCAGGTATGAAATAGAAATATCTATTGCATACAAAGACATAGGCAACAAGACTGCAGTGTCCAGTTAAGGGTCAGGAACTTGAAAGTGGTTTTTAGAGAAATTGCAGTGTACTCAGAGATTTGCCAGAGATGTTAAGATTTTGAAAACCCCATAATATGATGAATCACCAAAAGAACTTTTAGTTCATCAATGATTCTTAGTTATGCTAAACATTTGTGTCACTTTGAAACCCTAAAAATTTACGTAGGCTCAGGTCTCAAACTCATCAATTGAACATCTGTGGGCATGGGACCCAAGATTGTTACATTTGTAAAGTTCCCTAGGTTATTTTATTTTTAATTTCATTTTATTTTTTAATACTAATTTTAAATTTTATTGAATCACTGTGAGATAGAGCATTACAAAGATGTTCATGATCAGATTTCAGTCATACAATGTTCCAATATCCATCCCTCCAGCCCTCCATCAGTGTAAGTTCCCAGCACAAATGTCTCCAATTTCCCACCCACTCCCCTAAACCATCCGCCACCCCAGTCAGCCTCTATGGCAGGCACCTCTTTTCTTTCTCGATTTTTCTCTTTCTTTCTCTTATTTTAGGCATTATGGTTTGCAATACAGATGCTGAAAGATCATCGCATATATCCCTTCACCCTAGGTTATTTTAATGTTTAACCAGAGTTAAGAAACAATGGACTAGAGAAAAGTACCATGTTTACATATATGGAAAACTCAGCTGTAGAAGAGACATTCAAGGGCTTATGTAAAAACCTTGTACTTAATCATTCACTTGGACAAGAGAGACATTGGTTTAGCTGAGTAAGCAGGAAGCAACTGGCAGAGCTCCCTTGCCAGGCCCCAAATCTCAAAACTGTGAGAAGTTTCCTCTCTTTATTAAACAGACATGCATCTTTGGCATTAATTTTCATATATTAGCATACATGGATCAAGACAAATGAACATGGACACATCTGTGATCTCACTGATGCATTTTGTTTCATATACTACTTAGATTTATTATTTCCTAATATGAGTCTCCCCGCTACTGTCACTTTTACCAGTCACATCTGGCCTTCTCACAGACACCTCAAATTTAGCATGCTCCCAACTGAACTCATTATTTAAACGAGAGGCATCCTAAACATATTTGGCCTATTTCCCCTCTTCCAAAAAGATTAATAATGCCCCCCCCCCCCCAAGTTGAAGTGCCTCCTAATTATACTTGAGGCTATTACAACCCCCTGGATCATTCCAGCATCCCCAGAGGGTGATATTACCCACTTTGGGAAACTGAGTTAACTTTTCTTCTCTTAATTCTTTTGGTTGATAGTCTTTCTCTCTGCTGGTGCATAAGGCAAAAGCCTAAGAGCTAAGCTTAGTTCCTCTGGTACCTTTACTACCCTCACAGGCACTTAATAACCTGTTCTTTTCTGATTCTGTCACTCCATCCATCCAATACTACCTTATTTGTACTCACATTACCTAAATTTCCATACAAGCCCTCTGTGGGCTGCTTCTTCTTTCTCCCCCTATACTGCAGCTAGATGGTTTATTCCACTGTGAAATCTGACCTTATCAGTTCCCACATAGCAATTCTCAGTGTCCTTCCACTATGTACAACAGGAAAAAAAAAACACACCCTTTAACTTGACAGAGAATAACAACCTTCACACATTTCTAGACTCATTTTCTAGGTGATATCATCTCTTGGGCTATCAATAACCATAGATAAATGCCTTGAAGTCCTAGCTCACACTGTTTTCACTCCCTAGATACATTTCCCACACTTGCTTCTTTAGACTACTACCTACCCTTTAAATTTCAGATGATGCTCATCTAATTCATTACCTGGCTTCCTTCGTCCATACTTTGCTAGGCCAAAAAAAAAAGTGACACTCCTCTGACGCATCTAAAAATAATGCTGCATTTTATCTGCTTCTGGTTCTGTTCTACGCAGTTTCTCACAATTCACAGAATTTCATTTGGTTCCATTTTTCAAAGTCAAAAACTGCTTCTGTGCCAACTGCAGAACAAGTGTGCAATGTCATACATTTGCTGAGTTAATGTTGGTCAAATCAATGATTGGATTTTCTTAAGTGTATGCTTGCCATGATTTGCAAAGTTTAGGGATTAGTTTTCAGTAGACTGTTCAGGTAGAGCAGAATTTCTTTAGTTATCAGAACAAACGCCACTGGCTTCTTAATGGTGGGGAAGCTCACTTTATGAGCAGCCAGAGGCTACAGGGCATCTTAGTGAAGAGATCAGTGAAGAGATCAACTTCTATTAGGTTGTGTCCTGGAGGCCAGTTATAGCGATCAGACCTCACTGTTGACCATCCCCCATGTTTTTTTTTTAATCTTGCATAAATGTTTTTTAAAATTTCATTGAGTCACCGTGAGAAAGTTACAAGCTTTCATGTTTGGATTACAATCACACAATGATCAAACACCCATCCCTCCACCAGTGCACATTCCCTACCACCAATCTCCCCAGTATACCCCCGTCCCCACCCTTCCCTTGCCTCCATGGCAGACAATATTCCCCGTACTCTCTCTCTACTTTTGGCCATTATGGTTTGCAATACAGACACTGAGAGGTCATCATGTTTGGATCATTATCTACTTTCGGCACACATCCCGACCGATTCCTCTAGTCACCACTTTCTTAGTGATCCCTTCTCTATTCCACCTGCCTTCTCCCCTCCGCTCATGAGGCAGGCTTCCAGCTATGGGGTAATCCTCCTGGCTCTTGTATCAACTGTCCTTGGGTGTCAGCCTCATGTTATTCTATACTCCACAAATGAGTGCAGTCCTTCTATGTCTGTCCCTATCTTTCTGACTCATTTCACTTAGCGTGATGGAACACATAGGTTACTGAAAAAGAGCATCTATTTTGGGTAGCTTTCAAAGATTTTGGAAGGAATATCTGCTCTGAGAAATTGTGAGTTATTTTCTAGCTCTCTCACTATAATTGGGAAACAGGCACACGGAGGTCGCTAGTAACATGCTATCCCATAGTGCAAAGGTAGAGAAATGCATCAGAGAATGAAAACATTTGGGCCAAAATATTTCACACATTTCAGCATGGAAGGATAAAGATGGACTTGTTGATCTCTAGCTTCTCGGAATTTTTATACTAGATCAGTCATCAGGAAAGTAAAAATGTGATTCCTGTATCACTGACACTGTTCATACTTCAAGAGTGGTAAGACTGTTTCATGGAGACCACATAAAAAGGAGCAATAGGCTCAAATGGTTAACTGGGCAGAAGGTTCTATGGATTATCAGCTGCTCTCCATCAGTGAATTTGATCTTTCATTCCTTTTCTACAGCCCATGGATATGCAGAACTGACAACCTCTTTAGTGAAGTTACACTTGAAAAATGAGGTCAATGACATTCGGGCTTCCTGACTCACACTCATGTTAGAAGCAGAAATTAGTACACTGTTATCTTGTAAGTATGGTATGCATATAAAGCACAGTGATTTTTGTTTTGTTCTGGAGTTAAAGCTGGCAGTGCTCAGGGCTTACTTCTGGCTCTGTGTTCAGGGATCATTCCTGGCGGTGCTCAGGGGTCCAGAGGCAGTGTTGCAGATGAAACCGGAGTTGAGCACATGAAAGACAATTGTACTATTTCTATGACCCCCATTTTTATTATTCTTAAAATGTCATTTTGAACCTTTTTTCTCTGTGTCCCTGTCATGATTTTGAGGCCCCTTGGAATCATTTTTTCATTTAGAATTAGAGACTTTAAGTTCTTTCCTCTTTTCTCTGTATAAATAATGATATCAGGAGAGAGTCTTTGATTTTCATGTAGATTCAGATGATATAGTTCTAAGAGGAAAATTGACATTTTGGCAAACCACAAAATCTTTAGAAAAAAAGTTACACAAGCAATACAAAATAAATTATTTAGGGCCTGCTATTGGGGCAGGCTTGGATGGTAGTTGGGAAAATTGGAAATAATAGTGGTAAGGAGGTGTATTGGTGGTGGGATAGGTGTTGGGATATTGAATATAATAAATCATTGTGAAAAACTTTATAAAATAAAATATTTTTTAAAAATAAAAAGAAAAGAAAAGAAGTTACATTCAGGGGGATATATAGGGAAGAAGTAGGAGACCTTGGTTTCTGCCCTGGCGTGAAATCTCAGATGAAGTACCCCTAATTTCCTAATTTTAATATGAAGTCTGGGATTTGATTCTTTCTAAGCTCCTTCCTGGATCTCATTTTCTATAATGCTACAAATTAATATATTCTGCGAATTAATATGTGTTTTGGCCTAATTGAATAATAGCCCAAGGAGCTTAAATGGCATGCAAATGAGATCACTAGACCATTATCCTGGATCTGCTTAATATATTCAGAATTATAGGAACAGAAAACATCACCCATCATTCTCAATTACTGTCTCCATCATCATCATCATCATCAACATTATCATTCCCATCAACACTGTCACTATTACCACCACCTATCATCATTTCTACCATCACCACCAACAATCTCAATCCTAACCACTACCATCCCCTTCACCACCACCATCACCTTTGTGACAAACAGACTTGAAAATAGGAGAAAAAACTTCAAAAACTTTCTTGACTTAAGAGGCTAATAATAGTAGTAGGAAACACTTTGCTATAAGGATGTGGAATGAACTTTTAGAACTAAGATCATCATCTCTAGGGTTAACAGAAAGAAACTTATACTCACAAAATTGGTTTCTTGGTGTTATTGGACAGCCATCTCAGGAAAATGCCAGTGACAAAGATTATCTGGACTTCATTAAGAGAATGGTAAGATTCCTTTGACCGCTATTACAATTTTAAAAAGTGAGTAAATAATAAAAGAGAAGTCAAGATGGCTGGAGTGATAGCACAGTGGTAGGGCATTTGCCTTGCATGCGGCTGGCTGGCTGACCTGGGTTCGATTCCTCCACCCCTCTCAGAGAGCCCGGCAAGCTACTGAGAGTATCTCACCCGCACAGCAAAGCCTGGCAAGCTACCCGTGATGTATTCAATATGCCAAACACAGTAACAAGAAGTCTCACAATGAAGATGCTACTAGGCCTGCTGAGCAAATCGATAAAAAATGGGAGGACAGTGCTACAGAGCAAGATCAAGTAATAGGAGCATTTAGACTTAACTAAACTCTGTGAAATGAAACAAAATTTATCTGATAGTTTTTTTTTTTTTTGCTTTTGGGGTCACACCCAGCGATGCTCAGGGGTTACTCCTGGCTCTGCACTCAGGAATCACTCCTGGCGGTGCGCGGAGGACCATATGTGATGCTGGGGATGGAACCCGGGTCAGCTGCATGCAAGGCAAACACCCTACCCATTGTACTATTACTCTGGTCCTGTCTGATAATTCTTTTTCAAAGGGTTTAAACTACGGACTAAGTAGTAATAGTATGCAAAGTTGAATAAATTTAAACACTTGTTTATTCACTGAACTAATACCATCTTTCAGAGCATATACTGGAATATCAGGATTTTGTTGTACTCATAATCTTGCAGAGTGTGGATCACACGTGGCAGTTTCAGAGCTTACTCATGGCATGGTATTCAGGGATCACTCCCACTTGTGTTAAGGGAACCACACTCGGCGCTCAAGGTGAAACAGAACTTGTTCATGTGCAAGGTAAGTGCCCTATCTCCAATACTATCACCCCAGCCTCATGGTCACAATTTTCTCTATGACTTCGTTCAAGAGTTCATGTTCTGGGCTGAAGAGGGACTGCAGTAGGCTGAGTGCATGCTTGGCCTGTAGGTTTGATCCCCAGCACTGCATGATTCCCAACCATAGAACTGGGAGTAGCCCCAGCACACTACTGAGTGTGACCCCCCGCAAACCAAAACTAAAACAGGAAAAAAGGTTTTATGCCTCACTGACAGGAATTTAGCTGGAATAGTGATACAGAAATATCTGGATAAACTGGCAAGAGAAATGGAACTGAACAAGATAAAATTCAGATCAAACGCGAAGGCTCTCTGGCTCTGGGGTAGCACTTGCACGGACCAGGGAGGGATGAGGAGGCGATACAATTCAAGAGCAAACCTCAAGAGAATCGAAGCTTTCCAGCTGATACTAACTAATCTAATTGATTTAGATTTCTAATTTAACTTCACAGAATCTTAACTGTAGAATATAGGCACACATAACGTTGCTCTACTTGGAACTGATTAGGTCTGCCAGTATTATATTTTGTATTTCTGTATTTTATTCTTAAGGGAAAAAATACAGAATCTCTGAATTCTGTATTTTATTCTGCAAAAGAAAAAAATAATTAACAACATCTAGAGCAAGAATAATAATGATGCTGAGGGCAATGGATCCGATGACCTGTGGGGCAGGATGGGAAGAGTGGAATGAGCTCAAGGCCAGGTTATGCTGTCCATTGGTAGTGAAATCACAGCCAATCAAAATTCTTCTGTGGGGCTGGTACCAGCCCTCCCTGGAGAGAAGTCTGGAATTCAGTGGCTGGGAAAACATTCTCCCCTATACTGTGTCTATAGGCCAGGGCTCACCCATAGGGGGACAAATTCTTTTAACTTCCCATTCAAATTCTGTACCCTTGAAATGCCATTAACATTCATATATGATGCCAATTATTTACTTTAGAAAGCCTTGAAAGTGCCTCTTCTGCTACTTCCTGGCATGATGGCAATTCATAGCTTCATGACTACACATATAAACTGAGGCAATAAAGCACAGGGTCGGAAAAAAATAGGCTTTGAAATTAGATAGGGCCCAAGTTAAAACTCAATCTCTCTTACGAGTTTTACAACCACTTAAACTTTTTTTTTTAAGTTTTATTAGTTTTATTAGAAACACCATGAAGTACAGTTGTAAACTTACAAATTTTTGTGCTTGGGTTTCAGTTATACAATGATCAAGTACCCATCTCTCCACTGGTGCCCATTCTCCACCATCACTGATCCCAGTATCTCCCCCCTCATCCCCCCCCATCCCACTCTGCCTCTGTGGCAGGGCATTTTCTTTTGTTCTCTCTCTCCTTTTGGGTACTGTGGTTTGCAAAAGAGGCACTGAATGGCAATCATGTTCGGTCTATAGTCTACTTTCAGCATGCATCTCCCATCCTGGAAGGATCTTCCCAATACCCTTTATTTGGCGCTCCCTTCTCTATCTGAGCTGCCTTTTCCCCTAGCGTGTGCGGCTGGCCTCCAAGCCATGGAATGAATCTCTGGTACTTATCTCGGCTATTCTTGGGTGTTAGTCTCCTATTTTGTTACTTTATGTTCCCCAGATGAATGCAATCTTTCTATGTCTGTCCCTTTCTTTCTGACTCATTTCACTTAGCATGATACTTTCCATATAGTACCACTTGTATGTAAATTTCATGACTTCATCTTTTCTAACAGCTACATAGTACTCCATTGTGTAGATGTACTAAAGTTTCTTTAACCAGTCATCTGTTCCCGGGTACTCAGGTTTTTTTCCAGATTCTAGTTATTGTAAACAGTGCTCCAATGAACAAACAAGTGCAGATATCACTTCACTATACTTTTTTGCCTCACTGGGATATATTCCCAGGAGTGGTATTGCTGGGTCAAATGAGAGCTCAATTTCTAATTTTTTGAGAATCGTCCATATTGTTTTCCAAAAGGGCTGAACCAGTCGGCTCAACCACTTAAAACTTTGAAGACTGTTTCATCTCATGTGTAGCAATGTGACTATTAGATAACATATGTATGAAAGCAAAATAAAGTTAGCATAATATAGGTGCGTGAAGATGATATAGTTAATATTAACATTACGTTTAGTTAATATTAACGTTACGTTTAGTATTATCCTCCTTCCTCTTTCTTTCGCTCTCCTGGTCCCTCTCTTGCTAAGCACTGTGCAGCTGCAAGGGAGATGATAGAAAACAAGATTTATACCATCACCACCACCCCCGCCTGCACCAAATTTATGAGCTAACCAGTACCGTCCAGTTGAACTTTGTATCATAACGAAATTGTTCTAACGTAAATTCTCCAGTATAGTGCCCGAAAGTCACTGAGCACCAGAATTGTAGCCAGTGTGACTGAGAAACTGAATTTTAAATTTTAGTTAATGAAGTGAAATGGAAAATGGCGACATGCAGATACTTCTCAGGTACATTTCTGGGAGTGATCATTCATAGCTGAATAGAGGTGCATTTAAAGAAAAATGCCAACAATGCACCCAGAACAGAACCTAGAAATGTCTCTTATTTGTTCATTATCCTATTTAGTGATCCATTATGGACAAGTATCTCAGGTGCTGGAGTACAGTGAAAAATAGGAATTTGGCTATAGGAATTTCAGAATTTAATGGGGTTATGCAGATAGTGATTTCACCAGAATAGCAAGAGGAAGATCTGCACAGGGGCTCTGGGATCCCCAGTGAGATTTTTGTAACACCGTGAACTTCCTAGGAGGACATTGGAAAGTTGAGCAGATTTTTAAATAAGTAGATCTCCTATGAGGGGCTAAATAGACATTTATTCCATTTAGAGCAGATTATGTTCTAGGACTATTAAACCCACTTCGCCTGGAGGAGGTTGCCATGGGACAAATATGGCCCCAGGGAAAGTTCATGGCTAGGACCCATATGTTTTCTTTGAACATTTCTCCTTTATGTTTTTTCCTATTGCCCAATTAAACTTCTCTCTTATTGCAACATTTAGTTTACCTAAGGATATTTGCTTCCAGGACAACATATTTTGTTTTGTTTTGGGGCTACATCTGGTAGTTCATAGCAGTTACTCCTGGCTATGAGCTCAGAGGTCACTCATGGTGGGCTCGGGAGACCATATGGAATGTCGGGGATCAACAAACCAGGGTTACATGCAAGGCAACCAGGCCACCTTATCTGCTGCAATATAGCTCCATCCCCAGACAGTTTTTTTTTTTCAATTGTTTTACCAGTAGTCCCTAACCATGCATGACTGTTCTGGGCTGAGATTTTTGGGAGAGGAAATCAGACTAATTCTCTTACAAATAAAATGCCATCAAGTCCCAATGTAATTTGGTTATGGAATTCTGAAACTTGGAATAATAAACAGCTCCATGAATATGACCAGGAGGGAAACAGTTGCTACTGATTGGCTGTTAGGTTGTCTGGACCAATGAGTGTGATTGTGATTGTACTGATGAACGTTGATAGCAGTGAGGGCTGTTTTGTTACTTGTGTGGAGAAATGTTACAGCATTTATGTGTCTTTACACAATAGTCTGATTTGTTCCTAAACTAACATGGGACACCTAAGCAGATTATTTTTGCAAGTAACACTTGGTCACATAACGATAGGTGCAGCTTTATATTTTATGGAAGTTTGCGTGAAGTTCCATAAAACAGGATGATAAGTGTGATTATTTTTTCACATGAGACTAAAGGGATAATTTTGTTATCCAGTTTGATCTTAGTCTCCTTGAGCAGACTAATAAGGCTCCTGTCTATTTGCGTCCTCAAGATTCTTTAGCTTTGACTGGATGAATGACAGTATAAATAGGTGTAGCCGTTTCAAAAAATGGCTTGTCATATATATCGACAGTTAGCATTCAAACCCTTTTAGCTGATTTTGGGAATCTGTCCAGAGGAAGTAATTGAACATTTATGCCTAAAAGACTTTGCCTAGGGGAGGTGTTGTACAGAGTTAGTAGTTGCTAAAGACGGGAAACAACTTTAGTGATTAAAAGCTACAAAGAAGATGATCAAAAAGGACTTTTGCTATAACATTCATCTTTTTTCTTAAAAGTGCAGAACAACTAGCTACAAAGGATAAGCAGTCAACCAGGAGTCAGCCAGCCTGGATTTGAATTCTGGCTCTGCACTTACTTGCTAACTGCGCAATGTGGAAGGGCACTTACTTCTGAGAGGTTGGTCATAAAAACTGCTTAGGGCAACTTCTGAAGACCAAAGGATTGTAGGATACAAGACATAAATGCTTAAACCTACATTTTTAGGTATCCAATACATGTTGGTTCTCTGTGTTTTGTGTTATTTCAAGGCACAGAAGCAGACCAACAGAAACAATCTAACTATGAGTATGTAATCTGGTGGTAGAATGGCAGGTGTTTGTTTTTTTTTTTTTTTTGCAACCTTTCAACTTTCCAAATCTTCTGCAATGAATATCATGATGGTGAGATACCATTAGATTTTTAAAAGAGAGATGTACTATCACAACATAAAGGTACTTTTCGTCCCTCTTCTTCCTTCCTCCCAGGAAGGGGTGAGGGCTCAGCATTCCCTCCCGGGGCTCAGCAACGAGAAAATCTGCCCCTGGAAGAGACCAGCATTTCCACAGCCAGGACCTCTAGGAGTATAGGCTTGGCAAGATCCATCCCCTCCACCTGCTGATTGGGCTCTGGGGAGACTTGGCCAGAGGGATGAAGTTGGAACAGATGGCCTCAGCGGTTTCTCCCAATACAGAGTCTAGATTCCAGATGCTCTGCACTTATCATTTTCTCCCTAGGTCTTGGTTGATTTCAACAAATCAACTGAGAAAACTGGCATATACTATATTGGTGGGAACAACTCATTCACTGGCTCCGCACCCCAGTTTGCTCCCAGAAAAATCGGACAATAGTGGTGGCTGTAGTGCTACAAATACTTGTTAAGGGTGAGGACCGCCCTCCCCCAAGAAAAAATCCTTAAAGGATTGTATCTACAGCAGAGGAGTTACCTTAGTTGCAGTGATTTGCTTGTTTTTCCTGAATGCAGTTCACATTCAGAACAGAATCTGTGGCAGATACTGCTCCTTTTAACACCAGGAACAGATTTAGTATTACCTTCTGGCTTTAGGACTTGTCTCTGGAATGAGAGGAATCCAAAGTACAAAGGTAGATGTGCAGTGTGTGTGTGTGTGTGTGTGTGTGTGTGTGTGTGTGTAAGAGATACAGAGACAGAGAACGAAACGGGAGGACTTTTGTCCCCATATGATCTAATACATCAAGATGTACCTATGTTTCAGCAAGTGTCGCCACCGTCTATTCCACAGACAAAGAATCCCAAGCGCCGAAATAACAAAGTCGTCGCCCCTGTTTCAGTCCAGAGGACGATTTCCAGCCCCGTGTCCCTACCACCATCGCTCAACATTTTAGTCACCAGGACCACAGTACCATTTTCAAGGGGTGTTTTGCAAACCCGGAAAGATGAGAAACATCAACAAGCGAGGACAGCGGGACAGCTAGGTCATCGTATGCTAATGAGGCCGCTGGGGCCTCTCCCGCGCGCCACTGCGGCGCAGCCACAAATCACCGCGCGCTGCCGCAGACCCTCCAGCGCAGCTGGGTGCTGGGGTCTCGCCGGTCACTCCGTTCCGCCGCGGGACCGCGCACATTTGGGAGATGCCTGCTCGTTCGCTCACCTCTCCCTCTGGGTGCTGGGGCGGGAGAGGGCGGAATAGCGGCTTCACTTGTAAGAACTCCCGCCCCCTCCTCAACTCTGCAGCCCCCCTCCTCAAATCCTGCTCCACTAGCCCGGAGGATGAAAAGCTCAGCTTTGCAGCGCGCGGTGAGGTGGAGGAGTTTGTGCAAGCCCCACAGGTGATAACGGGATATGCGCCCCCGAATCACACATGCACGCGCGTCTCATGACTCAGAAACTAAACAGGTCAGCGTGCGATTCTCCCCGCAAGCCCTCTCTCGGTCCCCGAGCTGCCGTTTATCCAAAGGCCCGCGCGGTCCGTCCCACTCCAGTTCTAAGCTGCCCGACCCCGGGGAAGAGGGGGGCTCCGTGGAGTACCTCCAAGTCCTGGCGCCCCGCGGGGCGGTCACAGGTCTGCGGCTCCAGACCTCAAGGAAAGTGTTCACGGTTCCTTTGCCGCCCGAGTGCATCCCGGGCGCAAGCTGGACCGCGCAAGCGGGTGAGTCTGGAAGGAGGGAGATGGGACTAGTTGCTTCAGCACACTGCCAACGGCAGGGCAGCCTCCTGCCCGCACGCACGCACGCACGCCTTTGAAATCTGGAAGGTCTCAACCGCAGAAGAACTGGGCATCCCAGCATGTGGTCGTCCCAGTGACCTCCCTGTTCCAGCGGGGACCTCCTCCAGCAAGGGCAGGTGGCACCGTCGGATTGGGCGCAGTGGCCTTGGGGCAGCCCCTTCCCCAAACCACAGGACCGGCTGCAGGCTTTGCCCTTCTTGGCCAAGTTGCTGCAGCCTGCACCGCCTCCCCGCCAACCCCGTCACCTGAGACCCCCCTACCCCCACCCCCACCTCGACGGCACCTTCCGTCTTCTTACCTCACCGTGCAACACTTGGTTGCGCGGTTTCCCGGAGCGTTCCTTCCTCTGGGCTTATTCCCTTAGTTGGGAGCAAAGCGGAACCAAGAGACGCAAAGGGGACCAAGACTGGTAGTCGTCGTCGTCGTTGTCGTCCTCGTCGTCCCGCCCGCGCTGCCCGCTCGGGCCGGGAGGGTGACAGCGCTTGCAAGCTCCGGGGAGCTGGGGGGCCCCCCCAGCCGAGACTGGGAAACGCCGGGATCTTCCGCCAGCTCGGGTTATCGGCGGATCCCCCAGCCGTCCGCCGCAGCTGCCCACTACTACGGCACTGCGGCGCCCGGCCCCTCACCGCCAGCTAAGTCCCGCTGCCACTCTGCGCGCCCAACCCGGCCCCCGGGCGCAGAGCCCGCCCCCGCCAGGCGCCCGTGCGCGCGCACCCACCGGCGCCGCTCACGAGCACGCGCGCGCCCGCCCGCGCACCCGGGACTGCGGCTCTGTTGGTGGTGGCGCTCTGTCCGGGGTGGGGGAGTGTGGGGTGCGGGAGGCGGGCGGGAGGCGAGATGCGGGGTGGTGATGGGGTGAGCGCTCACAGCTCGCGCTTTGGTGTACGAGGAGGAATTTAGAGGTTTAGGGGTGCGGAGCGGATGCAGCAGGGGTGCGCTTTGGGGGGCACCCGAGGCCAACGGACACGTGGGAGGAAGGACAACTGCTTGGTAAATAAAACGCCCACTGGTCATCTCTACCACGTCTAGGCTCCCTTAATATTGGGAGAGACGAGAGAGGGGTTAAGTTCTCTCTGTTGCCTGGAACTCAGGATCTCTAGAGTCTCCAAATTATTGCCTCACCCGATTCGATCCCCAACACCCCAGATATTTCCCGAAAGTCCCTCCAAGAATGATCTAAAGAGCCAGGAGTAAGAGCTAAGCACGCTAGGTGTGGTTCCCAGACAAAACAAAACAACCAAAAGATTGCCTGTGGCTTGCCAGTGCACAGCAATTTCTGACCTCTCTGCCCTGGGGGTTGGTGGTGGTAGGGCCTGAAAAGGTGATGCCTTGGGCAGGAATGGGAAGGTGGAACCATCCCCGCCTCATCCCTGCCCACAGGCACCAGGCTCTGGCTGCCTGCTGGATCTCAGGACTGAGGCTTATTGTCTTTTTCTCCTTTGCTTTGAAAAGGAGCCTATAGTCCGTGTGTGTTTCTGCTGTTGCACACAGCCGTCTCTAGCCCAGCAAGTGTGAGGAGCACCACAGAGGAGCTGAGGGTGAGGGTGTGGAGACGCTCTGGCTAAAGCAGTGTGTCTCTTTGCTTCTTTCCATGACGTGAGCCATCCTAGTAGGGGAGAAGGGATGACACTATTTCGGGCCTGTCACTCCAGCAGGGCAACTTCTGTCCATTTCATGCCACAGTTAGGGTCATTAGGAGTTTGGACACTCATCTGCAAACTATGTGAAGTTTCCCGGTTTCCCCAGCTGAGCATTCTTTTCCACCATCAAGCAGTGACGGTCCCTGGACCAGGCCTGCAGTCAAGAAAAGCTTTCATGCAAGTGGTACTACATGGAAAGTATCATGCTAAGCGAAATGAGTCAGAAAGAAAGGGACAGACATAGAAAGACTGCATTCATCTGGGGAACATAAAGTAACAAAATAGGAGACTAACACCCAAGAATAGCCGAGATAAGTACCAGAGATTCATTCCATGGCTTGGAGGCCAGCCGCACACGCTAGGGGAAAAGGCAGCTCAGATAGAGAAGGGAGCACCAAGTAAACGGTGTTGGGAGGATCCTCCCAGGATGGGAGATGCATGCTGAAAGTAGACTATAGATGGAACATGATTGCCACTCAGTGCCTCATTTGCAAACCACAGTACCCAAAAGGAGAGAGAGAACAAAAGAAAATGCCCTGCCACAGAGGCAGGGTGGGATGGGTGGGATGGCGGGGGGGGGGGGGGGGGGGAAGGATACTGGGATCAGGGATGGTGAAGAATGGGCACCAGTGGAGGGATGGGCACTCGATCATTTTATAACTGAAACCCAAGCACAAAAATTTGTAAGTCTACAACTGTACCTCATGGTTTTTCACTAATAAAAATTCAAAGAAAAAAAAAGCTCTCTGCACAATGTGAGTTGCCTCGGGGATGTGGGTATCTGCTCCTTTGGGGGAAGAAGCCTCAAACACCAATGACAAGGATCCCCGAGCACCCTAATGGCCAGGCTCCATCCTGGGCCCCATGCAGGCAGACTTATGCATCAGGTGAGGAAAAGAGGTCTCAGGATTTCCTTGCGGTTTCCATGAAGGGGACGTTCCTCCTTACCACTTCATCTCAAGATTTCCCATTTACATTTCCTTCTCTTACCATGGGTTGCTTTTCACATTTCTTTCTAGTACTGTCCTGATTGGGGTGCTTTCAAAGTTCTTTTGGAACTAGTGGGGCACCCTAACGGTGCTCAGGGGATCAGACATCACCCTCACTAATTGGTATAGCTCATGCCCAGGGATGCTTGGGATGCCAGGGTCACACCTGGTGGTGCAGGGGAAGCAGGGGGCAAGGAGTAATGCGGTGCTGAGGCTCAGAAACTTGGGGGTCTCTGCATGCAAGGGCTATACTCAGCCCACAGTTATTTCTCCTGCCCCCTTAAAGTTGTTTTTAAAAACCTTTTCTTTACCTTCCTCTGTACTTGTTGACTCACTCATTTCACTAAATCTATAAAGCGTCTGCTATGTCTTTATTTATTTGGTATTTGGGCCACACATGGGCTCTCAGGGTTTAATCCTGGCTCTGTGCTCAAAGATCACTCCTGGCAGTGCTCTGGGGCCCATATATGGTGCCAGGGATGGAACTCTGGTGGGCTGTATGCAAGCGCCTCCCCAGATGGCTCCAGCCCTTTTACTATATCTTCAGATACTTGCCCTTGACGTTAGTCCTTAGCCTTACTTGGGAAGCAAAAGGAGCAAAGCGACATAAAGGGCAAGAGCTGTCTCTGTCCTTGCTAGAGGAGAAAGCTGGTCACAGGCTTGTTGGCTCTGTGTGGCGGGCTGCATGTCCCTGCCTCCTGAACCACATTTTATAGGGAGAAAAACTCAACTCACAAACACAGTTGCCAGAAAGACATTCTTGCTCTGTCTGTTCCTGATGCCTTCTAAAGAAGTAGAAAAGTCTACATTTGACTGAGCCCTGTGATGCGTTTGGGGGTGCACACTGTTACTCTACCTAGCAGAAGGACAAAAGTTGGATTGAAGGAATGGGAAGAGCATGGGGCCTCACCTTGGTTGTGAGTGCTTTGAGGAAGGCTGATGGAAGAGCAGCTCCCAGGAGAGCACCATCCTCAAGGATCTGGACAGCAGGGTATGGAGCACAGAAGGGCTTGCAAAGTTTGGTGAATAATAGTTCCTGGGGGTGGAGAGGTAGTCCGCTGCTCTCCACTCTTTCTGGGTGATACATCTGTAGCACTGTAGCACTGTCCTCCCGTTGTTCATCGATTTTCTTGAGCGGGCCCAGTAACATCTCCATTGTGAGACTTGTTGTTAATATGTCACGGGTAACTCGTCAGGCTTTGCTTTGTGGGTGAGATACTCTTGGTAGCTTGTCGGGATCTCTGAGAGGGGCGGAGGAATCAAGCCTGGGTCGACTGGGGCGGGTGCATGCAAGGCAAATACCCTACCACTGTGCTCTTGCTCCAGGCCATCTCTGTCACTGTCACTGTCCTCCTGTTGTTCATCGATTTGTTCAAGCGGGCCCAGTAACGTCTCCATCTTGAGACTTGTTGTTACTGTGTTTGGCATATTGGATCCGTCACGGGTAGCTTGCCAGGCTCTGCCGTCACGGGTAGCTTGTCAGGCTCTCCGAGAGTGGTGGAGGAATCGAACTCCGGTCGGCCATGTTGGCTGCATGCAAGGCAAGCGCCCTACCCACTGTGCTATGGCTCCAGCCCAGGCCATCTCTTAAAAAAAAAAAATTCTGAACGGTGCTCAGGAGATCCAGAGGTCCTACCTGTCAGACCAGTGCAAGGGCCTGAAGAATGTGGTGCTGCCTGGACCCTTGATGTAGGGGAGACTCGGCTACACCTGCTGGTGCTGGAGGCCTGCAAGGGTGCACTGGAGATGCTCAGGGACCATAAAGTGCTGAGACTTGAACCTGGATCAGGCACATGATCAACATGTGACCTAATATATCCTGTCCTGGGTTTGTAAGTTCATTTGTGAAGGCAATATGGTCCCTCCACTCTGTTGGCTAGATTGGATTCTAGCTGGATTCTCTGGGTGGCTGGATTCTCTGGATGACTCACAGTGATGCTGGGACTTCTGGCTGATGTAGAGATAGCACAGAGAAACCTCTACAGACCTGGGGTTTGCCGGCAGCTGACATGGGGGTTTTCTGCCACCAGCATGTGGAAAAAGAGTAGTAAGAGAGATCAAAGCTCCGAGGAAGCAGAGAAGGCTGGGGCAGGGGGAGTCACCCAAGAGTACTTTCGGTTGAGAGGACGTGGAGGAGGTTGGGTTTGCGATAGAGTTGGGGACAGAAACCGGGCCCTGATAACAAATGAGCAAAAGAGGAGCTTTCTAAGTTGAGGGAGAGTGAAAGCCTGAGTAGGACAAGTCAGGATTCAGCCTGCACCTTCAGGAGGTGAGAGGAACAGCGTGGGGGACAGGGACTTCAGGCCCTGAGAGCTGAGGGGCTTCTGAAAGTGCTCAGCTTTATTGTTTATTTTGGACCCTGAAGGGGCTGGGGTATTGCTGCTGCCTCTTTCTCCTCCCTGCCGGCCACAGAGCTGGGAGTGGGGAAAGATCTTATTGCTGCGCTCAGGAGGAACCAGAGTTCAGGTGACTCACTCACTGGTGGTCTGACCTGGCCCTGGTCGCCTGTGGGAAGGGGCCCCTTTTCTCGAGTTTGCAGAAAGGCTTGCAGGCTGACAGAGGCTCTGACTGCTCTATGCTGTCTGTGAAAAGGCTGAAACCCCAGGGAGACAGGGAAATATTGATGGAGCCTTTGCCAATCGGAGCTGAAGCGGAAAGAGCCCGGAAATCAGGAAGCCGTGGGTCTGAGGGCCTCTCAGCTACCGGTGACACTCCGAGGCACACAGGAGGTGCAGAGGAGGAAGCTTACTTCCTCTGGGGCTTTCAGCTGTGAGCCAGACACTGGAAGGGGGTTGAGAAATTACCAAAGAAAGCAGAAAATCCAGGGGCCCGCTGCACGGAGCAGTTCCCCTGGGAGTGTGGAGGGAGTCTCTGGACTTCTGCTGTCCAGTCCAGGGAGGGCTTTGGAAGGAGCAGAACAGGCACCCAGCAGGGTGCGTGAGGCCGGGCCCAGAGCAGGCAAGCTAGAGCCCACAGCCTCTGTGGCCAGGTGGTGCCGTTCCCAGCTCGGTCATGGCTGGAGCCCTCTGACAAGTGCCTCTGGTTCCGAGTGGTGGGGAACTTGGGGAGGTGCCACTGATTCGCTGCTTTCTGCTCCTGGAGACTTGGTTGTTGGCAGCTTGCACTGGCCATGTTGCTTTGGGAACACTTCATCCAAGCTGGCAGCTGACGCCTGGGAGCCTTTGCCAAGGCGAAGCCGGGGCTGAGTCAGGTGTCTGTGTCTGGAAACGTCGAAGTCAGACCGTCTCTGGCCGGCTGGGCGATCAGGATGAAGAGGTCTCCGAGTGGGCTGAAAGCAGTGACTGGGGCAGTCCCTGCTCAGGGGCGCGCTGTCAGCCTCCCTGACCTTACATCTTCACACCTGCGTTGGGTCCTTCCTTCTTTGTGAAACTAGCCCAGAAGGGGAGTTGATATTAGCCAAGCCAGGACTGAAAATATCCTCCTCGCTTTGATCCAAAAAGGTTGTGTCGGATAGAGCTTGGAGAGGGTGGGATGAAGGAGGAGAACCAAGAGACTTACAGTTTTCCCAGACAGGATTTATAGGTGCAGCCCTGGAGGGCTCAGTGGATCTGAGTTTTCTTATATGAATAGTAAGGATGTTGGATAGTAAGGATGTCTTTGCAATCCTTTCTGGCTCTGTCACTGTCACAAGCACTGTCCGCGGGGCTACTTGTAAATCCTGCCAGTCACTGGAGTAGGGCCCCCTCCATAGGGATCCAAAAATATGGTGCTGTTCAGGCCCCTACGGTGCCAAGGCTTCCACAGGCCACCACGGCATCACCACATGGTACTGAGGATGGCACTCGGCTGGTTTGGCAGCACACATGGGATGTACCATAACTCCCATCTCTGACTTCCCATTTTTTTTTTTCATTTTGGGTCATACCCCGCCATGCACAGGAGTTACTCCTGGTTCATGCATTGAGGAATTACTCCTGGTGGTGCTCAGGGGACCGTATGGGATGCTGGGAATCGAACCTGGGTCGGCCGTGTGCAAGGCAAATGCCCTGCCTGCTGTGCTATTGCTCCAGCCCCAAGACTTCCCATTTTCAATGCTTTTATAGGATCGATTCCCAGAGAAATTGGCGATGGAAGAGTCTTGGGATCACACCTGGCAATGCTCAGCCTGGCAGCATAAGCTGGGTCCTGGCTAACCCACATTCTGTGTACCCTTTTGTGTCACAGGCAGTGTGTGTGTTGGAAGGTGTCACACACTCAGGGATCAAACATTCCATCTCAGCATGTGCTCTGCTGTCTTTTATTGTAGTGTTGTAGTTGTTGAGCCCAGTTATATTACTTAGGTGTCTGCTTCCCAGGAAACAAAAATTGGGGTCAGCACCCCAATTTTCCTGAAGGTCAAGTGAGTAATATTTTAATAACAGAATGTAACAAAGTGTCTAACAGATTGCAAACCTGCCCCCCACACACTCCCGACCCTCACCTCATCCAACTCCCTCCCTGCCCTGCTCTGGAAAACTGCAAAGCTATTCAAGAGGCTCACAGGGGTTTCCTGGTTGCGTTTTCTTGAGAGGGAAGGAGACATCCACATTCCCAGATCTTGCTTTGGTTATTGCTAGACAGGAGAAGTGGAAGAAGGGAACTGTGTGTAGAGAGAAAAAGAAAGAGAAAAACCTCTCGCCTCCCCGCTGTTTTGGGCAATGATGCTAAGCTTTAACGCGCTTGTAAAGAGGCTAATTTTGGTGACTCTGGGTCTGTTTTCTGCTTGGCCCGGTAGGAAACACGCTGTGGAAATTCCTCACTGCTATCCCTGGAGGGTAAGTTTTTTTTCCCCTCGTGGGGGCCCCTGGGAAGAACCACAGAGAGGAAAAGATTCTCCCTCCATAAATGACCATATGCCTCAAGTCAGCCCAGCCCACACAGCTTTTGAAAGCATTAGTCCATTTTTAGAAATACTGGTCACTTCTTTAATCTTCAGTTAACCAACTGTGGGGCGGGACAAAAAAATTCACAACATGGGCAGAATTTAAGGGCACCCCCGAAACTTGACCCCTGTCTCAGCCTATCTTTCCTTTTGCTGCTGCCAGACTTTCTGGAAGTATGGGCCCTCAAGTTCTCCCTGAACTCAAGTCTTTGAGGCCTCCGATTCCGCATCCATGAGATGGACATTAAATAGTACTTACTAGGCAGAGGCTTTTGGGGTGGTTAGAAGAAATATTTATAAAGTGTTTGTGTGGTACTGGCCATGTAATAGGTTCACAGTATATGAAGCTGTTAATACTTTCAAATAGAAGTGACATTTCTTAAAATGACCCTTAAGGCCTGTCATGAAGAGGTCCCAGCTTACTCACCTATTTACATTTCCAGGAAACCCTTCAAGAGCTTAGCAAGCATCTTGACTAACTTTATCACCCAAATTCAAGCACACAGGGCCCCCAGCCTCTCTGTACCCTACTCAGGCTGCGCCAAGACTGGGAAACCTGCTTCTTCTCTCCCTCCCGGTGCTTTCTATGGTTACCTCCTTTGGTTTTGTTTTGTTGGTGTGTTTTGTTTAGAGACCGTATCTTGCTGTGTTCAGAGTTTACTCCTGGCTTTTTGCTCTGGGTTCACTCCTAGCAGGTGTTTGAGTGATCATATGGTACTGAAGATCAAACTGAGTTCAGCTGCATGCCAGACAAGAGTCTTAACCCCTGCACTGTCTCCCTGGTCCATGGTGCCACCTCTTAAACATCTGCTCCCGGAAGTGAATGACCTTCTCCTCTGCTTCCATTGATCTTCATTTATAATTGTTCGCGGTACTTAGAACAGGCTGCCCTGGGTTGTAGTGCTGTGTGAGCCTCCCGCCCTCTGCCCTGTTGCATCCCAGGGACAGTAATTGGCTGTCCTTCAAATATACCTTAATCAACTCTCTATCACTCACAAAATGTACTGACAAGTCATTGATAATATATTGGAGGAATTGTTCAGGGGCTTGGGGCACCTCCCTTGGGATTGTGTGGTCCCCAGTTTAAGCCCCTGCTGTCCCACCTGGGCTAAACACAATCCTGGCAGCTCTGCAGTACGCAATCCCCAAGACTGCAAACAATTTCTAGCCACAGTTCTTGCCACGTGTGTGTGTGTCTGTGTAAACACCACAGAAGGAGAGGAGAGGGTACTCCTACTGCACACCAAATGTGTGATCCAGAAAGTTCCATGGGTGAAGAGCACTGTTGGAAAACAGTGATGTCCAGCAAATACCCCAAAGATAGCTTGTGCGCCTCACTTGAGAGTGTAAGCCTCCCAAACATGCATGGGAGCACTGTGACTAAGGAATACCTTGGTGAGCATTGTGCCTCAGTGAGTGAGCACCAGTGCCCGAAGCAGCCTGGATAAAAGTGTGCAATTGGGCATTTGTGCATCCCTGGTCATTGCAACAACATCAACAAAGAGAAGAAGGAAAGAGGAATTAAAGAGAGACAAAATATTAGAAACACATTGAAATAATTCTATTCGATAGTTTTGGTTTGGGGGCCAGACCGGGCAGTGCTCAGGGTCTACTCCTGGCTCTGTGCTCGGGGATCATTCCTGGTGAGATTTGGTGAATGATATGTGATGGTGCCCCAGGATCAAACCCAAGTCAACTCTGTGCAAAGCAAATTCCCTACCCATTCTACTCTTTCCATCCCATGGGGTGATTCTAAAGAAGGCAGCCACAAAGCCCTGTGGACTCTAAACTCTACCACAAAGGGAAGGTTGATTTCCCCTTTCAAATCTTGTGAAGGAGCTGCCACTCACTGACACCTGCCATGTCCTGGGCACCGGGCAGACTTTTACACAAACCCTTTCGCACACCCTTCTGGGAGCTGAGAGCCAGAGCCGTGCAGAGACTGCACAATGTGATGGTTGCTCAAGCGCTTCCAGCCAGCAAGAGAGGTGGAGCAGGAGGAGAAATCTGAGCCCCACAGTGCACCCTCTCCACTTCCAAAAGGAAAGGGACGTCTCCCACATCCAGCTTGCCTTCCTTTTCATTCTATAGCCCTTGTGAGCGAATTAAACTGTATCATAGAAAACTGGTTTGTTGTTGCCTGGCTGCATTTTTTGGTGTCTTTGTCTTGATTCTCCAAGTTGTTGTAGGACAATACAATAAAATGACTCTTTGAAAGCATGTCTGTATTTAGCACTTCACATACACATCAGTTCTACAAAGATGATGCCATGAATATCATGCCCCAGAGTTGAACTGAGGCAGCTATGGGCTGGAAAGTGCTGGGGCCAGGGTGGGATGGTGATGTTGGGAGATACTTGTCAGATGCTATTATCCAACAGCTACCAAGGTTTTTGTTGCTATTTTAAGACCCCGCATACCAACTGCATCTCAGTGCTCAATGTTGGAGGAAGGACGAAATTTGATATGTGATGGTTTCTTTCTTCTTTCTTTCTTTCTTTCTTTCTTTCTTTCTTTCTTTCTTTCTTTCTTTCTTTCTTTCCCTCCCTCCCTCCCTCCCTCTCTCTTTCTCTCTTTCTTCCTTCCTTTCTTTCTTTCTTTCTTTCTTTCTTTCTTTCTTTCTTTTAAATTTTGGACCATACCCAAGAGATTCTCAAGGCTTACTCTCTGTGCATAGAGCTCACTCCTGGTGAATTCAGAGGCTGTATAAGTGTACTTTCTGTACCTTCTGTACTATCTGTACCTGTCGTACTCTTGTCCAGCCTGAAGTGACAGAATTTCTTTCTTCTCTCTAACCCCTACTTTTAAGCCTAAATCTCTGGGTCCTACATATTCTGTAGAGTGACAGGGAGTTGCTTCCCATCTACTCCCATCTTGGAAGTGAAGCAGGAGAGAAGGGGGAGGGGCATGGCACTAACAGAGGGTCCAGGGTCTAGACATGAGAGTCAGTCATTGGGGATGAGGTGGCCGCACCTTGTGTCACAGTTTCCATCAGTGTGGGTCAAACTCCTCAAGTGTTTGTTAAAAAGTTTATTTCCAGATTGGAGAGATCAGGGGTATGGTGTTTACCTTGCATGTAGCCAACTCTAGTATGATTCCTGGTGCTGCATACGGGCCCCTGAGCACACTCAGGAGTGATCCCTAAAAACAGAACCTTCCAAATCTGCCTCCTCAGACAGTGGCCAGAAATCTGCATTTTATTTCTTTTGAATTAACTTCATTCATTCATCCTTTTTTGCCTGTCCTTTCTTTTGTTGTATTTGTGGTGACTGGAAGTCAAACCCACTCATTCTTGCTACTTGCATACACCGGACTGTGCCACTGATGGGGACCTCATGCTTTAGTCGTGGTGCTCAAGCAGCGTGGTTGTGGGGTGCTGAAGACCACATACTTGCTTATGGCACTGAGATTCCAAATAGAGTTCATGGGATCACATTTAGACATGTGTAGGATGGCGAGCAGAGGTAGGAGTTGAACTCACAAACACACTAAGCTCAGACATATAGACGCTTTAGTCACCAAGCTAACCCCAGGCCCCAGAAATCCTCCTTTTAAACAAATCTGAGCACTCAGGCAAAGCTAAGCTTCCGTCAGAGATCCTTTTAATCTCTGCAGCTGTTACCAACAAAACTGGCATTTTCTCAAGTCTCAACATCCATAATAAACAGAAAGACAGTACTGAAACTTCCATTCCCCCCCCCGCCTTGAATTGCCCTTTATCTAAAGACTACTGTGTAATTTAATATGGTCTCTAAGTCTATTCCATGATGCTTCAAAGAAAAACTTGCCTTGAAGTATAACCTTATTGCTGCTTATCATTCATTTTCCTGAGTAGATTTCTATAAGAAAGCGTAATCTGGGAGCCCAGTGTGTAGAAAGGAGACAGACAGAGAAGGACAGAAATCAAGGGGGGAAGAAGAGAATAAGAAGTAATGGGTGAACAGGCCTCCGGGCTTCAGTTATACCAGAGATATGAGTGAGGAATCTAGCCATGTATCCGAAACACAGATTCAAAAGAACTGAAAACATGAGATCTAAGTGACAACCACTGAAACTTTGTACTGTGCCTGTCAAATTGACAGGGCGGGAGGAGTGAGGGTTGGGATGGGGCTGGAATCTAGGAACGCTGGTGGAGAGAAATCAACACTGGTGGAAGGATTGGTGTTGAACTACTGTATGACTAAATCACAGCTATCAGTGAATTTGTAAACAATGGCTTTTTAATAAAATATTTTAAAAAGTATATTCCGAATTTAAAATCAAAGCTTCATAAATGGACTTTCCAAACACAGCAAGTCCCTAAGTAGGGAACTGTCTGTATTTTTTAAGAGTTTGCAGTTATTTGCTTCAGAGATTTTTACAATTGGCCTGAGGAGAATGCAGGCTGGGGAGCTCTGAGGTTCATTCACCACTTCTCACAGAATTCTGGCTGACTCTGTAGCTTACCTGATGTGCAAGTGGATGGGAGTTTTGCTAAATTGGAACTTACCAGTTAGACGTATCAAAGGTGGGATTTTTCTCTTCTCATTTGTGAAATATTCATTGAACAAATACTACTTGGGAACCTCCAGTGAACCAGCCACTGGGCTGGGCACCAGGGATTCAGGCAGAAATTCAGTCTTGTGAGGATTAAAACTGCACATCAAACAACAGGGAGAAAATGTCCAGATCACACAGGCAAGGAACTGGACTGGAAGGATGCTGCAGGATGAAGGTAACGGTGGTAGTGGTGGTGGGGGTGGGGAGAGTCAGTTCTTTATATTAGTTGTCACAATGGAGATGTTACTGGGCCCGCTCAAGCAAATCGCTGAACAACGGGAGGACAGTGACAGTGACAGTGACATACTGACATGATCTCAGGAGGTCCTTGCTCCATCCCTTTTAATCACTACAAGTTCTGCAGGACTAACCCCACTCACCAAACAGTATCTGGTGACAAGAGCAATGGTAGTAGGTACTTATTTCCTTCTACCTGAGCTTGGGAGGCTGAGTGGGAGACAGTGGGCGAACAGAGAGGGGCCATTTTACAAGGAGGTATATGGCAAGAGATACTGAGAGGTGGAAGAAAAGGAGAACCAAATTCTATTGCTTTGGGTTTTTATTTATAGTCTGGGGACTTTATGTAGTTTTTTTTTTTTATTTCCTAAAAGGTGCTCAGGAATCCTGGGCATCTCTCCTGGAAAATTTTGGCAGCTGGGCAGGAGACTGAATGCAAGGACCTGAGGATGTGATGCTGCTTGGGTCCTGTGTCATGAAGGTTTCCCCGGCCACGTCAGCTGAAGACCTCCGGAGCTGTATCCTGTGATATCCAGGTAACCACGTAGTTCTGGGGACTGTACTAGGGTTGGCACATGCAAGGCATGCTCTTGAACTCCTATACTTCCCAGCCCTCTGTGTGTGTGTGTATGTGTGTGTGTGTGTGTGTGTGTGTGTGTGTGTGTGTCTGTGTATGTTTTAAGAGACCCTGAGCCTGTTTTTTTTTTTTACTTTACTTTTCAATCCTTTGTTTTTGCCACTGGTACCTATAAGAATAAAACACATTCCTTTTTAAATTTTAATTTAATTTGGTTTGAGGATCACACAGGCTATACTCAGGTCTTATTTCTGGCATGAGAGTCAGGCTGGGGGATTCTCACCCTGATCTTGCTGGGAAGGTGTTATTCTAGTGTTATTCCAAACGCTGAACAGAAGAAGAGATGGCTTTTGAGAGATCTCAAGATTTGGTCAGTGGCACATCACTAGGCTTCCATGGGCCCTGACCACAACACCGTGGTGCTCTGTGGCCTCTGCGGAACACCAAGCCCTCCTCTGGAGCCATCCTGGGGCTCACTGTCTTTTTCTACCCCATTGCAGAGCACTTTGGGGTCCCCTTTCATGTAGATTATTTGTCACTCATCTTTTTATCATTATTTTTGTTGTTGTTGTTGTTCCTGCTTCTCACTTATCCTGTACCTGACATTCTCCCCAACATTGTGGCTTTCCATGGTACCAGCAGCTATAACAACTTGTTCCATCTATCAAAGCAGCTGTGCTTCCCCTCCCACACCTGAAACCATCAGTAGAAAGGTAGCAACCACATCTGGAGCAGGAGGGCATAGACGAATAGGCAGGTTTTGGTGTTCTGCTCAGTGAGTAAGTTTTCCTGGTAGAAATTTTACAAGCATTTCTGACACAGATAAGGCTGCTACAGCCTCTCCTAGAATTTTCCCAGAAAACTTTCAGACTGGGGGAATAACTGAATGGGTCATGGCCAGATGAATTGTTCATCTTGCAGAAGATCGGGCTGGGGGTGGAGATCCTTTAGACAAGATCTAATGTATTGAATTCTGTGCTCTTGTTTAGAGCATTTCATTGGAAATACTCTCAACCTCTAGGGCGTTTGCCTTGCATGCAGCCAGCCCGGCCGAGCCGGGTTCGATTCCTCCACCCCTCTTGGAGAGCCCGGCAAGCTACCAAGAGTATCTCGCCCGCACAGCAAAGCCTGGCAAGCTACCCGTGACGTATATTCGATATGCCAAACACAGTAACAACAAGTCTCAAAATGGAGTCATTACTGGGCCTGCTCGAGCAAATCGACGAACAACGGGAGGACAGTGTGACAGTGACTCTCAACCTCAACTTATCCCTCCGCTCTCACATATTTGCTTCTCCCATTCTTTTCCATTCTAGAGAGATTGGCTCCCCCTCTGCAGATCCACCGAGCTGGAAGCCTTGAGCCAGGCTCAGACTTTCCTCTCTAGTACAACCATCAATCCCTAAGACTCTCAGCAGCTGCAATTTGTTTTGCTTCCTTTCTGATTTCCAGATTTCCTATGAGAAAAACATATGTCCCATTCCTCCAGTTAAGCTCCTAACATCTTGCTGAAAGACCATCTTCATCACTCTTCCTGCCCCCAGTCCAGCAACAGTTCAGTCCTTGCCTTCCACTCTACAGCCAGGGCAGGCTTCCCAAATTGTAGATCTAATTGCGCACCACCGTACTGTGATTTGATTTTATTTACAAACCGCCGAATACTTTCGACATCAAATCATGAACTGCTTGACCCAACCTGAATGCCTTTTGTGATTTCACCCTGCTTACCTTGCACTGATTGAATTCTCACCGCTGCCTGCTCTCATTTTCACGCCAACTAGTCAGAACCATGGCATTTGGAGCTTTAAATAATGATATGTTGTTGTGTCATTTCTAAGAATACTTATTTTAATACCCCCTTTCAGATAAAGAATCTAAGGCTCAAAACACACAGCTGGGAAGTGAGAAAATATGATTTTAAGCCAAGTTTTGCTATTTCTGAAGACCAGGGTCTTTCTGATAGACTGGTTTGGGAAACTTGGCGGGCATACTCTTTGGAGTTCAGCAAGTCTGCAAGAATGAAGAAAGGAGACAAAACCCTGACATCATCTCACTGTAGGCCTATCCTTTCTCTCTGACCCACATGATTTTTGCAGATGTGAGGGGTGACTGAACCCCAAGATTAATAATCACTGCAAAATTTATTGTGGCCATAGAGAAGGCACACCATTCATCATGTGAACTGTGCTCACATCCCATTGCTTGAGCTTAATCAGACTAATGAACCAGCTGGCTTCCTTTCTAAAATGATTTCTGCTGCTTCCATTACTGAATAACAGCACAGCAGGATTTGAAAGGGAACTAGAAGAGAATTCAGCTGGGGAAAAAGGACATTCTCCAAGCTAGGCTGCTGAAGAGTTGGCTAGGCTAGGGGGTGTGAGGCAGAGAGGATGGGGTGTGGTTGAGGAAATGGTAGCAATTTGGAGGTCTCTGGCCAAGCCCCTCCAGGCAATTGTTTCTATGGAAGGGAGGATGTTGGTAAAATGTAGATGAAAAGAGATGACTTAGAGGCCAGCGTCTTCAGTGGAGAGAAACCAGGGTGAGGAAGAAACCAAAACCCATCACACATTAATTCAACTCACATTGATGCTGCTGTTTGCCATGGTAATTCTGGGGAGGGTGTTTTCTAAGCACCAAATATCCAATAAGAAGCAGGATATGAACTCTAAAAAATAAGGGCAATTGTCTTCAAATTTTTTTTGGAGGGTGCTGGAGGTGGGGTCCTGCATGTGATGAGGATTGGCCTGAGGGCCTCACACATGCTAGGAATCTGACCTACTCTTGAACTATACCCACAGCCCCTCAAATATTTTAGAACACAATTTACTGTTTAGATTAAGACTTTTGATAAGTAGAAAAGTAAGACAGAAGCAAAACTGTATATGCTGTTCCCAAAATACTCATTGTCTGGTGATGGAGATTCCTGCTGAGGCTCCTCTGAAACTTGAGTGATGGTGCTGTGTCCTGTTCTGAGGAGCAGGAATGACCCAAGAGCAGGGCTGCCTAGAGCTATTTGCATCGTTTGATTTGAGATCCTGGAAAAGTGGAGTCTGGCTAGCAAGCATGGTCTGATGTTGGCCAGGACTCTATTAAGAACCATAATGACCAAACTTGAAAACGTGTCTCTCAAGGAGGTAGTAGGTGGAGAGGAAATCTTGGACACTGGTGGAAGGAGACTGATGCTGGTGGTGGGATTGGTGCAGGAACACTGTGTGCCCAAAACTCAACTGTGAATTTCTTTGTAAATCATGGTGAGAAAGAAAAAAAGAAAGAAGGAAAGAAAGAAAGAAAGAAAGAAAGAAAGAGAAAGAAAGGAAGAAGAGAAAGAGAAAGAGGAAGGAAGAAGGGAAAGCAGGAAGGAGAAAGGAGAGAGGGAGAGGAAAGGGTGGGAGGAAGGAAGGAAGGAAAGAAAGAAAGAAAGAAAGAAAGAAAGAAAAAAGAAGAGAAATAGCTGAGAGTCAACCTAACCTTCTAGTCACTAAACTGCAGAAATCTCGGGGAAATTGGTGGCCTTCAGTAGTATCTGGCGCTAGGGATTGGATACTGCCAGGCTTTGGTTTCCTTCCTTGACTTCCTACCTCCTTATTTCCTCTTTTCTTTGATTCTACCCCCTTACTTTGAAGAGTGTTCTCACCCACATGTCTGCTTCCTTGAGTGGCTGTGAACATGTGAGTGCCCACACACTGGTCCTGAGGTTGCCCACACTGACACATTTATTGGTCACTGCTGGTCATGTGACTCGAATGGATCATCAGCTCTTCTGGAGGCTGGCCAGGGCCTGTAACTTGGGCTTGCTTTAAAAAGATGAGCCGAGACACATGAATTGTTGGACTCTGAAAACAAAGAGACACAGAGAAAAATTGACGGTTTGCTTTGGGGAAGAGAGGAATATTCATGTAGATTTGGGATCTAGAATGGTGGTTACAAATGAGGTGATCCTACACCCTCTTAGTCCCTCTACCCAGAGGAATCCCAGTATAATTTTGAGCAGGTCCTTCTTGTATTCTTACAAGTTTGTGGTTTGGTTCAATCCTCGAATCTGGAGTGGGAGAATATGGGGATCAGGCTTTGAAGCAGTTTGAAGGTCAAGTTAAAGAGTTTTGATTTTATGCTGAAAGCAATAAATGTGGAAAGTACAAGTTCAGACTATGCTTTTAAAAAGATCATTCTCAGGGCCAGAGAGATAGCACAGTGGGTACGGCTCTGCTCTTGCCTTGCACAAGGCTGACCCAAGTTTTCTCCTCAGGTTCCTCCAAGTTCCTCTAGGAGTAATTCCTGAGCACAAAGCCCAGGAGTAAGCCCTGAGTACCACTGGATATGGCCCCAAAACTAAAGAAATAAAGAACAATAACAGGTCATTCTAATAAAGTGCCCATGCAAACTGAGTTAAGAAAACTGGATGAGAGATTGACAGAATAATCTGGAGAAGAAAAGGGGAAAGTAGAACAAAAGCAGATGCTGATGGAGACTCTAAAGAAGGAAATGTGTTCAAGGAGTGTCCCAGAGGAAAATCTGAAGAGATATGGAGGTCTGATTAAATTTGAGGAATGAAAGGAAGGTCAACGTTGAGAATGTGAACCCTCCTGGTGAACAATGATGCCTTTCACCCACAAGGTGTTGGTATTGGCAGGAAGATGCTGAGGAAACTCTGAACATGTTGGTTTTGACAGTCTTAAAGTAGCCATGGAGTAATGAGAGCTTGATCATAGAATCAGGTTCAATCAAAGCTCAAGATGCAGCATGGGGAATGGTGACTGGGGAAGGAGCTTCCTCCAAGGGAACAGATAGATCTTGTAGAGAAGGAGGGTGGGAAGGGGGAGAAGAAGGAGGGTGGGAGAGACGATATGTGGGGATGACACTCCTAGCCATCTGTGCTTCTGAGGCTGGTGATGTTTCTTTTCAGCATTCCTCAAAGAAGGTTATAATCAACCTGATGCCTAGCACCTTTATAAATGTTGACTCTCTTATTAGTGCCTTGGTTGTAGTCAATTGCAGTTATGTATTTGGCATCCAATGATGGAGGCATCAGACAGATACCTGAGGCCCAAGGAGACCATGTTCCTCTGGCAGATTGGGGCAGATACCAAACTGCTGTGGTGCATGAAGAGGATGAAGGAAACCAAAGCAGTGACTCAAGCTGCTGGTGGCTTTGCTTTCCACTAGCCATCCCTGTTCTGCGTCACTTTAAAGTCAATCATCTCTTTAATTATTCTTGAAAAAAAGACTTGAGATACTTAGTCATTTAGGAAGAGGCAAATACAAATGGGGAAGTTGGGATGTTTAGGGGATTTTTTTCCTCCTTAAGTGCAATGCCTCTAGAAAAACTGACAGTGTCACCATGTAAGATGAAGCAGGTATGAGTCTGAGTCCTGCTTTGCGGATGGACAGGGTAGCAGTTGGGTAGATCTGAATAACGAAAAGAGCTTTAGAATCTGAAACCAGACCAACTGGGCCCAAAATGTCTGACTCTGTTATTCAGTTACCCAGTAGTTTGTAAACTTTATTAAAAAAAAAGGTTTCAAGATATTTGAATGTTTATTCATTGTAAAAAAAAAGAGTATCATAATGATTATCCTTTAGTTTGAATGGTTAATCCATGATTGGGGAAAATTAAACTTGCCAAATTTTTACATCACATTTCCAAATCACTGTGCTAGAAAGTGGTGGAGTGAGGATTCCAACAAAGATTTTGTCACTTTGTGGGTGTTCTGACATTCTAGCAGACTTTATTGCATGCCACAAGGATATATCCTATGGTTCTCTCCACTTTTGTTTGTAATGAAGAAAGACATAAGTAATAAGACCAATACCTAGATAATGAATATGCAATATTCTCCTACTTCCTTGGAACCTTGGGATGTGCCCTGTTATGACTGAAGTTCCACCATTATAAACAGCTGGGACTAGCATGACCCACTGCACAGCTAATTGAGAGGGCTGGACTCAGTCAACATTCACAGTACAGTGTTCGCATGGTTGGTGCTAATTAAATGGCAGCTAAAATTCTGACTTGTCTAACAACTTGTGTCTTCTAACAAGCTCTGCTGGTCATGGCAGTGTGGCGGTAGTGGAGGTACTTGTAGTAAGAGCAGCACCCACAAATGTTTGTAGAACACCAGGAAGTCTCCAAGTGCCAGAAAACAACTCTCATTTAAATAATCTCATTTAAATTCACAACAACCGTCTTAAGCAGATGCCATTATTTATTCCTATTTTTACGATTTAAGATAGCAAGGCATAAAGAAAGAGGTAAGTCACTTACCAAAATCCCTCAGCGAGTGCCTGGTTCAATCCAGGGTCCAATCCAGAGCTCGGGGATTGATTCAAATTTACATTTGCATGGGATGCCAACACATGAGCCCCCAAACCTTGCTTGCAATCTGTTTCCTGGCCTTCTTGTGCACTAAAAAGAAATAAAGACAGTGCCTTCTAGGAAGTGCTTGACTCCTGAAGAGGCAGATCCAACTGGCTACCTGGCACTCATTAAAGGAGCTGACCCCAGGCTTTCGAGGACAGCAGCGCTAGCGGCCGGGAAGAGGTGAGGTAATTGTTACCAGCTCATGGTCTCCTTGGCTCCCCAGCCCCAGACCACATACTCATGGCCCTTGTCAACTGGTCCCTATCCGGGAGCCCCAGCAGCATTTCGGAGGCCTATGGGGGTATGGGGGGGGGGGAGAGAGAGAGAGAGAGAGAGAGAGAGAGAGAGAGAGAGAGAGAGAGAGAGAGAGAGAGAGAGAGAGAGAGAAAGGGCTCAGCCAGGGAGACTGCCAAGGGGGCTAGTAGGGATGCTGCCAGCTTGCTCATCTGTATGCTCAGGGCCAAGGGCTACAGGGGAAGGTGCTGTCTGAACAGTCATTTAAATGTGGGCTGTGAATCAATCACAGCTTGTGGCACTAGTTCTCGGCTTCTGGGGGCTCGGATCCCATTCTCTGCTTGCCCTTTTTCTCTCCCCTGACAGTCCTGTGTGCATGCATGTACAGGTGAATTGGGATCCCTTCATAAAGAGAACAAAAGAAGGAGGCCCTGGAGCCCACAGGCAGCGGGGAGCTCACCCCTCCCGAGCCCTCTCACATGTGCCCAGGAGCAGCTCTGGGAGTCCTCTCCTCCAGATTGTTGGCAAAGCTACGCAACTTCTGATTCAGTGACATTTCCCAGGATCACTGTGCTCTTTCTCGAGAGTCCTTTGAGATAGAACTGAGAACAGGAAGTCCATTTTCTCAGAGGATGGGACCAAGAATGGTGCTTCCTAAACAGCTCAACACTCTGGGGTTCCAGAGCAGTGGGTGGGGGAAGGGGGGCAGGAAGGAGGAACCATTCTTCAGTTACAGGCCTGACTTCAGGAATTATCTCATTTTGTCATAGCTTTTAATTTCCTCAGTAATGTTAGGAAGTAAGTGATATGTGTCGATTTACAGGGCAAGGAAATTAAAGCTAAAAGAGAGAAAGATAGCACAGGCAGTAGACACTTGCCTTGAGTATGGCTGTCCTTGGTTCAATTCCCAACACCATCTATGGTTCCTGAGCACCATCAGGATTCACCCTTGACCTCAGAGCCAGGAGAAAGCCCTGAGCACTTATAGACGTGACTCAATGCTCTGCCCCTCAGCCCCTACTCCCCCCGCCATCCTCCCATGATTCAAATTGGGTCATTCAGGGAGTTATAAGATCTAGAACATAAGAAGCATTTACCTTCCATCTTTTTTTATTCTCTATGATGACTCTATCCTTTGTATTTTATAACTGCCAAGTTTTCGCACAAGCCAGAATTCCTGGAACACAGCACCAAATTTTTATTTTTATTTTCTTTTTTGTTGTTTGTTTTTGAGCCAGTGGTGCTCACATCTTACTCCTGGTGGGCTTAGGGGACTATATGGGATGCCAGGGATGTAGTCTCATGCAAGGCAAATTCCCTAACCACTGTACTATCATTCTGCCCCACAGCATAAGTTTCTAGGGCGATGCTGAACATGTGGACTTGGAGAGGGTAACATTTGCACTATAGTCATTGTGACTTGTATCTTCTACATATTCTCAATCAAAGTTCCATAAGTTCTATCAGAAATTTTCATGGAAAGACAAGTAACAGACTGAATTAGTCTGAATTAGTCTCTGTCATATATACAAGCATGGATATGTCTTTACATACAATCAGAACAAATACATATACCTACCCAAGAATCCTGGAGGTGAAAATGAATGTGTAGGTCATTTATGCCGAATTTTCAATTCATGGACTAAAGTTCCAGTAGTAAAATGAAAAGGTTTTCTGAATCTGTGCTTGGAGACTTAGAGGGTATAAGAATTTTTAATTTTTACAAAAGGATGAATTATATGAAGCACTGGCCCAACAATGCACAGGTTTACCCTGGAAAAACTTGAGGTTGTGTGGTGGCTATGGGCATGATGAAGTTGGTGCGGTGTTGGTAATGGTGAAGGCAATGGTGAAAGTTATGATCATGATGGAGGTGGGAAGGATGACAAGAGCAATAGAGGAGATGGTGACCTCGGAGGTGGTGGCAGTGGTGTTGGTGGGATAGATGCAGAGGAAAGACTGATGATGACCATTAAGTGGTAGCAGGAAGGGTAGTAATTAGAGCCATGTTGGCACAGTCGTTGGTGGCAGCCAATGATGGTGGTGATGTGAAGGTGGTAGGAAAGGGGTGAAGATGACAGGGTGGAGCAGTGGTAGTGAAAGGGTTAGAGATGGGGTCACTGTACTAAAGGTAGAGACAGGGATAAAGATTGAGAGGATGATGGCCATGGAGGCTATGGAGTTCTACTCTCTAAGAGTAAGTCAAACTTGCCAGATCCCAAGGAGCCAGTGAACACAAGGGAAGTGGCAGGCCCAGTTTTGGCAGAGGGAAAGTTTATTCCCAAGGCATCAAGCAACGGCTCAAAATGCCTTCAAGGAGCTATTTGCTGCAAGGAGAATGGAAAAGTCCCTTGCCATCTCCTGGCCTAGCCGTGGCACTGGTGACCATCCATGTGGAAATCCTTCCTTACATACTTAATGTACTCCCTTCCCAGCAGCCAGGCAACAGGATTCTGAGACCTCTCAAACTTTACAAAACTCCTGTGGAAATAACTATGAAGGAAGCATTACATACACTTCCTCTGGGAGCTACAGGCATAGTCATGCATGCTTTGCACACCCGAACACCCCAAAACATACACTCACAATTGGACTCAGTTTCTGCAGAAGTTCATGCAATATGTCTTTCCAAGTGTGATGCCCATAGAACGGAGTGCATGCCACATGTCCAACCCCCTCCTCCCCCTCCAAGCCAATCCAGGCAGTTCACACAGTGCTGGAAGCTTGGCTATTGACTCAGTCACTGACACATCGCTGGTGAAGAAAATCAAGATATCATTTGCCTCTCTGAAGTGAGAGTTTGGAAAGTGAAGAGTCACAAAGGGTGGCCTTGACAGCAGCTTCTCTTGGTCTCCCAGATGATACCTGGTTAGTCTTTCTTGCAAGGTAGCCTTCCTACCTTTCAGAACTGGGAAACTAATGAAGAAAACTCCCATTCTGGATTATTTACCGTGATTAGGTTAATATGGTTTAGTATATAGCCTTGATCCAGAATAACTCTTGCCATTTATCCTGTTCTGAAGTATTCCTTCCCTGCAAAGTATTTGTAGTTCACAAGCCGTGTACTTGTCTACCGACTACCATCATGTTTGCAGAAGTACCATCACATCACAGATTCCCTCACAAGTCACCTCTGATACAATTCTTTATATTTTCACAAGGGGAATGATAATCCTTGTATCTAGAAGGTGAAAGAGCACAAATATCATTCCTTACTGGAGTCCGGTTCATGGGAGAGGCCTAGAAACTGATCATTCAGTGAAAGGAAGGAGTTCTGGGGGTGGGGTTGGTATGGAAAAGGTGAAAGCTCTTCTAGGTCTGCAAGGCCATGTGAACTTTCTGCAGGAAAAGCAACAACTTATAGATCTCTGATATCTTTCTGGAAGTAGCTGAAAGAGAACAAATGCAGCTTCCTAGGTCCCCAGGCTATGGTTTCTTCCTGCAAGTGTTTGCATAAAATGCACATGCTGGCGCTTGGCATTTCTCCAGTGACTCAATTTTTAGGATTTCTTCTGTGTCTTGGTTTCTTCCATGACAGGACGAGCCTTTGGCAGGCACAACCCACTAGAAAGTTTGGACAAGAATTCAGAGATTAACCAAAAGCCAAGAAGTGATCTGTGAACACTAGAATTAGGCACTGTGTGTGCCTAAGCAAGCCTGGCAGTGCCATGCTGTCTAACTCACAACAGTTAGTTATGAGTTAGAAGAAGCTTGTTTTAAGGAAATGGCCACTTTCCTTGATAAATAGTACCCAGATTCTCTGCTGTAGGTTCTGTCAACTGACAGTTGAACTTCCCAACTGAATCCTGACCCATTATCCTCAGGGAGCATTCCATTGGTGATTATTCCATGAGATTGTCAAAAGAATTTTATTCAGAATTTTATTAAGAAATTATAGTCCATGCTTGAGAAAGCATCATACTTTGGAGTTTTTTTTTTTGAGGAGGATATAGGGTATAAAAGTGGGGATTCTCCCCATACATGTAAAGCATTCACTCTATCTTTGAACTATATCCCTGGCATCTAGCATTATATTTCTTGAGATGCACAGTTGCATGTAGCCCTGCTTGCCATGTGTAGCCATTTTTAAACCACAAGGGAAACCAGATTTGGGCGGAAGCTGTTACTGAGGACAATTCAGTCAGATGAAAGAAAGTGCTGCCTTATTTGATGTCATCACTAATACAGGAATTACATCATGCTGAGGTCTGTTCTACCCCAGACCTCCATATCAGATTCTATAGTTTCTTACTGCTTAACTCCCTTTGATTCAACATCTTTTGTTTCTTGCAGACAAGAGAACCCTAAATGATAATGATCTGCAAGCTAGACAAAGAGGAAGTATGGGAAGAGGAAGAAAAACAAGACAGCCCAGCTTTGGTTTCCAAAGAGCATCTTCCATGGTCACCTACACCTAAACCACAATCTTTCTCTTAAAAAGTTCTTCCTCTGGGCCAGAGCGATAGTACAGCAGGTAGGGCGTTTGCCTTGCATGCAGCCAACTCGGGTTCAATCCCTGGCATCCCAAATGGTCGCCTGAGTACTGCCAGGAGTAATTCCTGAGTGCAGAGCCAGGAGCAACCCCTGAGCATTGCCGAGTGTGACCCAAAACAAAACAAAAAATTCTTCCTTAGAGAGTAAGATGGGGAGGTAAACACTCCTTCATGCAGTGTTCAGAGAAAATAGCAGAAAAATAAGCATAGCAAGTAATTTGCAACTAGAGAATCTGGTTCTCCAAGAAATGGTTTTGTTTTCATTCAGTTGATGTGATAGGCTCCATCTAGGATGAGAATCATGCCTTAAGAAATCCATGCTCTGTGGGGTGAGTCAAAGATTCTCTCCTAGCTCCTCATTTTCTGTACCAGATCCTACCACCTCTTTTGGTGACTGATCCAGGAAAGGCCACATCCCTCAACTCCAAAAGGAGGCCCTGTGTGAAGCCACAATAGCTATAAAGAACAAGAAAGAAATTCCATTCATGCCCCATGCAATCACATGACTACCACTACAAAGGCCAGGAATCAACCAAAAGAAAAACAAAAGGATTACTCCTTTACAAGATATGCAATGGGTAATGTCCCTCCACCTACCATGGGATCCCAAATCAGCTGGGCCCCTCCCTCTACAGCCCATGTTGAATATGACATAAAAGAGGTGCTACACTGTATGAACTTGGTGACCATGTTGGCAGTAGAAGCGTAGTAGGAGCAGGGTTCCCTACTCGAGGTTCACCTCATTCTCTGACTTGCTTTTTCTGTGAACTACACAGTCACTTAGTGCTCAGAACTTCAATTCCTTCTGCAAATCTACAATATAAGTCGCCATGATCATTAGAAAGATGAAGTATATATAATGGTGCCTCTTGCATTAGTGGTTTCCTAACACACAGCAATTATTTAGCTATTAGTTTTAGTATTAGTAAAGAGCTAATTAGCTTCCTATTTTCTTCTCTGTGTCAAAGACATCCTTATCACTCATTCTTCTGTTGAGCTTCCATATGACACTTAGGTTTGGCAGGCATGAATTCTTTCCATCTGAGTTACAATGATGGTGCCCAAACCTGACAATGTCCTGCAGATGTTCTTGGTGAATAGCCTCTGGCACATCCAGGCCCTAAGACTCTTTCTAGATGTGGCTCCCTAGGCTCCCTTCCAATCTACGATTAGATAGGACCAGCACCAAATCCTCTGGAAGATTCTGGGTGTAAGTGGAGAAGACTGTCCTCAAGGCAAATGAGCCCATGAAGCAGTTTCCTTGGAAATGTGGGAGTGTTCTATGGCTCTGGCCATTTCAATGCTAGGATGGAATTGACTGGCAAACCACACAAGCATGGGCAGGGAAGTGAGTCTGGGCACTGCCACGTGGTCAACAATTTGATCTCTCTTCTGAAGGTCAGGCAGCCTGGGGTGGACCAGAGCCAATAAAATCCCCTGGGACTGCTAGAGCCAGATGCCTTTCAACTGCTCCTCTCATTGATCTTAATAAATACAAGACGGCAGCAGCTGGCATGATAAATCAAAAACAATCCTGGCCGGAAAGAATTCTTGTGTTCTGAACCCTTCAAACCACTATCTACAGGAACTCATCAGCCAGGGGCTGGTTGCTGTAGTAGGCAATGGGGTTCTGTAGATGCTGGTGGTGCATGGAAGTTCAGGAGAGTTCGAGCTAAGTTAGAGCTATGAGAGAGGTGAAGGGGGTACAGCACAGGGGGCCGAGTGGGGTAAGAAGACAGGACAGGTTCTAAGCAAGGGGCATATATAGGGTGGAAAGGGCACCTCAAGGAAAGAGGGAATTCATTCCCTTGGGAGTAGGAGGTCAGGACTTTTTTCACGGGGGAAGTGACCCAGATATCATTCCGTGAGAATTTATTGACTGTCAGCTGGCACTGATTTCCGTGTGAGAGGATTTCACAGGCATTATCTCATTTATGCTTCACAAAAACCCCGTGAAGGAGATATTATTATCCCTGTGATTTTTCAGAGACGAGGAGATGTAAGCCGGGAGACTCCAAGTATAATACATAAACGAGGCTCTTTGATGGGATCAGAACCCTTGATTAGACCATTCAAGCAATGAATGTCCTAACTTTGGGGGTCTATTGTACTTATGCTTCAGATGGATAGCAATGTAAGTAGCCCAGATATCTACCCATTCTTCTAGAGACAGGACAATTCATACCAAGCAAAACCCACAAACAGAAGCAAAAGTAACACCCTCCCTCATAGCCCTACTTTTCTTCAATTTCTCTCAGTTTTAAAGGCCTTCAGATGGCAGGAAGAAAGATAGAGAGGAAGAAAGGAAGAAGAAGGAGCTGCTTCTAAAAGCTACTATGGTGCCGAAAACCTCCAGAACCCAGCTGCAGCCATGCTCAAGGCCACTCTCCACATGCTCAGATGAGCCTCACCAATGAAGAAACTGGCAGAGGAACCCAGTCAGTATGTGGGACTCATGGCTGATATCTCCAAGCCTGCTCAGATCAGGACTGGACCTCCTCCACCCAGATCCCCAGTTTTCCAGTAGCTTGGCAGTCACACCCACAATATGCCCCCAGCGTCATGTAATCTCATCAACGGCCAAGATCCAGAGACTATAAAATAAAGCTCCTGGAAGAGAGGGATGCAGTATTTCCTGGAGTGCCAGCCGCGACCTCTTATACTCTAGCCAACTGGTGTACCTAAACTAGCATATGTGTGGTTTTTTTGGGGGGGTCACACCCGGCATTGCACAGGGGTTGCTCCTGGTTCTGCACTCAGGAATTGCTCCAGGCGGTGCTCAGGGGACCATATGGGATGCTGGGAATTGAACCTGGGTCTGCTGGGTGCAAGGCAAATGCCCTACCTGCTGTGCTATCACTCCAGCCCCAGCATATATGTGTTTGGTTTTAACATACTTGTCTGTATTCTCCTATATACAGGCTTAAAAGGCCCCAGAATGAAATACAACAACCTTCACACACTTCCTTCTTATTGTGGTGGGAAGATGCTCACTGGTTGAGTGAGTGTCTGAATATTATCTTTTCTATTGTGAACTACTTTATGAAAATAAAATGTATTAGAATCACAAGATAAATAAGTAAATAAATAACAAAAAAAAAGGTACTATGCTTTTCTGTGTCATCAAGTTCTCCTTGGACTAGACAAAGGTTTATCCTGCCAAGAACAGTGGAATAGGGTGAGCTAAGAAGAGGGCCACAGGGAAAAGAAGACTAGGAGGGGGAAGTTCTACAAGGCTGGGAGAATCTAGGGCTCAGGGCTGAGAGGACAGGGTGTGTGAAAGCATAGGAAGGAGAATTGATGAAGTGCAGGAGAAGATACAGATGAGCAGGATGAGCAGGAGAACCACAGCCAGGCTCAGAACAGGCATAAAAGAAGACAACGGATGGTAGTATCTCTCCCAGGATGGTGCCCGCATATTCAGCCAGTGCTGATTACTTTTTACCTGGATCCAATTTTATCTTGAGTCCTAGATTTGAAGACTGTTTGGAGGAAATTGTGCTGGTGTCTGAAAAGTGCAGGCTTACATATTGGAAGTTTCTGGGGAGAGGGGCCTGGCAGTTTGGTTTCCCTCAGACCTCTGGTTCTCTGCTGTTAAAGGAGGGGAGCAGGGATTACAAGATCATCTTTTCCTCTATGATAGTTTAGTATTGGGAGCCAGCCCATCGTTCTTAGATTTGTGAAGAAAGTGAAGATCCTAGAACTCGAATTGATTTTGCAGGACCAAAGAAGTGGATAATCTCAGCGAGAACCAATAAACATATTGATCCTTAAGGAAGGAGCATAGTTTTTTTTTTTCATGGTGTCTCACTAATAGAAATAAAAAAAGAAAAAGAAAATGATGACTGGAGGAATCGGTACGGATGGGAGATATGTGCTAAAAGTAAATAATGGACCAAACATGATGACCTCTCAGTGTCTGTATTGCAAACCATAATGCTCAAAAATAGAGAGAGAGTATAAGGAACATCATCTACCATGGAGGCAGGAGGAAGGCAGGGAAGGGGAAGTACACTGGGGAGATTGGTGGTGGGGAATGTGCACTGGTGGAGGGATGGGTGTTTGATCATTGTGTGATTGTAATCCAAACATGAAAGCTTGTGACTATCTCACGGTGATTCAATAAAATTTTTAAAAAAAGGAAGGAGCATAGTTTTTAACCTCTTTCACCTAGTTATCCTAAATTTCTTTTGTCAGCACACCATTTCCTTTTCCCCAGGTAGACTTTGCTCTCACTGAACCTCAGGCAGAAGAGGTCACTAATGTGCAAGCTCCAAGTTATGTCTCTCAAAGACATAAGGTCTAAATTCCTGGAAACATACAAGAGATCTTATTTGGAAAAAGAATCTTAGCAGGTGAGATTTAAGTCTTCTGAGATGAATATGATCCTGGACTATCCAGATGGGCCCTAAATGGGAGTCAGCAAAGGATCTGAATGGCTGTTTGAAGACTCTGACCCTGATATTTGGACACAGTGGCAAGTTCAGGAATGCCAGTAGTCACAGGAACTGAAGGAGAAAGAACAGTTCCTCTTCTTAAGTGTCCGAGGGCAGAGTCCTCCAATGATGTCTTTGCCTAGTAATTCTGATTTCAGACTTCTGGCCTCCCAAATTATGTGAGATAACATTTCTGTTTTTGTTGTGCGTTTTTTAAGGCACTTGGTTGGTGAGAATTTGCTAGAGCCACGGCAGAAAACTAATAGATTGTGGCTTCATCCTGCTCCAAAGCCTACACATTCTGCACACATGTGTTCTGAGTGTGCCACATCTGCTGTTTTTCTCCAAGTGTTGGAGCCATCTGGACTCTCTGGAAGAGCTGGAAGGAAAAAGTCAGGGACTTGGAGGTACAGAAAGAATCTGAGTGGGAGATTTCTAATTGTGATAGGCAGAGATTTTTACCAGTTCAAGACAATGGTAATCCCCGATTATCTTTCTGTCATTCTGTTAAGAACGCATGATAGGGGACTGGCAAGATAGAACAGCAGGTAGGATGCTTCCCTTGCGTGTACCTGACTACAGTTCCCCGAGCTCTCAAGAAGTGACCACTGAACACAAAAGCAGGTGTGGCCCAAAAACAAAAATGAAAAATACCTGATAGCAGGGTCACCTTTAGAGCTCAGTATGTGAACCCGGGTTTGGCTCAATGCAAAACAACCAGACTTTGCCATAGAGGCAGGCTGCAGGGGCGGGGTGAGGGGGTGTGTGGGAGGAAAACTGGGGACATGGGTGGCAAGAAATGTGCGTTGGTGAAGGGATGGGTGTTAGAACATTGTATGACTGAAACTCAATCATGAACAACTTTGTAACTGTGTGTCTCAGCGTGATTCAATTAAAAATAAATAACTAAAAATTTTTAAAAAGGGCTAGACTTGCAAACTTGAGACTATGAATTTGATAGTGGGTGGCCCTTCCCCTGTACAAAGCTTTCTCTGCAGCTTTGTTGTCTTGGACCCCTGGGGTTGCCACAGAATGGGTGATCTCTGGCATACTGCCAGGTGTGTGTGAACACCTCAAGTGTGCAATCTGGGCAAACAACTCAGTTGAATGTGTAAATACCACAACCAAGTACATGTATCATGCCTGATCATCACAGCAACAAAAAAGAAAAGGATGGAAGGGGTAAAGAAGCTTAGTGTACTCTTTTTTTTTCTTTTTTTCATTTAATCTTGCTTCTTGGGCAGAATCCTGAGGAGCTCCCTAAAGTTACTAACCAACAATCCTTAAGAAAAGCAAGTAAGGGTCAAGATCAGAGACCTCTGTGGCCTTTATTATTTCCAACTTTTCCTATTGCTTGTTTTCATTTTATTTTATTATTTATTTTTAAAAATTTTTATTTTAATTAAAAAATATATAACATATAACTAGTTATATAACATATAACTAGTTATATAACATGTAACATATAACTAGTCCCTGACGTACCATTTGCTCTCAACGGAACAAACGTCTCTGAATGCAGCAGCTATATGTACCTGGGTCGAGAACTCAACATGAGGAGTGACTTGGCACCAGAACTGTGCAGGAGGAAGAGAGAAGCGTGGAATGCCTTCAAGAGTGTTGAAGAAGTTGTTAAGAGGGCCAAGAACCCCCAGTTCCAGTCACATCTTTTTGACTCTACTGTTCTTCCTGCACTAACAAATGCCTCAGAGACCTGGGCCCTACAAAAACAGGACGAGAATGCTATTCGGGTCTCCTGAAGAGGAATTGAAAGAGCTATGCTTGGAGTATCATGCTTTACTCAAGTGAGAGAAGGAATTCGGAGCTCAACTGAGACACATTCTTGCAAGTCTCCATCAAAAAGTCACTTCCAATATTGATCAACTCTGCCTACGGTCCTCCCCCACTACTGAATTCACCTGTAATCTCCTTTCATGAGGGTTCCCTAGACTCTAATGCTTCAGAGACAGGCCTGGTCTCTAAGGAAAGTGTCTCTCTCTCTCCTACATTGCTTTACCATCATCTGCAACCTCAAGACTAACAGTTTCCCCTCACTCTTATCCCCTCAGGCTTGGCCTCTTTCATCTGGGCTTTCTGGGCTTCTTCAGAGACATACCTGAGAGAGAAAACTGAACCAATGGACAAATAGAACATAAAACCATAGAACAAGTGGAATTTTTTTTTTTTTTCCCCCTTTATTTTATTTTATTTTTTTTAAAGTTGTAGATTTACAATTTTTTGTGCTTTGGTTTCAATTATACAATGATCAGATACCCATCCCTCCACCAGTGCCCATTTTCCACCACCATGGATAATATCCCTCCCACCCCCATCCCCCCATCCCCCCGTCTCTGTGGCAGGGCAATCCCCTGTGTTCTCTCTCTCCTTTTGGGTGTTGTGGTCTGCAAAAGAGGCATTGAGTGGCAAACATGTTCAGTCCATAGTCTACTTTCGACATGCATCTCCCCTCCTGGGAGGATCCTCCAAACATCCTTTATTTGGTGCTCCCTTCTCTATCTGAATAGCCCTTTCCTCTAGGATACCCGGCTGGCCTCTAAGTTATGGAGTAATCCTCCTGGTGCTGATCTCAGCTATTCTTGGGTATTAATCTCATACTTCGTTACTTTATATCCCCCAGATGAATGCAATCTTTCTATGTCTATCCCTCTCTTTCTGACTCATTTCGCTTAGCATGATACTTTCCATATTGTACCAACAAGTGGAATTTTTTGAGAAGCCTGACTTCCTTTTTTTTTTTTTGGTAGTTCAACAAGCAGGTGTACATTGTCTGCAACTTGGAAAGTACATAAAAAATATAAAGGAACAGAAAAATTGGGCATAATTCTACTACCCAGGATCATGTTTCTCTTCAGTAATTTTTAATCATTTTTAAAATATAATTGGCATCATAGAGTATATATAATTTAACCTTGCTTTCTAAACTTAATGTTCAGCATAAAACCATTTTTTGTACCATCCAAATTTTTCTACAAATATCATTTTTAGTGACTGCATAATATTCTCCAGGCTATTGTTAATCATGACTTACAGGGGCAATTCAGAGTCTCTTTCCCTTAGTGCTCGTGCTTTGTCCCCTTTCCTTTATTCTCTGTACAATCCACTTGCAGAACTCAGCATCTCTTTGAGTTCTCTAAGAAGAACAAATTTATTCCAAAGCAGCAAAGAGCAAGGCACAATCGGACTTTAGCAAAGATTTTACAGCAAAAAGAGAAGGAAGATTTTACATTGTGTATCTTAAGAAAACTCGAATAAACACATTACTTAACTACTTCTGATTCATATTTAGCCCCTGTGGCTAGAGTACCAGCAAGAGGGTTTTTGTGGAGTTGATTGTTTGTTTGTTTGTTTTGCTTTTCACCACTATCCTCCCCATTCATCCGCACCCCACAACCTCATTTTATATTTTAATTGTTGTTCTAAGAGTTCCCTCTTAGTTTCACAAGCTCAAACTAGTGCTGGGACTTAGAAAACAAAGGGTTTCTAAACACCTGTACCATGTTCTTTCTGTAGAAGGCACTTTAGTGTCAAGTCATTCGAGAATTGAATAGCACTTAAAAATGTTCAGCATAAAACCATTTTTCGCTTAGACACGATCCATCCTCCCACCCCACTTATCAATATCAGAGTATTTTTTTTCTAGGCACACAAAATGCTTTCTATAAGAGTAGATGACATTCTCGACTTCATTAGATGAGTACGTAATGAATTTTCTCAGTCTCCCCCTCCCCCCCAAGCATTAATTCTTTCTTATTTAGGTCTGAATAAGAAAACCTTGTTTTAAAAAGAAAAAGGAAAGCTACTCAGGCAAATGTGGCACTTGTGAATTTCTTAGATACCTAGGAAATTTTCCTATCCATTACCTCCTGCCAGGGAAGGAAGGCACAGAGATCACTGAAATGAAATGGTTCTGCTCACGGATCACTTGTATCACTTGGCATACCGCTGTTCATCAAATTGCTCGAGCAGGTGCCAGTAATGTCTCCATTCGTCCCTGTCGCATGTTAGTGTAGCCCTATGGTGTATTGGGGGCTATTTCAGGGTCAGGGGAATGAGACCCGTTATTGTTACTGTTTTTGGCATATTGAATACGTCATGGATAGCTTGCCAATGGGATACTCTCGGTAACTTGCTGGGCTCTCTGAAAGGGAGAAACTGCATCACTCTCTTCTGGGAGCTTTGTTTCATAATCTCTGGATCTTGGCCGTTGATGAGATTACTTGGCACCAGGGGCAGTTTGTGGGTGTCATTTACAAGCTACTGGAAAATGGGGGATCTGGGTGGAGGAGGCCCAGTCCTGATCCGAGCAGCCTTGGAGATCTTAGCCCCGGGTCCCGCACACCTGGGTTCCTCTGCTGGTTCCTTTATGCGTGAGGCTCATCTGAACATGTGGAGAGTGGCGTTGAGCATGGCTGTGGCTAGGTTCTGGTGGTCTTTGGCTGCTGGGGTTCTGCTTAGGGTGGGGAGGGAAACTCAACCTGCCTTCCTCCTAGAGGCCCTGATGAAGACAGCCTGGTGCGGGGGCAGGAGGTTCTGCCCATGGAAACTTGGAGAAATAAGGAGTTGTATATGTTAGGAACCCAGTGTTAAGAAATGGCATTTTGTCTGTTAACTAAAATAATATACTACCACTGCATGGATTGGAAAAAAAAAGACTAATAAAAGGGATGGAGAGATTGTTCAGTGCATAGGGCACTTGCTTTGCATGCAGTCAACCCAGGTTGTTCAATCCCTGGCACCTCATAAGATTCCCTGAACCTTTCCAGGAGTAATACCTGTGTGCAATGCCGGGAGTAAGTCCTGAGCACATCTGGTGGTGTGACCCCCAAATCTAAATGAATAAATAAAATGTTTAGAAAAGACAAACAATACAAAAAAGAACTTTATATTTCAGAATTTAAATTAGGCAGGCTTTGGGGCAGGCTTGGGTGGTGGTGAGTAAATTTGAAATAATGGTGGTGGGAAGGTGTAATTAATAGTGGTGAGATTGGTGTTGGAATATTAAATGCAATAAATTATTGCATTTGAATAACTCTAAAAATACAAAAAGTAAAATCGATTAGAATAATAAAATAAATAAATAAATGTGACTGGCTTCAAAAGAAAAATAAAAAGAGATTCTTGCAGTAAAATAAATAAATCAGCACTGGAGTATTGTTCCCCCCCACACCCTTTTTTTATTGATTCATCGTGAGGTACAGTAACAAAGCTTTCATGTTTAAGCTTCGATCATACAATCATCAAACACCCATCCCTTCACCAGTGCACGTTTTTCATCACCAAAATCTCCAGTAACACCCCCCGGCCCATTCCATATCTTTCGCTGCCTGTGTGGCCAATAATTTGTGTAATACTCTCTATCTCTGCTTTGGTTACTTTCAATATTTTGACACCAGTCCCACCAGCACTCATACCTTCCGAAAAGGCGATGCTAGACAATCTGTCTTGTATTGCTTGTTATGGATACAATATAATGTCACACAGCTGCGAGAGTGGCCACGTGCTCTAGGAATTCTAAAATTTTAATAATTAGGGTCTGGAGAAATCGTTGCAGCAAGTCGCTCGGGTCCGAGATTCATTTGTGTGTCTCTGGATCGTGGCCGTGTGGGACCTTAAGTAGACGGTGGCTGTGTGTGGGTGTCATTTCAGATTCCCATTGGGGTGTGGGGGGGGGCCTGGAAGGAGATGGACCGACTCCTCTCCTGTCCCATGAGGCCTGGCATTTGCCGCCACCACCTCCCCATACCGGAAACTTTCACTGAGTTTTAGGAGATGGCAGCCGCTGGGGGCAGGCAGAGGAGTGGCACCTGCCCCCTGTCCGGAGTGGCCCGGAGAAATTGGCCTATTGCTAAATCCAGAGCCATCTCTGCAGTAAGTTGCTCAGGTCTGGTCTGAGATTCATTTGTGTGTCTCACTGGAGCATTGCTTTGTGTGTTGCGAGACCTTGGGTTTGATTTCTCAGCACCACAAAAAAGTTAAAAAAGAAATAAAGTTAGGCTACTTAGAGGAAGAAGTTTGCAAAGATTTCTGCTTATATTCTTTCCCATTCCACATTTGAAATTATAGAAGAAAACAAAGCATTTGCCTTTTGGCAGGCAGACACATGGCTATTTGCAGCTTTCTGCCTAAACAAGACAATCAGTAATGTTGTTGTACTGATGCCTGGAACAGGCCACAGCAAACTAAGGATTTTTTTCATTTTTTTCATCATCCTGTTAATCGTCGATTGCCTCGAGCAGGCCCCAGTAACGTCTCTTTCATCCTAGCCCTGAGATTATATTCACGGCTCTTTAGGAGAATGAGACCCATCCTTGTTACTGGTATTTGGCATATTTGGTAGGCCACGGGGAGTTTGCCAGACTCTGCCCTGTGGGCAGGCTACATTCGATAGCCTGCAAGTTTGTCCAAAGTAGGAATGAGATAATAAGATGTTCCGGGATCTGGATTTTATAGTCTCTGAGTCTTGGCCGCTGATGGGATTACACGGCGCCAGGGGGCCAGGTGGTGGGTGTGACCCCCGCCTACTGGAATTTGGAGGATCTGGGTGGAAGATGCTCGACTCCAATTCGAGTAGGCTTGGAGGTCTCGGCCCCGGAACCCGCGTGGCTGTGTCCCTCTGCCAGTACCTTCATGGGTGCGGAGAGTGGTCTCAGCATGGTGGTGGCTGGTCCTGGAGGTCTTCGGCTGCCGTAGCCCTGGTCGGGGCGGGGAGGAAAGCTCAACCCGCTCCCCTCCAAGGGACTCCGGGAAGGAACACCCAGGCGTGGGGGCAGAGACTAAACTAAGGATAAGAAATGCAAAAAGATTCGTCATAACGATGCATCAGAAGATAGGTGGTGAGGGCTGAGGAAAGAGAACAGAGGTCAGAGTACATGGTTTGCATGGGATGGACCCTGATTCCATCCCTGGTAAGACCTGGTCCCCCTGACACGCCAGATGTAAGACCCTGGGCACTGCTGGCTATGGCCCTGTAGCATAGCAAAGCCCAAAAGACATGTCTTGACCCTTGCACTGAACTGCCTGCAGGCTGACCAAGAATTCCTGAGGTTGATACCCAGCCTTCTGAGCACTGCTTGGGTGTCTCCATCACCAAAGTTCCAATGTTAGATGGCCTGACCCAGAAAATAAATTCATGATGGCTATTGTTGGCCTCAATGGGGTCTGCAATGTACATGGGTGGGGCTGCCTAGAACTTTCATAACAGAAAGAGGTCTCCCCCTCCTTTCTGGCTGACTTTAAAAAAGAGGGAAAATAGACTCCTACAAAACTTTTTTCTGCTCAAAATTTATCCCCTATGTCTTTGAAGTTCACATTGCTCTTCAAGGCAGACCCGGCCAAGCATGCCTGGAGTCCATGGGCAAGGGGCCTGCTAGAAGGCGGAATCTAGGATGCACTGCTCATGTCTGGAAAGTTGTGACGAGTTCAAAGGGCAACTCCAGTCATAACTGAACAGACTTTGGTAGAGCCTGAAAGAAGGGAAAGGGCTCCAGGCAAAGCAGCAAGAGGAAGTGGAAGGGAAGTGGAGGTGTGGGGCGTGGAGGGGTGGGGGGGGCATCCCTGCCCAGCTCACCACTAGGCAAAGCCAGTCTGAATTGGGAAATGGACGCTAAGACACAGAGGTAGGAGTTCCCCACAGGCAGGCTTCCTGGGAGGAGCTGAAGGCAACTCCACTGTGCCTTGTGAGCCCAGCAAAAGCGCAGCCTCTCTTCAGCTCTCGGTTGTTTGTGAACAAGAAAATAAATCACCGGGGAGTGGTGGAGCATGGAGCAGCACCCCTCCTCAGAGGAGAAGGTACTCAGGGTGTAGAAGGGACTGCGGGGAGCAAGGGAAATCCAGGACCCCCTTTCTTGGAGTCCCCAGGCTGGGAGGAAGCTGGGGGCTCTTGCCTGCTCCTTTCCCTACCCACTCCGTGCTTTGCGCTCTTTGTGAGCGCGGCTAGAGAGGAGAGTGGGTTAGAGCTACGGATTTACCACTCTCCCCAAACAAAAGCAACCAGACTCCCACATTAAAACGAACTATCAGATGAAAATGTTTTAGTATAAATAGGTTCTGAATATTTAGGTTGCATGGCAACGCTAAGAGGATGACACAACCAGTGATGGCCCAGGTTTCCTGTCAATAATAGAAAAAGGGGAAGTCAGAGAAATAGGCAATTTAGCTGGAAGGAGAACCAGCACACATGAAAGCGGTGTGTGTGTGTGTGTGCGTGCGTGTGTGTGTTTGTGTTTGTGTGTGTGTGTTAGATTCAATAGTCCATTGCTAGTTGTAGGTAGAAACTTTGGGAACTCACAAGAACATAAAAATAATTTTAAAATAAGCTTATTGCATTGTAAACAGGAAACTAGTCATTTATGGAAATTTCCTACCATTTCTGATTTTTTTTTCTTTTTGGGTCACATTGGTTATACACAGGGGTAACTCCTGGCTCATGCACTCAGGAATTACTCCTGGCAGTTATCGGGGTACCATGTGGGATGCTGGGAATCGAATCTGGGTCAGCCACGTGCAAGGCAAATGCCCCACCTGATGTACTATCTCTCCAGCCCCTTCTATTTTTTTTTTAAAGGAACCACCTAAATTCAGAATTTCTGCCCTACTGGAAGTGTATTTTGGAGAACTCACCAACAGCTCTATTGCCCTCTGACCATGAAACCATACCCTGCCTTTGGGAACACTCAAGCACCTGCCCGCCCGAGGCTTCTGGTGCATCTCCAACAGTGTCGAGCTCTGTTTCAGGTCATCAGAAACAAACCGTGAGACTACTTGGATATTTTCCCCCAAGATTTCTCTTTATGATGCTCAAGCCCCTACTTCACCTTCAAAGCTGTCTAAAATGGTTAGAATTTGCTCTAGAAAAGCTCATTCACTTTTTATATTCAAGTGAGTCATTTTAATCAAGGCAAATGATAAAGATGTCTGATACTTGGCTCTTAGTCAAAGAATGCTTCCACACATCTGAATAAAAGTTCCCCTCTTACCGCCTGTCCCCTGGGGCTGGCTTTATGATCCATGCCGGAAGCAGGTACATGATTTCCTCTCTCTGACTAGAGAGCACTGTGTCTTCTATACTCCACAATTTCTCTCTTGCTCCTTTGCCTGGCACTCTCAGGATCACAGTTAGTTTCTATTTTATTGTGTGTGATGTCATCTGTTATTTCTAGTCTGTACTACTTCATCAAGATACTGAAGCCCACTAAACTGACCTCATGAAACAGTAATGACATGTAACATATGTAACAGAAATCATGATTATTCTGAGACCTGGACTTCTCTTGAGAGTTTAACACCACTCCCTTAAACTTCAGCTTCAATTCCTCATGGTGGACTTTCAAATGTGAACATCCAACACCCTTTCAGAGCTCATGTGCGTGAATTCCCTTCAGAATTATCGAAGGGATGCCCTTGGGTCACAAATATAGTGTGGGTTATTGTAAGTCCACTTGGACTCCACTCCAACTAAATTCAAGAACAGTGCATAGGGGTGTTGCTATATGCAATAATAAAAATGATGGTCTATAATAGGTATTATTATAACAAGAATCCCACCTTTGAGATCCAAGAGTATCTAGTTAATTTCAGGGAATAGGAAGGCTTGTGCTGAAAACCCTGATCTGAGTTGAGAGGTGATGAGCAAAAGAAGATTATATTTGCCTGACCTAGGGATTACTCGTCCTTCCCAACGGTGCCACATTTGAGGCTCTTTCAGGGTCAGGGGAGTGAGGCACATCATTGTTGCTGTTTTTGGCATATCAAATACGGATATATACTCGATATGGAATACTCAATATGGACGAGTAAGGAGAGGCTACTAAAATCTCAGGGCTAGGATGAACGCAGATGTTACTGGTGCCTGCTAGAGCAAATCGATGAATAATGGGATGACAGTGGTGCAGTGATACAGTGACCTAAGGATTGGCTTCTGAGCCCAGGGAGACTGGATATCTGAAGTGGGGGTGGCAAAATGGGTCCTTAGATATTGACCATGAGCTCATGGGCATCACTTGAGCAGGAGAGAAATAGAGTGTGCCAATGAGAAAGTGATGTGCATAGCCTTTGTTTATGAGGTGAGAGTGTGTAGGGAGGTCTCCTGGGGGAAGGAGGGGTAAGGAAGGTAACAACCCCTTAAAGGGCTCTTTATAGGCACCATTGTCTAGTTTTCCCTGTCAGGAAGCTGCTGGTAAAGTGTGGATGGATAGTTAATGCTCTTGGTGCCTTGCCAGCTGATAGATATAGGGAAGTTAAGGCACATAGAGCAAACAGTCACACTACATAATGGCATGATTGGAGAGTGCATTCATAGTACAAATTGCTTCTGTAGCCATGTGGATTTGGCAAAGTTCACAGTGTATACAAGAGTGCTATAGTTCAGGAAGTGAAGGTGGTGATGGGAAGGATGTGGGCACGCATAAAAGCTGTGGCTAAGTTCCAAGGGCCAGGAAACAGCAGACGGAATTCAAACCCAAGTCTTCAGACAGCTGGTTTCTGTTCTTTCCACAGTGCAATTTGTTGCTGTGGCAACTCTCTTAAACTGCCCAAACTGTGGTGAGCAGGAGGGAAAGAAAACTAGGATGGAGACCAGGTGCCAACACCACCAACTTTTCCCTGCCTCTCCAATGCCTTGAGGTCCCTTGCAGTGAGTCATTAAGCAACACTTCCTCTCCTTTGACAACCCTGTTCTGTGGTCCTTCAAAAAACAGCAAAAGCCAAAGTTTATAGGCTTCTTCTCTGGTGTGTGTGTGTGTGTGTGTGTGTGTGTGTGTACTGGTGGGGGGTGGGTAGTGGTGGTCAAAGGAGGATCTTGTAAGTGAAACTTCTATAGCTGTCCTGGCCCATTATCCTTCCCTGGGTTGCCAGCCTATCAATCAGTCATAGGGGAGATGGTTTGGAATCTTCTAGAATATTCCAAATTTCCAAGTTTCCATTTCTTTTCAGAGGGCAGGTGAATACCTACTGTGTGCGGGACATTGTGTTGGGCATATCATGTGCAAGTATGTGTCTCACACTATCTTAACTGAGAGCATGGCTAGCATTTTAGGACAAGTACATTAACTTGTTCAGGGACACACAGATGGTAAGAAGCAAGGCTCGGACTAGACCAAAGGTCCTGATATTTCTTTGAATCCTCTTCAACCAGACAATGTTGCTTATGTACTCCCCCACCCCTTTCCACTGCCACACATACACACACCCACTCACACACACACTCACACACACTCACACACACTCACACACACACACACACACACACACACACACACTGGGAGGAGAGGAAGTGAGAAAGGAAGCAATGATCACCATTCAGTAGAATCACACTTCAATGAACAATTTTGCCTGCAGTCACTTGCAACAGGGACACAGAGTTCAAAAGTCAACTGGTCAGTGAATAGTCACTCACTTCATTGGGAGCACCCTGACCAGTGCCTCAGAAACACGTCAAATATAGCAATGAAAGAACTGGCTTTTAGATGCTGGTGGGACTATGGTAGCCCAGTACCATGGTCATTGTCCACTCAGGCTGGCCCTCTGTGCTTGTGCTATGCAAGTTGACACCCACTCCCAACTCATCTAGTGGAGGGGATCCCTTGGATGCCAAGCAATAGCTAAAATGCTCAGTTGGATGCTGGTTTCTGAAAACAAGCTGCCTTTAGAGAGAACTTGTGGGTTTCAATGTGTTTCCCAGAGGGAGGGGCCATGGGCACGGGTGAGACTTTGCTCAAAGATATCTCATCAGGCAGAAAAGATGTATGCTGGCAAACAGGGGCAGAGGGTAAGATTCTGCCAATGAGTTCATTCTCTTAAGTCTGTCATGGTAGAAATAAGACTGCACTTGGATAGTTGGTACATTATTATGGACAGAGGGTCATATTTCTGGTAAGGCAGGGCTTGAGATGGACTGTGCCCAGAGCAGGCTTGGTTGATTTTCAGAAATGTTTTTGTAGAATTTTAACTTTGAGATATCCCAAGCTTTGCTGTCACCTCTGAGCCCTTCATAGAACCTACGTAGTTCTCTTGTCTTTGAGAATATTGACACTTGCCCATAACTTCTGGAAATAAGATTACTTCTTTTTATTTTAGCTGATATTACTTATAACAATATAATATATATTATAAACTTATATATAATATATAAACATACATAATGTATATCTTATACATATAATTGATTATATTATTAGATAATACATTGATATACACATATAAATGATACATGATATATAACATATATAATATATGCTTATATAATATATGTACTATATTATGTAGCATAAATTTCATATAAATATACATATATTTATAATTCTTAGTAAGTTATATTATTTATTAAATTATATTATATATTATATTGGGTTGGAGCTATAGCACAGCAGGTAGGGCATTTGCCTTGCATGCAGCCAACCCGGGTTTGATTCCTCTGTCCCTCTTGGAGAGCCCGTCAAATTACTGAGAGTATCCCGCCGGCACAGCAGAGCCTGGAAAGCTCCCCGTGGCGTATTTGATATGCCAAAAACAGTAACAAGTCTCACAATGGAGATGTTACTGGTGCCCACTTGAGCAAATCGATCAACAACGGGAGGACAGTGCTACAGTACTATTTTAGCTGAGAAGGGATCATGATAGCTTCCATTTATTGAGTGGCTCTGACTGGCCACACATGGTGTTAGGTGGTTAACATACATTATCTTGTTCATGGTTCCCTATAGTCTTATTACATCTATTTTGTAGACAAGGAAACGGAGACTTCGAGACAATAAAAAATCTATAGTAACATGGCCCATTGCAAATTCAAGTGTGTTGAACTTCAAATCTGTTTTCTGCCTTATTGCATGGTCAAAGCATCGGACCATGCTCCAAGCTACTTACCTGGTCTAGTTGATGCCTCTCATCGTGACTGATGACACTCTCCTTTTGCTCCTTACTATGTTCTAGTCTCACAAACCTTTCTGTTCCACCAATAGGCTTGGGCTGTTTCTGCCAATGTGCTTTAGAGTTTGTAGTTTATTATAGGAAGTTTGTACTTTCTAAGATTATACAAATACATTAGGAACAGTACTTGCCCTTGAAAGTCTATAATTTAGTGATGGGAAACAGCTCCGTAGATAGGTCATTATAATGCAACCTATCAAGTTCATTAATAGAACTCTTAAGAGGCGTTTTAGCAATAAAGAGAAGTGAAATGGAAGTGTGTGTGTGTGTGTGTGTGTGTGTGTGCGTGTGTGTGTGTGTATTTGCATGTTCATGTGTGAATATATCTGTAAGAGGATATCCAAGAATAACTTTCTGGAAGAATATTGCTGAGTGGAGTTCTGAAGATCAGACAGGAGTGAACGAGATGGGGTGTGTAAAAAAGGGACATTGAGACACAGTTTGGGCAGAGGAGACATTCTCACATTATGACAGGAAATGACCCAGGAGTGAACCTAAGAGTCATATATCTGCACTTTGGGCAGTGATCTGCAGCTGGTCATTGCTAGAATATGAAGTACTAAGAGAGGAAGCCAGTGAACAAAGAGTTGGATTGTGGATGACCTTATTGTTAAAAGATTCTTTGATAGTGAGAGAGGGTTCTAGCCTGCTGGTACCTTAAAACATCAGGAAGTATCCTGGGGATACCGGGATGTGCTCTCACCCAGAGTTCACACCAAGAAATATGAGCCTCAGCTGATGTCAGGTGAGAATACACTGGAGATTTCTAATAGTGAGGTGGGGAAACCAGAATGACTTCTTTGAAGGGTTACTCAGACACCAGTGTGAGAAAGAGATCAGAGGTGCCCAGGCTACAGGTCGGAGATTACCTAGGAAGCTGTAGTAGTTTAAGAGAGAATAGCGATGACTTGGAGGAAATGGTGATGTGAATAAATAAAAAGAAGAACATTTATCAAGAATTGAAAGAATGCTAGGCAGGTAGGATCTTCAGGATTTTTATGAGAGTGAAGAGAAGAAAAGAGAGAGCAATAAGATCTTCCTTCCTCACCAGGACTAGGGGACTAGGAAGATGCTTGTCCTGCCCTGGTAAAGTCAACTTGGACCTGTTGGAGTACTAGGAGCTTAGGTTTATCTGGTTACACCCATCACAGTGCTCCTGAGGCACTTCCACTTCCATTGTGTTTATCTGTAAACAGTCTTCCCTATGCTCTCCTTCCCACCCAGTTAATCAGCTTTCCCCTTAATCAGACTGTTAATTTGTAAGGTCAGTTTCCCAGAAATCTATGATTTTATATGTATGAGTGAAATATTGCCTTTCTCCTCTCCTTATGCCTTATGAACAGTTTACTTTAAAGCAATATCCTTTTGTATAGATACAGGAAGACTATTAACATTATGCTTTGTAACTTAGGATTTGATTGGCTTTGAATATTATTCACTCCCGGGCATCTGTTTTCTCGACTTAAGCCTCAGTTGCCCTTAGTTCCTAACACCCTAAAAGCAGGGTCCTGACGAGGGACTGAATGGACCCAGGGCAAGAGGTGAGCTACCCTGGCAGGGAATCGGGCCAGGCCAAAGTGCCACGATTCTTAATTATAAGTTAAGAGTTTGATCATAGACAAATGCTGTCATGATCCAAAGGTAACGATGAGACTAGGATTCTGCTAGGGGTGGGAAAGACTATCTGGCCTGAGCACTGTAGTCTGAGATCAAGATGGCCCTAGGAGAGCAATTCTATAAGTTTAAAATATTTCTTACTGTATCCATACAAAATGATTTATATCATATATGCTTATATGCTTGTTGAACAAGGAGAGGAGAGGCGCACCCATGGGATTCTGCTCTAGGGTGGGTCCTCCTGCTGAGAAAGGATCTGTCCTAGGCTTGGCCTTCCCTGAGGCTAAGATTTCTACCCCTATTGATTTCTACCCCTATTGATTGTTCCCCCAATTCCTCTTGGAGAGAGATATAGTGAGACTGTAGATGGGGCTAGGGGAGCAGAGACAGAGATGAAGAGAGAATCAGAATAAACTACGACTAATACCTACCAGCCTGGCCCTCGTTTCCTTCCTCTGCCTGACCATCACCATCGACCTCTCCGGGGTGAGAGAAGGGTGAAACTACCGAACGTGGGCGGCAGGAAAGATAGAGCCACCGCCGCTGAGTGCCGTGCCCCCCCCTTTTGTGTGGTTTACACAGGACCCATATGTTGAATGTCACCATGCACAGGCTGACCTGCAGTGCTTATGGGGTACTGAGTTCATCAATTGATTTGTTGAATGTCCACAATTCAGCAGAAAGGACTGGACACTTACATGGAGCTCATTAAAATGTAGAAGGATATTAAGAAAGGAGCGATAGCACAGCGGTAGGGCATTTGCCTTGCACGCAGTCAACATGGCCGACCTGAGTTCGATTCCTTCGCCCCTCTCGGAGAGCCCGGCAAGCTACCGAAAGTATCTCACCCGCACGGCAGAGCCTGGCAAGCCACCCGTGATGTATTCAATATGCCAAACACAGTAACAACAAAATCTCCAATGGAGACGTTACTGGGCCCGCTCGAGCAACTCGATGAACAACGGGAGGGCCTTTACCTTTACCTTACCTTAAAAAATATCCTCACAGTCATGAGAGACAGCTCAAAGGGCTTACTTAGTCCATTCTTTACATGTGGGAGACGTGGGTGCCATCCCCAGCAACTGGTCCCTTGAGCATGGCTGGGAGCAAGCCCCAAGCACAAAGTCAGGAATAGTCCCAGAATGCCATGAGGTTCAGCCCCAAATTCCCTTCTCTCCACAATCTCCACAATCTCATAGACGTTGTTCAGTGAGACTGGTGAATAAGCACTATTCCCTTCCTCTTCTTGACCTTTTTTCTTCATAAACTTAGCACTGTAGTACTGTCCTCCCATTCATCGATTTGTGCGAGCAGGCACCAGTAATGTCCCCTTTGTGAGACTTGGTGTTACTGTTTTTGGCATATCGAATATGCCACGGGGAGATTGCCAGGCTCTGCCATGCAGACAGGATACTCTCGATAGCTTGCCGGGCTCTCTGAGAGGATGGAGGAATCAAACCTGGGTTGGCTGCATGCAAGGCAAATGCCCTACCCACTGTGCTATTGCTCCAGTCCTTTATAAACTTAATAAACTTTATTTCAATTACAGGATATTTATACTTTAATAACTCATGAATGAATGAACTTACAATTTCCCTGGTAAAACCTGCTTCAGGTTCTCTAAATTCTTAATTATGTTATTTCCCAGACTTAATTGAGCCCTAGTTGTCATATGTGGCCTGGCTCTCAGCCCATTGTTAACAGAGATTAGCATCTGGTTCACTGAATTGTCCCTGGACACTGGACATGAATATTGATGGGGCTATGGTAATCATAACCATATTATGATTATGATTATGATTTTGGCAGGGAGTCTCCTGTCCCTCCACCCAGATCCCCCATATTCTAGTAGCTAGACAGTTACACTCACAAATTGCAGTGTAATCCCATCAATGGCCAAGATCCAGAGACTATAAAACCAAGCTCCCAGAGGAGAACAACGCAGAGTCTCCTGCCCCCGTGCCTGGCTGGGCTCACCGGGGCCCCTTGGATGGGGGGGGGGGCGGGTTGAGTTTCCCTCTCCACCCTGAGCAGAGCCCCGGCAGCTGAAGACCTTGGGGATCCAGCCACAGTCATGCTGAGACCACTCTACACATGCTAGGATGAGCCTCACACATGAAGGAACTGGCAGAGGAACCCAGGTGTGCAGGACCCCGGACTGAGATCTCCAAGCCTGCTCGGATTGGGACTGGGCCTCCTCCACCCAAATCCCCCATCTTCCAGAAGCTAGACCGTTATACCCACCAATGCCGTATAACCCCATCAAAGGTCAAGATCCAGAGACTATAAAATCAAGCTCCCGGAAGTGTGTGGCCACATTTGGGGCCGCGAGATCTCTTATTATCTAATTCTTTCTCTCAGAGAACCCAGAAGGCTACTGAGAGTATCTTGCCCACAGATATGCCTGACTGGGAACATCTGTAAAAGGGTGATTAGAGGCTGCCCCCTCCCTCCATCCCTCTAGGAGAGCCCAATAAGCTACCGAGAGTATCCCGCCCACATGGCAGAGCCTGGCAAGCCACCCGTGGCATACTCAATAAGCCAAAGACAGAAACAATGATGATCCTCATTCCCTGACCCTGACAGAGCTCCCAATATGCCATCAGGTTACACTAGCATGTGAAAGGGATGAATGGAGATGTTACTGGCTCCCGCTTGAGCAAATCGATAAACAATGGTGTGATAGTGATAGTGATAGTGATGGTAATCAAGTTGGGCTCAGTTTCTATTTTTTTTATTTCTTTTTTTTTGGCAAATTTTATTTTCCCCTTACACCTTCTATAAACACTGTGGTTTACAAAGTTGTTCATGATGATTTGTTACAAGCGTTCAATATGTCAACACAAAGCCCACCACCATTGCACCTTCCCACCACCATTATCTCCATTTTCCCCACCCACTCCTTAAGCCTGGCCCCATAGCAGGCCCTCAATAATTCATTTTGTATTGCTTGTTATAATTTTCTAAAAGAATTTCTAAAAGAAATTTTCTATAATTCTCGAAAAGATCAAAAAATGCTTCCTCAGAAGAAAATTAGTGAAGACTGTTTATCTCACCCTGGAGCTCTTAAACCCTTGTATAAGAGATTACTAAAATATTGTTACAGATTAAGCATTCTGTGTCAATACTTTGTTAATTGAGATTGGATGTCTTCTACATTCTATTTCATCCAATCTGGTGTGCTACGCCTGGTTTATTAGCATTGTAGAGCTTAAGATGCTGCTCCAGGAAGTACAACATTTTCAGCGAAGTGATGCAGCTAGAGTTAAATTTTTTATTGGGTAGCATTTTGGGGCGTGTGTGTGACTGCCAGGGCTTCCGGAAGTACAGGGAGGTGGGGACAGTTAGCCCATCCCTGACTCAGTTGCCAAACCTGCATACCTGAGTTTTTCAACAGAGTAATTTCTGGATGAGGCTCATCCTGAGCAGTGGAGTCTGGCTGGGAGCTTGATGGCAATGGTGGGGTGCAGAGGTTTTCAGCTGCTGGGGTTTGCTTTATTTGGGCGAGTGCTGGACTCACCAACCCCTCTCTAGAATACCCCTGATAACTCAGCCTTGTGTGGGGTCTGGAGAAAATTTGTGCATCTTGTTAATCAATCTGTATTTATGTATGGATCTCTGGATCATGACTGGTGAAAGAGCTTATAAGGCACTGGAGGTGATTTGTATATTTCTAATTTCTTAACTCAGCTTTTAATCTCATTTTGAGAAACTAACACATTCCCATGGTGTATATATTGTAAGTTAGGTATAAATGTACACATGGAAAAAAAAGTTATTTCCTGTGCATGCAATTCTCATCCTTGTTCTAGGTAATTGCTGTTTTCAATCTTTTCAGCTGATTCTCAAATTTTTCTTAGCATACATAATTAAATACCAGAGAATGATTATTTCTCCCAATTTTTACTCATTTAATACAAACAGGCTTTAGGGTATACTTAGAGTTCTGACTTTGCTGTTTCTAGCTGTTGTAATAGGAATATTTTCCATTTAAAATAGAGAAAGAAGGGGAGGGAGGGAGGAGAAAAACATATAGAAAGAATATATAAAAATATATATAAAGAGACAGTACAGCAGACAGAATGCTTCCCTTGCATATAACAAAACTGGGTTCAATATCTGGCACCCCATATAGTTCCTTGAGTCCCACTAGGAATAATCCCTGAGTATAGAACCAGGAATAGGCCCTGAGCATGGCCAAGTGTGCCCCAAACTGAAACCAAATTAAAACCAAGCAAAATAGAGAACACAGAAAGGTTTATCATTCTATTTAAACTTGAGTTGATTAGTTAGTCCTAGTTGATGAATGTTTGACTAATGTATTTGATGGTACAAATAATAATGTCATGAATAAATTTATGTTTGTATGACTTTTTACTTGTATATCTATGAGATGCATTTGTAGATATGGGATTGATCGCTTTAGTTTTAATTTTGGGATACATTGCCAAATTATCTTTCATAGTAGTCATACCAACTTTCATTTCTATCATTAATGTAGAAAAGTAATCCTTTCTCCACAGCCTCACCTGCAGAATGAATATCAAATTGATTAAGGGAAAAAAATGTAACTCTTGTTAGATTTGCTTCTCACTTCTTTTAGTTTGAATACAGTTAAAGATATTTTATTTATCTCTTTGTAGGTCAATTATTTGTCAATAAATATTGCTTATTTTCTTATGAAGTAGTTAGTCTTTTTTAGACCTTTGTCTAGGATAACATATCTTTGTGATACTGGTTGCAATTCCTTTTTCTAGTTTGCCATTAAAGAATGAATAGGTTTTGATAATATATATATGGGGCTGGAGCAATAGCACAGCCGTAGGGCGTTTGCCTTACACGCAGCCAACATGGCTGACCCCGAGTTTGATTCCTCCGCCCCTCTTGGAGAGCCCGGTAAGCTACCAAGAGTATCTCGCCCACACGGCAGAGCCTGGCAAGCTATCCGTGACGTATTTGATATGCCAAACACAGTAACAACAAAGTCTCCAATGGAGACGTTACTGGGCCTGCTCAAGCAAATCGATGAACAATGGGAGGACAGTGATATATATATATATGTATATATATATATACACACACACATATGTATATATATATATGTATATGGTGAGGCTTAAAAAAGATTGTTTTAGGGTTTCTGGGTTTGAATTAAAATTTTAAATTGAAGTAATATTATGACATTATGTAAATTTCAGGTATGCATTAAAAATCAATGGTGCAGCTGGAGTGATAGCACAGTGGGTAGGGCGTTTGCCTTGCCCGTGGCCAACCCCAGTACAATTCCCAGCATTCCATATGGTCCCCTGAGCACCGCCAGGGGTAATTCCTGAGTGCAGAGCCAGAAGTAACCCCTGTGCTTTGCCAGGTGTGACCCCCCCCCCCAAAAAAAAGCAAAAAAAAAAATCATGGTGTACATATTTTTATGTTATGTTCACCACTAAAAATTCACTGAATTATACACTATTTTCCTCTTGCTGGAGGCCCTGGACAGTCAGAATCACTTATGTCACAACCTCACACTTAGGGATTTCCTGGTTGTTTCCAAAGCCACTGAACCATCTTCTGAGCCCTCTATCAGAGGAAATCCCTAGCATTAGAACTGTAGGGATTGACTTGACCATGTGGGCAGCACTGGGGTTTAAACTCATGACCTGGTGTCTGCCAGGCAAGTGATTTAGGCCACCAAACCATCTTCTGAATTGTACTTTATGTAATTAAATCACCGTGAGCTACACAGTTACAAAGCTGTTCATGATTGAGTTTCAGTCATACAATGTTCCATCACCAGTCCCTTCACCAGTGTACATTTCCCAGCACCAATATCCTCAGAATTCCTCCCTCGCCCCAGCCTACCTCTCTCTCTCTCTCTCTCTCTCTCTCTCTCTCTCTCTCTCTCTCTCTCTCTCTCTCTCTCCCTCTCTCTCCCTCTCTCTTTCCTTTTGGGTATTATGGTTTGCAATACAGGAACTGAAAAGTTATCAGGTTTTGTCCCTTTGCCTGCTTTTAGCCCTCAGTTCTTCTCCAGAGTGATCATTTCCAGCTATCATTGGCATAGTGGTCCCTTCTCTATCCGAGCTGCCATCTCCCTCACCTGAATTGTACTTTCAAAGATCTTTACCATCTACAACTCCAGAGTTCTAAGACATTTTTCACAGAATTTTTTGTAGAAATACAGTAATTTCAATTTTAGTGTTTAAGACTTTTGTGGGGTGAGGTTTTGGGACATATCCTGTGGTTATCAGGCCTTACTCCTGGCTCTGCATTCATAGATCAATCCTGACAGCTCGGGAAGACTATATGGGGTGCCAAGGATATAACCTAGTTTAGCTGCATGCCTTGCAAGAGCCTTGCCGATTGTACTATCTCTCCAGCTCTCAAGTTTAATACTAAATCCATGATTCCTTTTAAATTTATCCTGATATACATTGATTAGTATAAATACAACTTAATAAAATCTAGATGATTAGAAAGCAGTAGATTCAAATATTATTTATTTATTCATTATTCCTGCCTTCTCAATAATTCAAGAGGCTACTTTTGTCATAGTTCTAAATGTCCCTTGGTATTTAGGCCTCCTTGACATAATTTCTATTGGTTTTAAGGATAGCTTATTGTTATTTTAATTATTGAGATTTTGTGATTAGGGATAGCTGGTCTTCATTGCCTTTTTAAAATCCTCTGGGTATCGATGCTTCATTAAAATTTTTTTATTTCAATTTCAGAATAAGATTATCTATATACAAATACCACCAACTATTGTTATTTGTATTGATATTAAGAAATAACATCTTAAATTTATTTTTATTTCATATTTGAAATTTATTTCGTGTTCTTTGTGGTTTTCAGGAGTCACAAGATAAAGATCTTGCATAATTCTTATTACGATTATTCCTAATTGTTTTGTCTTATGTTTTTTATACTTAAACTTTTCTTTCATTACATTTTCTAATTGACTATTATTTTTATACTATCTACTTCAAGGAATTCTTTCGTTTTCTGTTATTTTCTTTAGTTTTCTGGTATGAAACCATATTATCACCAAATGTGCTTTTTAGAAATAATTGACAGCAAATAACTTTCTAGCTTAACTTCTTTCAATTTTCTCATTACATAGGTCAGTACAATTTTAGAATAATAACAATCTTGGGTGACTTGCCTTTTTCCTAACTTTTAGGAAGGATCGTCTAATATCTTGCCATTTAAGCAAACAGCAGGCTTTGAGTAGACATATTTCAACACACTAAAGGAGTATCCAGGATCTTCTATTTTCTGAGAATTTTAAATCAGGAAATGGTGCTGATATTGTGGAAGGATCTCTGGGATAAATTAAGTGAAAAAAAATAGGTGGAGAAAAGTACAAACCATATACTATCATTTTAAAGAAGAGGGATAGAAATGTGTTTCATAGAAACAAATGAAATAGCCAATATTGTGCTATTTTTGACTTACAAAAATGGTAATGTCATGTGGTACAAGCCACTGTATACATACTTGGTTATATTAAAGATATGGATAAATAGATCATCACCATCACGTTCATATCTATGAATTTACATTTGAAATTTTTTTTGGAAATTGACCTAAAATTTTGTAAATATTTCATACATCTATACAGAAAATGAAGGATTTTTATAATCTATACTGAAAATAAAAACACTGAGTGAAATAAAGTGTATCAGTAGGATGGCATAACCTTATACAGTTAAAATATAATCACTCTATTTAATGGTACTCTCCTGCTAAGTGACAGGCCACAACAAAGAGAAATACAGATATATTTTGTAAACACACACACACACACACACACACTAAACTGTTTTCAGTAATTATATTGTTGGTGGTAGTTATGATATTATTGTGAGATTATTGCATATATGACAAAATATAAGAGATTATTCTGTTGTTAAGTACTGGGAATTTTGAATGAGAGAAAGAAGTTATAGATATACAAGCAATATAATGAATAAAAATGCTGTAATCCTAAAATTAAAACATCAGCATGAATTTACAATATATTTTACCACTATGGAAGAGCATGTCTGGGACAGGGGTAGAGTGTTTGCCTAGCAAGCGGCCAACCCAGGTTTGATCCTCGACATCCCATATAGTGTCTCGAGCACTGTCAGGAGTAATTCCTGAATGCAAAGCCAACCCCTGAGCATTGCTGAATATGCAAAAAATCATAAAAATGAATTAAAATAAAAGAGCATATCAGTAGTGTATTCAGCAGGACTAGAAGCAATGATCAATTAGTAGCAATAGTCCTCCCTAATGTCCAAATGGTGGTCCCTAAATTCTGTTTCTCATGAGAAGGAACCAAGGCTCTTTGAACAAATGGCTTATTTTATCTGTGGCAGGAAATACAGAAGAACATCTTATCCTAGAGCTTAAAATATTTTTCTATAAGAGAACAAACTCATGGACAAAAGATGAAAGTAATTTGACCATCAATAAGAATATTAACTGCGGGCCGGAGTGAGAGTACAGTGAGTAGGACGTTTGCCTTGCACATTTGCCAGCGGCCGTTTGCCAGGGGCCGACCTGGGTTCGATTTCCAGCATCCCATATGGTCCCCTGAGCACTGCCAGGAGTAATTCCTGAATGCAAAGCCAGGAGTAACCCCTGAGCATCGCTGGGTCTGACCCAAAAGTTGTGGAGAGTGGGCACTGGTGGAGGGATAGGTACTTGATCATTGTAAAACTGAAACTCAAGTACAAAAGTTTGTAAGTCTACAACTATACTTCATGGTGTTTTATTAATAAGATTTTTTTTAAAAAAAAGAAAAAAAGAATATTAACTGCAATAGATTAAAATATATCATAATGACTGTGAGAAGACAGTGTAGACAGACAATAAACAAATTCCAGACCATAGAAATTCCCCCAGATTCTTCAACAAATAAACTGACCTGAAGAAGAGAGAGAGAGAGAGAGAGAGAGAGAGAGAGAGAGAGAGAGAGAGAGAGAAGGAAGGAGGAAATAAAAAGACTCTAGATTAAAAGGAACTTAAAAGCTAACATCAACTAACAGTGTGAATTGTCTGAGTCCAAATACATACAAAATTGAATGTAAAGTTGCTGCCAGTTACTATCCTTTATTTTAAGGCAAACAAGAAGGCACCTGTTTACCCAACAAAATTCAATAAAGGGAAGAAGAAAAGCTTCCAGGGAAGGTAACGCAGCCTAGAACTCAGATCAGCTCCCAATCTGCCACTCTAGCCGTTAGTTCAAACAGGCCTTGTGCTCAGAGTACGGATGGCAGAACACTCACGAATTACACCTTGACACTCAAAGGCAGCTGGAGTGCCAGTGATTCAGAGTGAGGTTCTACTTGTGGACAATAGAAATGGGGGCCAGAAGGACTGGCCCATGGTTGGAAGCTTGTCACAAGTGGTGGGGAGGGGGATAGGGCAGTTAGAAAGGAGCAAGGACCACTATGATGACAGTTGGAAATGATCACTCTGGACAGGGATTGAGGGCTAAAACTATGTACAGGGATATACACGATAACCTTATAGTACCTGTGCTGCAAACCATAATGCCCAAAAAGAAAAAGAAAGGGGGGGAGGGAGGAGAGAGAGGGAGAGGAAGAGAGAGAGGGAGGGGGAGGGGAGAGAAGGAGGGGGAGAGAGAGAGAGAGTAAAAGTGTCTGCTATAGAGGTAGACTGGGGTTGGAGGGTGATGGAGGGAAATTGGGGACATTGGTGGTGGGAAATAAAAGCTAGTGAAGGCACCTGTGTTAGAACATTGTAAGACTAAAACTCAACCATGGACAATTTTGTAACTGTTTATGTCAAGGTGATGAGAGAGAGAGAGAGAGAGAGAGAGGTGTTCTACTCCATCACTCAGATCCCTGGTATGTATCCCTCCCGTTCATCGATTTGCTTGAGCGGGCACCAGTAACATCTCCATTGTGAGACTTGTTACTGTTTTTGGCATATCAAATACGCCACGGGGAGCTTGCCAGGCTCTGCCGTGTGGGCGAGATACTCTAGGCAGCTTGCTGGGCTCTCCAAGAGGGACAGAGGAATCGAACCCGGATTGACCACGTGCAAGGCAAACGCCCTACCCACTGTGCTATCAGTCCAGCCCTGGTATAAAATTTGAAATGGGCCTAGTAAATCATGACAGTTCCAAGGGTCTCTAACTCAGAGTTTGTCCTCAGCCTCTGTCTTCTTCCCTGGGGTCAGTTCTGTGGTATGTGTGGGGTGGGTGGGGTGGTAATTCATTTTGAGAGGCAGCATCTGAGTAAGGGAGATATTCCTAGCCACCACAGGGAACAGTTTGCTAAAGCTTTCTCCTATCACCCACTTAAAATGTAGGGTCTCATCTGAGACAGGACAGAGGCAGGGCTCAAATGGAGTTGCTGTGCACCCCACCCCCACCCCCAGGAAAATGGTCCTGTCCAGATTCATTGGTGATTTCCCAGCACTACTCATTTGGATTGGTGAACTTAAGGAAACAACAAAGCTGGTTTTCCTGACCCTTGCTGAGAGTATAGGTCTCTCTATTTGCCTTATTTAGTTGTTTGTTTGTTTTTTTAAAAAGTAATAACTGTGTATCTACAGTAAAATTAAGGTCATTCCCCAAGAACAGTGGGAACCTGCTAATTGAACAAATGTGTAATTGAACAAGTGTGTTTCTGAGGACGTATCAGATGGCTAGTTCCTGAAATAATAATCATGACCTGTTCTAGATGCTGCGATGTGCGGCTGCTTTTCATGCCCTTCCTTATGCCCATAAATTATTTTTCTACTTGGAGTAAAAGGCCACTTCCGTTTTAGGAAATGAAAATAAAAAGTCCGTGTATCCCAAGAAATACTGTCTCCTCTGACCAAATGCTCTGCATTTTTTGAGTATACTCTCTGGTGCCCCTCTACCAGGTTGGGGGAGAGGGGATTCTTGAAATAACAGGCTCCACTGCCTCCTAACTGCACTCTGGGAAGCCGTGTCACCAAAACTGTCATACTTGATGGCTCTTTGAGGGACAGGGGATTAGTGACAAGAAGCCAGGCATCAGCTTTCTCTGTGGTCCATTTTGTAGGAATCCTGACACTTGCTCTGTTGCTCTCCAGCACTGAGCCTCAGCTGGGGCCAATACTGGGTCTCACTCCTAGGGCTAGTCTCTGGCCCGACTTTCCCACTGGTTTCTGTTACTTTTTTCTTTATTTCTTTTATTTGTTTGTTTGTTTTTGATTCATACCCAGCGGTGCTCAGGACTTACTCCTGGCTTTGTGCTCTAGAAGCCATACTGGATGTAGGAGCTTGAACCTTGGTCGGCGGTGTGCAAAGCAAGCTCCCTACCCACTGTGCTCTCACTCCAGTCCTCCAGTTCTGTTCTTCTCTCTTATTTCCTGCTGCTACTGGGATTAGAAAGTAAACTCCATTATTTCTGGGTTGACAGTGGGGGATCAGGACCCCCGATTAGACAATTCCACAGGACTTTAGTTCTTAGGTTAATAGAGACTCTTAGACAAGCGGCTAATGAATGATTCTTCCTAACCACATGTGGCCTAGATACACACTCATTAATTTGCTAAAAGTTGCTCCGTTCTCATCTGTCTGAGGCCCTGAGAGGAGGAACAGAGGTCCCAGTTGCAAAAGGCTCTGCAAAATATAAAAGCTGCCGGGAGTGCTAGAGGCCAGGAACTGTGAGCATGGAGCCAAAATAGAGGTTAGACTGTCATCAGCTCACTCCTCTCCATAAAAACAGTGAGAAGGGCCAGGAGCCTTCGCCATATGCCAGGGGATTACTCTGTGAAAAGCACAAGGCTGGCTGCCCACCAAGACACAAGCTTCCCAAATAGAGTTGAGTCCTCGGAGAGAGGATCCAGCTAAAAATAGCCATTGACGTCCCAACGTTGATTTCTTCTTCTTCTTTTTTTTTTTTCAGCGAGTTCACCTAAAATAGCCTGGCAATAGATTTTTTTGCCCTTTAAGTAGAAAAAGAAAAACAGAGGTCAAGAACTGAAGTTAAGCTTCTAAGAAGCCTGAAGTTCCTGCCTGGACAGACAAAGCGTCAGCCGGGGGTGATGTCTGCAGCCAGGACGGGGTGAAGGTTGCGTCCCTGAAGAGAGAGAGCAAGGTCAGGACTTTCAGGGGAGAAGCTGAGATTCCTCTGGCCCAGTGGCCATGGAACTGTTCAGAGGGGTGGACAGGATCCAGGTCTGCCAGGTGGCAGGAGGTGCCAGCTTGGCAGAAGGTGCCAGTCCCTGAGAGCCTGGGTTTGAGGACACAGGGCACAACTCTGGGGTGTCGGGGCCACTTCAGCCCTTCTGGGGCACATGACCAGGAGGCCAGCAGCTGCCATCTGCACGGCCACTCCCAGTAGCAGAAAGAGCCTATCTCTGGCTGGGGGAGTGGGGGGGGGAGGGGTTCCATGCAGCGGCAGGAGGGGGCCACGTGCTGCCCCTGGGTTTTCCGTGTCCCCCTTCTCTACCTCCATAGAAGATGATGTCTCCTTGCTCCTCGCTCCCCTGTGCCTTGTGTCCAGAGATCCTGGGCCCTGCAGGCTCAGATCCCTCGAGAAGTCCTCGCTGGAATGGAGCCGCTTCTGTGGAAGATCAGCCCGGACTCAGGGTCAGGCTCAGCGCAGTGCTGTGACCTTAGACTCCCCCAGCGCAAGCGCAGTCCAGGAGCATGAACTGGGTTGGTGCTGTGCGCAGGGCTGCGTCCTCGGTGGTGTTTCTCACCCCGTGTTTTAGCCGTGGCCCCTTTGCACCTTCTTTTCTTCCCGTGCCCTCTTCCTACCCGTTGCTGCCCTGCTTTCTACCTTTTGGCCTCCTATTCTTTTGTGTTTGTTTGTTTTTGCTTTGTATGGAGGCCACTCCTGGTGGTGCTCAGGGTTTACTGCTATCTTTGAGCTCAGGGATTACTCCTGGCAGGCTCAGGGGATCATCTAGGGTACCAGGGTTTGAACCTGGGTCGACCAGATGCAAGGCAAGTGCCCTACCCGCTGTACTATCACTGCTGCCCTGGTCTCCTGTTCTTGATCCATGGCCCTCACTGATGTGATTTTCACCTGTGATCTCCTGGGAATCCAAGAAGGCTAATACACTGCCTATTTAACTTGTTTGGTTGGATTTTTGTTTGGGGGGACATATCCAGCTGCTCAGGGCTTACTCTGGGTTCAGGGCTCACTCCTGGTAGGGCTCCCGGGACTATACGCGGTGCTGCAGGTCAAATCTGGGGCAACCACTGTCAAAGCAAATACCTACCGGCTATACTATCATACTGTCACTCCAGGTCCCCTGTTTGGCTTCTTGAACAGCTGAGAAGGTGAGGCAGAGTCCTTTCACCCAGCCCCTCAGCAAAAGTTGCAACAATTTGCAATGAGGCTCCAAGTTGAGTGTGGTTGACTTACTGGAAGACATGCATTCAGCATATTTTACAACAGCTAAATCCAGGTCCCAGTCTCTATTTTTTCCAGTCTTGCAGAAATTTTTCTTTTGTTTTGTTTTTGCTTTTTGGGTCACACCTGGAGTTGCACAGGGGTTACTCCTGGCTCATGCACTCAGGAATTACTCCTGGTGGTGTTCGGGGGACCACATGGGATACTGAGAATGGAACCCCGGGTCAGCCGTGTGCAAGGAAAATGCCCTACCCGCTGTGCTATCACTCTAGCACCCAGTCTTGTATAAGTTGTTTGAAGGGATGTCCCTGGGTGGAATTCACACCCTCACGCACTCACAGATGCTCCCTGAGCCCCCTACTCTCTGCTGGGCACTGCTCTCACAAAGAGGAGGTGACAGAAAAGGGGTCAGGTTCCTGCCCTCTTGCATCTAATTCTCTCAGCCCATGGGCAAGGCCCCTTCTACCCCCACCAGGGGTGCTGGGAACTGACAGGCTGACATTTGTCCCCCACAGGCTTGTGATGCCAGCAGTCATCATTGCTGACACATCTTCTTTCCTGGGGTGCCTTAGTGCAGTGTTTCCCTGGGGCTGAGATGTAGACCCCTATATTACGCCTCCCTCCCCACCCCCCACCTTAGTGACTATCTGTACCACCTCACCCAGTCCAGTCTCAAGAAATGATACTTGTGGTCAGTGTTTCAGGGGTGCATACCCTCTACCTGCTCCCCAACTCTCCTCACTTCCTCCCAAGTGCTGCCTTCTTAGTTCTTGCATCTTTGCACCCCCTTCCCCCTCTCCCAACCTGGGCTTTGCCGCACTTCTCCATGTCACCTTTCCTCTCCCTCAAAACCCCAATCCTGTGGTGTGAGATGATATCTCATTATTGTTTTGATTTGCATCTCCCTGATGGCTAGTGATGTGGAGCATTTTTTCATATGCCTTTTGGCCATTTGTATTTCTTTTTTGAGGAAACTTCTGTTCATTTCTTCTCCCCACTTTTTGATGGGGTGGGAGGTTTTTTTCTTGTACAATTCTTCTAGTGTCTTGTATATCCTGGATATTAATCCCTTGTCAGATGGGTATTGGGTAAGTATTCTTTCCCATTCTGTAGATTCTTTCTGAGGCTGACACCTAAGAACAGTAGATATACGGGACAGATGATTGCTCCATAGATGGAAGCCTGCCTCATGAGCAAAGGGGAGAAGGCAGCTGGAATGGAGAAGGGATCACTGAGAAAAAGATGGCTGGAGGAATCGGTCGGCATGGGAGATGTGGGCAGAAAGTGGATAAAGGACCAAACATGATAACCTCTCAAGGTCTGATTGCAAATCATAATGCCCAAAAGTAGAGAGAGATAATGGGGAATCATGTCTGCCATGGAGGCAGGGGGAGTTTGGAAAAGGGGGGTATACTTGGGATATTGGTGGTGGGGAATGCACACTGCTGGAGGGATGGGTGTTTGGTCATTGTGTGATTGTAACCCAAACATGAAAATTTGTAACTATCTCATGGTGATTCAATAAAATTTAAAAAATAAAAACAAACAAACAAAAAAACCAATCCTGATGAAGTTTTGGCTCCACTGCCCTGGGCGTCCTGTGGATTTGAGTGACCCCCAGTTCCCTCCCCCCACTGCTGAGCCACACACTTCCCCAGACCCCAGGGCTGCCCTCCATCCCCCCACCAGGCTGTTTTCTGGGCCAGCAGAGCCCCTGCCCCCACCCCAGAGCTTTCATTCTCTCTAGTGCTGGTCCCTGCCCCACTTTTGCTCTGGTGACCCCTGCCCTCTCCTTCCAGGATCACTTTCTTCCCGGATCTCTCCTCCAAATTTGCATGCACATAGGTTCCTGCTTACAGAGCCATTTCCTTTTGAATATTTAAACATTTTCAAACTGTGGGATGGGAAGTCAGTGGTGGGGGTGGAGGAGAGGGTTGAGATCAATTTAGAGGGAAATAAAATATACATCATGCTATAGAGGACAGGCGGATATTTTAAGAATTGAGATGATGAGACAAGGACAGAAGCCTGGGGAATTGTGAATGAAATCTCTTAGCGTGGTCCCAATTAAAACTCTGGTCCCAGTGCTGGTGTGTCTCTTTAAGATGATTGCCTGCTGCCCAGCCTGCATCTGCCATGTGCTGGTTTCTGAGCCACTGCTCAGAGAACCCTCTTCTCTGTCAAAATTTCATCTCTCTTCATTTTTAGAGCAATAACCCTCTGAGTGCCCAGGAGCCTGGATCATTTCTGTTGATGTTCAGCCTGGCATGTAAACCCAGTGCACCGGTGGGACAGGGGTGGTGGTGGTGGTAATGCAGTGACAGGGATTGAACTTGGGGCCTTCAACATGTTAGGTGTGTGCTGTACCCCTAGGGCCATCTCCTTTGTCCCCTTTAGTTTCTTGCGCAAAGCCTCCCTTGTCCCCAGGTTCTAGCAAACACACCCTCTTGTCATCGGTAGATTCTCTGTAAGACTAGATTTTTTAGATTTCCGAAGTTAATTCCTAATTAAATTGTTTGGAGCTCATTTTCCCTCTGAAACACTTAAGTAGATGGTAATTAAATTCCAGGCTCATACACATAATGCCAAGTCACTGACAAAGTAGTGGCTGGTGTCGAAGGCCCCTGGGCCTCTCCCTGAGCCTTGCCTCTGGGCCCTGAGTGTCACCCACATGTTGAATGGGCACAGGGTCGGCATTCAGAAGCATTTACCCATGTGTCTGGTCTGCTTGTGGGCCACTTAAGTTGAGATCTTGTGGAAGGTCTAGTCAATGCACACCCCGTGCTGTAACCACTTGTTGATGCACATGACCAATAGTCACCAAGGGGGCCCAGAGTAGACCGGACACCAAGACAGAAGCCTCCTGCACCCCAGCTCCCAGACGTGACCCAGGCTGCCTCTCCCCACTGTGCTCCAGACCTTTCCCATTCTTGGATTTCACCCCTAGACCTTGAGAACCTCTTTCCCCTGTTCCATATCCTCCAGGACAAATGGAATTGCCCCGAAATCCCATTTATTCATTGGCAGCTCCAATGCATCTCGCATGCCTACCTGTAAGTACTTTACAGAACAGGTAACACCTTGGAAGCAATCAGAAAATATGATAGGTTGGCTAACATGCCCGCCTGATTTCTGGGACCCGGCTGGCGAGCCACACCAGGTGGACGAGTGTCCTGGAGTCCTGGGCTTGGGAAGAGCTGGAGTTATGGAGAAGAAAGGGATTTAGCCTGACAGCGGGGGAGTAAGATGCCAAGTTAGGGCCCTTTCAAGAGTGGCATGACATTCCTTTGGAAATGCACCTCAAAATCCACATCCTCCAGGAGAAATGCCAAGTGACAGTCCAGAGGAGGACAAGATGTACCTTCGCAGGAGACCAGGAAGCTGGAGAGCAGAAATGCCATGATTCATCCCCCGCAGAGGGGGGTGGGGGTGCTGGCCTCCCACAGGTGCGGCTGGAAAAACAAGCAGCGCTAGTTGGCCTGGGGTATCCAGCCCTGTGCAGGCCTTAGCAGAAGCGGCTGTAATGGTTCTACTTCATTGACAAGCCTCAGGCTATTTTGAGCTCATGGCTCCCCGGGGGAGCCTGGTGGGACTCAGAGTCTGAAGTGAAAGCTGGGAAAAGCTTTACGGTCCCTTTTACAGGTGCTCCCACATACCTACAGGCCCCCAAAGACCTAACCCGCTTTTCCATCCAGCAGGAGGGAGAGGCTAGCCAGGGAAGGCACTGAAGTGAGAAAGGGAGACTGAGAGCTGGCAAGAGGCAGCGAAACCAGGGCCAAGAGCCAAATTGGGCCTAAAAGAGCAGTCTTTGGAATGCTCATCAGAAATGATTGTAAGTGGCCTATAATAGGCCAGATACAAGCGGGGGGGGGGGGGGGGGGGGATGGGGGTGAGGTGGGGTAGAAGGTTGCATTCTCTGTCTGCAAAAAGTGGAAGATGACACCCCCTGCCATTCTGCCACCCCCTAAGCCCTCTGCTCTTGCTTCCTTTCCCCGGGCTCCTTACTTCCTGCTACCACCCCTCTTTTCTAAAACTGGTAAGGGAAAATGAAGGAGAAACAGCTCAAATTAACGCATGTTTCTTTTCATCTAGAGTTAGCACTGTAGCACTGCACTGTCCTCCCATTGTTCATTGATTTGTTTGAGCGGGCCCAGTAACGTCTCCATTGTGAGATTAGTGAGACTTGTTACTGTTTTTGGCATATTGTATTTGCGATGGGTTGTTTGCTAGGCAGATGGGACACTCTTGGTAGCTTGCCATGCTCTCTGAGAGGGGCAGAGGAATCGAACCTGGGTCAGCCGCGTGCAAGTCAAATGCCCTACCCATTGTGCTATCACTCCAGCCCATTTAGAGTTTAAAAAAAATTAACTGCGACTGGAATAATATTATAGCCATTAGGGCATTTGCCTTGCATGCAGCTGACCTGGGTTTGATCCCTGGCACCCTGTATGGTCCCAGGGCAACACCAGGAGTAACCCCTGAGCTTCATTGGGTGTGGCTCAAACAACAAACTAACAAGAACAAAAAATCTAACTGGTGCTTGAAATTGAAAACCAAATTAAAACCCCAAAGCATTACCGAGGCCTGAGAGATAGTACAGAGGTAAGAACCTTGCCTTGCACTCAACTGATCCCAGTTAGATTCCTTGTACCTCATATGGCTCCCTCGGGTATCACCAGGAGTGATCCCTAAGCACAGACTCATGAGTCAGCCATGAGCCCCACCCACTATGCCCACTCAAACAAACAAACAAACACTTTGCCTAAAAAGAGGTTCCTGTGGATTGTTTGACTGATGGGCTTTATTATTCTACTTCTTGGTTTCTAATAGGCACAATCAAAAGCTCCCTTGCCCACTTTCTCTGCAACAGTTCTGCAAGTAAAGGACAATTATTTGCAGCTTTTCCCACCTCTAAATGTAGGCTGTTTAATTTAAGACACTTTGCAAAATTGCCTTCAGTGATTTCTTAGCATACAGTTGAGTCATGGCTATACTCAGTACATATTGATTTGTTGCCAAGGGGTAGAGGGTAAATTGAATTTTTGCCTTTTTTTGTGGGTTGAAATCATCTTTTAAAAAAATGCTCTGGGTGGCTCAAGAGCAATGGGACTCCTCTCGTGAATCCCACAGAGAAAGCTTTGGAGCAAATCCCTTGGGAGCACTGGACCCAGGATGACCATGCTGTTCTTGAGAAAGGAGTTATTTCTGGAGCGCTATCTTTTCCCTTAGTGTCCTCTCTGCATCTCCAAGCCTTACTCTTCTTCCCCCAAGAGGGTTCTACTGTTGATCTTCCTGCCATCATCATCTCCTTCCAGGGCTATGCGGAGACTGCATACCCTGAACTCTAATAATTCTGAGCTCCTTCCTCTAGCCAAACTGCTGCGTGGGTTCTCCTGGTGTCCCTCCTGGGCTTCAGAGTGGCATTGCGAGTGGAACTACTGTTTTCTTCTAACTACATGTCTCCCCAGTTGTTTCTCATCTCAGTCCTTGCAGTGGCTTCCTTCCTGGTTAGAGCCCCAAGCCCAGACACCATCCTTGATTCCTCTCCTGTCATCTGCCTCATCTAATTTTAGGTAATCTGCTCGGGTCTAATTCAATACTCCTTCAGCACATGTCCATGTCTGGGAGACTCTGCGGCTCTGCTTGCGGGTCGCCATCCTCCCCGCCTGGAGCATCTCCATAGCAGCCTCCCCATGTCCCTGATCCTACTGTTGTCTGCCATGTTCATTCTCCACTTTCACATTCTCAGAAAGTACCAATTAGGTCCTTTGGCTCCACAGCTTAAACCCCTATGCTTGGGATCCCTGGCACCAAATAACAACCAACCAGACACTTAGAAACCAAGTAGGCCTCTTTTAGGCCTGCAAGTGTCTGAATCATGTCAATGAACTAGTGCTCTTGAGCTAATGAGGCCCCTGCTGTCTCCCCATTTCTGGTTAAAAGAATTCTGCTGCAACTCATACCACTCAGTAATGTATAAACTGTCTGCTTTGTCACTCCAAGGGCAGAGCCAAGGAGCCTCAAGGGAGATTTCAGCTTTCATCCCCAAAGCTGAAAACGTTTGGGGGGTGTGTGGCCTTTTATGAAAAACATGGGTCTTCCCCTGTTCCAAATGACCTGCTTACAGCCTGCCCTTCCCAACGGATCTACCTTTATCTTACCCTCCCTCCCTCACAATGTTTTGGTCATACCAGCCCTGTTTCTCTCCTTGCCCCTTCCAGAGCCTCTCTGCTCTACTAGTTCTAGTTTGGTCTGTCCTTGTTCCAGATCTTACACCTGGCTGCTTTCTCTTCATTCCAGGCTCTGCTCAAATGTCTTTTTTTGCAGAAGCTCCTATTTGGTTACAATCTCCTTATGCCACTTCTCTGCTATTGGATTCTCCTGTTTTATCTCCATGGTAGGTGGAAGTTTTCCAAGTATATACTTAACGTCCACATCTATATCTCTGTCTCGCACTCTAAGTGTGATGGTATTAAATCATCTGTGGTCCATCAAAATGTAAGGCTTTTGAGGGCAAAGATTGATTTGTTTATTCTGTCCGCAAGTCCTAATACCATGACTGGCACATTAGATGCCAATAAATATGTAGTGACAAACTGGATCTTTGCAAAGTAAATTATTTTTATCATATTGACTACATATTTTATTAAGCAAATCTCAGTGCTCACATATGAAGACTTTTTGTGTTGTTTTTTTTTGTTTGTTTTTTGGGTTTTTTGGGTGATACCTGGCAATGCTCAGGAGGTACTCCTGGCTCTGCACTCTCCTGGCAGTGCTTGGGGGACCATATGGGATGCTGGGAATCGAATCAGTGTCAGCCCCCTATCCACTGTACTGTCACTCCAACACACCCAGACTCCTTGTGTTTTAGAGAATATTTTTTGTTCAAGTAACAATCTGTTGATGCACAAGGCATCCTGTACACATAACCTCAAGCCCACCATTGAATCCCTCTCTCTCTTTCACTATACAATTGACCCCTTTTCACCTAATTTACCCACCATCCCTTTTCCTTTTTCCTTCTGAGAACCACTAATTTAGTCATACTGTTTAATGGTTTGCTTACTTATTTATGTTTAATTCACTTGGGTGACATATTTCTCTATATACCACACATGTGAAGTGAAATTTTTCATTTTCTCCTTTGGATTTCACTAAACATAATCTCCTCCAACTTCATTCCTGTTCTGCCAAGTGGCAAGATTTCATCTTTTTTGTTATGGTTGAATAGTGTCATCTTCTTATTTTTTTCCCCTCTATAATTCACTAGCTGAAATCCCTTTGAAAAAATCTGTTATTATTTATGCTATTTATAATTAATATCCATCTTTGAGTGCTCTGCAGTCATTACTGCTATAATCCCATGTATAGTCCCATTTTGACTGTTATAACAACCATGAGGGGGAGATGTGGCTCTCCCCACTGATGTGCCCTGGGTCACAGAACCGCACAGAACCAAAATGGCAGGCCTGGCTGTGGCTTCCTGTCTTGCTGTGACTGGTACCCAGGCTGTGACGGAGTCCCTCCCCATAGCATTTTCTCCTCAATCACCAAATGGCATCCCCCCTTTCTTACACTTTTATTGTCTGGGAGGGCCTCCCAAGGGGTCTTTAGGAGGTCCAGGATCCCACTAACGATCCATGCCCAATTGGGGCAGGAGGTTCAGTGCAAAGGCCCGAGGATGCTGCGCTGCTCTGGACCTATGAACTGGGGAGACCCGGGTCACAGGTGCTGAGGGGCTACAGGGTGGGGCCTGGTAGTGAGCAGAGGATGGCAGGAATAGAACCTGGGTCTGGATGCACAGTAATTGTGTCCCCTAGCCACTCTAATATCTCTTGGATCCTATTTTTTTAAAAAATTTTTTAAATGAAGACCTCCCCACTGATGCTCAGGGAGTCCATACTCTGGGCATCGCTTGACCTAGTGTTTTAGGCCTGAGTTTCTAAGCTCAGACACAGTGATATTGTAGTGCTGCTTGAGTCTGGCAGTGGAAAGGGTCTGGGTAGCACTGGGCCTCCACTTGGGCCTCACACATGCAAAGTGTGACCTCCCTTCTCTGTGGTATCTCCCCAGCCCATCATCAGCAAGCCTTAACACATCACTGTTTTGGCTTATAGTGTCCCGTGGGGCTCGAGAAGAGACACATCTCATGTACCTCGCAGAAGGCCTAAGGCGTCTGCGTTTCCATCAGCATCTCCTCAACTAGAGAGTTGACACAGTGCACAGTTTTGTGGACCCCCACACAAGTTCCTGTTCAGATGTGCTAGCAGTAGGAATTGATTCGGGGTGTCTGGAGATGATTCTGCCTTTCAGTGTTGCTGGTAAAGAGACTAAAATCCAGGTCTGACAGCTGTCCACAGTTGGGGGCCTGCTGAGAAAAACTTGTGGAGTCTTGAAGGCAACTCACACCCAGGAAGTCTCTTCTCAACTGAGAGGAATATTGATTTGTTCGTTGTTGTTTTAGTGCACAGGTTTGCAATACTAAACACATTTTGGGAGAACACCCTCACACCTCAGTATGGGTAACTTGCTACACTCATCAGCAAAGTCCTGGAGACAAAATTGGTTTCCTGTCTCCATACTTCTCCCATTCTCTTCCCTTTTGGTAGCCATCTTATATTTTATCTCAATCAGAGAGTTATTTTGGTGGTGTTGTGTTTGCTTATTCACTTTGTTTATATTAGGTGAAATCTGGAGTGACGGAGAAGGACAGTCTTCCTAGGATTAGGTAAAAAGAGGTTTATGTCCTGGTCTTTGGACCTGGTGCATTCTCCACATACAAGGAGGAAGATAGTCAGATACCACAGGTATTAATGAAGCACCTGAGTGGGGAGTTTTGGAATGATTTTTCTGCTCAGTTATGCTTTCTCATATTTTCCAGTAAGCATGTATGATACAAACAATATAGCTCTGTTGCACTGTAGTACTGTTGCTCGAGTAGGCACCAGTAACGTCTCCATTGTGAGACTTGTTGTTACTGTCTTTGGCATATCAAACATGCCACAGAGAGCTTGCCAGGCTCTGCTGTGCAGACGGGATACTCTTGGTAGCTTGCTGGGCTCTCCGAGAGGGAGGGAGGAATCGAACCCGGGTCGGCCGCATGCAAGGCAAACACCCTACCGCTGTTCTCTGGCTCCAGGTGACTTCTAATGTTTTGTCCTGTTTGTTCCCTGGAAAGGAAGTTTCTCCCAGCAACCCCCTCCCTCCTTCCCTAGGCCCCCACTGTAGAAACTCTCTAGCTGAACAGTGGGAGTTCTGCAAAGCAACCACTTCCTCGAAGCTGTGTGTCCAGAGCGTCCTGTGCTCTGCTGCTCCAGGAGAGCATTGCTCAGATGGAGTATCTGCCCCGGGGACTGTAGCAGCTTAGGCCTGCTCTAGGACAGTCCCTCTTCAAGGTCTTAGCATGGCAGAGGCAGGAATGCCAGAAGAAGGGTGTATGGTATGGGGTTGTTGCATAGTCCCGGTCCAATAGCATGATGTATTTGCAGTTGGGACAAACGTAGGTCTGAGGACCAAGGGAGCCTCAAGGCACAGGTTCTCTTGCTGAGTATCTGCTTTGGGAAGAGCTCCTGTTGACCGTGACCCAGGGCTCGAGAGGTGAGTTATGGTTCACCATAGAACAGCATGTTCAGTGCACTTAAATGAAGGGAGGTTTTCCCGAAAGTTCCTAAATACCAGGAAGGCTTTGAGCTCCTGGGTTTCTGCAAGAAGCAAAACAGAACTGGAGAGGTAATTTAAGGGGCTAGATCACGTGGAAAGCTGTGGGAACCTGGGCTCAATCTCAGTACCGCGTGGTTTGCCCCTAAACACTTAGGTAATGTGGAAATACTGGGTATTGCCCTAAGTTCCCCAGTATCCCCGCCAAAGCAGAGCAAAGCATTGGTTGTGAAGGGAAGTGAGAGGCTGCAAAGAGTTTTCTCTTCTCCTACCACACACACAAGCTTCTGGGAATCACTGCCTGGAAACTACTTCAGTGGCACGTTTTTCTTGCCTTAGTCTTGAGAACTTTCACTGACAGAAGACAGAATTCTCAGTGTGCAATTGCTGATCAAATCAGGCTGTGACAGGAAATACAAATTTCTGGCTCTGGGTTCATTTCAGCGGGTGCAGACCAGGACGAACCTGGTAATGAAACATCATTAAGTGGAAAAAAGCTGGTTGTGGAGTTCATGTTTATAAAAGAATTTTCAAAAGAATTAATTTTCTCTGCATTGAAAAAGAGTGAAACTTGGAGCAACAAATATTTGAAATGGTGCTGTTTACTCATTTCTAGAAGTGCGTGCCCATGGGCTTTCAGCATCTTTGAATATTTTCTATGACGAATGTAAATTATTTTTGGAAACCAATTAAAATCTCCTTTAGAAATGGAAAACAAATCAGGATTTTGGTGAGATTTTAGTAATTAAACATGTGGCTCTTCTTTTATGGATGTTTAGAGTCTGAATTTTAAGAAGCTACTTTGACATAAATATTAGCAATTTATTTATTTTTAAAATGCTTAGAAGTTATTACTTATTTGATTTTTTGTACCACCTATGTTACCATGAATTCATACTGCTTCAGAAATCTTATTAGACAAATTGGAATATCTGTATCTTTGCTATGATTTTTATTTACAGCTATATCAGAGAGTAGCTTTAAATGTTCTATCTTTGTAAGTTAAGTATGACGTGTGGGGTGAATTATTTTAGGGTCCTAAGTCTCCATCAAATATTTTTTAAGTTATATTCCTGATCTTGGGCCTTTCAAACCATAAATTTTTCTGGATATTAACTATTTAACTGATATTGAAATGACCATAAGCCTGGACTACACACTGATATTTTGACAAGTCTCAGGATACACAATAAATTGAGGTGTGGAGGGACATTTTTCCAGTTCTTGTATTTCTAGTTTAATGACACCCAAAGAAGTTTCTCAAAAACTGAGAAACCTGGAAGCAAGAAAAGAAAAAACCAGAAATACTATTTTTTAAAGTCAAATTTATTGAAATGCATTTTATATGCAGCAAAACTCACCTTTTCAGGGACAGATTTGTGAATTTCACAATCTAGACATTGAACATTTCTATCACTCCAAGATATCTATGTGTCTCTCTTTGGCTGATCCTCCCTTTATGCCTAGCCCTTGATTAACATGATTAGATTAGGTCTTGGTTTTTTTCTTTAATGTCATATATCATTTACAAAGCAGCCTTTGGAGTTTGGATGCTTTTACTCACCAAAATGCAGAGATTCTTCCACATTGGTGTATGTGTTAGTAATCTTTGTATTGTTGCATTGTATGGATAGTTCATCCACTTGCTTGTTAAAGAATATTTGAGAAATGTTGTTTTCATTATTTGGCAATTATGAGTAAATCTACTAAAAATATGATAGTATAGGTTATCTTGTGAGTATGTTGGGGCGTGGGGCTTGAACTCAGGAATAGGATTGCTGGATCTTGTTTATGTTTAACTTTATAAAAATAAAACTATCCAATACTTTTCAAAAGTGACTGGTATCATTTTGCATTCTAACTAGAAATATATAACAGGTACATTGGCTGAGCATCTTTGCCAGCATTTTGTTGTTGTTTTTAGGTAGCTGATTAGATCAGACTTAGGGCTACTCAAATGCATTTAATTTACATTTCTTCATAGTTAATGATGTTGAGTTTATCTCATATACTTACTATCTGCATATCTTCCTCACTCAAGAGTCTCTGCAATAATTCGCAAATTATTAAAATTGGACCTCTTATTACTATTTGGAAAGTTCTTATATAAAGTTCTTTTTCAGTAAGTGCTCTGCAAATATATTTTCTCCCATATATTGTTTGTCTTTCTGTTTTCTTAATAGTAACTTTTGGTTTTTTTTTTTTTGCTTTTTGGGTCACACCCAGCGATGCATAGGGGTTACTCCTGGCTCTGTGCTCAGGAATTACCCCTGGCGGTGCTCAGGGGACAATATGGGATGCTGGGAATCAAACCCAGGTTGGCCGCATGCAAGGCAAATGCCCTACCCACTGTGCTATTGCTCCAGCCCCATTAATAATAACTTTAAAAAATTTTATTATTAGTGAATCATTGTGGAGTACAGTTACAGACTTACAAACTTTCGTGTTTGCGTTGCAGTCATACAATGGTCAAGTACCCATCCCTCCACCAGTGCCCATTTTCCACCACCAATGGTTCCAGCATCTCTCCCACCACCCTCACCTCGTCCCCTCCACTCCACCCCTCCTCTCTGGCAGGGCATTCCTTTTTGTACTCTCTCTCCTTTTGGGTGTTTGCAGTAGAGGTATTAAGTGGCCATCGTGTTCAGTCTATAGTCTACTTTCAGTCCACATCTCCCATCCCGAGCGGGCCCTCCTAGCACCCTTTACTTGGTGGTCTCTTCTCTATCTGAGCTGCCTTTTCCCTTAATAGTAACTTTTGAAGAGCAAATATTTTAATTTTGATAAGCTTCAATTTAGTCATTGTTTTCTTTTAGAAAGAATACTTTTGTTGTTATATCTAAGATATTTTCCTCTAAAACCCAAGATAATAAAGGCTCTTGTGCTTCTTTTAAAAGTTGTACACTATTTAGATTTATATTTAGGTCAAGGATGCATTTTAAGGTGATTTTTAAAAAATGTCTGTTTCAGGCATGTGATAAAGCCCTCTTTTTCATATTTGATTGTTTGCCAAAACCACTTTTGAGTTGCCCGTAACTTAGTCTTTCAGGACTGTATGTAGTTAACCTAGTGTGTGTTTGGTACATTATTCACTTATTTGACATTTCTCAAGTACCTCCTATAACCGTAAGCAGTCATTGCCCTTAAGGTGTTTGTCACCTACTGTAGCAGATGCATATGTTGATAGTAGCAATGATATGATGCAGAGAGAATAAAACTATAGACCAACAACCCACATAAGCAAAAGTTCTGAATCATTTCATCTTTCACATTGGGAGTGTTCCAGTGTATGAGGACTAAGCTACATGACAGGCTGAGAATAAAGATGACCAAGTAACTGACCCATATCTTTAGAGAACAGGCCCAGGAGGGAGCTGGCAGAAATGCCAAGACAGAATGCTTGAATGTTTTCTTTTAAATGGCAGGTGCCTGAACATGGCAAATTGAAATGCTGGAGCGCTAGTGAGAACCTTGATCTTAGAAACCACATTTTGCAGCTTTCATCCAGTAAATTAATCACTCTTGGCCTCAGTTTCAAAACCTATCAAATGAAAAACTTGGATAAGGTGCTCTGTGTATTTGTTTCAGTAAAGAAATAATTGTTTTTAATTTTAAAAAAAAAACAGTGCAAGTTTAGTGTGGAAACAGTAAAACTTTGAAGGCTGAAGTTGCTTCAGGTGAGTTGTTAGAAGTTACACTAAAAGATATAATTATTGCACCCCTAAGCAAACATAAGAAATGGATAGCAAAAGAATAAAAGGATACTTTGCATAGCAAAATTAGGACAGACTTATACACCATATTAGTTGATATGGTGTATAATTATTGATTATTGATAATTAATGATAATTCACATTTATGAGAAAATTTACTCGTGGCCATTGTTGGTAGTTTCAAACACCGTAACAAGATTTTGTGTGAAGTTTATGACTATCCCATACGTCCAGAATAACTCACTTTCCATATTGATGTTTGAGTCCAGAAACATCATTAAAGACTGATAAGGGAAAGGTATAGTAAGAAAAGGACACTTTTAAGGGTGATAAACTGAAAAGAATAATGTTTAATTTTAGTTAGCATTTTATGTGTCACATGGAAAATGATGAAAGTGTTATTAAGCCCTGTTGAGTGTGAATTTAGTTGAAGTAACCTCCTAAATAATCTTATAAATCTGGATGTATCAAAGAAATTTATACCAAAAAATGAAATAATCTTCTTCCTCCCCCCAGGTCAGTCAGTATTTGAACCCAGTACTTGGCTTTCTCTGTGTACGCGCCCCAGGCATCCTCTAGAACTCTGGGACACTCACCATCCCTGAGCCTCTTCCTGTTTGTCCCCAACGCTGTGGCTGTGCCGGGTCTTCTTCCTCCCCCAGGTAGTAACCCCCGCACCACCAGGTACCTGTAGAGGGCGTGGCCTCTTCAGAAGTGGGAGTAGCTTCTGTAGAAGTGGGCGTGGCCTAATTTTGGGACAGGTGGCCCAGTGAAACAGATATCCACAAGATTGAAGGAGGACATGAAAGAAATAATCGAGAAAATACGGGAAGAAATGAGAGCAGAAATGGAAAGCTATGCACAGAAATGTCATGAATAAAAGATTCCATATAGCACAGTGGTAGGGAGTTTGCCTTGCATGCAGCCAGCCCAGCAGAGCCGGGATCTATTCCTCTGGCCCTCTTGAAGAGCCCGGCAAGTTACCAAGAGTATCTCGCACGCAATATGCCAAACACAGTAACAACAAGTCTCACGATGGAGACGTTACTGGGCCTGCTCGAGCAAATCAATGAACAACGGGAGGACCGTGCTACCGTAGATGAAATAAAAAACTCAGTCTGTGTCCTCAACAGCAGAATGGTCACAGCTGAAGTCAGAATCAGTGAGCTCGAAGGTCAGGTGCACCAAGACTACAGACAACAACAAACAATGGCAAGAGACCTCAAAATAGCTCTAGAGCGAATCAGAGTCCTAGGAGATGATTCCAAGAAGAACAACATTAGAATCATTGGACTACTAGAAGGTCAGGGAAACAATCCCAATAAAAAAGCCACGGTTAAACAAATCATTGCTTAAAAGTTCCCAGAGCTGGACAATGCAGCCATTTCAATTCAAGGAGCCTAAAGGGTGCCAGCTAAAAGAGACCCTAACAAAAACACTCCAAGACGTATCATAGTTACAATGATGGATGCCACCGATATAGACACAGTACTGCAAACAGCAAGATCAAAGAAGGAAATGACATGCAAAGGAGCACCCCTTAGATTCACAGCAGACCTATCAGAGGAAACCCTCCAAACCCGAAGACAATGGTGGGATATAGTGAAAAAAATCACTGAACTGAATGCTTCACCAAGAATACTCTAACCGGCTAAACTCTCGCTTAAACTCGAAGGAACGGTACACTATTTTCTGGATAAACAGTAGCTCAGGAACTTCATACACTCAAAACCAAATCTAAAAGAAGGGCTAAAGGGGCTACGATAAGACAATACAAACTCTACAAGCACAACAGACCCTTACAGAAAGATGATACAAAACCCCATAACAATAATCTCTCTCAATGTCAACGGTCTAAATTAACCAATTAAGAGACACAGAGTGGCAAAATGAATTCATAGACAGAACACAAAATTCTCCTGCCTACAAGAAACTCATCTGAACAGTCAGAGCAAACACAGACTCAAAGATAAAGGATAGAAAACAATCCTGCAAGCAAACAGCTCCCTCATAAAAGATGGGGTGGCCATACTAGTATCTGACAACATCAATTTCACGTTGAAAAAGATTAGAAGGGACAAAAGATTGCATTCATCTGGGGAACACAAAGTAACAAAATAGGAAACTAACACCCAAGAATGGCAAAGATTAGTACCAGGAATTTTACTCAATGACCTGGAGGCCAACCACACATGTTAGGGGAAAAGGGAGCTCAGAAAGAGAAGGGAACACCAAACAAAGGGTGTTGGGAGGATCCTCCCAGGATGGGAGAAGCATGCTGAAAGTAGACTATGACCAAACATGATTGCCACTCAATGCCTCTTTTGCAAACCACAGCACTCAAAAGGAGAGAGAGGGAAATTTCCTGCCACAGAGGCAGGGTGGGATGGGGGTTGGGGGGGGTGGGAGAGATACTGGGATCCGTGGTGGTGGGAAATGCTCACTGTTGGAGGGATGGGTGTTTAATCATTGTATAATTGAAACCCAAGCACAAAAATGTGTAAGTCTGGAAAAAAAATAAAATAAAATGTTTTTTTTTAGTGGAAAAAAAGAGATACACACAATAGGAAGAAATCACAGTCTTAAATATATATGCACCTAATGAGGGAACAGCTAAATATTTAAAACAACTGCCAACAGATTTTAAGAGGACATTCCTAGAAACACAATAGTTGCCGGAGACTTCAACATCACCTTATCACCTCTAGATAGATCAACAAGAACAAAACTCAGCAAGGAAACATTGGCTTTGAAGGAAGGAATAGAAGAGAGAGTGCTTTATAGACCTATACAGGGCTTTACACAACAAAAAGAAAGAATGCACTTTCTTCTCCAGTGCACATGGAACATTTTCCAAAATAGACCATGTGCTAGGCCACAAAACATACCTCAATAGAATCAGGAAGATAGAAATAGTATCAACAATCTTTTCAGACCATGATGCACTGAACATAGAAGTGAATCACAAACAGACACGGAGAACACCTGGAAATTAAATAACTCAATGTTGAAAAACGAGTGGGTCAGGAAGAAAGTCAAGAAAGTCAAGGATGAAATCAAAAGATATCTGGAAACAAATGAGAATGAAGACACGAGCTACCAGAACCTATGGGATGCAGCTAACGCTGTATTAAGGGGAAAATTTATAGCTCTGCAAGCATTTCTCAGGAAGGAAGAAAGGGCTTACATAAAAAACTTGACTTCACAGCTCAAGGTCTTAGAAAAGGACCAACAAAAGGAGCCCAAACCAGACAGAAGATCATAAAACTTAGAGCAGAAATCAACGACATGGAAACCAGAAAAAAAAATCTGAAAGATCAATGAAACCAAGAGCTGGTTCTTCGAGAAAACAAAAAAGATATATTAACCACTAGCAAGACTCAAAAAGAAAGATAGAGAGAGAACCCTAATAAATTGAATCAGAAATGAGAAGGGGGATATCATAACAGAAACCAAAGAAATTCAAAAGATCATCAGAGACTACTTTGAAAGTCTGCATGCCATGAAACAGAGAACCTAGAAGAAATGGATAAATTCCTGGATTCCTTAATTTCCCAAGGCTGAATCAAGAAGATCTAGTGAATAGTCCTATTAACATTAAGGAAATTGAAACTGTAATCAAACGACTTCCCAAAAACAAAAGCACAGGTCCTGATGGAAAAATTCTGATGGAAAAATTCTTCTCACTAGAGAATTTTTCCAAACATTTAAAGAGGATCTATTGGCAGTTCTTCTCAAGCTTTTCAAGCTTTTCTTCTCAAGCTTTTCCAAGAAATTGAAGAAACAGAAACTCTCACAAACAGTTTTAGCCCACATCTCTCTAATACCAAAAAGAAACAAAGACACCACAAAAAAAGAAAACTACAGGCTGATATCCCTGATGAACACGGATGTGAAGATTCTCAACAAAATACTAGCAAATAGAATTCAACAACTCATCAAAAAGATCATACATCATGACCAAGTGGGGTTCATCCTGGGCATGCAAGAATGGTTTAACGTTCAGAAATCAATCAACATAATCCATCATATCAACAAAAGAAAAGATAAAACCGTATGAACATATCAATAGATGCAGAGAAAGCTTTTGACAAGATCCAGCACCCGTTTATGATGAAAACCCTCACCAAAATGGGTACAGAGGGGACTTTCCTCAATGTAGTTAAAGCCATCGACCACAAGCCTACAGCAAGCATCATCATCTTCAACGGGGAAAAACTGAGAGCCTTTCCTCTAAGATCAGGGACGAGACAAGGATGCCCACTCTCTCCACTGCTGTTCAATATAGTACTGGAAGTACTTGCAATAGCGGTTAGGTAAGAAAAAGGTATTAAGGGCATTCAGGTAGGAAAGGAAGAAATCAAGCTCTCACTATTCACAGATGATATGATACTATACTTAGAGAACCCTAAAACCTCTACCAAGAAACTCCTAGAAACAATAAACTTTTAAAGTTGCAGGCTATAAAATCAATACCCAAAAGTCCATGGCTTTCCTATATGCAAATAGTGAGAGAGAATAAAGTGACATGAGAAAAACAATCCCGTTCACAATTGTGCCCCAGAAAATCAAGTACCTAGAAATTAGCTTAACTGAGGACGTAAAAGACCTGTACAAAGAAAACTACAAAATGCTACTTCAGGAAATAAAGGAGGATACGAGAAAATGGAAAGATATTCCCTGCTCATGGACCGAGAGAATTAACATTGTCAAAATGGTAGTACTCCCCAAAGCATTGTACAAATTCAATGTGATCCCTATAACGATATCTATGACATTCTTCAAAGAAGTAGAGCAAACACTCCTGAAATTCATATGGGACAGTAAGCCCCCATGAAAGTTAGAGCAATTCTTGGGAAAAAGAAAATGGGAGGAATCAACCTCCCGAACTTCAAACTCTACTAAAAGCAGTAATAATTAAAACAGCATGGTACTGGAACAAAGGCAGAGCTGCAGACCAATGGAACAGGGTTGAATGTAGGATCACATTGCTTTGTCCTTTCTCCCTTTCTCCAAAAGGAACTTAGGTTTATCAGGTTACACCCATTACAGTGCTCCTGAGGCACTTTCATTCCATTGTGTTTATGTGTAAATTCTTCTTTATGCTCTCCTCCCCAACCAGTTAATCAGCTTTCCCCCTAATCAGACTCTGTTAACTTGTAAGGTTAGATTCCTCAGAAATCTATGATTTTATATGTATGAGTGAAATATTGCCTTTCTCCTCTCCTTATGTCTTTTGAATACTTTAAAGCAATGTCCTTTTTGTATAGATACAGGAAGACCGTTAACATTATGCTTTGTAACTTAGGATTTCATTGGTTTTGAATATTATTCACTCCCGGGCATCTGCTTTCTCGACTTAAGCCTCAGTTGCCCTTAGTTCCTAACACCCCAAAAGCAGGGTCCCGATGAGGGACTGAATGGACCCAGGGCAAGCGGCGAGCTACCCTGGCATTGAAATGGGCCAGGCCAAAGTGCCACGATTCTTAACTATAAGTTAAGAATTTGATCATAGACAAATGCTGTCATGATCCAAAAGTAATGACGAGACTAGGATCCTGCTAGGGATTAGAAAGGCTATCTGACCTGAGCACTGTAGTTGAGATTGAGATGGCCCTAGGAGGGCAATTCTATAAGTTTAAGGTATTTCTTACTGTATCCATATGAAATGGTTTATATTATACATGCTTATATGTTTGTTAGACAAGGAGAGGAGAAACACACCCAGGGATTCGGCTCTAGGGTGGATTGATCTGATAATGACAACCTTTCCTAGAAGCAGCTTTCCCTGAGGGAAAGAATTCTACCCCTATTGATTGTGACCACACCTATGTGTAATTATTACCCCAACCCCTCATGCTTTGGGATTTAATTGTACTGTAAGAGTGGACTGGAGGATCAGAATCCAGACTCCAGAGAAGGAGGATGAAGGGGGGTGGAGAAAGAGAATGAAGTAGCATGGGGGAGGAAGAAGCAGGAGGAGAGGCAGAGGAGACAGGAGTGGATGGAGAGAGGATTGGAATAAACTGCAACTAAGACCAACCAGCCTGGTCCTCCTTCCTTCCCTTGCCTGCCCATCGCCATCAACCTCCCCGGGGTGAGGGAAACAGCGTGAGACCACCGAACGTGGGCGGTGGGAGAGATAGAGCCACCGCTGCTATGCTGTCTTTTTTGAGTTTACATAGTTGAATATAATGACATCTCCCTCAATCATATGATTATCTAATCTTTTATAAGAGAGCAAGAAATGTGAAGTGGCTCAAGGAAAGCCTCTTTAACAAATTGTGCTGGCAAAACTGGACAGCTACATGCAAAAAAAATGGGTTCAGTTCTCTGCCTAACACCATGTACAAAAGTAAGATCAAAATGGATTAAAGATCTCAATATCAGACCGGAATCCATAAGGTACATTGAAGACAAAGTTGGCAAAACCCTCCACGAATTTGAAGTGAATGTTATCTTCAAAGATGTCATGCCACTGGCCAAGCAAGTGAAAAAAGAGATAGACAAATGGGACTATCTTAAACTAAGAAGCTTCTGCACCTCAAAAGAAACAGTGACCAAAATACAAAGAGTCTACATAATGGGAAATTATATTCGCCCAATACCCTTCTGACAAGGGATTGATATCAAGAATATACAAAGTACTGGTTGAACTCCAGAAGAAGAAAACATCCAACCCCATCAAAAAATGGGGCGAAAAAATAAACAGAAACTTTCTCAAAGAAGAAATCTGAATAGCAAAAAGGCACATGAGAAAATTCTCTACGTCATTAATTATCAGGGAGATGCAGATCAAAACAACAATGAGATATCATCTCACACCACAGAGACTGGCACACATCCAAAAGAACAAAAGCAACCAGTATTAGTGTGGATGTGGAGAGAAAGGGACCCTCCTTCACTGCTGGTTAGAATGCAGACTGGTTCAGCCCTTTTGGAAAACAGTATGGATGATTCTCCAAAAATTAGAAATTGAGCTCCTGTTTGACCCAGAAATACCACTCCTGGGAATATATCCCAGAGAGGCAAAAAAAAAATGTACAGTCGAAATGACATCTGCACTTCTCTGTTCATTGCTGTACTATTCACAATAGCCAAAATCTGGGAAAAAAAACCCGAGTGCCTGAGAACAGATAACTGGTTAAAGAAACTTTGCTACATCTACACAATGGAGTACTGTTAGAAAAGATGAAGTCATGAAATTTACACACAAGTGGTACTACATGGGAAGTATCATGCTAAGTGAAATGAGTCAGAAAGAGAGGGACAGACATAGAAAGATTGCATTCATCTGGGGAATATAAAGTAACAAAATAGGAGACTAACACCCAAGAATAGCCGAGATAAGTACCAGGAGGTTTACTCCATGGTTTGGAGGCCATCTGCACTTGCAAGGAAAAGGAAAAGGAAAAGGAAAAGGAAAAGGAAAAGGAAAAGGAAAAGGAAAAGGAAAAGGAAAAGGCAGCTCAGATAGCGAAGAGAGTACCAAGTAAAGGCTGTTGGGAGGATCCTCCCAGGATGAGAGGTGCATACTGAAAGTAGACTATAGACTGAACATGATTGCCACTCAATGCCTCTTTTACAAATCATAGCACCCAAAAGGAGAGAGAGAACAAAAGGGAATGCCCTGTCACAGAGGCAGGGTGGGATGAGGGGGATGGGGGTGGGAGGGATACTGGGATCCATGGTGATAGAAAATGGGCACTGGTGGAGGGGTGGGTATTTGATCATTGAATAATCGAAACCCAAGCACAAAAATTTGTAAGTCTACAACTGTACCTCATGGTGTTTCACTAATAAAAATGTTTTAAAAATGAAATAATGAGCAGTTCACACATCAGTTGACATCAAGGACAATGGGAGTCCAAGGAGATAGTAGTGTGTAGATTCTAAGAGCCTCCATGACTAAAAGAAATAAAACAGACAGGGAAGCATCACTTACCCCAAGTGACATCTAACTCCAAATGTAATGTGGATCCGAAACTTATCTCCCATCATAAAAGTTGTGGGAGCCTTCAGATGAGCAAGCAGTGAACCACATCCTGGTTGCTGAATATTAAAGAAGACACAGCTGAGTTGAAAGATTAATGTAGAGGATGTGATACGAGGCCAAATTAAAAAACAGAGTGAGAGACTCAATCTAAAGATTTTTTTTAAAGTTTGGCATGGAATATGACGGGCTCTGAAAGTATTAACATTCTGAGTAGTTTGCACAATGCCAGGATGGAGCAGAAGAGTCAGTGAAGCTTAAAAGTGCATACACAATAGCTCCGAAAGCCATGAATCTCATTACCCCAGAAGAGATCAAGGAGGATAATTTTACAAATTTTTATGTAAATATTAGCTGCAAAGCACTTGTGCTCAATCACCCATTGATTTAAAGGAATTAGATGCTTTCAGGTTGACATCATGAAAGGACTCTGCCATTTTGAATTTAAGAGCCAAATAATTTGTTTTTTCACATTATTATAAGTTATAAAAAGTAGTGGCTTTTATGCTGAATTATGAGGAATTTGATGCAGCTGCAATGTGTCAAGTCTAAAATTTACATTTGGAAGAAATGACTTAGCAGATTTTCTCCTTCCTTCCTTCCTTCCTTCCTTCCTTCCTTCCTTCCTTCCTTCCTTCCTTCCTTCCTTCCTTCCTTCCCAGTAGTGCTCAGTGCTTAGCGAACCATATGGCAAGCACTTTATCTCCTCAACTCTCTCTCTCTCTTTCTCCCCCTCTCTCTCTCTCATCCCACAAATTAATTTTCTTAAATGCCCTGTTAACTAGCTAAACATTCTTGGACTAATTACTCTGAAAATAGTGAAAATAAGCATTGAAGTGAATTATCACAGAGACATTCAGAATCTAAAAGAATACCATACAACCATCTATAAAAGCATAATTTGAATGTTGACTTTTTAAAACTGGCTGTGGGGTGGGAGCAGAGAGAGAGTACTGCAAGCAGGGCACTTGCCTTGCACACAGCTCACTCCCGTTTGAACCCTGACACCTTATGTAGTCCCTTAAGCTCTGTCAAAAGTGATCTCTGAATGAAGAGCCAGGTGTAAGCCATGAGCACTGCCCGATATGGTCCAAAAACCAAAAAGATAAAAAATAAAGTTCTATTAGGGAGTGGTGAGACTCTGAACAGAAGACACTGACTTTGAACAGTTCGGTAATATTATCTCTTGAAACTTAGACCTGAGATAACCAAATAGATAATAAGAATATTGTGAGGTCATTGTGATTAGTGCAATTGCTTTAACTGAGTGGTCTAAAAATAAATGTTCAGAATCATTCCTCTTTGGAACCCTTTTCAGACAGCCCTGATATTTCCAGAAGGGCTTCAGGAGTTGGTGGTGGGCAGCAGTAGAAGCAGTTTCTGAGAAGGCAGTAGAACTTGGGCTTATTGGGTTCCAGGCTCAGATAAACTGCCTTTTTCAGTAGGATTACAGCTGAACAGAAAGCTGTCCTGAGAGCTGTCTCTATATAGTTTCTTTTTCTAAAAAGAAATGGTCTAAAAGCATCCTTAACCAGCACCAGGACATGGTCTGCTCTTATCAGCCTATTATAAATCTAATCCTCATGTGAAGCTGGCTACTTATGCTGCCTCCAAATGGAGAGAAATAATGAGGGAAGGGGGGATGACATATACAACTTGAGCCCAGCTAAGAGACACATGGTGTGTTGACATAATTTTTTTAGCTGACTACAGAAAGACAGAGTGACTACTGTGACCCTGTTGGGAAAGGGAAATTCTGTAAGGTTACTTTTCATTTGCTCACATCTACAAAAACCCAGAAAACTGATTGAATAAATTTTCTTTGTTCTTACTTCAGGGTCAGAGACAAATAATTTCAATTTTCTTCTGTATCAGGGCTGATTCTCAGCCAATAGAGGTAAAGCTGCCCCAGTTGTTTTAAATAGCACAGAGGTTAAAGTGCTTGCCTTGGATGCATCTGACACTGGTTTTATTTCCAGGTGTTGCAATGAACCCCTGAATGTCACTGGTGAGCTCTACCAGTATCCCAACTTTTTGACTCCTACCGGTGACCTTTGCCCACTCCAATTACTCACGATTGAACACTTGGCTCTGTCCAGCCCTCCTTCAGCACTACTGTTAAATCTTGCCATTGTCCAGTTTAAGACAATGATTATAATGACACTGGTTTCAACTAAGAGTTAAGAAGTTAAGATGATGTGCCCTACCCATTCTCCATAATTACCACATCACATTTGATGGGGTTCAGATAGTAGGCAACAAATCATAGAGGGAAATATATATATATATGCATATATACATATTTTCAGATATAGATACCAAAGCTCACATCACCCAAACTTTAACAACATGTTAGTGATATCCTATAGAATGTCTTAATGGCTCCTGCCAAAATAGAACGATCTTCACACTGTTTCCTATATGAACACTTTTTTGTAAGCATGTTCAGCAGTTCTTCATAACAGACAATATGAAATATATTATTTCGATTGTGCTTTGGGACAGGGCTTGGGGCTTGGGATGGAAACATTTTGAATTTGGTGGTGGGAATGTGTAATGGTGGTGGGATTGGTGTTTGAATATTGAATGTAATCAAACATTGTGAACTAACTTATAAAATTAAAAATTTTTAAAAAAAAGTGATGGGGAGTTCATGCTCAGTTCAATCAGCTTAATCAATGGCTGAATAAATAGCAGTGCTCCTACATTATTAAAAAAAAGAAGAAGAAGAAAACAGAAGACGAGTGAGGTGGATAGAGACAGAACCCCTAGGAATGCCTGAGGGTGGGCAAAAAGGGTCTCTTCTGGGGGTGTTAGGAATCTCTTTATTCCTGGTTCACTGGCAATCACTGTAACTCTCCTCTCAGATTTGCTGGGAAGTAGAACAGATTACAGCTGAGAAACAATCGGAACCCCAGAGGAGGAAAGTCCTACGTAAATATGCAAAAGGATTAAAAATAGCTAAAGAAAATTAATCCAAGCCACAAGTATATTTTCAGACTGCCAAGGTCCTGAACTCCTCTTTCTTACGCACCTCAATGTGAATGGTGTTCTTACCAAAGTAAGAGAGAATTTAGCTCAACCAAGGGACATATAAGGACGGTTAAGGGAACAGTTCCAGAGGTGGTAGGCTAAATATGCAGAAAGAGCATATAATTCCTTTAAAGAGTAAATCCTCCCCAAAGCCCCAATCCAGCACATGCACTTGTGCCCTCAGATCTCACTGTGCTCACAAAATGTTCCTTAGAAGAATGGACTTAAATTTGGCTGCATGATGAGATGTTATACGTGTAATATATACTTATTGTCTTTACAAATCTGGATTAAGTTAGAACAGGAAAATGGATAGTGGACCTTGTATAAAACTTTCAAGTGAATTAGTTAATTGTTGAGACCACCCCTTCCATCCCTATGGCTTTCACTTTTTACTCTCCTATGAGCAAAGCCCTTCTAAGGGATGGTGCTTTTGGTTTTCATGGTAATTCTTTTTCAGAGGATTTTCAAAGTGCGCATCCCATTTGGGACTTGGAGGTGAATCTCTACCAGCAGTCTACCTTCATCCCATCAGAGGGCTTTTGGGTGCTTGGCATAATGTCATTCAATTTTTTTCAGGGCCTACCAGGACAGGTCCCTCACCTCCAAGCATTTATTTCAGGGGTTTGGGTGGACATAGTGCATTTCTTTATGCAACCAGAAAGTCTGTTTTTCAGAACAAGCACCAGGATGAGGAATTTGTCTCAAGGATCTCTGGATGCCCTAACACAAACACCAGGGACAGGAGTTTAAATGGCGGACTTTTGTTTCCACACAGATGTGAAAGCTAGAAGTGCAAAATCAGGAGAGTTGCATGACTATTCTTGCTGTGCCTTTGTACAGAAAGTGCCTTTTCACTGTGCCCTCAGCAGTGAGTGGGTTGAGCAAACACTGTGGTCTCTTATCAGGGCATTAATCCTATCATGAGGGTTGTACTCTCTGAATTTAGCAAATCTAACAACCTCCACAACCAATTACACTGAGAAACTGGCCTTCAGTACCAAGGTCACAGAGGACACAAACATCAACATACAGCAAGACCTGATAGGGTTTCAACTGAAAAAAGTCTTGGCATTGCAGATGTTGGTACTAGAACTGGAAATAAACCATCACATTAACCAAGAGGATAGGATGCACAAGCTGATGGGGCGCAAGCAAAGGGGTGAGTTCAAAAGGTAAGAATATTTTCCATCCTTAAGAATATTTACAATCCATGCTCGCCCATGATGCTAGCTGAAAGCATTTGACATTGAAGTGGTCTTTACCATGAGCTGTTTATTCTCTATGAATATCTCTCTCTTTCTCTCTCTCTTGGGCTGGAGTGATAGCACAGTGGGTAGGGCATTTGCCTTTCACGCAGCTGACCCGGGTTTGATTCCTCCGCCCCTCTCGGAGAGCCCAGCAAGTTACCGAGAGTATCTCGCCCGTCTGACAAAGCCTGGAAGCTCCCTGTGATGTATTCAATATGCCAAAAACAGTAACAACAAGTCTCACAATTTGTTATGAGACGTTACTGGTGCCTGCTTGAACAAATCAATGAACAGCACGAGGACAGTGCTACAGTGCTCTTTCTCTCTCTTACTCTCCTTCCTTTCCATCCTCTCCTCTATCTTTCTCTTTCTCTTTTTTCTCTACCCTCTCTCTTTCTCTCTTTCTCTCTTTTTCTTTCTTTCTTTCTTTCTTTCTCTCTCTCTCTTTCTTTCTTTCCCTCCCTCCCTCCCTCCCTCTATCTTTCTTTCTTTCTTTCTTTCTTTCTTTCTTTCTTTCTTTCTTTCTCTCTCTCTCTCTTCCTTCCTTCCTTCCCAGGCAAGAAGGTGTTTGGGCCAAACTTAGGTGCTCAGGACTTACTCCTGGCTCTATGCTCAGGGTTCATTCCTAGTGGTGCTCAGGGTACCATGTATGGCACCTGGGATCAAACCAAACCAGGGTTGATTGCATTCAAAATACCTTACCCACTGTACTATCTCTGTACTAACTCGTACCTTACCCACTGTACTATTTCTCTGTATTATTATTGTGGAAAGATGTGGAAAAGTATGGTCAGTCACGGTCAGTCACAGTCCTCCTGTTGTTCATCGATTTGCTCGAGCGGGCCCAGTAACGTCTCTATCATGAGACTTGTTGTTACTGTGTTTGGCATATCGAATACGTCACGCGGAGCTTGCCAGGCTCTGCCCTGGGCGAGATACTCTCGGTAGCTTGCCGGGCTCTCCGAGAGGGGCGGAGGAATCGAACTCAAGTCGGCCATGTTGGCTGCTTGTAAGGCAAACGCCCTGCCCGCTGTGCTATCGCTCCAGCCCATTTCTCTGTATAAACTGCAGTTTTTCTTTACTGCATGAAGTCTGGAACTGAGCATCAACCCCTCCTCCTCTGCTCACCCTGCCATCTCCCAATGCCCTGGCTCTCTAGGTCCATTTTCTTAACACCTCTCACAGCTGTTCTGAAAACCATAGTCTGAGAACTTTTCTCCAAACAACTGAGGACAACGGAGTTGAGAACAAAGGCAGAGCGCAGAGGGAGGGCAGAGAGCTCTGGTCAAGGACATCGCTTCTGCAGGAGGGAGAGCAACACGCTTGCATGAACTCTGGGTTCGCTCTCCTTGGGAAAGACTGCAGCTTCACAGGAGGCCCAGCCTGTGTCCTCTGGTTGCCAGGGTGATTTAAAAATAGCTCCTGCAGCCAGGGAAAGGGGCAGAGAAAGAATGAAGATCAATGGTCCGTTGCAGGAAAAACCACCAGTTAGTCTCCTGGCAGGCTTCACCTAGACTGGGAGTGTACCATGCTCACTGCTTTAGGAACTCTCTGGAAGGACTCTGCTGCCTCGGGAGAAGGCCAACCTGTTCAGTCCTGAGCTCAACTGCCAGAGAACACGGTCAGTCTCTTAGAGGCAGGGAAGCTCTGCATCTTCAGCCTGTAGCCTGCAATGCACACCAGCCATGAGGACGCAGCCTTCTTGCCGAGAAGGGGTCATGGGTCACAGAGGGAGGAGGAAAGGGGGATCAGCTGGGCTCAGGCCAATGACCTTCTTATCAACTTTCAGAACTGGGAATTCCCATCATTGGTGTCAACATAAAAGCACCCAGTGACTTGTATGGAGTAATACTAGCCAAATTCAAGCATTCGGATTTTAGGATCTTTTCTCCATTCTGTGCAGGGGTTTGAGGCCAGGTTTTTCATAAACTGGCCCTCCTGTTGGGGGACTACTCGGTGGTGGTGCCAGGAAACTGCTCTGTTGAAGTAGTTCCCATCTCTCCTCTTTTCACTCTCTGCCTCACTCTTCCCAGGTTGAGTGGGTGGGGGATTAAAAGCAGTCCCTTTCTCAGGAAAAGATTCAAGACCTCTGCATGAAAGAGTTTCTGTGTGAGAAACTAACTAGCTAGGCAGTTTTGGCTTCCTTTGAGAAACAAGCAGGATGAATGACAGCACTTCATTTCGTGAAATGTTGTAAAGCCACTTATCAGAGAAGGTTAAAAACACACAATAATGTTCATAATGAGGTTAAAAAATAGAAAGAGGGGCTAAAGCGAGAATACAGTAGCTAGGACATTTGTCCTTTGGGCTCCGCTGCTGAGTGACTTCATTGCCATTATCTTTTCTTTTCTTTTTTTCCTTTATTTTCTTTGCTTTCTCTTCTCTTCTCTTCTCTTCTCTTCTCTTCTCTTCTCTTCTCTTCTCTTCTCTTCTCTTCTCTTCTCTCCTCTCCTTTCCTTTCCTTTTATTCTTACATTTAGTATCTTCATTCCTTTTTCTGACCTCTCTGGCCCTTGTAAGCCTCTGAGGTTGCATTGGGTTCTTCTTTGTTTGTTTTGTTTTTTCACTGAAGTCCTCAGGGACAGAGAGCACGTTTGTGTCCTCCACAAAGCTGACTTCAGTGAGAATATGTGGAGATCCTTGACAAAGGTTGATTGAATACACTTATTATGCCTTTTCTAAGTTTTGTCAAAGTCATCACTCTCAGGGTTTCTGATATTCCTGTGCTCCTGTGAGAACCTGTCTCCTCACCAGAGTCCGTGAACTGCTCCGAGAGAGAAGGGCCTTGTTTTCTCTCCCTCAGCTCTATGCCTGGCCTTGGTATTGGCTCAACCTGTGTTTTAGGAGATTTAGCAAAATCCCACATCTCACTCCAGGGACTCAGCAGATATCTCCATGGAGACAAGAAAGGGATTCCCAGCTTCTTTTTCATGTCATTTCTGACACTCAGTTGAAAACACAGGAACTTATTTTCCATGAGCCAACCATTCACAGGCAGTATTTTTGTCCTGTTTCTTTGCAGTTATGAATTTGAATCCGCTGTCACCATGGACAGAAACGATAGTTCCTGGAGAGATGTTGGGGTGTAGATGGGGGGTGTAGGGGTGAAGTCAGTAGTGTCTCCTATGCTCTCAGCCAACCTGCTCATCACAGTTATTTCTATGCCCCTGAGAATTCTCATTTTGGTCAAGAGGGAAACATAAGGTGGAGAAAGACAGGTGGTTCAAGGAATAACTCAGGACCAGCCAATTTAAGTAAATGACTTGAGTAAAAGAATCTATTACAACAGGGGGTGGGGTCGAGAAGGAAAAAAAAGAATCTATTACACGTTTTATTTGGAGAAGGATTACCCAATAGCTCGTTCTGGCTGTCCCAGACCAGGACATATTGGAGGATGGAGGGCAGTGCCAACAGGCAGGATCTGGAATGAGAGGCGTGAGCTGGAACTGCTCCCCCAAAACTTAGCATTTATGGTTATTCCATTTGAAACTCTGATGACTTCATTAAAACACCCCAGGCCATGGTTTTCATTCATGAAAGTCTGAACACTTCATGGCCAGTATACTTTGAGCTACTTCTAACAAAACCTGTTGAAATGGGAAGAAGGGAGCTCGAGGCAATCAGAAGAAATGGTCTTGCCCTCTGTTCCTGAAACAGAAGGCTTCTGTTTTCAAATTCTGGGAAGTGTGTGGGTTGTACCCCTGTCACCCCTGAATTTGGAAATGCTTTGTAGGAAATATTAGCCTGGCAGAAGGGGTGGTTGAAGAGAAAAGACACAATAGTTGTAAAATCTTTCCTCTCGAGCATCTCGCATTGTGAGGCACTTCTTTTTAGCAGTGCTGAAGGGCCCTTTTTCTTCTTTTTGTGTTCCAATACATAGTTTAAAACATTCTCACAAATAAGTGCTCTGTTCAAAGATGCTTAAAGAGCATTTTGTAATATTAGCCTTTCATATCATCATTCAATCTATGTTTACATATGAATGTCTTTAAAAAGTACGCAGCTTGTTAATGTGTCTTAATATTGACCACTGAATAGACATTAAACATTACACATAAATAAGCAATTTATTTTTACATAAATAATATGTAATTTTGTGTTAGAACAATAGTACATTGGGTAAGACCCTTGCCTTGCATGATTTTGATTCCCAGTACCACATACGGTCCTCTTGAGCCCTGCCAGGAATAATCTTGAACAAAGATCCTGGAATAAGCCATGAGAACCATTGAGTGTGGACCCAAAATCTAAAAAAAAAAATATGTAATTCAATGTAAAACTTTAAAAAACCTTAAATTTTATCTATTTTATTGACTAAAATATATTTAATTAACTATTTAAAACATTGGCATTCTATGAATAGGAGTCAATTCCAATTAACACTGATGTTCTAGTACTGATTTTCATTATTTATGTTTTAGAATTTATATTTTATCTTACTGTAAATAATAATTCTAAATAGTTTAGCAAAAAATTATTGACATGTAGAAGAGCTTTTAGTCTTGTATTTTTTTACTTTGAAGATATTTTTTACTAAACATGCTCAATTTGGTCAGCCACACATGCTAGGGGAAAAGGGAGCTCAGATAGAGAAGGGAGCACCAAATAAAGGGTGTTGGGAGGATCCTCCCAGGATGGGAGAAGCATGCTGAAAGTAGACTATAGACCAAACATGATTGCCATTCAATGCCTCTTTTGCAAACCACAACACCCAAAAGGAGAGAGAGAACAAAAGGGAATGCCCTGCCACAGAGGCAGGGTGGGATGGGGAGGATAGGGGGTGGAAGGGATACTGTGTCCCATGGTGGTGAAAAATGGGCACTGGTGGAGGGATGGGTACTTGAACATTGTATAACTGAAACCCAAGCACAAAAATTTGTAAATCTACAACTGTACCTCATGGTGTTTCACTAATAAAAATTTTTTAAAAAATACTGAACTTTTAAAGCTTCAATATAAAGAGACTTATGCTTTTAATCCTTTGTCAGTGCTATAAAAGTTCTATAAAAATTCTGTGTTGTTGATATGGTATCTCTAATGATGTGGAAACTGAGCACCTGAAATGTAGTTGTACATAACTGTCACTGTCACTGTCACTGTCACTGTAACTGTCCTCCCGTTGTCCATCTGAATCTCCACTCTATGCAGGCCTGGTATCTTCACTGGTGACTCTACCGAGAGACTTGAAGTCATCTGAATCTCCACCCTAGATTCCACCATGGTCTTTTTTTCATTTCCCTATCCACACTGCCGGGCTAGAGTGATAGCACAGCGGTTTTGCCTTGCATGCAACCAGCCCAGCCGAGCCAGGTTTGATCCCTCTGCCCCTTTTGGAGAGCTCGGCAAGCTACCGAGCGTATCTTGCCCGTGTGGCAAAGCCTGGCAATCTACCTGTGACATATTCGATATGCCAAACACAGTAACAACAAGTCTCACAATGGAGACGTTACTGGGCCCGCTCTAGCAAATCATATATAACTGTAGTTAATTTAGATTTGTTTTCATTTTGAGAGGTGTTTTCACCACACTCAACCATGTTCAGACTTATTTATTGCTCTGTGCTCAGAGATCACTCCTGGTGGGGTTCAGGGGGTCATTTGTGGTGCAAGAAATTGAACCTGGGTTGATTGCAAGTCAAGGCAAGTGTCTTACCCGCTGTACCATCTCTCTGGCTCCAGTTAATTAAATATCACATTTAGCTAATCCCTATCACTCTAGACAGTGCATATATTCCCTAGAACACAGATTACATGATGAAAATTTGTAACTACATAATCAATGGATTCACTTTTTACAAAGGCAAAAATATTTAAAAGTCATAGTATATGCAGTTTTGAAACACTTCCTTTGCTCATCCAAAATCCACAGGTCCGTCAATAGAACTCCCAGAATGTGCAGTTAGAATTATGTTCAAAATGTGATGTTTTGTCAACTTAGTGACTTTCAGGTTTACATTTCTCCTGTTTAATCATTATGAAGATGTACTTGTCAAGGAGGGAAGGTAGAAAGTATGTTGTTTGACTCTTTGTGATTTATCACTTTTAAAAGTGAGAATGTGATGCACCGGCCTCATTTGAACTCTTGCTCAGCTCTCACACATGTCAAGATGGGGCCTGCACAGGCCCTACCATCCTCTGCCAGAGCAACAACCACATACGGGTCAAAGCTCTCAGGGCCACTTGGCTTCTCCCAGGAACAGTCCCCACCTTTGTGTGTCCATCTCCAGTTTCACTTAAATCTGTCGAGAGCTGCATCTCGTTTATTCTTTGAAAGGGGACAAGGCATGGGGATAAGTGAGCCACACCCCATTGTGCTCGGGGCTTCTTCCAGCTCTATGCTAGGGTTCAATCCTGATAGTCTCCTGGGGCCCATGCAGTACTAGGGATGAAATCCACCATGTGCTTAGCCTGTTGAGTGGACATTCAAACCACATAAGGACTCTTTGCATCTACTTCATATTTGTTGTCCATAAAAGAAGAAAAAAAAAACACTGGGCCAGAGAGTTAGTACTGGAGTTAAGGTGCTTGCCTTGCAAAGGACCAATTTCCGCAGCACATGATCCCCTGAGTACCACCAGGAGCAGCCTGTATGAAGATCCCAGCATAGCGCAGAGTACTGAGGGGTGGGTCCAACAATTACCTCTCCACCAATAGCAAAAGAGAAAACTTCTTAGGCCTTTGCCAGGGATTCTGACTCCCAAACTAGCTATTATCATCCAAGACTGGTGGAGTTTGTGTTGCAGGGGATCTAGCCAGGTTCCTGCATATGTAAAGCATGCACCCTGATCTCCCTTGTCCCAGTGTTTCTGCATTTTCAATGTTACAATGCTTTACAGAGAAAGCCAACAGAAAATCCTATTAAAAACAAATTTGAGTTCTTTTTTTCAGGAGAATCAAGACTCCTAGTTAACTGAAATCCTGCCCTTTAGCCAGGTTTTAATGAGGCACTTCTTGCTCTTCTAACTCCATTTGCTATTTGGCTAAGTGGAGGTAAAGGCTACATTAGAGTATTATTTGATACTATAATGGGCATGTAATTTCATTGGACTGAGCTCAGGGTTAACTTCTGGCAGTGCTGAGAGAACCATAAGCAGTGCTGGGGATCAAGTCAGGATCTGCTGCATTTAAGGGGAGCACTCTACCCTGTTACTATCTCTCCACCCCCCACCCCCAGGTACACACTTATTAGAGTGATTTGAAAACATGATGCCAATATCGTTGTGTACATCACAATGTGAAAACAGGTATGTGGCTCCCTTCCAACTGTGAGACAGCCCTCCTGAAGACCTGTACTATGGGAGCAGGGAGACGACAGAACAATGCCCGGCACTGCAGGTTTTCTATCAACCACCACGATTGACCCCCCAAGCACTGAGTCAGGAGTAACCTCTGGGTGTGGCCCCCAAGAAGAAATATAATCAACAAACAAAAGACCTAGAGCATGATTGTTCATGACACAGTTCATTCTGACAAGGAAGATACAAAATATAAGTACTCAGGAGTTTCTCAGAAAATCCCAAGTGTCTTTTGTTGGGTGTTTTTCAAAGTATGATCTGTAAACCCGATGGAATGCCTGAGACCTATCACTGTGGTTCACAAGGCAGAAATTATGATCATGACAATTTCTAATATGGAATATATCATAATATATAACTCATGTACACAAAACCTCTGATCCCACAAATAAGCATTAAAGTAAGTGTTAGCTGTTAGAATCAGAGCTTTAAAATCAGCTCAGTCCTACCTTGCTTGATCATATGATCTTAATGTTAAAGTTCACTTATCTGCCGTCTTTCTGATGGGTAAATGTCAAAGTTTAGTTATCTATCAGAGAGAGGAATCTGGTCTCCCTACCATCTCTACGGATAGTTGTAAATAGTTTTTTCTCTCAGAGTCTGGAATTCTCATGAAGACTTTGTAGTCATGAATTACACTTCATGTTGGGGTAGATTGCTACCTCCAATAGAAATGGGTACAATGATGAGGAATTGGGAATTCAGCTATGTGGGAACCATCTATTTGGAGGGGTGGGATTCAAGACTTGCTGAATATTACTCTACTATATTTATAATTACAATGTATGCTAATTAAAGTTTTATCATTGACCACAAACAAAAGTGGTGTTTAGAATTTAGTTTCCATTTAAGTCCTGAAGCTAATAAATTTCTGATTTCATTCTGTAGCTTTTGGCAAGAAAAGAAGCCACCAGAATTACTTCCTAAGTGGTACTCCCTAATATTTCTTTGGAGCATTGCAATGCCATAGTGTACAGTCATAATCTAATGCCAACCAGACTGGTACCTTCAACCTCCTAATGAGGGTTGGTCACAGAAAATGAGACAAACAACATATGAAGAGACAAACACAGACTATCCAAGCTTTCAGATCAACTGGGCAGCGATTAGTGGTCTCACAGGCAGGCCACTTATTCAGTAACATCACTTCCTGACCCTCACCTGACTCCAAACACATGAGCCGTTGTTAAGTTGACAGAGACTTTAGGACAGTTAGTAATGTCAGCATCCAATAAATAGATGCATGAAGAGCAGAGGTTGGGGTATTCTACGTAGCCAACCAGTAGGCCTCTATTCTTTCCTGGGTGCCTTTTTGCTTGCCTTATCATCTATTCTATTCTTTCCTGGGTTTGCACAGTTGCAAACCTTTTGTATTCTAAGACCTAAGCTTTTTTATTTAAATTTTTAAAATTTTGTTATTACTTTTGAATTTTAGAATTTTGTCACCATGAAATTACAAAGCTATTCATTATTGTGTTTCAGAGACATAATATTTCAGCACCCATGCCTTCAGCAGTCCACTCCCCCCTACCAATGCCCCCAATCCCCATTTGCTTCCCACCCACAAGCCTGCTTTATTAAAAATAAGTTTGTGGACTGTGGTTTATTGTAATGTTGCTGGTAGTTTCATCCATAATACTTTACCCTCTTTCAGCATCACCTCCTCCTCCTGTCTGAAAGTTTCCCTCCACGATACATATTGCCCCCTCCCTGTCCTTGACCCCAGACCCTCCCTCAAGTGGGATGTTTCCTAATAAGTACCAGTTCTCATGTTTAAAGATAATAGAGAGGGGCTGGAGCAATAGCACAATGAGTACGGTGTTTGCCTTGCACACAGCTGACCGGGTTCAATTCCCAGCATCCCATATGGTCCCCTGAGCACCACCAGGAGTAATTCCTGAATGCAGAGCCAGGAGTAACCCCTGTGCATTGCCGGGTGTGACCCAAAAAGCAAAAATAAATAAATAAATAAAAAGTAAAGTAAAGGCCCTCCCGTTGATCATTGATTTGCTCGAGCGGGCCCAGTAACGTCTCCATTGGAGACCTTGTTGTTACTGTGTTTGGCATATCGAATACATCACGGGTAGCTTGCCAGGCTCTGCCGTGTGGGCGAGATACTCTCGATAGCTTGCCGGGCTCTCCAAGAGGGGCGGAGGAATCGAACTCGGGTCGGCCATGTTGGCCGCTTGTAAGGCAAACACCCTACCGCTGTGCTATCGCTCGAGCCTTTGTTGGGCATTGTTGGGTGTGGACCCTACCCCCAAACAGGCAAACAAAAAGACACACAAACTTTAGTAGTGCTGTTAATTTATAGTAATGTACAATATGATATATATTACTATTTGGTCATAATATTTATAATAAATAAATAAATAAAGATAATAGAGACCTACTTTGTAAAACCCAGGAGAACATCCCAATCTTGTTGTTATTGTTGGTAGGGGACCATTTTCCCACCATTATTCTTCATTTTCTGTGTAATTCATTCAATATAGTAAAAATCTGTTAACTTTGCGCTATTCCTGATTTCTTAGGAAAAAGGAATCTCAGCTATGTAAGAACATGCATGTTTATACAATCATTTTATCTTTTATGGTTTTTAACATTGTTATCTTGATTAAATAGATAAATAAATATCACTTTCAGGTACCTGGGTTCTCATCTTAATAAAATGTCAAAATTGCTTTTGACAACTTTTTGATTCTTGCATCTCCCAAATTAGATTCGAATATAGAAACATAGAATGAAGTATAAAGAATGTTTCGGGGTATATTTTACACTGAAATCTATTTTGAGATATCCCATAGAACCTCTGGAAAAGTCACAAAGATTAGATTTTGTTATCTTATAAAAGGAATGATTAAAAATAATGAGGGTTTCTTGACATGTTACCATTATAAAGCTTGTGGGGAAAAGTTACTAAATCAGAAGAGACACTATGCCTTTCCTTGGTTAATTTTGGATGGGTAAAATACTACTGGATATTTCAGAAAGTATAAGATTTATGAAAAGTACCTGAGTTTTTATCACTGTACTCATTTAATAATATATTTTAACTTCCGGAGACAAATTTACCAAAACTCTGTCAAGTTTTGCTGCGTTTCTCAGAGTACTGTTTGTGTTTTGTCTTATATTAGATAGTACAGTGTTTGTTAATTTTTCAGCTATTAAGATATTAACACTAGGGCCAGAGCAATAATATAGCATATTGGGCATTACTTTGCACAAGGCTGACTTATATACAATTCCCAGCATCACTTTAGGTCCACAGGACTGATCCCTGAGCATGGAAGTAGAAGTAAACCCTGGGCATTGTTGGGTGTGGACCCTACCCCCAAACAGGCAAACATAAAGACACACAAACTTTAGTAGTGCTGTTAATTTATAGTAATGTACAATATGATATATATTACTATTTGGTCATAATATTAATGAATTTAATATTTCCTATGACAATTATTTACATTGGAGGTACAGATTTGACTCACCTAAAGAGTTTTATAAAAATACAAAAATAATAATACCTATATCATATTTATAGAATTTTTTTTCTTTTTGGTATGTGCTTGGCATAATCTTGGTGTGTTATATATATTAAGTCTCAAGATTGCTATCTCTCAAGGTTTTGCCTCTTAAAATTATATTTATCGACATTTATAAAAATCATTTGTCTGCCTTCACTGAAAACATGCTTCCTCATTATTCTGAGACATGCTCTCTAAGACTTGCTTTGGAATGCTTTATCATCTTATTATGCATGCCAGAGAAACAATCAAATTTCCTTGTCAGTTATATTATCCCTATTATGAACTCTCATTAGACCATACATTTGAAAGTTACAAGGTAAAGGTAAAGGCCCTCCCGTTGATCGTCGATTTGCTCGAGCGGGCCCAGTAACGTCTCCATTGGAGACTTTGTTGTTACTGTGTCTGGCATATCGAATACTCTTGGTAGCTTGCCGGGCTCTCCGAGAGGGGCGGAGGAATCGAACTCAGGTCGGCCATGTTGGCCGCGTGTAAGGCGAACGCCCTACCCGCTGTGCTATCGCTCCAGCCCATTTCTCTGTATAAACTGCAGTTTCAAAACATTTGAAAGTTATGAGTAATAAATTAATTACAGCTATTTCCTCCTTGGTCTAACATATTTTATATTTACTCTGATGCTGGCTAGCACCTATAACCCTGAATGTGTCTTCAACAAAGAAGAGATACCTCACAGCCCCATGGAAACAGGTGTGTACCAGGTACTACAATACACTGACACTTTTACGATAAGATTTTGATTTTTTTTTCTTTCTTTCTTTCTTTATTTTTTTACAGTTGTAGATTTACAATTTTTTTGTGCTTAGGTTTCAATTATACAATGATCAGATACCCATCCCTCCACCAGTGCCCGTTTTTCACCACCATGGATAATATCCCTCCCACCCCCATCCCCCCATCCCCCCCTGCCTCTGTGGCAGGGCAATCCCCTGTGTTCTCTCTCTCCGTTTGGGTGTTGTGGTCTGCAAAAGAGGCATTGAGTGGCAAACATGTTCAGTCCATAGTCTACTTTCGACATGCATCTCCCCTCCTGGGAGGATCCTCCAAACATCCTTTATTTGGTGCTCCCTTCTCTATCTGAACAGCCCTTTCCTCTAGGATACCCGGCTGGCCTCTAAGTTATGGGGTAATCCTCCTGGTGCTGATCTCAGCTATTCTTGGGTATTAATCTCATACTTTGTTACTTTATATCCCCCAGATGAATGCAATCTTTCTATGTCTATCCCTCTCTTTCTGACTCATTTCGCTTAGCATGATACTTTCCATATTGTACCACTTGTATGTAAATTTCATGACTTCATCTTTTCTAAGAGCTACATAGTACTCCATTGTGTAGATGTACCAAAGTTTCTTTAACCAGTCATCTGTTCTTGGGCATTCAGGTTTCTTCCAGTTTCTGGCTATTGTAAAGAGTGCTGCAATGAACAAACAAGTGCAGATGTCACTTCGACTATACATTTTTGCCTCTCTGGGATATATTCCCAGGAGTGGTATTGCTGGGTCAAATGGGAGCTCAATTTCTAATTTTTTGAGAATCGTCCATACTGTTGTCCAGAAGGGCTGAACCAGTGGACATTCCCACCAACAGTGAAGGAGTGTCCCTTTCTCACCACATCCACGCCAGCATTGGTTGCTTCTGTTCTTTTGAATGTGGGCCAGTCTCTGAGGTGTGAGATGGTATCTCATTGTGGTTTTGATCTGCATCTCTCTGATGATTAATGATGTAGAGCATTTTCTCATGTGCTTTTTTGTCATTCGGATTTCTTCTTTGAGAAAGTTTCTGTTCATTTCATTGCCCCATTTTTAGATGGGGTTGGAAGGATTTTGATTTTTTGATGCCTCAATTGAACAGCTTTCAGGCCATACAAATGGTTAGAGCTGGAATTTCCAGAGCCCTTTGTTGCTAAAAAGCTCACAGGTTCACAGACTGCTAATTTAAATTCAATAGAATAGGAATTAATAAACATAGGACTGTATGAGTGGTGGAAAAAATGCATTTAGGATATTGCTGATGTTTAAACCTATTTGCCAGATACAAAAATCAAATGTGTCCCTATTCTTAAAATCTCTGTAATCCATGACCATTTAGCAAACTATTATTTAGCAAACTGACATGTAACACTTAAAAATGACAACTGAGCTTCTGGAGATTAGACTCAAAGGGATAAGTGCATGCTTTGCATGAGGGAGCCTGAGTTCTATCTTTGGCTCCTAAAAAAGATTTCATCTGATTCCCACTGATACCCCTGAAATCGTAAATGCACACATGAAGTCTTATTATTTTTGTGACAACAGAGTTATTTGCATAGATTCAGTAAAAATATGTCTTTTCTTAAAACCATAGTATGATTAATAAAGTAGTTTACCAAAGCTTTGCCTGCAATGTCAAATTTGAGAATGATGCTCATTTAATGGAATTTAAGGATTATATTACTTTTAAACAATGCTTATAAAGTCCTCCCAGGTAAACCAGCCTGCTACCTGTTCACAAGATCCCGATCCCAGACTGAAGAATTCTTGGTACGGTGGCTGACACAGGTCTGTGTTGGAAGGTCCTCTGGGACTGTTGGTGAGTGACCACAGCACATGAATCTCTCCACAGGTACCTGAATCTTCTCATGGCATGCAGCTTATTTTCCTAGATGCAGTCGTTCAAGAGACACAGACACCATCTCTTTGAGAAGTGGCCAGAATGATGAAAAGAATTCAGTCATGCATGTATATGGGTGAAAGCATTGCAGTCAGAGGAAGCAGCAAATTCAGGGGCCATAGGCACCTCCATGTACTTGAGAATCAGAAAAATAGCTAAGCGAAACTGCCATGACGGGATAGTAATAGACTCCAGTTGGACAAAGGATATTTCAGAGCAGTCACAGTTGCTAACCCTACTGCCTGATTTGAACCTTACTCAGATAACCAGGGAGGACAGGAGCCAGCCATAATCACAGTTGACAAGAATGTCTTAGAAAGGCTCCTCACATAGGAAAATTGAATCGGAAATGTCAACTGGGAAAAAGGCACGAAAGAGGTAGAAAGACAGAGAAGAGAAAGGTGGAGTAGGTATAACGGAAATGGAGAGGGAGAAGAAAAAAGGAAGCTAGGGAATGAGAGAAAGAAGTGGAGGAGGAGGATGGTGGGAGAGGCTGGAGGTGGAGAAGAAACTCCCAACGCTTTGCAGCACTTAGTCTCAAAGTCCCACTGCAATTTCTATCTTATTCTGTTCATTAGGAGTCACTCAATCCTGCTAATGCCCAAGGGGAGCAAAATCAAGCTGCACTTCTTGAAGAATGAGTATCAGAGAACTTGTGTACACTCTATGGATGCCATCCAATGGCAAACCCACACTTGGTGATTTCCACATCTCTAGCCTTTCTATCATTCTGGGCTGCTTTCTCATTCTTGGGCAGTTGTATGAGTTAATGAAGGTACAGTCTTGTAACACAAAGTTGACTATGATTGTGTGCTATGACCCAGGTATAAAAAAGGATCAGAGAAGGATGGTAAGTCCAACTGGGAGAATCTCAAGAATTGCATGAGTCCTATAAATGAATAGACATGGAGAGTATCATGCTGAGTCAATGAGTCAGAAGGTGAGTGACAGATAAGGAATGATTACATTCATTTGTGGTGTGCAAACATAAAGAAGATTAATATTAGTAGGTTAATATCCATGGCCAAGGAAAGCAGGGGCTAGGAGGACTGGACAATGGTTGGAATCAACCACAGGTGTGTATGGGGTAGGGTAGATAAGATAGAGAAGTGAACAGTATGAAAATAATAGCTGGAAATGATCATATTAGACAAGAACTGAATGTTAAAGTAGGTAAAGGGAGATTCCTGATAACCTTTCAGTATTTGTATTGCAAACCACAATGCCCAAAAAGAAGAGAGAGGGAGAGGGAGCGGGAAATGGAGAGGAAGAGGGAGAGGGAGAGGGAGAGGGAGAGGGAGAGGGAGCACACATACAGAGAGAGAGAGAGAGAGAGAAGGGGGTAGTAAGGGAGAGAAGGAGAAGAAAAGTGCCTGCCATAGAGGCAGACTGGGGGGTGGGTGGTGATAGGAGGGAAACTGGGGAATGCACACTGGTAGAGGGATGGGTGCTGGAACACCAAATGACTAATTATAAACAGTTTTGTAAGGGTCTATCTCACTGTGGTTCGATATAAATAAATAAATAAATAAATAAATTTTTTAAAAGAATTTCATGAGTCTTGGTGACTTAACAAGACTTCAAAGGTATAACATGAGAAGCCCAAGGGAGAATCCATCAGTGAAGGGAGGGACCAGTCAGGGAAAGGAGGCATGAGTCAGTGAAGAGAACAAGGCCAATGCCAGTCCAGAGGCAGGAACCTAGTCAGCACTGTTGGTTTCTAGGACCTGAGAACAAAACAGTGTCATTGTTTTATTTTCAAAAAATTAAAGTAATGTTTCCCTTTCCTCCCCGTCCCAATTAGACCCCGAGTCGCCACCCACGGACAGCCTCTGTGGCTCCATCAAGCTTAATGGCCATGATCCCAGAGACTCAGAAACAAATCTTGAAACCCAGCGGCTTTTGGCAGAAATGCATCTGGACGCCGCAGTACGTTATTGTCGCCAGGCCACCCCAGGGAGGAAAGGGTGCTGTCCCTCCACCTGCTCCCCCTTGGCGGCTCAGTGGCCACTATCCTCCAAAGGCCATTGGATAGTCAGGTTTTGGCCCGCAGTGATGAGACACGCAGGGCATCACAGGATGGAGGTGGAATTGGCCTTTCCTCCCAGTACCAACAAGACCCCAAGTCGCCACCCAAGAACAGCCTCTCTGGCTCCTGATCAAGCTGCTTAACGGCCATGATCCCAGAGACTCAGAAACAAATCTCAAAACCCAGTGGCTTTTGGCAGAAATGTGTCTGGTCCCTGCAGTAGATTACCAACGCCGGCCACCCCAGGTGGGAATAGGTTTTGTGCCTTGGCCTGCTCCCCTGGTGGCCTGGTGGCTGCCATTCTCCAGAGGTCACTGGACAGTCAGGCTTGGGCCCGCAGTGATGAGTCATGCAGGGCCTCACGGGATGGGCATGGCCTTTCCTCCCCATTCCAAGGAGATCCCGAGTCACCACCTATGAACGGCCTCTCTGGCTCCTGATCAAGCTGCTAAACAGCCATGATCCCAGAGACTCAGGAACAAATCTCGGAACCCAGCAGGTCTTGGCAGAAATCCCTCCATATTTAATTGTTAAAATTTCAGAATTTCAAGATAGACATCATATGTTATTCAAAACCAGTAATAGAAATCAAATTGTCTACTGTTGCCTTTTTGGCAGATCTGAGTACCCAAATAATAATGGTGGGTCAGGTGTCAAAATATTGAATGTAATCAAAGTAGAAAGAGAGTAATGTGGAAGTCATCTGCCCCACAGTAGGGGAAGGGCTAGGGATGGGGATATGCTGGTGTTTTTGGTGGTGGTGAATGGGCACTGGTGAAGGGACGCGTGTTTCATTGTAGAATAAAATGTACAATGTAGAAGTCTTTCAAGACTTCAACCTGAAAGCTTTATAACTGCTCTCACAGTGATTCAATAAATAAAATTATAAAAAATGAAGAAAAAAAAGTAAAAGGTGGAGCTCATGCCCAATTCAATCAGTCTAATCAGTGGCTGAATAAACAGCAGTACTCCTACATATTAAAAAAATTAAAGTAATGTTTAACTGAAAGGAAAGAACAGTATTGGGCATTGTACCAGGAAGGTCAGGCGTGAGGGAAGGATGATTAAGGCTAGGAAATGGGAAGCATGACCTAGTCAAGGCATTAAGAATTAGGAGTGCAGGAATATTTTCTGCTCAAGAGCTGACTTACTCAGTTCTGTGCTTTAGAACAATGGGACTGGTAACTAAGTGAAGATTGAGTTGGAGAAGGGAAGGAGGTAGCAAGTAGTGGGTGATCACAATTCATATTCAGTTGTAAGGTATTTTTTAATCTCTTTCATCCTGAGATATCTCCCCCACACTTTACTTGTTTTATATAATATTTTTAAAGACCTCAGGCCAATTTTGCAGAATATTCTTGTTTTTGGAATGTCTGATGCTTCCTCTCAACTGGATCCAGGTCACACATCTTTGGCAGAAAGTTCACCCACATAGACAGTTCTCATTGCATGCAGTCAGGGTTTGTGCATTGGCCGTTCAACCCAGACTGTTGGTGTTAACTCCTCCCACTTAATAAAGATAATTTATCTGTATTGCTAGTAAGGACTTTTAGCAATTAATGATCATTTTATAGAGCTATGCTGTAAGACTATCTTAATATTCTGTTCCTTAACAACATAACATGAGACTGACACCTAAGGATAGTAGATACACAGGACAGATAGATTGCCCCATAGCTGGAAGCCTCCCTCATGAGCAAAGGGGAGAAGGCAGCTGGAATAGAGAAGGGATCACTAAGAAAAAGATGGCTGAAGGAATCGCTCGGGATGGGAGATGGGTGCAGAAAGTAGATAAAGGAACAAACATGATAACCTTTCAGGGTCTGTATTGCAAACCATAATGCCCAAAAGTAGAGAGAGATGGTGAGGAATCATGCCTGCCATGGAGGCAGGGGGAAGGTGGGAAAGGGGGGATATACTGTGGATATTGGTAGTGGGGAATGTGCACTGGTGGAGGGATGGGTGTTTGATTATTGTGGGATTGTAACCCAAACATAAAAGCTTGTAACTATCTCATGGTGATTCAATAAAATTTAAAAAAAATCTGTTCCTTAGGAAACTTCCACCCTTTTGTTCTGGCAGTGAAGGATGAGCCTGTCCTGAGACCATGATTACCATGATAGTCACCAAATGGCAGTTACCTAATTTTATCCTTTCTTTGACCTCTAGTTGGTTTTCTATTAAAAGGGAGAATTTATTTGTTGTTGTTGTTGTTGTTGTTGTTGTTGTTTGGTTTGGTTTGGGGGTCACACCCAATGGTTCTCAAGGCTTACTCCTATTTTGTGCTCAGATATTCACTCCTGCTGGTGCTTGGGGACAATATGTGGTGCTGGAAATCCAAGTGGGGTCCCCCATATGCAAGATAAGTGTCTTATCCCTTGTGCTCTGGCCCTGTTTATTTAATATAAATATGGATTCTGAAATACTATTACATTCAATAGGTTATAATACATATGTATTGTAGGATAACACTGTTTTGTCCTTTCTGCATAGCCTCAGGTAGTTTAGGCTTATTGGGTTGCTCCCATCACAGTGTTCCCATTCCTCTGTGTTTATTTGTAACTTCTTTCTTTGTGCTCTCTTGACTTGTAAATGTTGTTTTTCTCTTCTTCCTAAGTCCTTTATAGTTTATTCAGAGCAATGTCCTTTTTGTATGGACACAAGAAGACAGTATATGCTATGCTTTTGTTATGTGACTCTCAGTGATATTTTCCTCCTGGGCATCTGTTCTGTCACCTAAGCCTCAGCTGCCCTTTCTTCCTAGCGCCCCCAAAATCAGGGTCCCAACAAGGGACTGAATGGAACCAGGCAAGCGGTAAGCTATGTGCTACCCTGGCATCGATATGGGCCTGGTCAAAGCGCCATAATGCTTAACTATAAGTTAAGAGCTTGGTTATGGACAAATGCTGTCATGATCCAAAAAGTAATAACTAGATTTGGACCCTGCTAGGGTTAGGACTGATTAATCTGGCCTGAGCACTGTAGTCTGAGTCTGTGGCAAGACGTTCCCAGGAGAGCTGCCTCAATGGTATCTCTTACTGGGTCCATACAAAAATAACTAGTGTTATGATGTTGATAGTTATTGGACTGAGGAAAGGAGAAAAACACCTTAGGAGGTATTTTGCCCTTGGGCAGTCAGGAAGGGCTTTGGAATACCTTTTAGATGGTGTTCCCTTTGAACTTGGTGGGCCCTCAGGAAGGGCTTTCTTACGTTGATTTGGCTACCAGACTGGGTATAGTGTGAGCCAGGAGTGCAGGGGAGTTGGAGAGGAAGAGAGTTGGAGAGAGAGGAGAGAGTGCAGGGCGGCAACATGGTCCACAGAGAGGCTAGCAAGGGGGACAGAGAGAGAAGAATGTAGAAGAATACAGGAGCAAGCACATGGAGAGAAAGAGAGCCCAAGCAGAGAGATGAGTGGGAGAGACAGAAAGAGACGGGAATGAGGAGCAGTGTGAGACTAGGATGGGAAGCTCAGAGAGACTGGGGCAGGCTCATGGGGAGAATGGAATAAATGACATCTGATTTATCAACTAGCTTGGCCCTCGTTTAGTCCACCATTTGCCCCATGGCTCGGACAACCCAGGCTGGGGGAACGGTTAGGGCCCACCCCGTACACTGGCGGCTAGGAAAAGTGCCACCAGGGCCCCCCTGGTTGTCCTCAAAGATTTTTTTACATGTATCATCATTTTGATACTCAAATTTGACCCAGATTGAACCAATAAAAAAAAATTCTTCAACCTAGTTGGATGATTTGATTTTTAAGTGATGTCAAGTTTCTATTCAAATATGTCTCCAAATAGTATAAGTGACGCCTTAAGAGAAAAATCAGGGGAAAGTGGAGGCAGCGTGCCAGGACGTGATGGTGAGCAGAGTAACCTCTCCTGGATCAGAGTTCCCCAAATGGTTCCAGCTTTTCACAGTTTCTTCCTTCTTCCCACTCCTAAAATGGAATGAAATGCTAGTACTTGGAGCAACCTTAGAGACCATCAGGTTGATTATTCCCAAACACTGGCTTGTGCTCAGTGCTGGGTGACTGCAACCCCTGTGGAGAGATCGATGGTTTACCAGAACAGGTATCATTTCCCCGAAGAGACAGAATCAAATGGAAAACAGGCTGAAGGGGGAATTTTGTGTGTTTAGAAATATCCACAGATGACTCCTGTCCTCAACCCCACTCTCCCCTGCCTCCCCAGCTTATATATATATATATATATATATATATATATATATATATATATATATATAAAGACTCTATATATATAGTCTTTTTGCAGAAAGGGAACTAGTAACCCAGCGAGACAGCAACCCTTTCTAGTCAGCACCTATATTTTGCATGCGTTGTGCTACCACCTTTTGTCCCTTTAGTAAGAATCTAAGTAGAATCTCATAGTAAAAATTCACTGGCTTGGGCTGGAATGATAGCACAGCTGGTAGGGCATTTGCCTTGCACATGGCCGACCCGGGTTTGATTCCCAGCATCTCCTGAGCACCGCCAGGAGTAATTCCTGAGTGCATGAGCCAGGAGTAACCCCTTTGCACCGCAGGGTGTGACCCAAGAAGCAAAAAAAAAAAATCACTGGCTTGTAGGCTATGTAGAAGTTGGATGTTTACAAGCAAGGAGCTGCCTCTTCTTATTTATTTGACAAGCCTTGCAATATTATTGAATCCCACAGCTTAATAGCAAACTAGAAATGATATTAATGTCCACTTTATATAGTCGTTATAAGCAATATTTTTCAAATAAATATTTAATTAAGACACCATGATTTACAAATGTGTCCATAATTGCTTAACAGATATGTTTCAACACCAATCCCACTGTGAGTGTCACTAGTTTTAAAAATAGTGTAAGGGATAGCTAGGCATTTTTGGGAGGTGGAGAGCATTTGAATACCCAGCAGTGTTCAGGAGCTAATCCTGGCTCTGTACCAGGACTAGCTTTGGGATCCATATGGGATACTGGAGATTGATCTAGAGTTGGCTGCATGCAAGGCAAGTGCCTTAACCCCTGTACTATCTCTTTGACCCATCTCTCTTTTTCTCAGTCTCTCTCTCTCTCTCTCTCTCTCTCTGTCATCTAAGAAAGCATCATCTGGTACCACTTTTCTCTCCCTATTGAGAATAATAGGGCCCAGGTCTCTGAGGCATATGTTAATGCAGGAAGAACAGTGGAATCAAAGAGATGTGCCCGGAGCCGGAGGTTCTTCGTCCTCTTAGCTATTTCTTCGACGTTCTTGAAGGCGTTCCAAGCCGCTCTCTTCCTCCTGCGCAGCTCGGGTGCCAGGTCATTTGTCATGTTGACCTCTCGACCTAGGTACACATAGCTGTTGCATTCGGAGATGGTCGTTCCATTGAGAGCGAATGGGGCGTCAGGAACAAGGCTATTTCTCATAAACATTGTCTTCGTAAGATTCAGCTGTAGTCCTACCTTTCCACACTCACGGTCAAAGTCGGCCAGCATTTGTGCCGCTTGGCTGATGTTTGGTGTTATTAAAACAATGTCATCAGCAAAGCGGAGGTGGTGTAGTTGCCGACCATCTATCTTCACTCCCATTCCTTCCCATTCCAGTCGTCGCATGATGTTCTCGAGGGTGGCACTGAAGAGTTTTGGTGAAATGGTATCACCCTGCCGCACCCCTCTCTTGACATCAACGATCACTTCTTTGTAGAATGGTGAGATCCTGGTAGTGAATCCGCAATACAGCTCACGGAGGATCCTGATGTATTGGGCTTGTATGCCCTGATTGGCTAGGGCTTCAATGACCGCTTCCGTCTCAACAGAATCAAAGGCCTTCTTTAAATCAATGAACGTTAAGCAGAGCGGCATCTTGAACTCCCGAGAAACCTCAATGAGTTTGGTTATCGTGTGGATATGGTCGATGGTGCTGAATCCTTTGCGGAACCCTGCTTGCTCACATGGTTGTCCTTCATCTAGTGTTCTGCCAATCCTATTCAGGATGACTCGAGTGAACAACTTGTAGATGACAGACAATAGGCAGATCGGGCGATAGTTGCCAATGTCATGGATGTCTCCCTTCTTGAACAGTAGTACGGTCCTGCTGGTTTTCCATTGAGATGGAACCTTGCATTCAGACAGGTAGCGAGTGAAGAGCCGAGCCAGTGTATTGATGAGTACTGACGGCAGGTTCTTCAGGTGTTCAGGTCTGACCTTGTCTGGGCCGGGTGCTGTTTGCTTCTTTACTGACAAAATGGCGTGTCGGATTTCGGAAGGGAGAACGTTGGGAACGACATACCCATCCTGTGGAATTTGGTATGTCGGCAAGTGGATATGGCTATCGAAGAGATTTGAGTAGAAGTCATGGATAATCTTCTCCATTGCCGTTCTGGAGGATGTGATGGATCCATCAGGACGTCGGAGGGCAGTCATCTTGGTCTTATAGTTGGCGAAGGACAGGCGGGCGTTACGAATACTTCTCCCGGCTTCTGCCGCATCTACCAGTACTTCTGCTCTTCTCTCTTTGAGGTCTTCCTTGATCGCATCTCTGCACTGCTTTGCAAGCTCGGACGTTAGCTTGCGGTTGCCTGAGGCATGCGCCAAACCACGCTGGCGAATTAGCTCAAGAGTTTTCGAAGATAGGCGACTTTTTGTGGCTATCTCTCTCTTGGCTTTCCTCGCACATTCATGGAGGTGCTGAACCAGTCGATCGTATTCCTCGTCAATGTTGTCAACAATGGCATCTTCCCATTTTGCCGCAATAGTACCAAAGAGTTCCCAGTTGGTGGTCGTTCTGGGAGTTCTCTTTTTGAACTTTGCAGCCCTTTCTCCCCGCTCTGTGAAGTAGAATTTTGCACGAAGGAGACGGTGGTCCGATCCCGTTCGAAATTTTGGGACAACAGCGACATCAGTCAGGCAAAACCGTCGATTGAATATGATGTGGTCTATTTCGTTGTGGAATCGTCCACCGGGAGACTCCCATGTCCATCGTTTAGATTCTGCCTTCTGGAACTGTGAGTTACCATGAATGGTCTTGGTCGACATGATGAACTCAGACAGTCTCTCACCCTGTTCGTTCCATTCTAGGCCATGGGTTCCGATGTGAAGTTCTTCAGCTGATCTTCTCGGTCCTATCTTGGCATTAAAATCACCCACAATGATCTTGTAGAAGGTGTGGTCTTCTTTATAGAATTTCTCTAGCTCCATGTAGAACTTCTCGATTTCTCTTTCATCATAATGAGATGTTGGTGCGTAGACAACGAAGATAGAAACTGCAGGCAGTGAGCCACATCTATTCAAATGTAAACGTCCGATTCGGGTTGTTAGGCATTCGAATGAATCAATGCTCTTGGCCAAGTTTGTGTTGATAAGGACACCGACGCCTCCAACACCTCTTTTATCGCATGTTCCGAGGAACAATTCTTCTCCAGTGTCGAAAACGGCATGGTGAGATTCGTGTCTTCTTGTCTCGGTCAGACCAATGATGTCGTACTTGATCATTCGCGCTTGTACCATCAGGTCCTCGATGGATGCATCTGATGCTAGCGTACGTGCATTGAAAGTACAGACGATCATTTTTGTCTTCCTTCGTTGTGGCAGCCTAGGTCGGCCTTGAGATTTTGTCGGCCTCTCCTTTCTCATCCTTCTCAGTGCTGCCATGTCGGTGAAGCCTTCAGGGTCAGGTGAATGAGACCAGTTGTAGTTACTGGTTTTGGCATATCGAATACACAGCGGATAGCTTGCCAGGCTCTTCCGTGCAGGCGGAATACTCTCGGTAGCTTGCCAGTCTTTCCGAGAGGTATAGAGGCTTTTGGGGTGACCTCTAATCACCCTTGTAGGTGTTACCATATTTGAACCCTATCAAATATGGTACGACAATTCTAGAAGACGGGTACTTAGTGTTTTATGATGTGTCGCGCGGCCGCTTGCGGCCGCGCGGTTCCGGAAAGCGTCCTGGAGTGTGGCGACGGCTGGGTAGTGGAAGTAGTGTCGAGAGTGGAAGTCTGCCAGTGGGGTATTTATCTGGGTAGGGTGGGTCTCCTGTGCACAATTCGATCCCTGGGTGGTTGATGGAAGCAGACAGGGCAGGGTAGGGTGGGGCTCCTGATTAGAATCCCTTTGTCACCTGTGGTGGTGGGAGCAAGTAGAGAAGCTCTGTCCCTGGGTCCGCCGAGCCTGGAGTCCAAGGTCTCAGAGAGTTCCGCTTACCTTGTTCTGTGGGTCTTCAGTTGTGCGTGGGTCTCGGCCGGAGCTGCCGCGCGGTTCCGGAAAGCGTCCTGGAGTGTGGCGACGGCTGGGTAGTGGAAGTAGTGTCGAGAGTGGAAGTCTGCCAGTGGGGTATTTATTACATATGCCTCAGAGACCTGGGCCCTACGCAAACAAGATGAGAACGCCATTCAGGTCTCCCAAAGAAGAATAGAAAGAGCTATGCTTGGAATATCACGTTTCACTCAAATGAGAGAACGAATCCGGAGTTCTGACATCCGTCGACGATCAAGGATCAGGGACGCTGTCTCATTTGCCAAGGTGTCGAAAATCAGATGGGCTGGTCACGTAATGAGATTTAAAGACGACCGTTGGACTAGAGCTGTTACTGATTGGATTCCACGGGATGTCAAGAGACCGCGTGGCCGCCCACCTACCAGATGGTCAGACTTCTTTGTCAAGGTCATGAACGATCGGTTTGAGGCCCTCCATGTTCCCGGAGCGAAGAGATGCCATTGGGCTACACTAGCACGCGACAGGGACAAATGGAGACGTTACTGGCGCCCGCTCGAGCAAATCGACGACTAACGGGAAGTTAAGTGATTAAGTGATTAAGTGATTGAGAATAATAGCAGAAAGTTCTCTCACAACAAGAAAGTGACAGTGATAGGGGCTAGAGCAATAGCACAGTGGGTAGGGCATTTGTCTTGCACATGGCCGACCCGGGTTTGATTTCTAGCATCCCATATAGTCCCCCGAGCACCGCCAGGAGTGATTCCTGAGTGCAAAGGTAGGAGTAACCCCTGAACATCACTGGATGTGACCCAAAAAGCAAAAAAAAATGACAGTGATAAAATAAGTGGATTCCATTACAAAGCAGAAACATGAACTCACAGGACCATTCTGAGCTTGGTGCCACAAAATTTGATTATCAAACAAAATTTATCTTTAAAATTTGATACTCAGTGATTTCCAGCCAATAACAACTCAGTCACCCAATTTACAAATCTAGATGTCACTTAGTATTTTTTGACTTTGTGGCAGGACAATGAAGGAGGGAAAACATGTCATAAAACATGCTGCATATGGATAACTGTGACAGTAATCGTGACAATACTGGGGTCAAGACCACAATTAGTTCAATTAGTTCACTAGGAATATATTATATATACACATAATTATGTATTTTATAATTAATTAAGCTCCAGCTTTCTCGTGGTATCTTCCATACATTTTCTTTGTTATAGAAATCCATCGGGCAGGACATAGCAGGGGCTGGGATCGCAGAGCACCAGGCAGGGTTCCGTTTATCCTTTATTCTATTTCACCCCACCTCCCAGTACCTTGGCCTCCACAAGAGGATAGTTTTCCTGTTATTCTGAGAGAAGATGAAGCTAAGAAGTGGTTTGGGCTTGGGACAGTCAGGTCCTAGAAAGAGACAGTGATGGTGAAGCTGTATTGTCCTAGACAAGATAGAGCCTCTTGGGCTGCCCTCTTGAAATGGGATAAGGTGATTTGAAAAGTAACTGTGGTATTTCAAAAATAACTTTATCAAAACAACCTGGCATCACCACTAGTTAAACTATTTCCTGGAGCTGGAGAAATAATACGGTGGCTGAGTCACTTGTATTACACCTGGCTAACCCAGGTACAATCCTTAGCACCTCGTATGATTTCCCTGAGCACTGACAAGAGTGATTCCTGAGTACAGATGCAGGAGTAAGCCCAGAGCACTGCTGTTTGTGGCCCAAATTTCCCCCCAAAAGCAAATAAAAAATTTTAAATGATCTCTTAGAATGCATAGAACAATAACAGTCTTTAAGTGGTGTGTGAGGTTTTAAGATGAGTCCATACGTTCTTCAACTTTCTTTCTTCCAAGAAGACTAAGTTCTCTTTCAGACATAGCATCCTAAGCAACTATCTCTAAGTAGCAGCAAAAAAGTAGAAAATTGGAACATGGTGGGCCAGAACAGTAACATAGCTTATGCATTTGCTTTGCATGCACCCAACCCAAGTTTTGAAACCTCAGAACCTCATGTTGCCCCTGGAGTCTGTCAGAAGTAACTGAGAGCAGTCAAGAGTAATCCCTGAGCACTTCAGGGTCAGGGTATCCCTCGTCCCCTGCCCCCCCCCAAACAAAACGAAACTAAATGGAACATGACTTCAAGTGGAGGCTATAAAAATGACTACACTTTAGTTTTCCTCTTTCTTTCATATCCTGTATGCTGCAGTAACCATCTGCCATATGAACACTCAAGTTCCTAGCTATATCACTGCCATGCCACCAGTCCACTGTTGAGGAAATTGGGGCCTTTTTTCCACAGAGGATGAGGGAGCCATCATGGAAACAAAACCCTTCCCAATCAAACCAGCAGACGACTACAACCCAGGTAATCTCATGACTTTGACTTCATGGGACAGCCAGAACCAGAACCACTTCACTCACCTGCCTTGGAATTCCAGACCCACAAACAAAGAGCATAAAAAATGTACTTTTTAAGCTACTAAGTCACGTGTCATCCTGTTACATTGTCGTTGGCAGCTAATACAGATTTTATAAGATTTTCCATGGAAACTGTGGCAAAAGGTGATCCAGGCTCAGCTTAAATACTCCCATTAAAAGAGAACTTGCTTTCTCCCACATTATCCTTGATAACTCAAGTGTCTTTCTTCCTGAGCTGGTTTGGTTTCCCTTTAACTCTCATCCTTGACCTGAGGTCGAGAGGAATCCTTTGTTTCATGTGACTGACTTTGCTTTACGTGAAGGCAGTGATTATGCCTGCCTCCTGCATTCATTGGCTAAAGGAAGTAGAAAGAGAGACAAAATAATTAAGAGGTGAAAGAGACATAGACTTTTATGCATCAAGGCAAGAGAACTAGATTTTTTAAATTTTTTAATTTTATAATTGTTAATTAATGAAAGAACTGTGATTTTTAAAGTCATCGATAGTCATTTTAGGCATGTGCTATTTCAACACAAATCCCAGGACTATTGTCAACTCCCCTTCACCAGTGTTCCCATACTCCAATCCCTCCTCTAGCTGCCCCCTACCACCTACCACCTTGAAAGGGACATTACAAAGTTTGGTGGAGGGGAGTTGCAGTTTCAAGTTCATGTTTACAGTGTTGTTGGGTCTGTGCTTTGAATATGCTGCTCTACCACTCTCCCACACCACCAGTGTAACCGAAGCCCAACCACTCTTCCCCATTATTTCCCTTTCTCATTTTCTTTCTTATCTGGTTGATTTCTTTTCTTCTCTGTCTTTCTCCTCCATAATATCTGGGGAAAAGGGTGATCTAGGGGCTGGAGCAATAGCACAGCAGGTAGGGCGTTTGCCTTGCATGCAGCCAACCCAGGTTCAATTCCCAGCATTCCATATGGTCCCCTGAGCACTGCCAGGAGTAATTCCTGAGTGCAGAGCCAGGAGTAGCCCCTGTGCATCGCCGGGTGTGACCCCCCCAAAAAAACAAAAGGTGATCTAGGCATCCCCACTTTACTGTGTTACATTTCCTCATCCAGTTATCTATATACCACAGATAAGTGAGATCACACTGTGGTTTTCTTTCTTCTTCTGGCTTACTTCACTCAACAGTGTATCTTCTAGTTCCAACCAGCTTGCAGCAAATTGTATGATTTCATTGTTCTTTACAGCTACATTGTATTTCACTGTGTATATCTACCACATCTTCATAATCCATTCTTCTGTTGTTGGACGTCTAGGTTGATTCCATTTCTTAGCTATTGTACTAAGTGAAGCAATGAATAGTGGTGTGCCTATGTCCTTTTGAAGTAATGTTTCTAAGTTCTGTGGTTAGGTGCCTAAAAGTGAAATTGCTGAGTGATATGGCAGCTCAACTCTAAGTTTACTGAGGACTCTCTATTCTGTTTCCCACAAGGGTTGAACCAAACAACTTTCCAACAAGCAGTGGGAAGGAAGAGCTAGAATCTGAGAGCCCTTCTGAATTCACACCACTAATCCTGAACCAGTAGATAATAAGAATACTACATGAGTAATAATTAGTACTAACACAGCACTTATTGTGTATCAGGCTCTGTTCTATGCATTTTATATGTGCTAAGTCATTAAATCCTCAATGTTGCTCCTTCTCACAGATGAGGAACAACGACGGTGAAACAAGTATTCAAAGTCACACAGCTAGGAAGAGGCAGAGCAAGGCTTAATGCAGACAACCTGGCTTCAAGGACTATATTCCTAATCACAGTGCAGTGTCTTCCTCGTGAAACCTTGCCCATTTCACAACTGCATTGAAAGCATGTATAGAAAGAAAAAGAACAACTACTATTTAGTGATCAAGTGCTGTGTGTGAGAAACCTGGGCTGAGTACATTGCACCCACTAGAAAAGTTAATAAGGCCAATGGAATGATTCATTTAACATTTATTTTTTCAAGCACAGACATTTGGCTGCTTCCTATGGGGACACAGTGACTCAGACTTGGGTTCTAGTCTCAAGAAATATTCAGTGAATATTTCTTGAAATATTCACTGAAAAACTAAATTTGGAAATTTTGCTTGCAGGTGACAGTTCTTTCAGAGACAACTTTTGAGCTGGCTCTCGAAGGATGATACCCTCTGGGTCAGGTGGGGATGAGTGAAGAACTTTCAAGAAGAGGGGAAGTACAAGAACTAAAAGGAAAATAATGAGGCTCCAGTATAACTGGTGATAATGAAGGGATGGAAGGATGGAAATGTTCTGGGGAGGGTGGGGCGGGGTGAGAGTGATTTTAGTCTGAGCCCATGTCTACCACGTGATTTACAAGGATCTAGAGACTGCCTTTCATTTGCGATTGCAGTGAATCCATCCCAGACAGCACAGGCTGAGGTCCTATGAGGTCTTCATCTGCAGCAAATGAAAACTGTCAGATCCTTAGAACCCCTGAGACACTCACTTATCATGGTGAGAAATACTGATATTAATAAACCCTTCCACCTGGTATAATTTCCTGTCAGCACCCACCACAGCCAGTTTCTATTTGGAGAACAAAACCAAAACAGAGCTTTGCACTTCTTGTAGACCTGTTGGATAAATACACATAAACACTCAGGGCAACCACTTCACACCTAGTGAACGGTGGGGTGACCTGTTGGGTTGCACAGTGGGAGAACTGAGAAAAACTTTCACGTGGATTCCTTCTTCCCAGGTCTGGCAGCCAGGAGCATGACTTCACCCTCCTACTTTCTGCATTTGAGGACTTAGATAAACTGTGAAAATCGAGGCTCAGGCCTACAAGAGTCCTCTGTGCTGGGGGCTTCTTTTAGGAACTTGCTCCTTTTTGAGATCTCTGGGAATGTTTATGTTTTGTGAGATCCAAGGCCTGAACCATTTAAGACAAAGACTAGCAAACAAATCATGACTACAACAGGAGATTTGGAAGGCACTATTTAGAATGAGAAAAGAAATCACAACAAATCTTATAAAGGCTAACAAATCCATGAACACATTACAAAATTAGAAAAATGGTCAACTATTTTATTGACTGCCTAGCATTCAATGAAATTTCTTTTTCGAGCCACCTTCTCTTTGGATTTCTTCTTGAATTTTGAGCAGTCCAACAATAGCTCTGCAGAGAAAAGTCAAGTCAATCTCATCTCTAGCATGCTGGGTCAAAACAGTTTTCAGAAAGTTTCTTTTAACTTCACAATTCACTATTGGAAGGCCATGTAAATTTTTAGGATTATTGTCAACTTGGAGGAAAATTCCAACAAAAAATTGTCTTGTGTCATTGCAAGACTTCAGAGCATATCAAGTTTTCTACAGCAGTGACAAATCTTAAACACTCCTTGGATTGAGAATTAGTCACAGATTCATTAATCACTTTGTCATCTGCATCCTTCTTGTAGAGGGTTGATCCCATCAGTGTCAGATTAACAGAATAAATGTGGCTTTTCCCCCAATGTGTTCATCTGAGTCATTCCTTTTCATTAATTGGATTATTAAACAGACCAAATCTATTCATTATTATTCTACTGGAAAGTTATCTCTTCCCTATATTGAATTGCTGCTTTCGATAGGATTAAACATTTTCAGTAATAGTTCTCTCTTTAATGTCAGAATAATTTCTGTTTATTTTACTTCTTTTTTCATTAACTTTTACCCCAAAAACTCCAGTTCTGAATAAATATCTTTAAAAATAACAAAAAATACATCATTTCATATATATCCAAATTGAAAGTTCACATTTTTCTCTTTCTTTTATTGAAATATCCTAAAAATATCTTTTAATATGGAATAAAATTGCATGTTGAGCCTATGAACTTTATTGTGAACGTCTTGCATGTTTGTGTTTATCTTCTGAGTCTTCAGAAATATACTTCAGAGTCTTATAAAGGTTGTTTTTATTATGTAGCGAGGTTAGTACAGATTTGTAATGACTGACCACGCATGAGCTACAATGCAATCCTGAGAGCTGTGTGGACATATTGACTTTGAAACAAACCCTCTGGTCCTCCAACGTTTTAAATAGCAGAAATAGTTCTGAGACCATTCCTATACCTGACATTCAAGAGAAGTATAGATGGAATGATCATGAATTCTTTTTATTATTCCACATTAAAAACTTCTTCATTCCATTTGTTGTTGTTTTTGCAGGGCCTGGAGTTGCCCTTGTTGCCATGACAGGGTTGCCCCCTTAGTTGTGGCTTGCACCTTAGTGCAATGGAGTCACACTTTTCTATTGGTGCCAGGGATCACATAAGTAGTGTCAGGGGTCAAAGTTACGGTCTCACACATCCAAGGCAGATGGATAACTGAGCCTCCATAACTGAGCCACGTGACTCAGAAATCTGTTGTTGGGTCTGAGATGTGTCTCAGGTGTAGGCACATGCCTATCCTGTCTTAGGCCCTGAGTTTTATCCCCAGAACTTTGGCTCCTGAGCACTGCCAGGCCCAAGCACTAACTGAAACCCCATCCCTCAACCCAGTATTCTTGGGAGTTTTAATAACCAAATCCTCATTTAAAAATACTATTGTTGGGGCTGGAGCAATAGCACGTGGCTGACCTGGGTTCGATTCCCAGCATCCCATATGGTCCCCCAAGCACCACCAGGAGAAATTCCTGAGTGCATGAGCCAGGAGTAACCCCTGTGCAATGCTGGGCGCGACCCAACAAGCAAAAATATAATAATAATAAAATCAAAATCAAAATACTATTGTTTACCCTTTGACCTCTCTCCCCCCACACACACCTTTTCTCCCTCCTCCCAGTTCCTTCTCTGGTAACTTTATCAAAGCCCATCCATTGTCTCTTTATTTTGTTTCTTTTGTTAATCAGTTTATAGGTGAAAACATCCAGTACTTTTTTTTCCTTCTGACATAATTTACTTCACTTAATTCCTTTGAGTTTCTTCCATTTTCATGTGAATGACAATGTTTCATGTCTTCATTTATTGCTAAAAGACATTCTACTGTATAAATGTAAATCTTCTTTATCCAATCATCTATCAATGGAAACTTCAGTTGCCTCCATATCTAAATTCCTATAAATAATGCTTCAATAAACACTGGGTGAAAAAACTTCTTATATTAATGGTTTAATATCCTTCAGTTAGATAGCTATAAGTGGGATTTCCAGATTACATTACATAGTGCTATCTTTTTTCTTTTAAGCCAGTATAATTATATTTTCTAAAAAATGGTTACACCAATTTAATTCCCAGGAAATTGGTTTTAAAAACTGGTTTAAAATCACAGTTTATATCCAGTAGCTGAGATAACTAAATTAATAAATCCTATAATTTATAATTTGATAAATCAAATTAAATATGTTCTCAAATAAACTTCTCTTAACCAAGTACTCAACATGCCCATGGACACTACAACACTAATTAGGATGTGGAAGGATAGGATGGGAATGAAGTTGCAGTGGAAAGAGGCATCCATTTTAATTTTACTGAAAAGCACTTGTTGTAAAGAAGCAGTACTTAACTTTAAAGAGTTCCTAATGAATATCTGGTATAATTTGGCCAAAAGGCTAGATAATGAGAGCAATATAATCTACCCAAAGAAGTAATATCCATGAATTCATAGTGTTAAAAATAAAAATAATTGATTAAAGAAATGAAGGAGGGGCTGGAGGGATAGCACAGCAGGGAGGGCGTTTGCCTTGCACGTAGCCGACCCGAGTTCGATTCCCAGCATCCCATATGGTCCCTTGAGCACCACCAGGAGTAACTCCTAAGTGCAGAGCCAGGAGTAACCCCTGTGTATTGGCAGGTGTGACCCAAAAAGCCAAAAAAAAAAGAAAAAGAAAAAGAAAGAAGCGAAGGAGAAGGAACAGCTCTCTTCATTGCAAAAGATATCTAATACATCAATAAAGTAAAATGGAAATTAAACTGGAGAAGCCCCATTTGGCAGCAGATTACAGCAAGAGCTGGTTGACCAGTTAACTATGTGACTTCAAGTCACTGCCAAGAGGTTCTTGTGGGTGATCCAGATGGATCTGGAGTTCAACTGGTAAGGAGCCTAAGCTTGTAACTAAGAGAAAAGCCAAAATGTGTAATTCACGGTTGTGTTCCATGTCTTCATTCAGGGTAATCATGGATCTAACAAAGATGCTAACATTAAACAGTGCATTCACAGATCGATGAACTTCATTAAGCACTATCCAAGAAGCTTGAACAGTGATTTCTGTTGCTGAAACTTAACTAAGCAGACTTTACATCATCACCTGTCTATGCAGTTATGTGGTAGAGTTTCCTGAGCCTATGGATTATTCTTGATTAATCCTTTTTAATGTCCTTATAACATAATACAATGTTAACTGATTTAGAAATGCCCCATTGTGTACATACTGAGGAGGAAGTCAGCTTCACTTATAATGTTTCATGACAGCAAAGTCTTTGGATTGTATGCATTATAGATCTAATCAACTGAAAGCATCATAGGCAGTTCACCAAGCCTCTTCCATTTAGTTTCTACACAAATCTTGGCCAGTTCATTATTGTTTAATTCTATTTCCTCTGCTGAATACAATGTGGGCATTGAAGGCAAGAATGAATCTGTAGATTTTACACTTTCAGACCTGTTCCGTAAAACATATGAACATGTTGTAGAATGTTCAAACTTTGAGAATGAGAGCTTATAGAAATCTTCTCTAAATCACTATTATGTCAAACTTGTTACTTAGGTGTGCTTCTTTCCATCTTGAATAGGTTCATAAGTTATTAAAAAACGTTCATACAGATAGCATCTTCATCAGGATAAATTTAGCTTGAATATTAATTCCAAATATCCCCCCATATTTGAAGTTAATATTTGGAGAGAATTAATTTTTTTGACAAAGGCCTCTTTTAAGTAAGATAGTTCTTATTCTACTGTTTGTCCGCACTTGAACGTTTTTGGTTATAATGCTCAAGCCTCATGTTTCCTAGAATCCCTTTTTAAATTTTCATGTATTGTGTCATGGGCCATGAGAGCAAGGAGAAGAGGCGACTCCTTTAATGCCAAACAAGATATGAAAGCAAAAGATCATTGCAGAGATTCTGATCAGAACCTGAGAACGTCTCCAAATGTTCTGCCTAGGGGGTGTGCTTAAGTGATAAAGACAGAAAGATGTGGGATGAGCATAATAATTAGCCACACCTTGCTATTAGCCAAAGAAAACAACTGTAAGTAGCATAAAGACACTAGAATTTGGGGGGCCAGGATGATAGTACAGTGGGTAGGGCATTTGCCTTGCACAATGCATCCCATATGATCTCTCAGAGCATCACCAGGAGTAAGCTCTGAGCACTGCCTGTATGTCCCCAAACCAACGCCAAAGAAGGACAATGAAATTTTTAATTCTGTCATAAATTCATCCATTGTCAAAAATTGCCCAGAAGCCATTTGGAAAAAAATGTAGTGTGTCCAACTCAGGTACAGAGAACAAGCTTGCCTCCTTGGAGATCTGCTCGCTCCTTAGGACAGCACATTGCATCCCGAAGACTAAACTTCTCCATCACTTTGTTGACACAGTGGACTGGTCTACTGTGTGCCAGGAGTAACCTTTAATGTGTAACCCTTACCATTATAACACTATAACCCCGCAAGGTAATCATCTTTCTGTTTGGCAGAGAAGAGAAATCACAGGGTCCAGTAGGTTAAGTTGCACTGCAGAAGCCTGGATTTAAGCAATTGCCTGCCCATCTGTCTCAGAAATCCTTGCACTTCACCTCCAATCCAGCCCTTACCTTCTATGCAATAAAGTCCTTGAATTTATTGTGCAAGTCGTAACAGGAAATTCTTGATGACAAATATGTTTAGGGAATGCAGCAATGGACAGAGCTCTATTTTATTCAAAGTTCTTTCTGATTCTCTCTTTTATTTCTCCATCCATTCACTTAAAAATATTTTTTGTGCTGTTACTATATTCCAGATAGGTGCTGAAACAGGAGAGGTAAACAAAACAGATGGTCCAATGAGGAAATTAGACAGGAAACAAGAAAACACAAATACTTAATTACAAACTGTGCTAAGTGCTTTATCCCCAAAGTCCATTACCATCTGTGGCAGATATTGGAAAAACAATTTCAGTTAGTCTGGTTTGTGAATGGGAATTGAAAGAAGCACTTAGGAAGTGCTGATGGGAAGCTCTGCAAATGCACAATCCATAGTTAAGAGTCGATTTTCCAGTCTCCTCCCTATGGCAAACAAACAGGTAAGACAGATATGAATAATATATTTTATTTAACCCAATATTTCTAAAACATCATTCCAACAAGCACGTCATTATTAAGAAGACACTTGATGTTTCTTTTACAGACTATAAAATCTTTTCAAAATCTCAAATTTTAGATTAAAACCTTTGCAAAATTTAGAGGCTCACAGTGAACCCACTCCAATTAGTCTCAATCCTATGCATGTTGAGCTCTGTAGCAGAGTTGGCCAGTTTAACTTTAGTAGACAGGAAATCTTTCCTGCCTGCCTGTGGGTAACTTTCAGTCTGGGTTGTCATGGGAATCACTTGGAGTCAGGTTCTATTTAGTTGGCAGAGGGGTGACTTGAGAAGGGGAGAGGTATTGTCTAGGTACCCATGGAAGCCAAGCTCCCCCAGGTAATTTTTATATATGGGGAAATCAAAAGAATCACTGATCTGTGCAAAGGGATTTTGTACCCAAAGTGTTGAATGTATACAAGGTGATGGCCTATAGCCCATCTCAGCCTGACACCTGCCCACACCCAGCCCTGCACACTCATCCCTAGCTCCAGGCTCTGGACCAAGAAGTCAGGTAGGGAGGCTGGGATGAGGAGTTCTAGGCTGTGGTCTGACTCTGACCCTGTGACTCTGACCCTCACCAATCTCTTATCTTTGTTGAATGATCTCATACATTCAACTGGAACTTACCTGGTGTCCCTAACCTTGGGTCTGCCTTGTACTGTTCCCTTGTCCTGTCCCCCTGATCCCTCCGGCTCCTTGGAGGAGACCTACTGTGAAACTCAACTCTGGTTAGACACCTCCTGACTCTTCCCTAGTCCTTGTATTTCAACTTGCTATCCCCCCAGTTTTCCCCAGGTAGAAGCTTAGTTCCACAGCCTGGCTGCTCCTCTTTAACCCTTTCTAGTTCCCCCAGCATCTGGCCTAATCTACATCCTTTTTTTTTCTTTTTTGGGTCACACCAGCAATGCTCAGGGATTACTCTTGGCTCTGCACTCAAGAATTACTCCTAGAGGTGCTTGGGGGACCATATGGGATGCCATGGATCCCTGTAAATTCGTAGGTCAGCTTTGTGCAAGGCAAACACTCTACCAGCTCTACTATCACTCCAGCCCCATCTTCATCCTTTAGTGGTTAACCCTTCCATGCCAAATCTATACTACAGTATCTCTGTTCAGGCTCATTAACATCCTTTCACAACAGACTCATTAGTATTTGTGTCTAGGCACTTCAACCTGCCCTGAAAACAGAAATTGCTTGTTTTTATCCCCCTTGTTTTTATTTGTGTTTGATTTTGGAACTGGGGATAGAATCAGGTCCTCACTCAAGGGAGACAAGTGCCACATCTGCAGCCCAATCTCTCTCTTATCTTTCTTTTCTTTTTTCTTTCATTTTTAAGTCTCCACTTGCTTCACTTGCCCTAAGCCAGTCATTTCCAAGAGATAGGATCGAAAGTCTAATAAATAGGAGAGAGCCAGATATAGATAGATAGATAGATAGATAGATAGATAGATAGATAGCCAGAGTAAGCACATGTCTTCTATGAGGTTTTGTATTTATCCATAAATACCTCCCCTCCCCAAATAATAGTATCAGAGGGGTTAATGGAGAAACTCAGGGGTCAGGAGTGTTTGCCTTGTATGTATGCAAGGCCACAGGTTTGACCCCTAACACCATATGACCCCCCCCGCCATGTTCAAGGAACTGAACATGGTTTAGTGATTTTATATAGTGCAGAACATCTATTTTATTCACTCTATCACTTTATCTTCAATTATAGTGAAAATCCACTTCACTATTGTCTTATTCAAAAGAGATTCATCTGGAGCCTTATAGGAAAATAGTGTTGTTTTCTCAAAAGGAATTATCCCTAAATTTAATTTCTACTCTAAGGCAGTTCATATTTGTTCTGTAATGGTGAAGCACTTTTCAAAACCAGAGAGTCTAAATCGAAGAATTTTAATAACTCTCCAATAGGCTTTATTGCAGTGCATATGCCTTTATTTTGCAATCAGCTCCTGACAGAGTTTACTGTCCGAGCTTCAGCCACTCCTCTCTAAGCATCCAAGATGGGCAGTTAATATCTGTGCAGAATCCCTGGAGCTGGGTTCTGGGAGTGGACAGACAAGCTAGCCTCTCAGTAATGATCCCGCCCTAGCTCTCCTATAGATTCCTTCTCTCTTCCTGGACAACGTTGTGGCTCTTGCTGCTGGGCCAGCACTGTCACTGGCCCAGTTCTCAACCCAGGCTGCCAGGCCCACTGCTTGGTGGCAAGCATCCTGCTGATGGCCCCTGGAGGTGGGAGAGCAAGGTGGCAGAGCAAGTTCCTGCGCCCCAGGAACTCTATCACCTCTGCACACTTTTACATGCTCCCTCAACCTGGCAGGCTTCCTTTGCAATGTGCAGTTTCCAGGAGAAAATTAAGAAGTCACAGCAGTCCCAGTGGAGCACAAAACCAGCATAGCGTCCCTTGTATATATTTACAGTTCAGACGCAGAGCTTGTGGGATGGATCAGGTATGTGAGACATCGCTGGGCACATGTAACTGTACAACGGGGGCTTGTATATAGACTTCCTTTTTTTCCCTCTCAACATACATAAAGAAGCTTGTGTCCTAGCAGGGCAGCGGGTGGGAGAGAAGCTGGAGCAGCTCCAGGCCCTGGCGTATGTCCAGACGCAGCCTCCCCACTGAGAGTTTCACAGAGAGAAGTCACAGGAGGATGACAAGGGAGCCACGTTTCTCAGAGCCCTGTGAGATGTGGACAGCTTGAAGCCCACATAGCTCTGGAGACACATCAGCCAGTCACAGGACCTCTAGGAAAACCCAGAAGCTCTGACCTCCAGATGTAGCACAATTGTGCCAAACCAGCTTTTCACAATGGAAATGGGGTACCCTGGTCTTAGAGACTTCATGTTCTGTATTGAAGGCGTAACGAGAGGGAGCTGCAGAAGCCCCAGGGACTAGAGGTGACTTATGAGCTGAGGTGGAACTCATTTGCTCAGCAAAAGGATAAGACCAGAATGATGGCATTAAAACCATTTCTGGGAGCTGAAGGGATAGGACAAAGCAAGTAAGACAAGTAAGTGTCTTGCATGTTGCTAACCCTGGTAAGATCCTTGGCACGGCATATGATCCCCCAGGCTCTGCTGAGAGTGATCCTTGAGAAAAAAGCCAGGAGTAAGCCCTAAGTTCAGACGGGTGAGGCCCAAACACACACACACACACACACACACACACACACACACACACACACACACACACACACATATACATTGGAGTTTGGGCCTTCAAGGAAAGGGGAACTCTTTAAGGACCCAAAACACAATGCAGAAAAGACACCTGCAGTCCTATACTCATTGCAGCACTAGTCACTATTCAGAATAGCCCAAATATGGAAACAACCAAAGTGCCCAAGAACAGATGAGTAGATAAAGACATTCAGAAGACTCGTCTTATATGTCCTTCCCCTTGTTAAATTATATTCCCTAAGATCCACTGGAGATAGCACAGCAGGTAGGGTGCTTGACTTTCATGCAGCCAACCTGGGTTTGCTCCCCAGCACTCCATATGGCTCCCTAAACCTCCCCAGAAATGATGCCTGAGTGCAGAGCCTGGAGTAGCACTGAACACTGCTGGGTGTGACCTCCCCACTCCCCCCGAAAAAAGAAGAAACGGGGCCATTTCTAATTTATGTCTTCCATGGCACTGGTCACAGTGAATGGGGTGGAGTAAATAGCGCAGAGGGAGGTCTCCCAGTTTGCCTCTGGGGCTCTTCATAGGTAGGTGGTTGTGCTGCTCACGGCTCATGGGCAAGACACAGTCAGGGTCCACAGAGGCGTGGGCAGGACCGGATGCTGCATCTGCCTCTTGGTGGTGGAAGTGGGAAGTGCTTCCTTGAGAAGCTTTAGCTGAGGGTCTGAGAGGGCCTCCTCGCTGCTTGCAGGCTGAGAATACCTCAGAGTTTGCCTTGGAGGAATGATGCTACAGCAGGATCTGGGCAGACTCCCCACCGGCCGCACTCCCTGAGAGGGAGCCAGGATTCCTCTACTGACAACAGATCTGAGGGGAGCTGCACCTGATTTGTGGATGGACATTTTTGGGATGTGGTGTCCCATCAGAGGGGGAATAGGTGGGGGACCCCAGGAACGACTCGCTCCCAGGCTTTGTTCTCACAGACTGTGACACCTAGAAAGTTCCTTCTCTCCTTGTCAGAGAGCACTGGGATCCATGACATCTGAGATCACCTTCTCTGAAGTCTCAGGATTTCTTGTGGTTTCTGAAAATGTATGGGATTTTCCTGGGAATTCTTTCCCTCTTCTCTCTACTTTGCATCCTCCTCAAAGATCTGCACTGAGCCCACTTTTTTGCATGTTGCCATCCAGTTTTGCCAGCACAATTTGTTAAAGAGGTTTTCCTTGCTCCACTTCACATTTCTTGCCCCCTTATGGAAGATTAGATGATCATATGCTTGGGGGGAGATGTCAGTATATTCAACCCTGTTCCATTGGTGTACAGCTCTGCCTTTGTTTCAGTTTCAAGCACAAAAATTTGTAAGTCTACAACTGTGCCTCATGGTGTTTCACTAATAAAAATTTAAAAAAAAAATCTGCACTGTCTCCCTAGAACTTGCCCCAACCCTTCTCTCTCCAGCTGTCCCTGTCGCCCTCCCAGGCTGTGAAACCACCTACTTTAAGGTGAAACTTTCCCAAACTGAGTCCCTTAAGGGCAAGAAAAGTGCCAAAGGGTAAGAGAAAAAGGGCTCTGGAGGGGAAGGCCAAGGGCACTAACAGTTTGTTTCCTTGGTCTGTGGTCAGAGGCCAGTAGCTGTTGCATTTATTTCCTCCTTCTCCTCTGGAATTTGCTTGAATAGCTCCTTCTAACCATTTTCCTTTTCTAAGATTCTGTTTGAACCTTGAGTATCAGCTTCCCACTGGAGGAGTTCTCCCAATCCTGATCATTTCCCTCTTTCATGAAACAAGATGCACAGCTTAGCCCACCTCCGTGGTCCACCTCTGGGAATTCCGTCCACATGCACCTTCCCACTTACCCCTGTAGGTGTGATGAGACCATTTTGCATAAGGAAACACTGAGACTAGACGGGACAGGACTAGACTCAAGCTGCTACCACAGGCCCAGGGTTCCCTGACTGTGATGGGATCTGGATGTGCTTATTTCTGAAATCTGTACCTCAGAGCCTGGGATGCCCCCACCCAGGTAGCATATTCCTAGAATTCTCATAGTACCAGCCATAGATGGAAGTTTCTGAGGTATCTTTGGGCTCAGTTCAATGATAAGTCCCCAGTATTTAAAAAATATCAAGCAAGAGACAGACTCTGAGTAAATATTATCTGAGTGAATGAAAGGAGAGGGGGCAGTAAGGCTAGTGGTTGTCAAGCATGTCAGACCTACTTGGTGTCCTGCCTGAAGATCTTGGGTGACCACAAGAGTGTCCTGCCTAAAGATCTTGGGTCAGCTGATCTAAGACAAGACCCTGGAATCAGTTTTATTAAGTTTCTTAGATTCATCCAAAGCATAGCTGCAAACAGCAATTTTCAACCATAGCACAAACCAATGAGACAAAATGATTGTTTCCTCCTCCTGAGCCCCCTCTCTTTTACCCTCAACACTTTCGCACTTTTCTTGCCTTTACTGCTAAAAGAGACTGTGAATTAGAAGCTGCTGTAGTGTAAGGTTGAGTGGAAAACATTTAGGAACTAGATCATAAATATCAAATACTATTAACTACCAAAGAAGGCAAATTTTGGGAGGCATTACATCCAATCTCATAAAGCGTTACCAAGAACTTGCTGGGTCTCACTGAATTAGGCCTTTACTGTGCCCAGAGCAAACCCTGAAGTCTTCTATGGTATGGTCTGATATTTTAGATATTTGCCTGTAGATATTTCAGGAAAATAGTGTGACCCTGAGGTCAAAAGCCTAATGACCCTGGGACTCATGAGGCATTGCGGTTCATTCTAGAGAAAGCCAAAAGGGGAATTTGATTCAAAGAGTTTCCCATGCCATCTAAAAAAGTACATTATTACCCACTGTGCTGAGCTGGTTTCTATTTGTCCCCATCTCTGCATCTGGTACCTGCTATTTTAAGACCTTTGAGGGCAGGGGTGCATGTATGAAATTGATCTTGCTCCCTCTCCTGGTGTCCAGGCATATGGGGGGTGGGGGTTGAAGTGTCACAGAAATAGTCCTAGGAAAGGAAAATATGTCAGGAAAAAGGATTCAGGCTGCCTCTGAGGGGAAAAAAGAGACTATAATGGAATAGGAACATGCCCTTTCGCTAATAGGTTTGGAGCAGGTCCCTGGGCAGTATGCTATGATCTATGATTTTCAGGCTTTCAGCTCAGAAATCCTATTATCCAGGCACACTGAGAATTAGCTTACTCCTTGGCCCTGGATTGGTTTATATACAAATGTTTTGTGTTTTCTTTTTGAGATGTGAAAAGGAAGAAAAAATGCCCGACATATTTGAAATGTGGTTTAAAGCCAGAAAAGTTCTTAATCGTTTCATTTGTGGGGGTGGAATTGGGCCACACCAAAACACCTGGTGGTGCTCAGGGATCACTCCTGGGAATGCTCAGGGGGGCCAAATGGGGTGCTAGGGATTGAACCTGTGTTAGCTGCCTGAAAGGCAAGTACTTCAACTCCCATTTTCTTTCTAACTGCAAGATCATAATTCTTAATTATCTAACATCAAATGATTTACTTTTTTTAAAAATTGGTGCCTGGGATCAAACCCAAGGCTTCATATTTACGTGACATGTTGTCTTACCACTGAACCCAGTCCCACCCTTTGAATAGTCAATTTTATTGGTGTTCCTTTTTTGATAAGAACCTATTCCTTGCTTCTTTAACTCCCACCATAAGCTTACAGAGCTTTATTATTTTATTTCACAGGTAATGAAATAGAAGCCCCCAAATTCTCAGTTCCTTTTCTTCATCCCCAAGCAGCATCAATTTTGAACAAGCTTTGAAAGGATAGACAGAAAGTATGTTATTTAAACTTTTTGTGTTACCTACAGCAATCACAACTGACAATTTATATAGTGGTTGTTGGCCTTGTCTCCCAGCAAACCTGAACCCTCTAATGCAGCTCTCAGAAGCAATGATTTTTAATGCCTTTTATTTATTATTCCATTTTTTTAGACACACACTGGCAGTGCTCAGGGATTATTCCTGGCTCTATGTTCAGGGGTCACTCCTGGTAGGGTTCAGGAACCATCTTCAGTGACATAAAGAGAACTCTGGTCAGTTGCATGTAAGACAAGTAGCCTATCTGCTGTACCGTCTCTTTTTAGGAAATCTCTCATATATCCCCCAACCCCTCAGCTAAGTAGCACTGCACTGTAGCACTGTCCTCCCATTGTTCATCAATTTGCTTGAGCATAAACCAGTAACGTCTCCATTGCGAGACTTGTTGTTACTGTTTTTGGCATATCGAATACACCACTGGGAGCTTGCCATGCTCTGCCGTGCGGGAGGGATACTCTCAGTAGCTTGTCGGGCTCTCCGAGAGAGGTGGAGGAATTGAACCTGGGTTGGCCGCGTGCAAGGCAAACGCCCTATCGTTGTGCTATTGCTCCGATCCCTGTCCAGCTAAGTAGTAAAACCATTTAACTGATATCTCTATGTCCCTGTAGATTAAAAGTCTACAACTAGCTAGAGCCTCTTTTTGTCTTTTAGCCTGTTAGGCTGTTTGGTTTGGTTTTGATTTTTTTTTCACTATTATTTCTCTACACGGCGCCAGGGGGCCAGGTGGTGGGTGTGACCCCCGCCTACTGGAATTTGGAGGATCTGGGTGGAAGATGCTCGACTCCAATTCGAGTAGGCTTGGAGGTCTCGGCCCCGGAACCCGCGTGGCTTTGTCCCTCTGCCAGTACCTTCATGTGTGCGGAGAGTGGTCTCAGCATGGTGGTGGCTGGTCCTGGAGGTCTCCGGCTGCCGTAGCCCTGGCCGGGGCGGGGAGGAAAGCTCAACCCGCTCCCCTCCAAGGGACTCTGGGAAGGAACACCCAGGCGCGGGGGCAGAGACTGCACTGCTCTCGTCCGGGATCTGGATTTTATAGTCTGGCGCCGTGTAATCCATCAGCGGCCAAGACTCAGAGCAGTGCAGTCTCTGCCCCCCGCGCCTGGGTGTTCCTTCCCAGAGTCCCTTGGAGGGGAGCGGGTTGAGCTTTCCTCCCCGCCCCGGCCAGGGCTACGGCAGCCGGAGACCTCCAGGACCAGCCACCACCATGCTGAGACCACTCTCCGCACACATGAAGGTACTGGCAGAGGGACAAAGCCACGCGGGTTCCGGGGCCGAGACCTCCAAGCCTACTCGAATTGGAGTCGAGCATCTTCCACCCAGATCCTCCAAATTCCAGTAGGCGGGGGTCACACCCACCACCTGGCCCCCTGGCGCCGTGTAATCCCATCAGCGGCCAAGACTCAGAGACTATAAAATCCAGATCCCGGAACCGCGCGGCCGCGCGACATCTTAACAGAACTTTTTTTATGACATCTTATTGTCTTATTCCTACTTTGGACAAACTTGCAGGCTATCGAATGTAGCCTGCCCACAGGGCAGAGTCTGGCAAACTCCCCGTGGCGTACCAAATATGCCAAATACCAGTAACAATGATGGGTCTCATTCTCCTAAAGAGCCGTGAATATAATCTCAGGGCTAGGATGAAAGAGACGTTACTGGGGCCTGCTCGAGGCAATCGACGATTAACAGGATGATGAAATGAAAAATGAAATTATTTCTCTAGAACTGAGCACAATACTTTGTATGTAGTACCTACTCAGTATCTCCTAGAAACAATAGACTTGTGCAGTTAAGTCGCAGGCTATAAAACTAATACCCAAAAATCCATGGTCTTCCTATACGCAAATAATGAGACAGAGGAAAATGACATGAAAAAAACAATCCCATTCACAATAGTGCCCCAGAAAATCAAGTACCTCAGAATCAGCCTAACTAAAGAGATAAAGGACCTCTACAACAAAAACTACAAAACGCTACTCCATGAAATAAAAGAGGACACGAGGAAATGGAAACATATCCCCTTCTCATGATAGGAAGAATCAACATCGTCAAAATGGCAATACTCCCGAAAGCATTATACAGATTCAATGAGAACCCTATTAGGATACCCATGAAATTCTTCAAAGAAATCGATCAAGCACTCCTGAAATTCATATGGAACAACAAACGCCCACGAATAACTAAAGCATTTCTTGGGGAAAAGATGTGGAGAGACATTACCCTTCCCAACCTCAAACTCTACTACAAAGTGGTAATAATTAAAACAGCATGGTACTGGAACAAAGGCAGAGCTGCAGACCAATGGAACAGGGTGGAATATCCTTACACACAACCCCAAATGTATAAACATCTAATCTTTGATAAGGGAGCAAGAAACATGAAGTGGAACAAGGAAAATCGCTTCAACAAATGGTGCTGGCGTAACTGGACAACCACATGCAAAAAAATGGGCTTAGATCTCGACCTAACAGCATGCACAAAAGTCAGATCAAAATGGATTAAAGATCTCAAAGTCAGGCCAAAATCCATAAGGTACATTGAAGACAAGGTCTGCAAAACCCTCCACGATGTTGAGGCTAATGCTATCTTCAAAGACGACACTCCACTGACCAACCAAGTGGAAACAGGGATAAACAAATGGGACTATCTTAAACTAAGAAGCTTCTGCACTGCAAGAGAGACAGTGACCCAAATACAGAGTATTTGTTAATGAACGCAGTAGACACCACAATACAACTAGACATATGCTTTTAGATTGAAGATCCATCTAGAGGTCACAGTCACTGTCCTCCCGTTGTTCATCGATTTGCTCGAGCAGGCCCAGTACCGTCTCCATCGTGAGACTTTGTTGTTACTGTTTTTGGCATATTGAATATGTCACGGGTAGCTTGCCAGGCTTTGCCGTGCAGGCGAGATACTCTCAGTAGCTTGCCAGGCTCTCTGAGAGGGGCAGAGGAATCGAACTCGGGTCGGCCATGTTGGCTGCGTGCAAGGCAAATGCCCTACCCACTGTGCTATCACTCCAGCCCACATCTAGAGGTGTGATTGTCAAATTAAAATGGTCATAATTTCTGTTTTAAGAGATATTAGAAAGTTGTCTCTTTTAAGGGTTTTATCAATTGATGCTACTGCTAAGATTGTATAAGAATGCGTCTTTCACACATCCTTGCCAGTTTGCTTTTTGACTATCTAGGTGACAATGGAATTGCCAAATATTTCAGCACAATTTTATTACTATAAAATTTTAATATCTCATAAATCCTTGTATTTTGTACTTCCTTTGCTATGAACTATCTGTTTACATTCTTTTATGTTGAATTTGCCCATTTTTCTCTATGCTTGTAGTGAATTTTTGTAAATAATGAATTATACATGTTACTGTCTTCCCAGTTAGTCTTTTAACAGTTATAGTACTTTATTTCATGCCGTTAAGAACATATAGAGATAAATCATTGCAATTTTAAGTTTCTAGATAGTTTCTAGTTAGAAAAATATTCTCCATGCTAATATACAAAAACATTCTTTCATGCTTTCTTCTAACACTTAAATGATGGTTCTTCTAAACTTGTAGTCTTTTATTTATCAGACACTTATTTGAAGGGTGGGGGGCAGAGATTGCTCAGTGGTAGAGCACTGGCTATACAGGCTTGAAGACTCATATTCCATCCCTGGCACTTCCACACGTGCTGGCACTTCCACACGTGCCAACTGTTGCTCAGGAGGTATAGCTGTTTGAGATTTCTGGTGTTCCAGAGACTTCCAGTGTACCCCGTAATGAAGTGCATGTGAATACCACAGTCAAAGTGTAATTATGGACTGGAGAGTTAGTACAGGAATTTTAAGGTGCTTGCCTTGACTGCAGCCAGTCCCAGTTTGAATGCCCAGCACCACATATGGTCCCCTGAGCACACCAAGAATCACTCCAAAGCACAAAGTAGACCTTGAACATAGCAGGATGTGGCCTAAAAAGCATCCCCTCAAATATACAACAAGATTAAGTGTGTTGTGTGATCCTCAATGAGTACCATAACCCTGTGTGTTTGTGTGTGTGTGTGTGTGTGTAAGCCCCCAGTCATCAAAGCAAGAGCAACAAAGAGGAAAGGCAAATAAATACATTTTAAAACTATTTAAAGTATTTTTTTTATGTAGGAGTACTGCTGGAGCGATAGCACAGCGGTAGGGCTTTTGCCTTGCACGCAGCCAACATGGCCGACCCGAGTTCGATTCCTCCGCCCCTAGCGGAGAGCCGGGCAAGCTACCTAGAGTATCTCGCCCACAGGGCAGAGCCTGGCAAGCTACCCGTGATGTATTCGATATGCCAAATACAGTAACAACAAAGTCTCCAATGGAGACATTACTGGGCCCGCTCGAGCAAAATTGATGAACAACGGGAGGACAGTGACAGTGACAGGAGTACTGCTATTTATTCAACCACTGATTATGCTGATTGAATTGTGCATGAACTCCACTTTACTTTTTTCCCCATTTTTTATGATTTTATTTATTGAATCACTGTGAGAGCAGTTACAAAACCTTCGGGTTTTAGTCTCGGTCATACAATAAAACACCCATACCTTCACCAGTGCCCGTTATCCGCCACCAAAATCCCCAGTATCCCCTCATCCCATACCCTCCCCCTACCTCTGGAGCAGATGATTTCCAGATTACTCTCTCTATACTTTGATTACATTCAACATTTCGACACCACACCCACCATTATTATTTGAGATTTTACCCCAACACTCAGATCTTCCGAAAAGGCAACAGTAGACCATTTGTTTTCTATTGCTGGTTATGAATAACATATGATGTCGCATGGCTGCAGTAGTGGCCATGCGATTTTGAAATTCCAAAATTTTAATACATAAATCTGGAGGGATTTCTTGCCAAAACCTGCTGGGTTCCGAGATTTGTTCCTGAGTCTCTGGGATCATGGACATTAAGCAGTTTGATCAGGAGCCAGAAAGGCCGTTCCTGGGTGGTGACCTGCAGTCTAATTTGGGTGGGGAGAAAAGGGCCGGATCCACCCCCATGCCATGTCTTGTCATTGCGGGCCCAAACCTCACTGTCCAATGGCCTCTGGAAGATGGTGGCCACAAAGCCGCCAAGGGAGAACAGGTGGAGGGAGAGTACTCTTTCTCACCTGGGGTGGCCCAGCGTTGGTAACCTACTGCAGGGAAAAATGGATGCATTTCTGCCCAAAGCCAATGGGTTTTGAGATTTGTTTCTGAGTCTCTGGGACCATGGCCATTAAGCAGCTTGATCAGGAGCCAAGAGGCCATTCATTGGCGGTGACTCGAGGTCTCGTTGGGGTAGGGAGGAAAGAACCGGCTTCACCCCCATCCCGTGAGCCCCGCATATCTCGTCACTGTGGGCCCGAACCTGACTGTCCAATGGCCTCTGGGTGGCCCGGTAACAGTAACCTACTGTGCAGTCCGGATGCATTTCTGCCAAAAGCCGCTGGGTTTCAAGATTTGTTTCTGAGTCTCTAGGATCATGTCTGGTAAGTAGCTTGATCAGGAGCCAGAGAGGCCATTTGTGGGCGGTGACTTGGTGTCTCATTGGGACAGGGAAGAAAGGGCCAGCTCCATCACCATCCTATGAGGCCCCATGTGTCTCATCAGTACGGGCCCAAACCTGACTGTTCAGTGGCCTCTAGAGGATGATGGCCACCTGGCCACCAGGGGGAACAGGCCAAGTCACAAAACCTATTCCCACCTGGGGTGGCCCAGCACTGGTAACCTACTGCAGGGACCGGATGCACTTCTGCCAAAAGCCACTGGGTTTTTAGATTTGTTTCTGAGTCTCTTGGATCATGGCCATTAAGCAGTTCAATCAGGAACAGAGAGGCCATGCCTCCAATTATATAGCTGAGCCAGAGGTGGTTTGTGGGTGTGTCTCCCACATACCTAACTTTTGGCCGTTTACTTTCTTGGTAAAGTTTGCCCCAAGTTTTGGGGGTCTGGCCAAAGGCACAGCAGCAATTTTGGGATATCTGGAAGTCTGAAGGTGCCATCAGGCTACTGATGCACTCACCTCACAGGTACAGATTCACCTGCTGGCGGCACCATACCCCCATATTTAAGCTATTTTTAAAAGAAACAAGATATAACAATACATTCATTTGTTTATTTTATTCACTGAGTCCCTTCAAGGCATGCTCTATAGACTCTGGTATAGGTTGGGATGGAGCAACCCTGGATTAGTCCTTGCATTGAAACCAATTCTCACACATCTCATCCATTAGACCCCTTCTGAAAGGGGTCATTGGCTCATTCACTCATTTCCTTCGTGTATTTTTTCAGTACTGTGCCTGTTATGTGCAAAGTACTTTGTTAAATCATAGTGATTCAAAGATCAAGATGATTTTTTTCCCCCTGAGAGCCCCCACAGATTAGGAGACTCAAAAAAGCAGATAACTTTTGTTTTGTTTTAGGCATAGATTTTTGTTTTACTTTCACTTTTTTCCAATAAAATTGTTAACTTTTTAAAAAAATTTATTTATTGAATCACCGTGAGAGCAGTTACAAAGCTTTTAGGTTTAAGTCTCAGTCATACAATGATCAAACACCCATCTCTTCACCAGTGCATATTTTCCACCACCAAGAACCCCAATATACTTCCCATCCCACCCCTTCCCATGCCTGTGAAGCAGATGATTTTCACTTAACTTTCTCCCTCTACTTTGATTACATTCATTATTTTGACAAAAGATGCCATTATTATTATTTGGAATTTTTCTCCAACAATCAAACCTGCTGAAAAGGCATCGTGAAATAATTTGTTTTCTATTACCGGCTATTGCGGCCACGCAATTTTGGATTTCTGATATGTTACTAATTAAGTCTGGAGGGATTTCTGCCAAAAGCCACATAGTTCCAAGATTGGTTTGTGTGCCTCTGCGTCCATGGCTGTGCCCAAGAGCCTCCTGTGGGGGGCAACTTGTGGTCTTGGTGGGGCAGGAAGGACGTGCCAGTTCCACCTCCCATCCCATGAGGCCACAGTTGTCTGTCACCGCTGGCTCATACCTGGCTGTCCAATAAGCTCTGAGGTGGCAGCCACAGTGCCACCGGGGGGTGGGGCAGGGAAAGGTGGAAGAGACAGACACCCTTTCTCTCCCCGGGGACGGGGGGTGGGGGGGAATGGTGCGGTAGCTTAATGCATAGCCCATTCACTGTTCTGCCAAAAGCTACTGGGTTCCAAATTAGGTCCATGTGCCTCTGGGGCCATGGCTGTGCCGGAGAGCTGCTCGTGGGGGCAACTTGTGGTCTTTGTGTGGCGGGAAGGCTTATTTTGACTTTTTTTTCCCCCATCAGTTCAAGAAACTGTATCCTAGAAGCTGCAGTGATCTAAGCAGCAGCATATTTGTGCATTTGTTTTTTTGTTTGTTTATTTAAAAGTTTGAAATAGCCACTAGTTAAATATATGCATGGATACACACAGTGAGACCAGTATGAAAATACAGGAAGGGCCTGTTATAATGAGAAGCAGTGAGCCCAGGGATAAATAAAGGTGGTTGTGGGCTTTCTTGAAGGTGTTGATTCTTGTTATGTGTAGGCAGGCATTCATTCCAGGGTGAAGGGAAACCTTGAACATGAGAGGGTAAGAATAAGCTTCAAGGAACTCATGGCAAGGAGTAGAGAAAGATGAGGCTGGAGAGGCTAATAGGAGCCAGAGCACAGAAAACCTTGCCTTTCATGGAACAACTTGAATCTTATCCCAAGAGCAATATAAGTCAAAAAAGGATTTTCTTCTCCTTTATTTAAAAACCGGTTTGCAAAGTTGTTTGTAGTGTATTTATTACAAGTATTCAAGAGTCCAACACCAATTCCACCATCATTGCATCTTCTCTCCACTGTTGTCTCTATTTTCCCAAATAGGCACAAAATAATTTATTTAATATTGCTTGAGCCATAGCACAGTGGTAGGGCGTTTGCCTTGCACGCAGCAGCCCGGCCAAGCCAGGTTCGATTCCTTTGCCCCTCTCGGAGAGCCTGGCAAGCTACCAAGAGTACCTCACCTGCACAGCAAAGCCTGGCAAGCTACCTGTGATGTATTCAATATGCGAAACACAGTAACAACAAGTCTCAAAATGGTGACACTACTGGGCCCACTCTAGCAAATCGATGAACAATGGGAGGACAGCTTTTAGTTTGTTATAACTGAATGGATAATGGAATTATAAAAAAAAAAACTTCAGTAAAAGAAACTTTGTGAAAATTGTTATATCTCACTATAAGGTCATCAAGTCCTTGTCTGAGGGTTTACTAAGCTGCCATTGCTAGTTGAACCTTCCTTCTGGGTTAATGTTTTTCTTGATTGCGCTTAGTTGGCTTCTATGTTATTTTCCCGTCTAATTTGGTAGGCTCTTACTGGGGTGTCAGTATTGTAGAACTTGGAGGTATCTGGAGCATTAGTGGCTGGGAAATTCCAGAACATTTAACGGTACTTGTAATATGTCTAGAAGCTGCAATTATCTAAGCAACAGCATGCTTGTGCGTTTGTTCTTTCTGTCTGTATGTTTCTGTATGTCCAGAATATGGAACTGGACATGGCAGCAGTTGTGGGATGTGGGTGTGGCTGCCAGGGTTTCAGGATATACAGAGTGGGGAAAGATGCCCACCCCCACTCCAAAAAGATTCAAGAGTCCTCAGCCTGAAGACCATATTGTACCTAGAATTTTCATTGGGTTGGCATCTCTCCAGAGCTTAGTCGTGTAGCAGTGGAGTTTGGCCGTTGGCACAGTGGCAGCTGTGAGGTTTGAGTGCAGCTACCAGGGTTTCCGGAAGGTGCCCTAGTGCTTTTAGGACCCATGAATTCAAAAAAGAAATTTTAAACCCTGGAGTGATATAAACAAAAAATGGGAGGAAGGGTAGATTTATGGGACCCAGGAGTAAAATAAGACATTTTATAGCCTGTTGGATTAATCTAAGACAATGAAAGTGTAATTTAGACAATGATGTGAATCAAGGTGGAAAGGAGGAATAATTTAAGGCACAGAGGTGGGACTGAACAATCTGTTCCTCTCATCCCCTCTTGTCTATGAAATCCCTGCTTCCTTAGCTATCTTCCACCAGTACGTCCCAATACTTTTCTTTCTCTCTTCACTGGCCCGCCTCACCCATCCATTTGTCATTATACATAATATAGCTCCATTTGTCTTTTGATTATTAAAGCCTACCCACTCATAGCTTTTGGTCTAGATAAATTATTTCTCCACAAATAGTAAATAGACAAATTTGTGTAGGTGTCAAGGAGCTTTTTGGAAGAAAAGCATCAACTCCTTTGCAGATTTCCTTTTTGTAGTCCAATGTTTTTAGAACACTCCTGATGGCTTTCAATTTTAATAGCTAATGCAATAATGTTCAGTGTTTTGCTTGATCAAACTTTTGTCTAAATGATTTTTCAAAAAGGAATAAATATGAACATCAGACAAAGGAACAAGAAAGAGCAGCCCGGAACTACATTTACAGAGATTTCTGTGATATGAAACATAGATTAATGTTATCTTTGACTTACCAGAGAGGAGCAAATTTGGGGGAGGGGAATGGACAGCTGTTCAACTGGTGCTCAGGAGGTTTGGGGACCCTACTAACAATTCTTGAAAAATCAGGTTGATTGGTTCAGTGCAACGGTTCAAGGATGCAATGTTGTTTGGTGCTAGGGATTACCAGGACCACCCTAGGAGTGCTTGGAGGTCTCCATGGCTGCACCTAGTGATACTCAGGAGATCATATAGCATTAGGGGCTGAACATGGATGGGGTCCATGTGTCCTAACTACTGTGTCATCTCCTGTTCCAAAGAGCAGATTTTAACTCAAGAGCCAATCCTAGAAAATTATGCCAATAACCAGAACTCAAGACCCCAAGATGTTCATGAGACACTCTACTCAGTAAAAGGTTGAGATTCTGATCTGAAAAGAGCCTTTGTGGGAAAGTGGGCATGAAGAAAGTTGGTATTACTATCTACCCTGTGAAAATTCTGGGTCGGTGTTTGAAAATCCTTTTTAAAAAGCCAATCAAGAAAGGCCCTATTCACATACTCTGGAACCTCTTAGTAGTTTTCTGGTGCCTTGTTTTAAGAAGGAATTAAGAACTAAGGCTGTGATATGTGAGGAATGTTTCCAACAGGGCAGAAAACAAAAGAGGAGCAGAAATGATAGTTCAAGGATTTAGGCACTTGCTTTGCACACTGTCAACTCAGGTTATATCACCAGCACCACAGAGGGTTCCCTGAAAACAGCGAGGAATGATCCTTAAGCAACACAGCCAATTGTGACCTCTAAAATTCACTGCAAAAACCCAGAAAACAAAGGAGATTACAGGATACAAATAATCCAAGAAGCATAAGAAGTGATCTTACATAATAAAATGAGAATACAATGCTATGGGAAAGGGCCAGTCACTGAAAAGGAGCATCTCTAGGAAAAAAGTTCATGGCATGACATAGTTAAGCAAACAAAAGATTTAATTGGAGTAAGGCATGGAATATTGTTGAACGTTTTCAAGAGGATTAATAGATATAGAAAAACAGGCAAACAGAAAACAAAACAAAACCTCCAGGCAAACCAAAGGTTTTTGTTTGTTGGTCTATGAGACCTATCTATCTGCCATATTAGAAACTTGGTAATAAATAGCTAATATTGATAGATTAAGGAAGAATCAGAGGCAGAAGGGTAGTGTTGCCTCTGGGGCAAAGATAGGAGGATGAGAAAATTGTGCAAAATGGGAGGGTGCTGGTGTTCGCAATATAGGCCTTTTAATATCATTTGACTTTCAATTATTGACAAGTTATAAATATTGTTCTGACGTTACTTTGATTAGGAAAATTAATTATTGGTTAAAAATAACTGTGAAGGTTTGAGATATTAATCTTTTTAAATCAGTGAACAGCAGCAGGAACAGAAGAATACCAATGGATCCTTATAGTACAGAGTGTCAGCAAGTTTGCTGCTACAACAGTGAGCACAGCAGCTGGAAAAACTGGCCACCCCATGGATGACTGGCCTTTGCCAGTCCCTATCACGAGAGTAGGAATTTCTCACATGTCAACTGCAATACTGAGGTTTGATTGGAAAGTTGGCACTGAAGGCCAGCTGAGTCCCAAAGAAACCCTTAACTTAATATGAAATGATAACTTCAGTAAAACCTGCAAATAACAACTTAAGTAAAGCCTGGCAGACATCACCTTAGCCAAGTGATTCAGCTTAACATCCCCAGTGGTTTACTCTGAGTATCGTCTTCAAATTTCAACTCTAAAAGATTTTTTTTTTGCTTTTTGGGTCACACCCGGCGATGTACAGGGCTTACTCTTGGTTCTGCACTCAGGAATTGCCGCTGGTGGTGCACAGGGGACCATATGGGATGCCGGGAATCAAACCTGGGTTAGCCGCCTGCCCTACCCGCTGTGCTATTGCTCCAGCCCCTAAAAGATTTTTTTTTAAAAGACAGACAAGTAAAGGTGAAATTTATTAACAGACAATGTACATGAACCCAAAATGGTCAGTAAACATAATATGCCATCAACCCCTAGAATCAAAGAAATGCAACATTTTAATGAGAGGATGCACATTAGCTTCACAACAGCAAAATGTAGGAAAGACAAAAGGCAACTATTACTTTTGAGTATGTTAGGGATGAGCCTCTCCCAAGGTGATTTTCATTACAAGTAGAAATGCTATAGTAATCCTTTGGAGATCAATTTTGACTTTATCTCTTAAAATAATAAAATATACCTATTCTTCCCAATAGCATCTCCCCTCCTTGGATTCTATGTAATAGTTATAGGGGCCAGAGTCATGGGAATATAATTGCTCTATAGTCAATTAAATATTTCCAAGTGGCAAAAAAAACCCATAATTAAATCCAAATTAAAAGAAATATTTTAGACCAGAGAGATAGTACTCTGGGTAAAGTGCTTGCCTTGCACACTGGCAATACTTTTTGATCCTTGGCACTACATATGGTCCCTGAGCACTGCCAGGAGTGATCCCTGAGCACAGATCCCAGAGTAAGCCTTGAGTAGAAATGAGTGCAACCCCAATACAAATTTTTAAAAAGGGGAAGGAAATTAAAATCCTAGCAAATTAATAGAGAATAAACCACTAAATGAGAGAGTTAGACCTATAAAACACAACTTTTAGAATTTTCTAGATTATATTTTTCGCTGCCCCCCCCCTCCCACCCCAGTTCCTTGATCTCTAACCTAGGATCTGGTATACAGGGTAATCTATAATGGGAAGAAAGATGAAAGTAGGTGAAAATGCATGAAGATAGATGGCAGGAAAGTCAGAGAAAGACTGACTATATCATGAAAAATAATACGTTAGGCCAGGGAGGTAGCTCAAAGGATTGGAGCACAAGACTTCCAGTTTCAATCTCCAGCACTACATGGTCTTTTGAGCACCACTAGGTGTAACCCAAACAAACAAAAATAACTATCCCCTAGATAAACCCAGCATGTATGAAGTAGTCTTATTATGTCCAATGAATCATGAACCTGTATGTATCACGTTCATATAAATACAAAATATTATCAACAGAGATTAATGAGATATCTCAAAGAGGTAGGATTTTGAATGATTTTTGAGTTATTTTTCTTCCATGTCTGCACATTGTTCACATCATTCCAAATAGCCTGCATTAATTATATAAATCACAACAGTTATTAAACTGTGAAAACAATGGGGGGGGGGGTCAAGCTTACCAAGGAGCACTTGCCTAGGAGCACTGAACCACTAGAATTCTATATGAAACTGTAGCCCTCCTTGTCGTTCCCTGACCTGGAGCTGACACATTCCTTTAATTTGCTATGCAATGAAGGAGTGGATATTTCTTTTACATGCTCTAATGTTCTCTTCTCTTGCTGGAATGGAGAAGGACTGCTTGGCATTTAAGGTTAGGGGCCCCATTTCTAAATTGGGATCATCTCACAGATTTGGTGATTGCCTGTGGATCAACTCTGAGGACTTCCCAGAGCAGAACAGGAGACGGGGACAGGGAGGGACCTGAGTCTGCCAGCAGTACACGCTACGGGGTGCTCCCACATAGCCCCCAGTGGCTGGAGACAACCACAGTGACAATTCTGAACCTCTGTCTGTCGGTCAGTTTCCTAGGGAAACTTGACCGCAAGACCACAAAGCTCCCTCCTCTTCTGCCCCTCTTTGGCAGAACCAGGCCCCTCCACCCCCACACACACGCCCTGATTAGAGACTCCCTCTCCTTCTTCTCCCACAGCGCTGGGAAAGGAAACTCAGGCCTCTGGAAGGGCTTTCAGGAGCAACGGGCCAGTGAGCAGGGCTGCCCGGCCATGACTCCTCGGGCCTGCCTCGTCTTCAGCTCCCCCGTGGATGACTTAAGCCAACAAAACTCCCACAACAGAAACCACCTGGAGGAGAGCCAGAGGAGGCCTTGACATCAGGGTTCCAGGCCCGGGGAGGAATGATCCAGGGGCCAGCCCTGCAGGAGACCTATTGCCAACTCCCTCAGCCTGCCCCCAAGGGCGGCCCTCTGGCTCTACACTTTGGGACCACTCATGGTGGTCTCACATGCAAGGCAAGTGCCTGACCGGCTGTCCTCTCTCTCTCCAGACACAAAGCAGAGTATCCTTCACCTTAGAAACCTTGATTCTTAGGATCATGAACTCCAGGGAATCCCAGAAGCTCACAGCAAAAGGAATCTTGTCCATCATCCATCTTGTCACTCCTCGGGGACAGGTATTTCTTTTGAGAACACTGAGAGCCACCATGCTTTGTGAATGTAGTCATACCCAAATGGGCAAATGGAGGCAGAAATTTTTTTTTATGGCTCCAAATTCTGAAATAATCAATGAAACCACAGAGCATCCCTGGGCGATAGCACAGGAGCGATAGCACAGCAGGTATGGCATTTGCCTTTCACGCAGCCAACCTGGGTTCGATTCCCAGCATCTCATATGGTCCCCTGAGCACCGCCAGGAGTAATTCTTGAGTGCAGAACCAGAAATAACCCCTGTGCATTGGCGGGTGTGACCCAAAAAGCAAAACAAACAAACAAGCAAGCAAACAAAGAGTATCCCTTTTTCCTGTGCATGGCCTAAGCAACTCCTCTCCAGAATTCTCTGAAACTCTCTTAGCCTCCATCAGGGAAAGTCTGAGAGACAAAAAAGGAGGCCTTGGAAACTTTAAAATACCATTACCACTTTTTCCAAGAATTCAGTCTTGCAGACCACCTCTAAGAAAAAAGAGGAGGAAATGGGAAACTCTTTTCCTCTCCACTTTTGAACTACGGATTGTTTTCATGGGCATTTTTGACCATCCCCTTATCAGTGTGCATGAGCATCTCCTGATATCCAAAAAACAACAATAGCATAAAAACCCAGCCTGTTCTATGGTATAGAATCTGAACTAATCTCGTTCTTTCCTTCATCTCCCACTGCAGACTCTGGCCATAGCCTGTGAGCATCAGAAAATAACTTGTCACCCACTCAAGTCCTCACCTCATTCTTAAAGGAAAATATTTATATTATGCCACAGAAAAGGTTTCCATGGTGCTGATGGAAACACTGTTGCCTTGGCAACCACGAGAGTCCATCTTGAATGATCTGAAATCCCCTTCACAGACAAATAAGGAAAACCTGCCAAAAGTGAGTGGAGCTGGTGTGGGTCCTGGTTCCTCTCCCTGCAGCCCTTCTCCTGTGTCTCCTTTCCCTCTACTGCTCCATACTCGGAAACTCTGTGAAGTTCCTGCTCTCCCCAGGCTGACCCAGGTCTTTTCCTAATCCACTGTGGAGACACTGGCCAGAGCTGGGTAGAGGGTTTAGGACTGGCATGTACAGCCTCGCCAAAGACAACAGGAGGCCAAGTAACAGGCAGTAGCCTTTTTATAGTGCGGCTGCCTGCCCTGGAGAACTGAGACATGGCCCTGGGGTCAAAACATAGACTGATGGGGGAGGTTTATAAGAAAGAAAGACCCCATGGTCCTCCAGGAGAATTCCCAGTCATCCTATGTGGGCTAATTACCCCTGGGCCGGTGGAGGTTCTGTTTCCTCATTTGTAAAATAAAAAGGTGACCTGCAGGAGCCTCCTGGCTCCTACATTCTAGGAATTTTAACCAACTAGAATGTCCCAAAGATTCTGGGATCCCTCTCAACACAAGGACTGGAAACTCAGGACCCTGAGCTCGAAGAATCCTGTCATGAAAAAAGAGTGAGTCTACTGACTTTGAACTGTAAAACTTACATGTACATGTATCAAAGGTTCATCCTTATTATCAGCATAGTAAGTCCAAACTGCAGAGATCGTGAATCTCCTGGATAGGGGAAGGTAGGGAAGTGCTCCAGTGAGCTGTTTAAATAAACAAATGTGCTCTCTCAGGGATGCAGCACCTTTTGTCCTGAAGCAAATCTTTTCCGCACAATTCAGACCCATATCTGGGGTTTTCTTTGCCTCTTATTGAAAAGCGACTTGAAAAGCTGACCTGTTTTCTTTCATTCTTCCTCTGTATTTCGGGGAGAAAATCATCCATATCCTCTGACATGGAGGCAAGGAAAATGCTCTGTTTGGTATGGAGACTAGAAGAAACCTATGGGAACATGGGGAATGAGGCAGAAGGAAGTAAGGAAAAGGAAGAGAAAAGAAAAATATATATATATTATCCCTCAGAGAAAAAGTGGAAGACCTCTTCCCCAAAGCACTTTCTTGAGGAACAGAAAGTCTTCAGGGCCTTTTCACAAATAGTCAAAATTCGGCCTAAGTGAGAGGCAGAAAGCACAAGTATTAGGACCAAGCCTCGGAGCCCAACATCTCAAGCGCAGGCTCACCCTTATGTTCCAACAGGTTTTAACCTGTCTTGTTCTTCTCATCTGTAAAAGGAAAGAAGCTGTATCCACGCTTTCAGGGTCAGTGCGATTGGGGTGAGAGAGAGAGTGTGTGTGTGTGTGTGTGTGTGAGAGAGAGAGAGAGAGAGAGAGAAACACATACACAGAGAAAGAGAGGGAGGGAGAGAGAGAGAGAGAGCTTGGCTAGGTTATAGCCCCCAAGAAGCTAATCAAACACTAGCTTAGATGTTGCTATGCAATGAAAACAAGGTGCAAGTTGGGCTTATATCTATCTTCCGTGAACTTGAAGTCAAGGAATTTGTCCCCCATAAAGGCTGTTTTTTTTGGCGGAGAAGAAAAGTGTGCCTCAAGGTTTATTTACAGCACTGATGGCCTAACCACAATTCTAAGTCAATTCCTTCAAGCACGTTTTGTCTTTCAGTACATCTGTTCATCAGTGTATCTTTCATTGTATCTCTCATTTTTCTTTCTATTTTATACATATGTGTGTATATATATAGATAGATAGATAGATAGATAGATAGATAGATAGATAGTGATTAAAATTGAGCCCCTTCAACTCGGGGGGGGGTGAGTTTCCCTCCCTGCCCCAACAGAAGCCTGGCATCCCAAAAACCTCCTTGCAGCCATGCTCAAGGCTACTCTCCACAGGCTCAGAGGAGCCTCACCTATGAGAGAAAGGCAGAAAAACCCAGGTATGTGCGACCCGTGATAGATCTCCAAGTTCGCTTGAAACAGGACTGGGCCTCTTCCCCCGAGCTCCCCAGTTTTCCAGTAGTTTGGCAGTCATACCCACTGGTACCATATAATCTCATCAACGGCCAAGATCCATAGACTCAGAAATAAAGCTCCCAAAAGAGAGCCACACATAATGTCCTAGACCTCTTATACTCTAGCCCACTGATGTACCAAAGGTAGCACACATCTGTTTGGGTTTAACATACATGCTTGTAATCTCTTATGCAAGGGCTAAAATGGCCCCAGGATGAAATGCACACTTTCCTCTTATGGTGATGGGAAGGTGCATGGTGATGGGATTGTAATAAACTATTATGAATAACTTTATAAAAATAAAATAAGATTTAAAAATTGAGCCCCTTGGCCATGTAAATAGGATAAACAAACTTCAGTTATAATGTGTCTAGCCCAGGAGAGCTAATGAACCACACATAGCCTAACTTCATCTACCCTCCTCTGGCTCCACTTACAGGAGGCAGAGCACTGAGCATGGAATATGGGGATGGAAGGTCCTGCCTGGTAGATCTGTAGCCTGGACCATGTATAAAAGGTAGAAATGCATAGTACCACTTTTTAGGGGTTGGGGGGATCTTTGCCTTCCAATTTATCTGCTCAGTTCACTGCAGTCCTTCAGGTCATCTGTCTGAAAACGTAGTTTGTCCACTTCATGGCAGAATGGCAAAAACATGACCTAAAAGTTCAGAGAACTGAGTTCTAGTTCGGGTTCTGAACTTCAGAATGGAACTAAGGCTCCTAATTGGGCCCCTTCCTATCCTAGGGGATGCTAAGAGGCAAACACAATGGCTTCTCTCCCTCTCATGTTCTCTCATTTGGAGAGCTGGGACTCTGGTGATAGAACCACTTTAACTTACCTGTGCCTGAAACTTAACCATAGGGGATCTGGTACCCCAGAATTGCTGACTGGAGGCTTATGGTCTAAAGGAAGGAATTTTGAGGACTAAACAGGACTTGAGGGAATTTGCTTGAATTAGAGATTGACTCAGGGCCACGGGTATATAGAAAGAAAAGATGTTCCATTGGGAAAGGTGTTGGAGGACCAACTTACTTAAAGCAGCATATTGGAATCTCATTTTATTGAGTGACAGACATTTGTTACTCTATGTGCATATGTAGAACAGTGGAACTAGAATAAGCTTTGGAGTGATGAGATGAGAAGGTGATAAATTCCCCTCCTTCCCACCCCTTCACCCTGCCCCATGAAATGTGGAAAGAGCTTCAAGGCAGATGCCAGAAACAGACCAGGGTGTATGTGTGTGTGTGTGGGGGGGGGGGGAATTCTGATTTCTAAAAACCTTTGCTTTATAAAGAGGGATATATTACACGACAACATGAAAGGAATCCATGATGATTACATGTAAGGGAAGTCAAAGGGCTTCTTGGAAATAGGTGCCTGGTCGAAGGAAATATTGGGGGCTGGAGTGATAGCACAGCGCATAGGGCATTTGCCTTGCACGCGGCGGACCCGGTTTGATTCCTCTGTCCCTCTCAGAGAGCCCAACAAGCTACCGAGAGTATCCCACTTGCACGGCAGAGTCTGGCATATTTGATATGCCAAAAACAGTAACAACAAGTCTCACAATGGAGACGTTACTGGTACCCGCTCGAGCAAATCAATGAACAATGGGAGAATAGTGTTACAGTGCAGTGCTAAGACAGTATTGGAAAGAATTTATGATTTCTCTGGCTGCTGAGTTACCTCTGCTCTTCTGAAACAAGATCAAATGAAAGATATTATTCCAGAGCTTAAAGCAGACCTGGTACCTGACAGATGCAATGGGGTGTTAGCAGGTTTACAGAAGAACATGGAGTCTATATCATCTTCCATAAATGAGGAAATACATAGTGGTTTTGGCCAAACTGACTCACTTCCCTGCTCTGCCTTTTGGGACTAACCTAAGATGAATCAATAAATAGTCCCTACCAGTACAATTGTGTTACATCAATATTTACATTCTTTTCTTATGTCTTCTTCAAATTCTTGGAGAATTTTTCTTGGAAACTTTCCTCTAAATTCTTACCATGCAAGTAAATCTGTTTTTATTTTAATGTGATTACTGAGTCTGTTTTCTAGTGCTTCAGGATCAAACCCAGTTCCCAAATGTGTAAGGCATGTGCTTCATCACTGAGTGATGTTCCCTTCCCTGAAATGAAAGTTATTTTTAATTCAGGAAGTAATGTAAATCAGAAAAATTTGTTTTAAAGAAGAGAAACTCAACTCAGATAGACATGATGGTTTAGTATGTCATACACACACACAAATACACACACAGAGACAAAAACAGAAGAACTATTTTGTTGTTTTCCTTTCTCAGATAATCTTGTTTTTTATTCCATTTAGTAATGGAACTTTAGACATTGATTATCTTTCCAATATAAAAATGTGCCAAAGACTCAGAGTCCAAGGGACCAAGGACTTACAGTCCCCCTCACCCCTTGGTCCTGGTGTGGACCTGAACTGCTTAGGTCTCCCCTGTACCAGCTGTGTTCTGGAAAGCAGGAGAAAAACCTCTCTGCACACTGAGATAAAGGTCATGTCCAGAGATCCTGAGAGTCAGTGAGAGCAAACTCCAGTCCCTTGGAGCCACACACATTTCTGACGCAAAATCTTTGCCAAAACAGAGCTTCCAGAAAGGCCTATTTATCCCAGAAAACAGATATTCTCAGGATTTTTCAACCATTAACCTGAAATGGTTCCAAGGCTGTGCTCCTGGAAAACTAGTGGGAATATCCATATTATAAGTATGCTTTGGGAGGCCCAGATACAGACAATGATGATGTAATATATGTCTCTTCTATGAACTAAGTCCTTACAGTCACAGAATCAAACATACCATTGGTCAACTCACTGTCCACATCCATATTGGTAGATAGTCTCTGCCCAGTATGCCCCTTAAGTGCCACCCAGCTGCTGCCCCAACAACCATGAGATTCTTTCTGTAACACAGAAAGTCTCTTTACCTCAACTCATATTCTATGAGTAAGTTCATTCAAATTGTTGGTGTGGACCATCTTCCTCTTGCACTAGATACCACCTTAGGTTTCCCCAGTCTATGTCCTACATGGCCTCAGGGAATCCAGATAACAGAGATATTTGCCAAATTGTTGGCCTATGAGCCAGTCTTTGAGTCAGGTCTTACAGTTCTCATCTGCATTTTTCTAGCAAAGTGAACCCAGCCCTTGTTCCTTGTGCCCAGTTAATCCCTAAGGCTACAACACCAGATCATCATAATCTGTTCCCTGGTCCTCCATTGCAGTTCACTGTCCAACCATCACTGCTGAGAGAACAGGACTCTAAGACAGTTGAGAAGGGGAGGAGAGTGTTTTCATGATAAACCCCTTGAGACATAGGACTTGTGCTAGTGTAAGGAATAGAGAGCCATCCAAGATCCACCATGAGACTAAAGATTTACTGTAAGACTTCATGTAGACAATTAAGAGAGACATCTAAATGTTTCAACATTACTAATTGCCCTCGTTTCTTGTGGACAGCATGTAAGGATGGCACACTGACAACCAGAGGTCTTTAGCTTCATGATTCTCATTTAACAGGTCAAGTTGGTACAGGCAGACATGGCAGGTAGGAAGGCTGTCAGCACAGTTAGAAGCAGGTAGGAAAAAAGAGGGTCACTTCTATACAGTGACCTTTTCTTGGTTTAAATACATTAAATATCCCCTCCCTTTAGTTGTTTCTGGTATCTGATTGGTCACACCTTATGAGATCATCAAATTGGAATAACCAATGTGGTTGCAAATGAAGATGTGGATGGTTGTAGGACAGCCAATCAGACTGCATATGCCTTTCTGTTGGGATGGAAAATGATGCCATCTGCCCTTAGGTACAAAATGTCTGGTAGGTAACCGCTAGATTCACATATATAAACTAGGGTATGTAATGTGATCATCAGTGGTCTGGTCCCACCCTCTTTCTAGTCTCCCCTGGCTCACTTTCTTCGCAGTATAGGCACAGGCACAACAATAAGTTCTGTACTTCATAATCTGGAGTTGTAGGTGCATCTAAATTAAAGATAACTTGGTTTCTGAGAAGTGTGGTCCAAGGATTTTCCCTCTAACACAGGGGCTGCAAGCATAAATACCTACAAGTCCTACACAACTTGAGTGTGAGACTGGCCAGATAAACACTGCAGGGCACAGAGAAAACTGACGGATGAGGCACTTGAGACCAAGCAAACAGACACATATTTGCTCCAGCTGATCAGAGAAGCTGACAAGTTTATAGAGTCCTCTGACTTCTCAAGGTCAGAAAACTAGTTTTTTATGCAAAGTCCCTCAAACTTTAAAGATTGCTGACTGATTGACAAAAATGAAGAACATAATATGGACTAGATAAGGCAAGTCTGAACCAATAATTGCCCGTTATACACCTGTTCACTTGCTCCCCACTGATCTATCCACCTACTGAAGGACAAATTCCTTCTTTAGTTCCTGTTCAGACTCCTAAGAAAACTGTTTGGCCAGACTCATTCTTCTAGATCATTCTTCAGACCACAATAGGCTGCCTTTAGATCTGGTGCCAGCTCTTGCCTCATGCCTCATCCCCTCAGGTATGTCTAGCACACCAGAAGAACTATGACGCAAAATGGGGTCTCCCAATTAGCAGAAATTATGGACCCTTACACAGTGTCCAGGGTGGGTCCATGGCAGCAAATATATATATGTATACATATATATGTATATATGTGTATATATATATATATATATATATATATATATGGGTGATGTCAATCCCTGAGCAGCTAGTATCAGTCAGGGTTCTCCAGACACAGAGGATGTGGAGTAGTTGTGTGTGTGTGTATGTGTGTGTGTGTGTGTGTCCACATTCATTTAGTATATATACCCAGCCTGAGGAAAGTCACTGGGAAGGGAACAGAGACTAGACATCTGGAGCTGGCTCTGTGAACCAGTCATGTGAATTTGTTCCTCCACAGTGTTACATAAAGAGGTTGAAAAGAAATCCTTGCTGGACCTCCACACCCCGGTCTTGAGTCATTTGGTGAGTTCCATATACTCAGACTTTGGCTTGGCTGAGCAGACAACACAGATATAACTGCCATCTATCACCAAAACCCACCAGCCCGGGCTCCTTGGACAATACTGACTTCTGCAGGTGAACCTAGAGATGGGTCCCTGGTCAGTCAAAACATCCCAATTCTATGTATGTCTTCCCACACAATAGAAAGGTCCTGAGAACAGAGTCTGGCCAAGGACCTTTTTATATAGGTGGATCTAGTCCTTCAGATTGAGACCCTTTGTGCCCTTCCTTTTGTCCTTCCCCTATAACATTCTTCAGTGGCCACTACTCCCGACTGGGGGAGGATGTGGCTGCCACTGTTGACTCCAGCCATCAAGTTGCCAAGCCTGGAGGGGACTGGAAAAGGAGGACTTCTCTCCTTAGTGTCATTGAAAAAGATTCAAATGGACCATTTACATCCCAAACAACTCTGGGGGAAACAAAGGGACATGAACAAAGCAAATATACATTCCTAAATTGAGATGCAGATTACAGCTCCCTAAGAGCCTCGGATAAACCCCCTTAGTTCCCCTAGGACAATAGGACCAATTGGAGCCTTGGCTGTCCCCAGCTGAAAATTGAAGGCCTGCTCCTCCTGTCAGGCCTCCTCTGTTTCTGGGCTATTTTCTTAGCCCGGGTGGGTGGGAGGTGTTCCAGTGGGAAGCACAGAGTGCTCTTGTAGCTCATTCACAGTTCCAAAATCAACTTACACTCCCATTCCCCATTGGTGGCCCCTAAAAGTACTTGAACTATAGCTCACCCTGTCAGAGCTACATGGAGCCAGTCGTGGATTCTGGGCTCAGGATGTGCTGGGGGGTGCGGTAGAAACAGCCCTACTGGGAGACTGACAGCATCACCTTTTGAGACTTTGGCAGGACCTAAGATTAGAGCAGGGAATCAGTCCTTAGCTCCTCAGTCCTGGGAGGGCTGGGGAACTCAGTGGGTGCGGCCTGTGCAACAGTGCACTCAAGGGCTGGACTGGTCAAACAAGGGCTCTGAGGAGCTTGGAGCAATGGAAGGTGAGCTCCAACCCTCAGTTTCACCAGGACTAAAGAAAAAGCACTACCTGCCAAATATTCCAGCCAGGCACTCAGGGCTCTGAGACTGTGACTTCGATGGCACAGTCTGAGTTACATAGGTCCTCCGAATCCTGAGCCAGAGGCGGGTGCTGGAACCATCCAGAAATCTAAGAAGCTTGCCCATGAGAGATTTTGGAAGCTGAGCTGGGACAAAGAGTGCATCTGGGTTTACAAATGTGAGGGCCCACCTCCAAGAGAGGAAGTTGCCCTAATTTGAGAACATGTAAGGGAAGACTTAAAGCAAGGCAGTGCAAAGTGCACCTTAAAGAACCTTCCAGCACTTGGGAACTTCCTATGGGGCTGGCATTGCAATAAGGCCTTTAGATGATGACCTGCGTAAAGTCTAAAGAGAGATGACCCAAGCATAACCCAGGATGTCCTCCCTTAAACTCCCTGCTTCTTTCTTGGAAGTGACCTTCAGAGAAACAGTGTCTATGGAAACCAGGCTCTTGAGCAAGACTGTTGTGTTCATTGACTGGTTTTTCTTTCTTTCTCTTATCACTGTAATAATGATGTGATGTGGGACCAATGCCATTATCAGAGGACCTCAGTATGTAGGTGGATATTAAATCAATGATGCAGCCGTCAAAGGACCTGTGAGTCCACTTTGGTATTTTGAACATAATGATATCCAAGGACGATCTGAACACTTTGATTCTTTTCTTAAATGATGTACATATATATAATTTATTCTTCGTTTAATATATATACATATATAATTTATTGTTTCTTAATTGAATCACAGTTGCAAAGTTGTTCATGATTGGGTTTCAGTCATATAAATTTCCAACAATAGTCCCTTCACCATTTCCCACCACCGATGTCCCCACAACACACCCTTCCCAAGAGCCTGCCTCTTGTGACCACAGTGCTTACTCCTTTCAGCGTTCAGGTTGCTTCTGGAAACGCTGGGGCATCTTGAGGCTCTGATAATTGAACCTCAAGATGCCTCCCATGTGCCCATGTTTTGGGGGCAATCTCTTTGGCTTGGAAAAACTTTTTTAAACAGAGCAGCATGACCTTGAAGCAGACTCTCAGGAAAGTGGACAGGAGGGTGACAGAGGGCAGTTACAGGTGTTGAGTTCCAAACTTAAGAGCCCTGTGGCCTCAGCTGGTTGCTTCACCTCTTTGGTCTCTGGAAAGTGGAGGGAATGATGGCTTAGCTCTCTGGGGTCTATGGAGGAGTTGCCTATTTGGAATGAGTAGTGAATAGAGACACATACACAGGCGGAAGTGCTCAGTGTTCCTGAACATTGACATTGCTTGCTAGGGAGACCGAATTACTAGAAGTAAGGGAGCCAGGGCTGGAGGGCAAGAATCACAGATGCCCGAGGTCACTCCTCAAGGGGTGGAAATGACCAGAACAGGGTATGGTGGCAGATGGTTTCCTACCACACAGTGACTCCTGACCTTGGTACACCTTAGAATCACCACATCTCAATTTTCACTGTGTTAATCAGGCTGATGTGTATTGGCTGATATTAGCTGATTTCCACAGCATCATGGACTGAGACAATCTAATCACGTGCCCAGATAAGATGACTTATTGCTGGTACTTTAGGGATAGTTTTAAAAGCTAAAAATTCGTCCCTTACACTAGCACATGACAGGGACGAATGGAGACGTTACTAGAGCCTGCTCGAGCAAATCGATGAGTAACGGGATGTCAAGTGCTCAAGTGATCAAGTGAAAAAAATAATAATAATAAGGGAAAGGAATATAGTAAAGTAGGTAGGGTGCTTGCTTTGCATGTGGCCCACCATGGTTCTACCCCTTGCCCGGCATATGGTCTCTTGAGTCCACCAAAAATGAGTTCTGAGAGCAGAACCAAGAATAAGCCTTGAGCACAGATCGGTGTGACCAAATAAACAAAAATACCAAAATAAATAAAATCTCCAAAAGAAGATGATCAAAGGTATTAAATATGATCCCCTCCCACAGGTATGGGAGGGAGGGGGTATGCAGAGTGGGTATGACGACGATTCCCTTTCTTCTTTCTCTGCTCCGGAGCCCCCATGGCTCTGCACTCACCAAGGCTAGTTGCCAGCCACCTTCAGGCTGGTCTGCTTAGCCTTTGCCGGCGGCCTCTCCATGCAGGCTGCTCTGCGTGACTCACTCCCCTTCGCAGTTCGCTGTGCTGTTCCGCTGGAGGCGTCCATTGCATGTGATGAGTACAGCAGCCACTCTGGCCTCAGCAGGATCTGGCAGACACGACTATTTCACTGTGTGATGAGCTGCCAAGGAGACAGCAGATGGCCCATCAGCACACACTGACTAGCCTCCCCTCCTTCCCCTGCCCAGTTTGGTCCCCTGACCTGGGTCTCCACAGCATCATCAGCCCCCTGGGCCGGCCTGCACACTCCCACATGCTCACGGGCACCAGACTGGCTGGCAGAAATGAGGGGGCTCAGCTGGTGAGCAGATAAATACTTTCTCTTCTCCTGGAGTTTGTCTTCTACTAAATCCAGGGTGCGCTAACGGAACGGGTCGTCTGGGGGACAGTGTGGGTTTGAAGCTGAGGATTCAGCAGGAGGTACAGACAGAACCTTGGATAGAAACGAGCCTCTTGAAGGGCACTGAGCAGCTGCTCTAGAAGCAGAGCAGAGACTTACTTTCCACCCATAGGGAAAGGGCTTCTTGAGCTGCCATTTGTCAGCGCGAACTGCCCGGGCACTTCCCCTGTCTCATTTAACACAATGACGCCGGCCCTCAAGGTGTGCAAATTGCATCATATTCCAGCATCAGCCACTGTTGCAGCAGAGTCAACCTATGTGTCATCCTTTGAGGAAAATGAAAAAAAAAAATGGAGGTTTTGTAGCTATGAAATAACTCACTCAAAGCCACACAACTCATGAGAGGTTGAAGTAGAACAGATTCTTTTTTTTTTTTTTTTAAATGTGTCTCGGGTAGGGTGTTTGTCTTGCGCACAGTCAGCCTGGCTGAGCCGGGTTCGATTCCTCCGCCCCTCTCAGAGAGCCCAGCAAGCTACCGAGCGTATCTCGCTCGCACGGCAAAGCCTGGCAAGCTACCCATGACGTATTCGATATACCAAACACAGTAACAACAAGTCTCAAAAAAATCGAGACGTTACTTAGCCCGCTCGAGCAAAATTGATGAACAACGGGAGGACAGTGGACAGTGAACAGTGTCTTTCCCCTGCTGCAACACTTTAACCCCCAACAACTGCCTGTTCCTTAGCAGAGGCTGAACATGGGTTGGGCCTGGAGGGAAGCCTATGTGTCACGTGTCCCTGCTGCTTTCTGGCCACCAGACCTGGACAAAGACACGTGACACCAGAGCCACTTCCTGCTCGCATCTGGCCACAAGTGGTGGGTGGAGCCTTGCAGTTGACTTCGGACCGCGGATACTTTCTGGTTCCTCATTTCAGCCGCCATCTGTGAGTCAATTCTAAATAAATAACCACAATGTCAATGGAAAGAGTGCTGCCTGTCCCCGGAACAACCACTCAGGTTGATTTAGCACCTGCTGGGAACAATTACTCAGTGATGCACCATTAATAACCCATTCTACTTCCTAACTCGCCAAGCGAACACATCCTTTATGTTACCTCGAGGCACATTTGTTCTTGCTTCAGTCATTGAGCCTGAGTCCGTCGAGATTGAAGAAATTGATTGTGTTCAAGAGGCTCTTCTTAGACATCTCTTAGTGAGGTTTGGTGCTACCACAAGCTGGCCCAGGGGTCCCCACGGTCCTCCCCATGGAGAGAGACACAATGAAGGTTTGAATTGACTCAGCACCACTTCTCCCAAGCATTGCACAGTTGCATTTCACCCTTCTTGTGGGCCAAACCAGAGGGTGCTGCACCCCATGCTGAGAAACTGAATCAAGAGAGGTCCTATGGGAAGCCACAGAGCTGAGATGGAGACTCCGGGGTCTGTCTCTAACTCTTACCCCAGAGCCCAAGGCAAGCTCTTTCTCTTTGGGGGCTTGTAACTCTCACTCAAGTTGGGATGAGATCCAGGAGGTGGGTCCTCCATATTCTCCTGCTCCAAGAGGCTCCATGCAGGGAGGTCTGAGCTGCCTAAAGGAATGAGTGGCTCTGTGCAGGCCCCAAGTGAACCCAGAGGGTAAGCAAATGTGTACTTATGGCTGCCTGGCTCCTAGGTGACTCACGCAGCCCACGTAACAAAATCACTGTCTTCTCTAGCATTGGCAATTTTTTCTTTAAAAAAAAATCACAGTTGGCCTGCAAATGACCCCGGCTTATTCTGGGGACACGAAGCCAACCTGTGTCCTCATTCCCTCCTCTCTGGGGGGAGGAGGGCTCGCTGCAGCTGTCTCAGAGCCCTGGGCTCCACTTTTGACGCCCCCAACCTTCTGCTCCTGACACCACCACCTAGTGACACTTCAGAACAGATGCACCCCACATGAGCAAATGTTCTGGAAGCTCTGCATACCCCTCCCCTCATAGGGCCTTCCTTCCCCTACCCCAGTAGCCCTCTTCACCTCCCTTCTCTTTATTACCAGGTATCCTCTGAGAATCTTCTTCTTTCTCTTGCACCCTCAGAGACATTTCTCCTCCTTGTTTTGTAGCACCACACTCTCCAAAGATATATCTCACATAATAAAAAGAATCAATGATTACGTTGTTTTTGCTATATAACCCATCACTGTTCTTACATAGGTGTGTAGATATGTGCATGGTATATATGCACATTATATTTGTGTGAACATACATACATTATATACATGATATATAAACTGCAGGAACACCCATTATGTATAAATTATATGCATACACATTACGTGATAGGGTAGGGCATTTTCCTTGCATGCAGCCGACCTGGGTCCCTCTTGGAAAGCCTCATACTGATTCATCTGGTTCAGTTTGAATCCCTCAGTTCCAAGTGAAACAACATCTCTCTACCCATCAACAAGACCCACTCTTTCTTTGAGGGACAGATAAAGAAGGGCCAGGAGGATTGCCCCATAGCTGGAAGCCTGCCTCATGAGCAGAGGGGAGAAGACAGATGGAATAGAGAAGGGATAACTAAGAAAATGATGGCTGGAGGAATCAGTAGGGATGGGAGATGTGTGCCGAAAGTAGATAATGGACCAAACATGATGACCTCTCAGTGTCTGTATTGCAAACCATAATGCCCAAAAGTAGAGAGAGAGTATGGAGAATATTGTCTGACATGGAGACAGGGGGAGGTTTGGGAAGGGATTGGTGGTGGGGAATGTGCACTGATGGAGGAATGGGTGTTTGATCGTTGTGTGATTGTAACCCAAACATGAAAACTTGTAACTAACTCATGGTGATTCAATAAAATTAAAAAAAAAATACCCACTCTTCAACTTAGCCTTTTCTTTGGAAGTAAGAAATAAAGCAATGGGCTTTTTGGTTGCAGCAGGGGGAAAGGGTCCCAAGTGCACCCCTATTTCTCTCATCTGGATGGATTGTATTTTGGAATAACAGCATAGGTGGATATGGCCAAGTTACTTTTTATAGTATTCCAGCTTCTTTAAAAAAAAATTTATTAGTTGAAACACCATGAGGTACAGTTGTAGACTTACAAATTTTTGTGCTTGGGTTTCAGTTATATAATGATCCAGTACCCATCCCTCCACCAGTGCCCATTCTCCACCACCACTGATCCCAGTATCCTTCCTATCCACCGCCCCCCCCCCCCCGCCATCCCACCCTTCCCTTCCTCTGTGGCAAAGCATTCCCTTTTGTTCTCTCTCTCCTTTTGGGTGCTGTGGTTTGCAAAAGAGGCATTGAGTGGCAATCATGTTCGGTCCATAGTCTACTTTCAGCATGCATCTCCCATCCTGGGAGGATCCTCCCAACACCTTTTATTTGGTGCTCCCTTCTCTATCTGAACCAGCTTTCTTTCTAAATGCAAACAACATCACTGTATTACTGTCATCCTGTTGGTCATTGATTGCCTCGAGCAGGCCCCAGTAACCTCTCCTTCGTCCTAGCCCTGAGATTTTAAAAAGTGCCACATTCGAGGCTCTTTCAGGGTCAGGAGAATGAGACCCATCATTGTTACTGTTTTTTGGCATAGTGAATTCGCCATGGGGAGTTTGCCAGACTCTGCCATGTGGGCAGGATACTTTTGGTAGCCTGCCAGGTTGGAGAACCTGGTAAATAACATCACTTAATCACTTAATCACTTAATCCCCGTTATTCATCGATTTATTCGAGCGGGTGCCAGTAACGTCTCCATTCATCCCGGTTGCGTGCTAGCGTAGCCCAATGGTATCTGTTCGTTCTAGGAACATGCAGAGCCTCAAACCGATCATTTAGGGTCTTGACGAAGAAGTCTGACCATCTTATAGGTGGGCGTCCGCATGATCTTTTGATGTCCCATGGAATCCAATCAGTAATGGCTCTAGTCCAGCGGTTGTCTGTAAACCTCATTACGTGTTCAGCCCATCTGATTTTTGATGTCTTGGCAAATGAGACAGCGTCCCTGATTCTTGAGCATTGACGAAGATCAGAACTCCGGATTCTATCTCTCATTTGAGTGAATCGTGATATTCCACGCATAGTTCTTTCGATTCCTCTTTGAGAGACCTGAATAGCGTTCTCATCTTGTTTTCGTAGGCAAATAACATACAGAATTATAAAGTCATCTTTTTGCAATCTCCTTTAGTTCAGGTTAAAATCATGAGGGATGGAATTATTAGGTGATATAGTAACGGGTACTTTTACATAAAGAAAACGCTGCCCTCAAGCCCACGTTTCCATTTTAGTGGTGTGACTAAGAATGGGCTAATCATACCTGGACCTCCAGATAAGATGAAGCATTCAACAGATACCATATCATCTCCAGATTGGTATTACCTAAGAAGTTTTTACATATGTGGATGACTGAGATTCACCTGCAGTGATTATGATGTAGATAGTCTAGAATGGGACCCAGGACAGCTCAATGATAGAGCAATTTCCTTTAGGTGTGAAGCTACAGGTTCAAGTCCAGCACTGACCCACAGGTACCAAGTCCCATGCTAGTGGCACTGCCATTGGATTCTCTGTCTCCACAAATGTGCCAGCTCTGGATCAACACAACGAAGACTGTGACTGACCCTCATCATTGGCATCAACAACACCAATGGCAACAAAGAAGAGAATTTTAATCATGATAACCATTATTCTTAAGTATGTTAAAGGTGAAGGGAAGTCTGGGCTTAGAGATTTTTTTAAATGCTTTCTCTAATTCTAATGTGTGTCCATTATTTCAACCACTGCCACAGGCAGCGTGAAGCTTTTCTCATGAACTTGGGCCTGTCCCCATGACAACTGATTTCAATGAAGCCTTTCAAGTAAGTTTTCTGCTTAAAGACATTTTAAGGGCTAGAGAAACAAGTGAAGTGATACTGTGAGGCAGCAGTTGGATGAATTCAGAATGTAACTTATCCTGGGAAGCACTTGACTCATTTCATTTTTACACTAGTCATTAGTTTTGAAAAGCAAAGGAACTGCTTCAGATGGAGAGATGTTAAAGATTTAAGGAGACAATGCAGTGTATGAATGTACTCGAAAGCACATATTCAATTGGGAAAATCACCTATTTCACAGCTGGGGGAATAAATGCAGGCTAGAAATTAGATGCTTGCATTTAGAGTGAATAATGTGCATTAGGTGTGTTGTGATATGGCCACAATGTGAGACGTATTCTAATGACCATGCCTTTTAGGTATAAAAGTGCAAGGAAAAGAGATCTGCTATTTTAAAATATTTTATAGGAGCTAGAGAGATAGTACAGGAGTTAAGGCACTTGCCTTGCGTGCGTAGACTCTGGTTCCATCCCCGACACCCCAATTGTTCAGTAACCTCAGCACTGCCAGGAGTGATCCTTGAGCACAAGACCAAGGGTAAGTTCTGAGCTGGGTGTGACCCCCCCCATATCAAAACTAAACAGAATCTCACAGGAGGGACCCCCGAGATAATGGTCGAGGGAAGCAGACATTCTGGTAGAGAGTGTGATGTTGGAACATTGGGCATATGAAACCCCATCACCTACAGGCTGAGAGTTCTGATAGATGCAGATTTATTATATTTTGAGCTTCTCTCTCACGGTCACTTAGTCTTGGAGCTCAGTCTAGTCTTCTTCATCCTCTTTCTCATCTTCCACATGTGATGAATTGTTCCATCCAACTCATTTTGTTTCAGAACCATTTACCCCTTCTATTTTCTCCCAGATCCCACCAGTCCCACAGCATTGCCTTCTGTGGATCTCTCCTCTTCTCTCACCAGGCCTTCTATATTTATTTTCAGTGAGGCCCCTTTGCTCCTCAAACTGCGCATCTACCAATTGCCCTCCACATAACTGCAAGAGTCCTCATAGAGAAGCACTGATATGATTCTGCAATGAGTGGTGATTCCCCGTTGCCTAGAGAAAAAGGTCATGATCTGACCTCCAAACTACCTTTCCAGCCTTATCTCCCATTTAGTTCTAAAATTATCTAAATAAAGACCACGTTCTATTCCCTATTCATACCTGTGCCTTGCTCATGAAGTCTGATGGAAAGGGCACTTCTCTCCTCCCATCACGGTTGCTGAAACCCTCTCCCTGGGGACAGCTGCACTCCAAAGCACCTCCCAGTGAACCTGCTCCTCAGGCCATGTCATCAATCCCTTCCCTGTGGGACCTGGACTGGTCAACAGCCTAGAGTGAAAATGACATTACAAAACTCACAAAGTTATGTTCTTTCAGTTTTCCCTTTGGCCTATTAGATATTAAAGGAGGGTTCCAGCTCTGATGCAGGACATTCTCCTTCAGGGGTTTCTTGCATATCCGTATTTGGATTATTGGAAGGCCTGGTTCTGATGGGCCCTAGTTATTTCCAAAAATCATCGTGACCCCAGGAACAAATATCCTGATGCTATCAAATGTGCCCTGTGTTTATGTGGGACCTTGGTGGAGACAATTCGTGTCTGAGTTTCTCCAGGAGGCATTATCGAAACCAAACACTTCTTTCTCCAAACATTTTAGGTTTTGGTATGCATGGCTGGTTTCCAAAACTTGAAGGTTAAAAAGTTTGGGTGAAACTTGGAAGGATCAGGGGCTGTTGAGGCACAAGGGTTTAACAGAATCCCCGGAAGCACAGAATAGACCTGTGATAGCCCCACTTTCCTGTTCTCCACACTGTATCAATTTAAAGTCACTTGAGCGATAGCACAGCTATAGGGCGTTTGCCTTGCGCACAGCCAGCCCGGCCGAGTCGGGTTCGATTCCTTCATCCCTCTTGGAGAGCCCGGCAAGAACCAAGAGTATCTCGCCCACATGGCAAAGTCTGGCAAGCTATTCGTGATGTATTCAATATGCCAAACACAGTAGCAACAAGTCTCAAAATGGAGACGTTACTGGACCAGCTCAAGCAAATCGATGAACAACGGGAGGACAGTGACAGATATGAATGAGGGGATCTGAGGGAAGTCAGTTGCCATGTAAAAAGTTGAACTTCCCTGAGTTTACTATGTTCTGAGGGAGCCCAGCTAGCCATGTTGGAGAAACCAGGTTGATTGATTGATACCCTATTACTTTGGGCTGTCCCCATGCTCCCGGCTGGACGCCCATCATGTGAGGGTTGATACTATTTTTATGCCTCTCCCAAATGAGCCCATGGATGACCCAATCCCAGCTATATCCCAAGTGAGAACAAATTCAGCTGACCCCCCAAACTTTAATATATTCAATGGCTATTGGAAACTGCTA